>NC_060141.1:383291442-383916442 GCF_021461385.2 Schistocerca piceifrons
AATTTGTGGTAAGGGGTATGGGACCAAACTGCTGAGGTCATTGGTCCCTAGGCTTAGGCACTAATTAATCTAACTAACTTACCCTAAGGACAACACACACACCCATGCTCGGGGGAGGACTCGAACCTCCGACGGGGGAGAAACCGCAGTGATGATCAGTAGGCTGAAGTTTAAGAGATTAGTCAGGAAGAATCAATACTCAAAGAAGTGAGATACGGAAGTACTAAGGAATGACGTGATACGGTTGAATTTCTCAAAGGCTACAGATGTAGTAAATAGGAATAGCTCAGTAGGCAGTACAGCTGAAGAGGAATGGCCATCTCTAAAAAGGGCAATCACAGACGACGGAAAGGAAACCAGTGGTACAAAGAAGGTAATTACCAAGAAACTATTCGTAACAGAAGAAATACCTCAGTTGATCGAAAAGAGAAAGAAATAAAAAATGTTCAGGGAAATTCAGGAATAAAGAAATACAACTCGCTGAGACGAAACGGCTGCATCAAAAATACGAAGAAGTCGAAAAAGATATGATTGTCGGAAGGACTGACTCAGCACATAGGAAAGTCAAAAGAAGCTTCGATGAAATAAAAAGCAGTTGTGATGAGGGGGAAGATTTGTCTAATGTGACAGAAGAAGAAACAGGAGTCGATTTAGAAGAGATTGGGAATCCAGTATTACAATCTGAATTTAAGAGAGCTTTGTAGGACTTACGATCGAATAAGGCAAAAAGGCTTAGGCAACATTGCATGAGAATTCTTAAAATCATTGGGGGAAGATCGACTGTTCACGTTGGTGTGTAAAATCTGGTTACATATCATCTGACTTCGGTAAAAATTGAGGAAGTGTTAGATGACGATCGGTTTGGCTCTGGTGATGGAAGAAAGACTAAAGAAAAATCAAGAGACGTTCATAGGATTTGTTGACGTGGAAAAAGCGCTCGACAATGTAAAATCGTGCAAGATGCTCAAAATTCTGAAAAAAATAGGGTAAGCTACAGAGAGAGACGAGTAATATACAATATGTACAAGAGTCAAGAGGGAATAATAGGGGTGGACGACCAAGAACAAAGTGCTCGGATTGAAAAGAGTGTAAGGAATACAGTCTTCTGACCCTACTGTCCAATCTGCACACCGAAGAAGCAATGACGAAAATAAAAGAAAGGTTCAGGAATGAAATTCAAATTCAAGGCGAAAGGATATCTATGATACGATTCATGATGACATTGCTATCCTGAGTGAAAGTGAGGGAGAATTACATAATCTGCTGAATGGAATAAACACTCTAATGATTACAGAATATGGATTAAGAGTAAATGGAAAAAGACGAAAGTAATAGAAGTAGCAGAAATGAGGACAGCGAGCAGCTTAACGTCAGGATTGATGGTCACGAAGTAGATGAAATTAAGGAATTCTGCTACCTAGGCAGCAAAATAAGCAATGACGGACGGAGAAAGGAGGACATCAAAAGCAGACTAGCTCTGGCAAAAAGGGCATTCCTGGCCAACAGACGTTTGCTAGTGTCAAGCATAGGCCTTCATTTGAGGCAGAAATTTCTGGGAATGTGCGTCTGGAATACAGCGTTGTATGGTAGTGAAACACGGGAGGTGCGAAAACTGGAACAGATGAGAATAGAAGCATTTGAGATTTGTTGCTACAGACGAATGTTGAAAATTAGGTGGACTGATAAGGTAAGGAATGAAAACATTCTGCGCGGAATAGGAGAGGAAAGGAATATGTGGAAAACAGTGATGGGGAGAAGGGACAGCATGATAGGAGCCGGCCGCTGTGACCGAGCGGTTCTAGGCGCTTCAGTCTGGAACCGCGCGACCGCTACGGTCGCAGGTTCGAATCCTGCCTCGGGCATGGATGTGTGTGATGTCCTTAGGTTTAAATAGTTCGAAGTTCTAGGGGACTGATGACCTCAGGTGTTAAGTCCCATAGTGCTCAGAGCCATTTGATGATAGGACATCTGTTAAAACATCAAGGAATAGCTTCCATGGTACTAAAGGGAGCTGTAGACGGCAAAATCTGTAGAAGACAGGGACTGGAATACATCCAGCAGGTCATTGTGGACGTAGGTTGCAAGTGCTACTCTGAGATGAGGAGGTTGGTACAGGGGAGAAATTCGTGGCGGGCCGCATCAAAACAGTCAGAATATTGAAGACAGTGTTGGCATCCGAAAAAGCTTGCAGTCATTTCCGAATGGATAAACAGATCTCTTGTATGGTTTTCAAGGAAATCTGATTCTATTCCGCCTGCAAAATAATGGAAAGTTGAAAATCGGTCACGCACAGTTCTCTCCAAAGCAGACGACAAGTACTCAATAATACTGGGATCCGGTGAGTGTGATGGCCAGCAGAGATGCACAATTCATCCTCGTGCTCACCAAACCAGTCCTGGACGAAGCGAGCTATGTGAACAAGGAACCGTCTCAAATGGTTCAAATGGCTCTGAGCACTATGGGACTTAACATCTGAGGTCATCAGTCCCCTACACTTAGAACTACTTAAACCTAACTAACCTAAGGACATCACAATCATCCATGCCCGAGGCAGGATTCGAACCTCCGACCGTAGCGGTCGCGCGGTTCCGGACTAAAGCGCCTAGAACCGCTCGGCCACACCGGCCGGTGGAACCGTCTCGTTTTGGAACAAGGCATCATCATTTGGGAAGAAACATAGGACCATGGGATGGATCTGATCATCCAAAATGGTCACATAATTCTTGGCAGTAATGCTACACTTGAGTTTAACTTGGGGGTCCATGGAATACCATGATGTAGCTGCTCAAATCATGACAGAACCCTCGTCATGTTTCGCTCTTGGGACGTAAACTCGGCTAGATTTCGAAACAGTCTGAAAAAAGACTTATCCGACCAATCGATACCCTTCCATTGTTCCGTAGCCAAGTTTTATGGCTTCGACACCACGTTTTCCTATTTGGGAGAGCTGCATCACTGATATGTGATCGCAGCACGCTTTGCAGTTGCCTGTTTACGGAGTTCCCTTCTTGTTTTGGTGCTGACGAGGTTCGAGAGTGCGGCATTCAGTTCTGCAGTGACTTTTGCAGCTGTCGTCCTCTTTATTTTTCGTCACAATTCACTTCAATGACCGACCGTAACGATCATTCGACACACACTTTCGTTCACGTTGTTATATAGCGGATGATGTTTTTCCGCTTTCCCTGTATGCGGTATAAATCTTCGAATCCGTGCCTCTTGAAACCACAAACTCTTTGGCTACATTGGTTACGGAAGCGAGCTCCATACGTGCACCAACACTTTTCTTATGTTCGAATTCACTTATCCCCGACATAGTGCTCTCACAACTATACAAAAAACTTTATTTTTAGAAGTCCGTCTTGATAACACAGATTTCTTACACTTTTATTACCGGTTTCGGCTAATGCAATCTTCAGATGATTAAAATGGTTCAAATGGCTCTGAGCACTATGGGACTTAACATCTGTGATCATCAGTCCCCTAGAACTTAGAACTACTTAAACCTAACTAACCTAAGGACATCACACACATCCATGCCCGAGGCAGGATTCGAACCTGCGACCGTAGCAGTCGCGCAGCTCCGGACTGAGCGCCTAGAACCGCGAGACCACCGCGGCCGGTCATGGGCTAGAAAGCGCATTTCTTAGGAGCTATGTTCATCCTCGCTTCCGTGAAACACGTCTCTTCTGATGATCAATTGCTCATAGCTCTTAAGGTATGCATTGTACACTCCATGTTTACTTGATGAGTATTTCTTGTTTTGGTACATACTAATTCCTCCCACAATATGAAAGCAGAAAGCTTTCACTGTATCGAAGAGGAAGAAATACTCATAGCTCTTTGAGGCATACATTTTAGAGCCCATGTTTAATGGACTTTTTTTGTTTCGAAAGATTGTTCCTGTCATATCCCTGAATATTCACCATTCCTCCTGGAACACCCTGTGTAAAGAAGAAACATAAAGAAAATTGAAGCCCTGTTAGATGTCTAGTAGTTATATTTTAAGAAAGGTGAAGGCGCTAATGAAGCAGTTCTAACGTGAAGCTTGATAATGGAACTTAGACTGAACAAAAACTAAGACTCCTTCATAAAATTTGTCGATCTAGCAAAGCATTCGACGACGTAACATGGTGTAAGATGTTCTAAATTCTCAGGAAAACAGGTATGAGTTACAGGGAAAGACGTGTAATGTACAATATGCACAAGAACCAAGAGGAAACAATAAGAATGGAAAATTAAGAATGAAACGCTAGAATTAGAGCGCATGTAAGACAGAGCTGTAGTCCTTCGCGCCTACTATTCATAAGCAACGACGGTAATAAAAGAAATGTTCAGGAGTGCGACTAAAATTGAGGGTGCAAGGATGTCAGTGATAAAATTCGCTGATGACATTGCTAACCTCAGTGAAGGTGAAGAAGAATTACGGCATCGGTTGCACGGAATGAACAGCCTAATGAGTGCAGAATATGGATTGAAACTTAATCGAAGAAAGTAATGAGGAGTAGCAGAAATGAGATTAGCGAGAAACTTAACATCAAGACGGGGGGGGGGGGGGGGGGGGTGGTATGAACTAGACGAAATGAAGGAATTCTGCTACCTTGAAAGCAAAAGATCGCAAGACAGACGAAACAAGGAGAACATATATCAGACATCGGCCTTAATTTCAGGAAGAAATTTCCAAAAACGTACGTTTGAGTATAGCATAGTATGGAGGTGAATCACGGAGTGTGGTAAAACCGGAAAAGAAGAAAATCGTTGCTCTTTCAGATGTGGTCCTATAGAAGGATGTTGAAATCAGGTAGAGTTATAAAAAAATGAGGTGCTCTATGCAATATGGGCGAGAAGAGGACGTGTGCAAACCATTTACACGAAGAAGAGGCGGGATGATAGGATGTGTGTTAAGACATCAGGGAATAACTTGTATACAACAAATAATTGAGGACGTAGGCTGCAAGAGGTACTCTCTTATGATATGGAGACGGTATCTGTTCTTTCGGACAAGTCCGAAAGAACAGACACCACCTCCATATAGTTAAGGCTAACCGGCCACTGACCTCCTCCTGTGCGGATGCACATGCATTGTCTTAACTCTTACGGGACTTGGTGAGATTGTCTGCCGCGAGTAATGAGTGCAGTGGGCAGGGGCACTACCCATGTAGTGCGTGGACATTAAGTTGCGAATTTGGGTCTCACGGGGAGCGTGCAAGGGATAAATCCCCGCTGTCGTACTCTCCTCTGTTCCCTCAGTGGCCTAGATGGGCGCCGGCACGGTAGCGCAGCGTGTTCGGTCAGAAAGCTGGTTGGCCTCTGTAATAAAAAACTGAGTGGAAGGATCAACAAACGAACTTTAACAGATGTCATATGACGTCCGCAACGACCAAACCCAACGCTAAAAAAAAAAAAAAAAGATGGATAGAGTGTCTGCCATGTAAGCAGTAGATCCCGGGCTCAAGTCCCGGTTGGGGCACACGTTTTCAACTGTCCCCGTTGATGTATATCAATGCCTGTCGACAGCTTAAGGTATTGATTTAATTATCATTTCTTTCTCTTATGAGGTTGGCTCGAAACACGAATTGCTGACAGGCTGCATCAAATCAGTCAGTTGACTGATAGCCCATTACAAATAATGGACCAAAACGAATATTATTTCTTACATAGGGCGCAGATGGACGCACCTAGGTTGGTCTGTAAGGCTACCAGACACTATTGGCGAAGCTGAGAGATGATGCGTAGAAATATTTGTCATTTCGTATCTAGGTGCACGAAGGAGTTTGGAAGGGAACACGTCCTAGCTAGCCGGTGCCGGACACATTGGTAATGGATTGGTGCTGACGCTCTTCGATGGTGTCCAGCTTTGACATACGACTTCTCTCCCACAATCTCTATGTTCTAGACTCAAAGGGTACATCGAGGTCAGAGCGTTTGCAGTACTTTCATACGAATAAACAACCTCTGCTGAAACCGCAGTCTTACTTGGCACCTAGACTACAATTAACTATATTCTAATAACACTAAAAAATTATTTAGAAATAAATTCGAAGCAATAGTTAGATTGGCTGGACGACGTGTACAGAATTACTTCCCCCGAGGCACTGCTGCTATTATTATGGTAGCGAGAAGTGCTTCACACAGTAATTTACTATTTGTAATTCAATTGGTCTTCACTGTAAGTATTGTCCGCCCCCGGTAGCTGAAGGGCCAGTGTGACGAATTGTCTATCCTCTGGGTCCGAGTTCGATTCCCGGCTGGGTTGGGGAATTTTCTCTGCCCAGAGAATGGGTGTTGTGCTGCCCTCATCATCATCATATCATCCTCATCAACTGCAGGTCGCCCAAGTGGCGTCAAATTGAAAGACCGGCACCCGGCGAACGGTCTGCCCGACGGGGGGGCCCTAGCCACGCGATTAAATAAAACTGTATTTACTCGAATCTAAGCCGCACCTGAAAAATGAGACTCGAAATCAAGGAAAAAAAAATTTCCCGAATCTAAGCCGCACTTGAAATTTGAGACTGGAATTTCAAGGGGAGGGAAAAGTTTTAGACCGCCGCTCCAAATAGACGCAAAGTTGGTCCATTGTAACACGAGACACAATTGAGGTCGAATGGATGAAGATACAGCTACAGTAGTTTGATTCGAGTCGTAAGCTTAACAGTTAAGCTTTACCAAGTAGCCATTGCTATGTCTCAGGCGCTCCGTACTTATTTATACGGGTGCCCTTCCTTTTTCGCGTGCTTCGTCTGGTTTGAATCAATTGCTTATTTTGGTTTGATCTGGTAAGTGCCGTTCTCTTTGTTATCGGTGTTTACGTCGCTGTAAGCTGCAAATGCATTGTTTGTCGCATTCTGATAATGAGTGTTTACGACCTGTCGCAGCTCGCAGCATGGCTTGCTACCGCGGCTTGCAATAAAAAAAAGAGAGGAATTGTCTCATAACCGAAACAACGGCAAGAGACTGCTATTTGTTGTTACTTACACTGCTACTTTCTTTGATAATGATCAACAAGAACCAAATAATAGACTACGTATGATAGAATTTGTTCCGAACGAGAGTTTAGCGAAAATTTTTCTCCGTTTGAAAATCTTTGCAGACGCCTCTTTAGTGCATTACATTCTGCACAGAAATTAGAGTCATCGTAGATTCGTGATTCATTTCTGACTGTATCACTATTCAGCATAAGGATAATACGAATATAAACATGACATTATATGTATATTTTTCCGCGTTTGCTGTTGTCTCACTGTAGTTTCGTAGTTTATTAGGCAGACAGGATTTAAATGAGATAGCAGCAAACACGAAAGAATACATGGCATAATGTTTACATTCTTCTACCTTTTCTTTTAATTTATTTACTGACGCATAGGTTTTGGCGCCGGTACTTATCTTTGTGCCTGCAAAGCATGCCTGTGCAGTGCTACATATATTAAGACGGCAGAAGTTAGTTGTGGCGGCACGTACCAACATTTTTCAGAACTTCCGCTTACTTTGCACTCGATACTAAGCCGCACGCGGTTATTTGGAGTACAAAACCCGGAAAAAAGTGCGGCTTAGATTCGAGTAAATATGGCGTCTGGTTGATGCGTAAGTTCGTAACATTTTACAACAGAGTGCCAATGCTGGACAACTTTTTCGTTTCCACAACTGTAGAAATCATGTTATTTTTTAGGTTAAGAACTCGTCGAGCCATGTTTGCAGCGCATTTTCATCCGCAAACAACGTTCCTTGAAGGTTGTTCGATAGAGAGCGGAAAAAGTGAAAATCTGAGGGCACAATTTTTGGTAAATAAAGTGTGTGCGGAATGACTTCCCAAACCAACTCTTTTATAGCCTTTTTTGTTAGTCCAGCAGAGTGCGGATTGACGTCATTGTGGAGCAGAATCACTTTACGCTGTTAAATGTTCAAACATGTGTGATTTCCTAAGGGACCAAACTGCTTAGGTCATCAAAAAAAAATGGCTCTGAGCACTATGGGACTTACCATCTATGGTCATCAGTCCCCTAGAACTTAGAACTACTTAAACCTAACTAACCTAAGGACATCACACAACACCCAGTCATCACGAGGCTGAGAAAATCCCTGACCCCGCCGGGAATCGAACCCAGGAACCCGGGCGCGGGAAGCGAGAACGCTACCGCACGACCACGAGCTGCGGACCTTAGGTCATCACTCCCTAGACTTACACACTACTTGAACTAACTAAAACTAACGTATGCTAACAACTACACACACACCCATACCCGTGGGAGGACGCGAACCTCCGACAGGAGGGGCCGCGCAGTCCGTGACATGACGCTTCAAACCGAGCGGCCAAAAAACAAAAATGGCTCTGAGCAATATGGGACTTAACAGCCGAGGTCATCAGTTCCCTAGAACTTAGAACTACTTAAACCTAACTAACCTAATGACATCACACACACCCATGCCCGAAGCAGGATTCGAACCTGCGACCGTAGCGGTCGCGCGGTTCCAGCCTGAAGCGCCTAGAACCGTTCGACCACTATGGGCCGTGCGGCTGATCCCGGCGGAGGTTCGAGTCCTCCCTCGGGCATGGGTGTGTGTGTTTGCAATTAGGATAATTTAGGTTAAGTAGTGTGTAAGCTTAGGGACTGATGACCTTGGCAGTTAAGTCCCACAAGATTTCACACACGTCTGATGCGCGCAGTCATTCCTTATGTTAGCATAAAGACACCATTTCTCGTAACCAGTAACGATACAGAATAGCAATTGTCGGTGGTGTTCGTGAGCCAATCGATGACGAACAAGAATAGATGGACATATGGCCACCCGTTGATTTTTGTGATTTTTTGCCTTAGAGTATGCGACACACACACACACACACAGATTTATGAACTTTGCCCATTGCAAGCAAATGTCGCACGACGGAGGAACGATCACAGTTCATCACATTTTCCGGTTCCTGAATACACTGACGTGGATAATTGTAGAGTAAAAAAATGGTCAAATGTGTGTGAAATCTTATGGGACTTAACTGCTAAGGTCATCAGTCCCTAAGTTTGCACACTACTTAACGTAAATTATGCTAAGGACAAAGACACACACCCATGCCCGAGGGAGGAGTCGAACCTCCGCCGGGATCAGCCGCACGGACCATGACTGAATCGCCCGAGACCGCACAGACAATCCCGCGCGGCAGTTGTAGAGTAATGCTTGTAAACAATCTTCATCAAATCCAGGAGGCCTTTCTGAACGCGGAGGGTCACTAATGTCAAAACGGGCCTCCTTAAAACGAAAAAACCATTTTATTGTCACACTCTGTCCAATCTCCAAACGCTGCAAACGTTTCTGGCTCCCTCCGCTGCTGTCAATGCTCTGTTCAAACAGAAAAATATGTCGAAAATGTTCCGATTTCTCCTCTTGGCACTCCATTTTCTATCGTCCACAGCTCACTCACTATCTCCAAATGACAAAATGTCTATAAGTAACCTCAATTATCAACAGTGAACTACACTACTGGCCATTAAAATTCCTGCACCACGAAGATGACGTGCTACAGATGCGAAACTTAACCGACAGGAAGCAGATGCTGTGATATGCAAATGATTAGCTCTAGAGCATTCACACAAGGTTGGCGCCGGTGGCGACACCTACAACGTGCTGACATGAGGAAAGTTTCCAACCGATTTCTCATAGACAAACAGCAGTTGACCGGCGTTGCCTGGTGAAACTTTGTTGTGATGCCTCGTGTACGGAGGAGAAATGCGTACCATCGCGTTTCCGACTTTGATAAAGGTCGGATTGTAGCCTATCGCGATTGCGGTTTATCGTATCGCGACATTGCTGCTCGCGCTGGTCGAGATCCATGACTGTTAACAGAATATGGAATCGGTGGGTTCAGGAGGGCAATACGGAACGCCGTGCTGGATCCCAACGGCCTCGTATTACTAGCAGACGAGATGACAGGCATCTTATCCGCATGGCTGTAACGTATCGTGCAGCCACGTCTCGATCCCTGAGTCAACAAATGTGCACGTTTGCAAGACAACAACCATCTGCACGAACAGTTCGACGACGTTTGCAGCAGCATAGACTATCAGCTCGGAGACCATGGCTGCGGTTACCCCGGACGCTGCATCACAGACAGGAGCGCCTGCGATGGTGTACTCAACGACGAACCTGGGTGCACGAATGGCAAAACGTCATTTTTTCGGTTGAATCCAGGTTTTGTTTGCAGCATCATGATGGTCGCATCCGTGTTTGGTGACGTCACGGCGAACGCACATTGGAAGCGTGTATTCGTCATCGCCATACTGGCGTATCACCCGGCGTGATGGTATGGGGTGCCATTGGTTACACGTCTCGGTGACCTCTTGTTCGCATTGATGGCACTCTGAACAGTGGATGTTACATTTCAGACGTGTTACGACCCGTGGCTCTACCCTTCATTCGATCCCTGCGAAACCCTACATTTCTGCAGGATAATGCACGACCACATGTTGCAGGTCCTGTACGGGCATTTCTGGATACAGAAAATGTTCGACTGCTGCCCTGGCCAGCACATTCTCCACATCTCACACCAATTGAAAGCGTCTGGTCAATGGTGGCCGAGCAACTGGCTCATCACAATACGTCAGTCACTACTCTTGATGAACTGTGGTACCGTGTTGAAGCTGCATGGGCAGCTGTATCTGTACACGCCATCCAAGCTCTGTTTGACTCAATGCCCAGGCGTATCAAGGCCTTTATTACAGCCAGAGGTGGTTGTTCCGGGTACTGATTTCTCAGGCTCTATGAACCCAAACTGCGTGAAAATGTGACCAGATATCAGTTCTAGTATAATACATTTGTCCAATGAGTACCCGTTTATCATCTGCATTTCTTCTTGGTGTAGCAATTTTAATGGCCATTAGTGTATAAATAAAAAATGGCAATCGATAAATAAACCCATAGCAACCAGAATACTAACGTTCGGAACAAAAACACTACGAACTTACGTAGCAACCTAATGCTAGACAACCATTGACGATGATTTGATGAAGCAAGGCGAGACTTGGACAGTGACTGGAAGGAAAAGATGATTTGTGTTCCTATGCATCACAATAATTTTCACGTCTCAAGGATTGTAGACGAACAAATTTTCTGATAAATGCCAGTGAATGCCTTAGACATTAGGTTAGGACACGGTGAATGCTCACCAAGCCGCGCGCCGCCTGAAGCCTCCGGACGGCAGCTCGCAGCAGCCGCTTCCTTATGCGGCCGAACGGCAGGAACCTCGCCGCGTGTCGCATCAGCTCCGCGATGTTCAGCAGTAGCTGCTTGTTGAACCGACCTACACAAAACCACATACATACTTCCACAGTTCGGCTTTGTTACTTGGCTCCATCTGAAACATTCTTCAATTCTTTATTCAGCGGGCATGGACCCGTTAGTCGCCGTCGTACGCTAGTGTTACAATTATGGGCTCTTAGGCAGCGAGTTCGAAGCCCGCTGGCAGAAAAAAATTTCATTACGACTGTTTAATAGCCGATGGGAGGAATGCTCTTCACTCCTATTATTATAGGTAATAATGTCCACATAGTGTTAGGAATACAACATTGGCTGAAACCGTAAGTGAACAGCATCGACATGGTAAATTCAGATTGGAATATGCAGTGTACTAAAAGAAGTATTTTATATCTTGAGAGGTGATAGTGTGGACCAAAACAAGAAAAAAATGTCGAGTAAACGTAGGCTTTAAAAAGTGTACCTTCAGAGCTATGGTTCAAATGGTTCAAGTGGCTCTGAGCACTATGGGACTTAACATCTGAGGTCATCAGTCCCCTAGAACTTAGAACTACTTAAACCTAACTAACCTAAGGCCATCACACACATCCATGCCCGAGGCAGGATTCGAACCTGCGAACGTAGCGGTCGCGCGGTTCAGAGCTATGATCACCTGTTTATATTCGCTGCTGTGAAAAAACATCTCTTCTACTGCTAACTCTCTGCTATTGTGAACGATCTACAGGATGCAGTAAACAAATAAGAGCACATTATTCTGTTACTCTGAAACAGCGGAGCTTCTAATGTAATCTGCCTGCTGTTATACAGGGTGAAGAAACATCTGCACACTCGGACTTCGCAGCGCGAGTCCTCAAATACTGGCAATGCAAAAGTCTCTGTCACAAAATTTCGTCCTGCGCATATTTCAGGCAGTAAATGGACGTTAAAGACTGACAATCTGGCAACACTGTAATCACATGTACGGTAACTACTTCTGCAAGCGGGTGCAGTAGTGTTCTCCATTTGTTGCCGTGGATAGCGTTTCGAGTTAGCATGTAAGAGGTAGAGGGTTCGATTCTAGCTCATAGCTTATTTGTTTTCATTTGCTAAAAGTAATCTGCGTGGTACGGTATCTGGCGTCGTAATCCTCATACAGTGATCACAGTGGGTCTTCTATAAAACATTTTGCAGCTACGTACTACGAACACAGAAATGAAAATACAATCGTTTTTATTGGTCAGCTTTTGAAGAGACCTTTTGCACGTCGTGGACGGAAACTGTTTCGCGTCACTGCATCTACTAGATTCCAAACCAGTTTTCTGTGAAGCCTCCCCCAACGGTCCCATCGAAATTATTTGCAAAGCACGTTCCTAGCCCTCCGGGTGATGTAAGGCCCTAACGAAATGTGATGGACCTGAATGTGGTAAGAATAATGGTTGGTATTAATCGACAGTACCAGTAGGGGTGGGTACACACAAAACAAGATTGGAATCTAGTAGATGTGCAAGTAGACTGTTTAGGTTTTTATGTTGGTAACGCCATGTAGCGCTCTATATGAAAATCACTGACTGTGCTGTGTGCAATCTGTGGCTGGGTGGCATTGTTGGAATATTCACTATTGTAGTATTGGGCAGTTGGCTGTTAACAGCGTGTAGCGTTGCGCAGTCGGAGGAGAGCCGCCAGCAGTGGTGGATGTGGGGAGAGAGATGGCAGAGTTTTGAGAGCGGACGATCTGGACGCGTGTCCGTCAGAAAAAGGAAATTTGTAAGACCGGATGTTATGAACTGATATATGATGACTTTTGAACACTATTAACGTAAATACATTGTTTGTTCTCCATCAAAATCTTTCATTTGCTAACTATGCCTATCAATAGTTAGTTCCTTCAGTAGTTAAAATCTTTCATTTAGCTGGCAGTATTGGCGCTCGCTGTATTGCAGTAGTTTGAGTTACGAAGATTTTTGTGAGGTAAGTGATTCATGAAAGGTATAGGTTATTGTTAGTCAGGGCCATTCTGTTGTAGGGATTATTGAAAGTCAGACTGCGTTGCGCTAAAAATATTGTGTGTCAGTTTAGTGATGATCAGAATAAGTAAAGAGAGAAATGTCTGAGTACGTTCAGTTTTGCTCAGCTGTTTGAAAATCAAATAACGTAAGAGGTTTTCCAGCACAGTCATTTATAAAATTTTCTAAGGGGATATTTCAGATGCAGCGGTGCGAAACAATTCGTGTCCACTATATGCAAAGGATTTCTTTAAAAGCTGACCAATGAAAACGATTGTATTTCAATTTCTGTGTTCGTAGTATGCAACTGCAAATATTTTATAGAAGACTCACTGGGATTGCTCTATGACGATTAAGATGCAGAGTGCCATGCCACGCAGACTACTTTTGGGAAATAAAAGCAAATAGGCGTTGACCTAGAATTGAAGCCTCCACCTCCTGCATGCTAACTCAAAACGCTAGCCAGTACACCAACTGCACAGCACTACAGCGTCACCTTGACAGAGACAGTTACTGTTCATGTGGTTACGGTGTTGCCAAATTGCCAATCGTTAACGTCCATTTACTGCTGGAAATATGCGCAGTACAAAGTTCTGTGAAAGACATTTTTCTGTTGCCAGTATGTGGGGAATCGCGCTGCGAAGTCCGAGTGCGTGAGTTTTTCTTCACCCTGTGCATTACCTGCATTGGTGAGCCATCGCTGAAGCATATGCTCATTACGATATCATCCACAGTAAGTCATTCTTTTGTTCAACGTCTTGTGGAATCACGCACTTTGTGAATGACTCTGAGTAAAACTGTCAGGCATTTATGACACGTTACTGTAGCATTTGTACATCATTTATGACGCTTACGGACACCACGTGGGGCGTGAGGTCTCCACAGTACATCGATGTTGTCGCCAGTGGTCGGCGGAAGGTGCACGTGCCCGTCGACCTGGGACCGGACCGCAGCGACGCACGGATGCACGCCAAGACCGTAGGATCCTACGCAGTGCCGTAGGGGACCGCACTGCCACTTCCCAGCAGATTAGGGACACTGTTGCTCCTGGGGTATCGGCGAGGACCATTCGCAACCGTCTCCATGAAGCTGGGCTACGGTCCCGCACACCGTTAGGCCATCTTCCGCTCACGCCCCAACATCGTGCAGCCCGCCTCCAGTGGTGTCGCGACAGGCGTGAATGGAGGGACGAATGGAGACGTGTCGTCTTCAGCGATGGGAGTCGCTTCTGCCTTGGTGCCAATGATGGTCGTATGCGTGTTTGGCGCCGTGCAGGTGAGCGCCACAATCAGGACTGCATACGACCGAGGCACACAGGGCCAACACCCGGCATCATGGTGTGGGGAGCGATCTCCTACACTGGCCGTACACCACTGGTGATCGTCGAGAGACACTGAATAGTGCACGGTACACCCAAACCGTCATCGAACCCATCGTTCTACCATTCCTAGACCGGCAAGGGAACTTGCTGTTCCAACAGGACAATGCACGTCCGCATGTATCCCGTGCCACCCAACGTGCTCTAGAAGGTGTACGTCAACTACCCTGGCCAGCAAGATCTCCGGATCTGTCCCCCATTGAGCATGTTTGGGACTGGATGAAGCGTCGTCTCACGCGGTCTGCACGTCCAGCACGAACGCTGGTCCAACTGAGGCGCCAGGTGGAAATGGCATGGCAAGCCGTTCCACAGGACTACATCCAGCATCTCTACGATCGTCTCCATGGGAGAATAGCAGCCTGCATTGCTGCGAAAGGTGGATATACACTGTACTAGTGCCGACATTGTGCATGCTCTGTTGCCTGTGTCTATGTGCCTGTGGTTCTGTCAGCGTAATCATGTGATGTGTCTGACCCCAGGAATGTGTCAATAAAGTTTCCCCTTCCTGGGACAATGAATTCACGGTGTTCTTATTTCAATTTCCAGGAGTGTATTTGCACCCGGTTGAACCCAGCGCATTCGACAGCCGTCGGCAGAGCCTCCTCTGTATCTCGGACGAGACCTTCTGGTCATGTGCGCAGAAGCCTTCTTTCGCTATCTAGATGCTGGGGCTCCCTTAAGCCGTCGCCACACGGACGGTGCACATACACGTTGAGCGCTGAGCGTGCCGAGTTCTGACGTCATAGCTTGGAACAGCGCGTTGGGGAGTCTTTCCGAACATGCAGAGCGATATCTAGCATGTCAGATGTTCTGAACGTGCGTTTGGACGTTAACCAATCAGATGGCAGGACACCACTACGTCACATGCACGTCATCTCCCTTCGGTGCAGAGTTGTTAGGCGCCGTATTGGCCCTCTATTGATGCTCATATGCATATATGTCGAATTAAATCAGGTGACGCTGAGGGAATAAGATTAGGAAATGATACACTTAAAGTGGTAAATTAATTTTGCTATTTGGGAAGCAAAATAACTGCTGATGGCCGAAGTTGAGAGGATATAAAATGTAGATTGGCACAGCGTCTACAAAAATGCATCGACAGAAATGGTGATTATGTCGCAAAATAGCTAAATATTAAAGCTGTGAACTGATGTAAACCATTGTAGATATAAACAGGTCTATGTACTTATTAAAAAAAATAGGAGACCTTACTTTTAGGATTACCCTCCTATTCAAAAATACGGGACTTCGCATGCCAGTTGCATATTATTGTGTACTGAGTGTTTAAGATGCTTCCGATAATCGTTGAGTTCCGCCGACTGTGAAGTACGGGCAGTTATAAGATTTCTTAGTGCTAAAGGCCTAAAAGCGATCGATAATCATCGTGAGATCTGTGCAGTTTACGGAGAAAACATAATGACAGGTGGAATGGTAAGAAAGTGGGTGAGAGCATTTAAAGATGGACGC
The DNA here is from genome assembly GCF_021461385.2 of Schistocerca piceifrons. Taxonomy (NCBI): domain Eukaryota; kingdom Metazoa; phylum Arthropoda; class Insecta; order Orthoptera; family Acrididae; genus Schistocerca; species Schistocerca piceifrons. The sequence continues at coordinate 383,307,508 of NC_060141.1, forward strand.
ACGAATGTGCATGATGAACAACGGAGTGGGCGTCCTTCGGTTGTTAACGAAAGTGGACAACAAGGTGAGAGAAAACAGACGCTTTAAGATTTCCTCGTTGCGGGATGACTTTCCTAATGTTTCTCGTAGTGGTTCCAGAATGAGATTTTCACTCTCCAGCGGAGTGTGCGCTGGTTTGAAACTTCCTGGCAGATTAAAACTGTGTGCCGGACCGAGACTCGAACTCGGGACTTTTGTATTTCGCGGGCAAGTGCTCTACCAACTGAGCTACTCAGGCAAGATTCACGCTCCGTCCTCACAGCTTTACTTCTGCCAGTACCTCGTCTCCTACCTTCCAAACTTTACAGAAGCTCTCCTGCTAACCTTGCCCGCGAAAGGCAAAGGTCCCGAGTTCGAGTCTCGGTCCGTCACACAGTTTTAACATGCCAGGAAGTTTCTTTCTCGTAGTGTTTTGTATGGCTTTGTTACCGAGCACTTGAATTACCGAAAATTGTGAGCACGTTGGGTACCGAAAATGTTGACGGATGTGCACAAAACCAAACGTTTGGACAGTGCATTGACTTTCCTTGAGCGGTACCACAACGACGGTGATGATTTCTTAAGGCAAATTGTTACGGGCGATGAAACATGGGTGTCCTACGTCACACCAGAATCAAGGCAACAGTCCATGGAAGTTGAGCAAGGGCATCGTTTAGCTGCAAGACAACGCCCGTCCGCATGTGGCGAATCAGACCAAAGATCTCATCACATCTTTTCGATGGGAAACTCTAGATCATCCTCCATACAGCCCCGATCTTGCGCCCAGTGACTACCATCTGTTCCTGCACTTGAAGAAACACCTGGGCGGTCAGCATCTTCAAGACGATGACGAAGTCAAAACAGTGGTGATGCAGTGGTTAACAAGTCAGGCGGCAGACTTCTATGAGGAGGGTATTCAAAAACTGGTACAACGTTATGACAAGTGCCCCAATATTGACGGAAATTATGTAGAAAAGTAGATTAAGGTACAGGCTTTCGTGTAAAAATAAAATTATTGAGATATCTTAGCTCGTCTTTTTTTTTAATTTCAAAACCGTACTTACTTAAAAAAACATGCCTCGTATTTACAGTAGGGTAGGTGGAGGTACTGATGACTACACCGGAGGCGCCGGCCGGAGTGGCCGAGCGGTTCTAGGCGCTACAGTCTGGAACCGCGCGACCGCTACGGTCGCAGGTTCGAATCCTGCCTGGGGCATGGATGTGTGTGATGTCCTTAGGTTAGTTAGGTTTAAGTAGTTCTAAGTTCTAGGGGACTGATGACCTCAGAAGCTAAGTCCCATAGTGCTCAGAGCCATTTGAACCATTTAGAACGGAGGTAACGTTATTACCTTCGACTGCTGTCTTGTAGCGCTCCAGCCAGCAGCAGCCAGCCTCCAGCAGCCAGGCGGCGTCCGATGGAGAGCGCACTGGAGGGGGAGGTATGGCGGCCTCCCACTCGCCCATGTCCAGCAGGTCCAGTCCGTCCTCAATGGGGCCGTCGCCGCCGGGAGTACTCGCTGCGCACCGCGTCTCTTCTTCTTCTGATTCCGACCTAGGCATGCGTTGTTAATGAACCACTGCCAGCGGGTACAGTTCACGATTCACGACCGTCACTCGACAACATTCAGGAGGTGTTAACCTGTATATCAGCATTTAGTTTCAGTGTCTAAGTTTTACCTATAGCAGGTTTACCAATTGCAGGGATAAGTGCAGTTTAGATTACATTAGATTAGATCAGTACTGATACCTTAGATCATGAATACGACACTTCGTAATGATGTGGAACGTGTCAGGTTAATAAAAGGTGTCTATACAAGATACTACATTACACAAAAATATCACATGAAACATATTTATTTATTTATTTTTCTTGAGGTGGGGGAAATTACCCACTTACTATATCCAAAAATCCTTCTAATGAGTAGAAGGAGTTGCCATTCAGAAATTCTTTTAATTTCCTTTTAATCTTTCCTATCTGTCAGACTTATGATGCTACACTACTGGCCATTAAAATTGCTACACCAAGAGGAAATGCATATAATAAACGGAGATTCATTGGACAAATATATTATACTGGAACTGACATGTGATTACATTTCCACGCAATTTGGGTGCATAGATGCCGAGAAATCAGTACCCAGAACAACCACCTCTGGCCCTAATAACGGCCTTGATACGCCTGGCCATTGAGTCAAAGAGAGCTTGGATGGCGTGTACAGGTACAGCTGCCCATGCAGCTTCAACACGGTACCACAGTTCATCAAGAGTAGTGACTGGCGTATTGTGACGAGCCAGTTACTCGGCCACCATTGACCAGACGTTTTCAGTTGGTGAGAGATCTGGAGAATGCGCTGGCCAGGGCAGCAGTCGAACATTTTCTGTATCCAGAAAGGCCCGTACAAGACCTGCAACATGTGGTCGTGCATTATCCTGCAGAAATGTAGGGTTTCGCAGGGATCGAGTGAAGGGTAGAGCCATGGGTCGTAACACATCTGAAATGTAACGTCCACTGTTCAAAGTGCTGTCAATGCGAACAAGAGGTGACTGAGACGTGTAACCAATGGCACCCCGTAACATCATGCCGGGTGATACGCCAGTATGCCGATGACGAATACACGCTTCCAATGTGCGTTCACCGCGATGTCACCAAACACGGATGCGACCATCATGATGCTGTAAACACAACCTGGATTCATCCGAAAAAAATGACGTTTTGCCATTCGTGCACCCAGGTTCGTCGTTGAGTACACCATCGCAGGCGCTCCTGTCTGTGATGCAGCGTCAAGGGTAACCGCAGACATGGTCTCCGAGCTGATAGTCCATGCTGGTGCAAACGTCGTCGAACTGATCGTGCAGATGGTTGTTGTCTTGCAAACATCCCCATCTGCTGACTCAAGGATCGAGACATGGCTGCACGATCCGTTACAGCCATGCGGATAAGATGCCTGTCATCTCGACTGCTAGTGATATGAGGCCGTTGGGATCCAGCACATCGTTCCGTATTACCCTCCTGAACCCACCGATTCCATATTCTGCTAACAGTCATTGGATCTCGACCAACGCGAGCAGCAATGTCGCGATACGATAAACCGAAATTGCGATAGGCTACAATCCGACCTTTATCAAAGTCGGAAACGTGATGGTACGCATTTCTCCTCCTTACACGAGGCATCACAACAACATTTCACCAGGCAACGCCGGTCAACTGCTGTTTGTGTATGAGAAATCGGTTGGAGACTTTCCTCATGTCAGCACGTTGTAGGTGTCGCCACCGGCGCCAACCTTGTATGGATGCTCTGAAAAGCTAATTATTTGCATATCACAGCATCTTCTTCCAGTCGGTTAAATTTCGCGTCTGTAGCACGTCATCTTCGTGGTGTAGCAATTTTAATGGCCAGTAGTGTATTAGGTAAGTGACCAAAGACTTTTGTGGCAGCATAATTTACCCGCTTCTGAGCCAAAGTTAGATTTAACCTTGAGTAGTGAAGATCATCCTTTCTCCTAGTGTTGTAGCCGTGTACACTGCTATCACTTTTGAATTCGTTCGGATTGTTAATAACAAATTTCACAATTGAATATACACTCCTGGAAATTGAAATAAGAACACCTTGAATTCATTGTCCCAGGAAGGGGAAACTTTATTGATACATTCCTGGGGACAGATACATCACATGATCACACTGACAGAACCACAGGCACATAGACACAGGCAACAGAGCATGCACAATGTCGGCACTAGTACAGTGTATATCCACCTTTCGCAGCAATGCAGGCTGCTATTCTCCCATGGAGACGATCGTAGAGATGCTGGATGTAGTCCTGTGGAACGGCTTGCCATGCCATTTCCACCTGGCGCCTCAGTTGGACCAGCGTTCGTGCTGGACGTGCAGACCGCGTGAGACGACGCTTCATCCAGTCCCAAACATGCTCAATGGGGGACAGATCCGGAGATCTTGCTGGCCAGGGTAGTTGACTTACACCTTCTAGAGCACGTTGGGTGGCACGGGATATATGCGGACGTGCATTGTCCTGTTGGAACAGCAAGTTCCCTTGCCGGTCTAGGAATGGTAGAACGATGGGTTCGATGACGGTTTGGATGTACCGTGCACTATTCAGTGTCCCCTCGACGATCACCAGTGGTGTACGGCCAGTGTAGGAGATCGCTCCCCACACCATGATGCCGGGTGTTGGCCCTGTGTGCCTCGGTCGTATGCAGTCCTGATTGTGGCGCTCACCTGCACGGCGCCAAACACGCATACGACCATCATTGGCACCAAGGCAGAAGCGACTCTCATCGCTGAAGACGACACGTCTCCATTCGTCCCTCCATTCACGCCTGTCGCGTCACCACTGGAGGCGGGCTGCACGATGTTGGGGCGTGAGCGGAAGACGGCCTAACGGTGTGCGGGACCGTAGCCCAGCTTCATGGAGACGGTTGCGAATGGTCCTCGCCGATACCCCAGGAGCAACAGTGCCCCTAATTTGCTGGGAAGTGGCGGTGCGGTCCCCTACGGCACTGCGTAGGATCCTACGGTCTTGGCGTGCATCCGTGCGTCGCTGCGGTCCGGTCCCAGGTCGACGGGCACGTGCACCTTCCGCCGACCACTGGCGACAACATCGATGTACTGTGGAGACCTCACGCCCCACGTGTTGAGCAATTCGGCGGTACGTCCACCCGGCCTCCCGCATCCCCACTATACGCCCTCGCTCAAAGTCCGTCAACTGCACATACGGTTCACGTCCACGCTGTCGCGGCATGCTACCAGTGTTAAAGACTGCGATGGAGCTCCGTATGCCACGGCAAACTGGCTGACACTGACGGCGGCGGTGCACAAATGCTGCGCAGCTAGCGCCATTCGACGGCCAACACCGCGGTTCCTGTGTGTCCGCTGTGCCGTGCGTGTGATCATTGCTTGTACAGCCCTCTCGCAGTGTCCGGAGCAAGTATGGTGGGTCTGACACACCGGTGTCAATGTGTTCTTTTTTCCATTTCCAGAAGTGTATATATATATTGTGAGGCTACAATGAAGATCCCTAGCTCTTTAAATTAGTGTCTGCAGGATGATCTTGGATGAGCTCCAGCAATTATTCTGATTACACGCTTACACTCAATGATGAGTTACCCCAGAATATGATGCCGTACGAAAGCAGAGAATGAAAATAGGCGTGGTAAGCTAATTTACTGAGGTTTATATCGCCAAAATTTGCAACGACCCTAATAGCATAAGTAGCTGAACTCACACGTTTCAGTATATCTTCAGTGTGTCTTTTCCAGTTCACCCTCATCAATGCATACACCTAGAAATTTCGAATATTCTACCTTGGCTACAGATTTCTAATCGAAGTCTATATTTATTAATGGTGTCATTCCATTTAGTGTGTGTAACTGTTTTGTCAAAGTTTAATGAGAGCCCATTTGCAGAGAACAACTTAATGATCTTTAGAAAAACATCGTTTACAATTTCACCGGTTAATTCTTGTCTGTTACTTGTATCATCGGCAAAAAGTACCAGCTTTGCATCTCCGTGAATATAGAATGGCAAGCCACTAATATATATTAAGAACAGCAGAGGACCCAAGACCGGACCTCGCGGCACCCCATTCTTGATTGTTCCCCAATTTGAGAAATCACCAGTTTTTTTGCATGTTGTGTGAACTGTTTATTTCAACTTTCTGCACTCTTCCAGTTAGGTATGATTTAAAACATTTGAGCGCTGTCCCATTCATACCAAAGTACTTGAGCTTATCTAGAAGGCGTGGGTGTATACAGGGCGTCACACAATTACGTGGTATCGTCCAGAGATTGCGATTCCACACAAAAGTCGGCAACACGAATCGATACCACAGACATTAGCGAGAGCTGGCTGCAGTTCCACAACAACCAGTGGGAGAGACTCCAGAAGACACACCCTACCTTACGGTAAAGTGATTTCCTGTCAGGAAGGTCGCAGTTCGTACTAATAGACGGCAAATCATAGAGTAAAATTGATGTGATATCAGGTGTTCCCCAGGGAAGCGTCCTGGGACCTCTGCTGTTCCTGATCTATATAAATGACCTGGGTGACAATCTGAGCAGTTCTCTTAGGTTGTTCGCAGATGATGCTGTAATTTACAGTCTAGTAAGGTCATCCGAAGACCAGTATCAGTTGCAAAGCGATTTAGAAAAGATTGCTGTATGGTGTGGCAGGTGGCAGTTGACGCTAAATAACGAAAAGTGTGAGTTGATCCACATGAGTTCCAAAAGAAATCCGTTGGAATTCGATTACTCGATAAATAGTACAATTCTCAAGCCTGTCAATTCAACTAAGTACCTGGGTGTTAAAATTACGAACAACTTCAGTTGGAAAGACCACATGGATAATATTGTGGGGAAGGCGAGCCAAAGGTTGCGTTTCATTGGCAGGACACTTAGAAGATGCAACAAGTCCACTAAAGAGACAGCTTACACTACACTCGTTCGTCCTCTGTTAGAATATTGCTGCGCGGTGTGGGCCCTTACCAGGTGCGATTGACGGAGGACATCGAAAGGGTTCAAAAAAGGGCAGCTCGTTTTGTATTATCACATAATAGGGGAGAGAGTGCGGCAGACATGATACGCGAGTAGGGATGGAAGTCATTAAAGTAAAGACGTTTTTCGTCGCGGCGAGATCTATTCACGAAATTTCAATCACCAACTTTCTCTTCCGAATGCGAAATATTCTGTTGAGCCCAACCTACATAGGTAGGAATGATCATCAAAATAAAATAAGAGAAATCAGAGCTCGAACAGAAAGGTTTAGGTGTTCGTTTTTCCCGCGCGCTGTTCGGGAGTGGAATGGTAGAGAGGTAGTATGATTGTGGTTCGATGAACCCTCTTCCAAGCACTTAAATGTGAATTGCAGAGTAACCATGTAGATGTAGATGTAGATGTAGATGTAGAGAAGAGCGCCGTTGCGATGAGGTCAGCATGCGAGGTCTATTCGAAAAAGTATGGAACATTCTCCACAAACTTTTGCTCCCAATGCCGTTTCTGTTACGGCGTAAAGTCAATCGGCGGCACGCCAGTCGGGAACGATAGAGAAGAGAGGGCTGTGAGAAGAAGTCAGCCAATCGCACGCTCACCGGACCACTCTCCAGGACGACAACGCGACAGCAGCGGCCCCTTGGTGACGAGGACATAAGCGCCGCGTCCGACTGGTGACGCCCTAGTTGAACAGCAGCTTGAAGATTAGCAACTTCTACAGGGTGTTACACAAAAGTACGGCCAAACTTTCAGGAAACATTCAAAAATGGATCTGAGCACTATGGGACTTAACATCTATGGTCATCAGTCCCCTAGAACTTAGAACTACTTAAACCTAACTAACCTAAGGACATCACACAACACCCAGTCATCACGAGGCAGAGAAAATCCCTGACCCCGCCGGGAATCGAACCCGGGAACCCGTGCGTGGGAAGCGAGAACGCTACCGCACGACCACGAGCTGCGGACAGGAAACATTCCTCACACACAAAGAAACAAAATATGTTATGTGGACATGTGTCCGGAAACGCTTACTTTCCATGTTAGAGCTCATTTTATTACTTCTCTTCAAATCACATTAATCACGGAATGGAAACACACAGCAACAGAACATACCAGCGTGACCTCAAACACTTTGTTACAGGAAATGTTCAAAATGTCCTCCGTTAGCGAGAATACATGCATCCACCCTCCGTCGCATGGAATGGCTGATGCGCTGATGCAGCTCTGGAGAATGGCGTATTATAGCAAAGCCGTCCACAATACGAGCACGAAGAGTCTCTACATTTGGTACCGGGATTGCGTAGACAAGAGCTTTCAAATGCCCCCATAAATGAAAGTCAAGAGGGTTGAGGTCAGGAGAGCGTGGAGGCCATGGAATTGGTCCGCCTCTACCAATCCATCGGTCACCAAACCTGTTGTTGAGAAGCGTACGAACACTTCGACTGAAATGTGCAGGAGCTCCATCGTGCATGAACCACATGTTGTGTCGTACTTGTAAAGGCATATGTTCTAGCAGCACAGGTAGAGTATCCCGTATGAAATCATGATAACGTGCTCCATTGAGCGTAGGTGGAAGAACATGGGGCCCAATCAAGACATCACCAACAATGCCTGCCCAAACGTTCACAGAAAACCTGTGTTGGTGACGTGATTGCACAATTGCTTGCGGATTCTCTTCAGCCCACACAGGTTGATTGTGAAAATTTACAATTTGATCACGTTGGAATGAAGTCTCATCCGTAACGAGAACATTTGCACTGAAATGAGGATTGACACATTGTTGGATGAACCATTAGCAGAAGCGTACCCGTGGAGGCCAATCAGCCGCTCATAGTGCCTGCACACGCTGTACATTGTACGGAAACAACTGATTCTCCCGTAGCTCTCTCCATACAGCGACGTGGTAAACGTTACCTTGTACAGCAGCAACTTCTCTGACGCTGACATTAGGGTTATCGTCAACCGCACAAAGAATTGCCTCGTCCATTGCAGGTGTCCTCGTCGTTCTACGTCTTCCCCAGTCGCGAGTCATAGGCTGGAATGTCCCGTGCTCCCTAAGCTGCCGATCAATTGCTCCGAACGTCTTCCTGTCGGGACACCTTCGTTCTGGAAATCTGTCTCGATACAAACGTACCGCGCCACGGCTATTGCCCCGTGCTAATCCATACATCAAATGGGCATCTGCCAACTCTGCATTTGTAAACATTGCACCGACTGCAAAACCACGTTCGTGATGAACACTAACCTGTTGATGCTACGTACTGATGTCCTTGATGCTAGTACTGTAGAGCAATGAGTCGCATGTTCAACACAAGCACCGAAGTCAACATTACCTTCCTTCAACTGGGCCAACTGGCGGTGAATCGAGGAAGTACAGTACATACTGACGAAACTAAAATGAGCTCTAACATGGACATTAAGCGTTTCCGGACACATGTCCACATAACATCATTTCTTTATTTGTGTGTGAGGAATGTTTCCTGAAAGTTTGGCCATACCTTTTTGTAACACCCTGTATAGAAGTGTCAACTCTAGTCACTTCGCCTGAACTCTCTATGCAGCACCGACTTGGAACTGTTTATACTGAAGAAGATTGAGTATTTTGTATGTCGCACTTTGCTTGTGACACAGCTGTGTAATTGCAAAAGTTGAGTATTGTAATTTTTGTTTTGCAACATAAATTAATACGATTTGTTTGAATGTTTGTCTAGCGAACCGAATTTTCAGACCTCCTAGATACCCCAGTTTCCACTTCCAGAAGCACTCGCCGTAGGCCTCTTGCTGGATCGCGCGAAGCACCGTCTGCGGATTTTCTTTTATCCCGTCTATCGTTGCAAGTCTCCGTCCTTTCAACGGTGTTTTCAACTCTGAAAAAAGGTCCACAGGTGTCAGGTCTGGAGAATATGATTCTCTTAAGGAACATCGCGTTCTCATCCGCTCGACCGAAAGGCTCTTGCGATGCGAAAGTCTTTCTGGTCTTGTCTCATGATCCGTGGGACGAACTTGGCTTTCCAAGATGCTGCGTCAAGATTTCATGACATGGTCCAATTGAAATGTTAGTCTTCTGCAATAACGAGGACGCTCAGTCTTCGATTGGCAAGTACAATTTCGTTGACGTTCCTGACATGACCGTCGTCAATAGACGTCGAAGGGCGGCTGGAACGAGGGTCACTTTTAACTTCTGTCCGGCCGTTTTTAAACCGTGAGAACCATTCGTAACATCGAGTACGGCTTAAGCACTCATCACTGAAGGCTTCCTGCATCATCTGGTGTGTCTCTGTAAATGTTTCCTTGAGCTTCACGCAAAATTTAATCCAGACGCTTTGCTCCTCTAACTCTCCCATCTCGAAATTCGCAAACTGTGCGACACAACGTTCTGCTCAATACAGCACTGAACAATAACTAGCGGACATACAACAATGAAACTTCCGGTAGCTATACATCAAACACAAGAGTGTGCAGGGATGCCAACAGTATTTCGCTCCAACACACCATCGGCGCGAAATTACGAATGTTCCCGAATCTTTCCAACAGACCTCGCAGTGTCGAACATGTAACAGCTCTCCGCATTTCGTGACCTCAGCTACAGCAGACCGCATCACCGTATAGGACCAACTAGTTGTTAAGGTTTCAGATGAACGTGTTCTGTCGTAAGTGTCGAACATTGTGTCTAAAGACAACAGTTTGTTACTTAGTGCATCAAGTGATGTCTTCACAGTCAACATCCAGTACTCCTGTGGCAAAGAAGGATGGCAAAGTTAAGTAAATATTTTGTTCATTTATGTAATAAGGTGGACTAATATTTCATGTGTTCTGGTTTGATGAGCGTTCTCCCAGACCGATCAAAGATCCACAGTTATGGCTGGACGAAAGTAGTTTCACTTCGTCACAACAAATTAATAGTGAGAAATAAAATAGGTGAATCTATACGATAATACACAGCCTGACAAATACAGTTAGACACCCAGTAGACACATTCGTGTGTCAATGTAGTTTCCAAAAAGAGATGCAGTTCTCTGTGACAGGAAGAATGACCACTAGAGTACATTAGTGTTGTTCGCGGGTTGTGTTGTCCCCAGTTCTGGTGATTATATAAAAGATGTGAACAGCGTTACGTTTTGCATGATCAGAGTGAAGGACAGGGAATGCTGCATATTCGTGTGTACCAGCTTTGTCAGCACCTGACAGAGATTGAAAGATGCCTAATTTTGGGTCTCCATTTGGCTGGACACTCGAATCGTGCAATATACAGATTTGTGGGACATTTGAATGTGACACTGGCGTGACGTGGGACTGTATGGGAACGTAAGGGCAGGTGTACACGTCCTCTAGGTTTTAGTCGACCCGTCTGACCATCATAAGGGAGGAGCTCCATATTGTGCCGTGCCCAAGCACATCGTAAACCTTGACATCTGCACCTGCCATCCGAGAATAAATAATGTACTCCCTGCAGATTCTGAGTCAAGTTTGGTCCGAGAGCAGCAGCAGCAGCCGGACTAGGGAATTACCATCCCATGCACCAGCAGGCTGCGTTTGGAGCTGTGATAATGAAGAGTGTGCTGCTGATAAATGGCGTCGCACTATGTTCAGGGACGAATCGCTGTTCTGAACTACCTTGCATGACTAAAGATGGGAATGGTCCCATTCTTCAACCTTTTTAGAGAGACACAGCACTGTTACACCTGGCATCACAATACAGGACCCACTGAGTATGACTTCAGATCATAGCTGTAGTGGTTGAAGCAAATCTGACAGCACAATGGTACGTTACGGACATCCTGCATCTATATGTATACCCTCTCATGTGATTGTATCACTATTGTATTTTTCAAGAGAACAATGTTCGTTCACATATGACACTTGTCTCCACATACTGTCTGCGAGATGTCAAAGTGCTCTCGTGGCAAACAATCTCTCTGGAACTGTCCCCAATAGAACATGTGTGACACCATTTCGAACGCCATCACCATCCCATTGTCAATATCCAGGATATCAAGGACCAGTGACAACAGTTGTGGGCCATCTGGCCTCAGGAGAAGATACAAGGGGTTTATGACACCATTCCCAACCGAATGAGACCATCCAGTCAGACCAGATGGACTACAACATCATACTGATAAGTGGCCTCGTAATGTCAAATTCCTTATAAATTAGACTCGATTTTGTAATCACTGAAATAACCACGGAAGTTTCATTTCATTTCCTTCTACATTTCTGGGTGTTTAATTTTTTTGCTATGCAGTGTAGAAGAAAAAATTTTCCAGTAATCGGTTTGCAAAATAACTGCGAATGTGATGTTGCGAACCGTCACTGACTTAAGGGAACCACACCCTGCCTATCTAATCCATGTTAATTTAGGCACGTATTTGACCCATTTCTGAAAAAACTATTTGATGCAGCACCTTAATGTTTTTACTGTATGTTACATGATGCTAACAGAGTCAACTGTACTAAAATCTACTTATCTATTTTATAGTTTTAAGAAACACTTTTTTAAATTTATTAACAAAAATCTTTAGTTTTTTCCACAGAAAATATTTTTTTGTGAACTTCCTAATAGGGGAATATTAATAAATGTAGTACCAGTAGTGGCTTTTCATGTTATGCAGAGTCTCTGAAAATTTCATTCATTTATCTGTGATAGTTTCTGATATAATGGGGCATATATACTGAAAATTTTAATTTGTGGGAAATTGACTTTAAAGAAAAAACTTTTGAAAGTTGTTACTTACAGTTAATTAAAACTGTCCTGCTGCATATCATGGCCCTTCTTTGGCCTCTAGAAGGTCTTCCAGCTTCTTTTTCACCCTCCTGGATGTTTGTCTTGCTTTCTTGGCCATATTAGATGCAGACCTGTCTGCATCAGCTATCCTCATTTTATAGCAATTTTGCAGACCAGTGATCATATTTTCACCTGGATTAATTCCCAGCTTTTGCAGTACCCAACACTTTCCAATATTACCACAATTGAATGTAATAACAGCATCATGAACTTGTAGTTTCATTGTATGCTTGCCTACAAATACAGTTTTAGGAAGGCGGTTCCAAATTATGCTGTTGAAACATTCATTTGGGTTCTGTGTCTGCCCATCCAGACATTTCCTTAGAAGGTCAGGATCAGCCAAGTCTCTGAAAATATAAATTAATTGCTGTAATAACAGCAGCAGGAAGGGAATGCTGGTGAGAATAAGATTCTCCAGTTGCCTGCGCCCTATTGTATTTGCACCACGAATTTTCTCCTGATGACACAATCCATGATATGGCTTATCATCAGTAGAGGACTTATGGAACAATATGGCCCAAACATCTCTCTTCATTGCCTCCAGATTTTCTTTATTTCTCCTAACTGCCTGCCCATAGTATACTTGCAAGTTTTCTATTTCAGTTCTAGTTAACCCACCCTGTCCGGCCAACAATTTTTCATCTTCTAATTTTTTTTTCCTCTCATATCAACAGTTAATTTTCTCAGCCTTGTTCCATAACATTTTTGAACATGGCCTACACATTCTATTTTGCTAATAATGGCATCTCCATATGGCTTAGAGTTCACCACATTGTTGTATGCCTTACTGTCACCATCGCCCACATATTTGGTGTACCGCACGCCTCTTATTTCTACGGAGCAATGAAATATTTGTTGTACTCCACGAACTTCCATACCACCACTTGTTCCTCTAAAATTAGCCACAAAGTCGTGTTCTTTATGTTCATTGACTTTACAACATTTGCAATATTTAGACATGATCCTCACATCTAACACTTTACCGGTGTCTACATTCGTGGCAGTCACTACTCCATTCAGAGAAGTATATCCTCTTTTCTGCCAACTTCCATCAAGGGCAACTGCAATATCCGAACATCCATCATTTTCTTCCACTGCAGCCAGTTTCATGCTTTCCTCACTGACCTCACATACAGCTCTCTCTAATATTGCAGTCAGTTTTCCAAATTTATTTGGTGGTTGATGTAAGTTCATTACTGAACAAAATGTTCTCCCTTGCCAATGAATCGTAAGGTATTAACAAATCAAGTATTGATTTTATAAGGGCCACTTGCATCTGGTTTTCAAGAACTCATAAATGATATCACAGGTGAGCATTTAGTGCAAATTAAATCCAAAGCAAATTCTAGGCCTTTTCTCCCACTGGCACTCTCACAAATTTTCGCACTCTGTGACTCACCACTCTGTCTACATTGTACAAATTTAGAAATTACATCTGATAATATTCTCAAATTTATAATAATGTTACTGCGCCCCTTGTCACTTACAGTAAATTCGTTGTACCTCTCTTGAAATGGTGAGAGCTTCTTTGATGATGAACTTGTTGAAGAATTACAATTAGAAACATCGTTGCCAGGCGACATAATATCTTGTACAGAAAGCTTTCTAAACTTGTTTCCTCTAAATTGTTTTTCTTGAAAATGCCTTTATGTTTCGTCATCTTCAATAAACACAACAAAACACACGTAAACAAGCACCGCAAACGCAAGTATAACAACTACTCGCAATCACACTTGAGCAAAACTAACCGCGTGTTTGATAGCGTGTTGTTTACGAACAGCAGAAACAAAAGAATACCAACCGTTGCATTCCAAGGACAGCCAACACACTCGGGAGTAAAAAAAATCCCTAACGTGCAATGTAGGGGATATAAAGATCTAAAATATATGCAGAAAAGTGGGTAACAGAAAAGTGGGCGTGGCACATAAACACACGTGATAGGAAAATGCTCTCTAAATGCTCGAAAAAATATTTTTTCAGCAAAATCCTTTTCAGAGTACTTAAATAAAACCTTAATTTATCGAAATACGATGAAAACCGATAATCGATTTTTTTCGACCTGAACCACGGCGTGGTCCCCTTAAGTATGAATCTTCTCCTAGTTAGAACAAGTATATTAGAAGTGTAAATATTTTTATTAAGTTCCTACCTAATTGGGCTTAAATTTCAGCCATGGACCTTGGTTTCGGAATATGGTACATGCTGATACCGCACAAACGCATTTTCTGCTGACGCTGAATGACGCGCCTGTGTAGTCCAAGATGGGTAGGTCGAGCATAGTCTTTATCTTGGCCTTCATTATCGCTTTGGAAGCTTATGCTCGGTAGGCTGCTAGTGACTTTCTGGTTGACGTACTTTTGACAGAAGAGGCTCCATTCATTAGTAAGGTAGCGAAAGTTAAGGCCTTTAGGAATTTGTGGAGAGGTGACAAGTTTCGGCAGCTGTGCTTGCACGGGCCCTTGTAAAGTTAGAAGGGGAGGGGTAGTATTAACCCCGGTCGCCTCACTGAGACGTCTCACCAACTGACGCATGCGATCTGCAGAACATTGATTATAAAATCGAAAACATGTCCCCGACGACCTACATAAAAATTAAGTATAATAAATTCTTTGTATTCATGAGATGAATTCATTGTACCTTAAAATTCACTAATACTTCCATAAATTATGGAACCCGAAATTACGTAGAAACAATTAAAGCGCTGTGTGCAAATGTTTACACCTACGAACAAGATCTCAACGAGGACCACGCAAATGGCCCGTTACAGCTGCTCGCAGAAATTGAATATTGCAAGTGGAGACGGGGACTGTAGCCTTCTGACATCATTCCAGTTGGTGTCTAGGAAGGTCGCGGACGCCGTCACCATTACAACTGAAGCTGTGGTATCGAAAGATCGACACGTGTTGGAATTACACAGCCGGCAGGTGCAGCCGGAAGTACGTTGTGTGGTGGATGTGTTGAGGAAGAAGGCATTGCGACTGGCAGTGGTGAGAAAGCGCTTAACTAAACCGCGGTAGGCTTTGTGTTACAGAGAAATATACACGAGTGTAGGCTACATTCGGGGAAAATGAAGATGTCGTGCGAGTTGTAAGTCTAAGAGCCCCCGAGGGATCTACTCTCTACAGTGCGATTAAAATTACTTGATAGTTGACACCTGTCACTTGCCACTACAGTGTTGCCACATCCGCTGTCGGCTACTGCTCGGTTACAGGAGACACACAAGCACGGCGGGTCACTTGACAAATGCTGTTAACGTGAACGCGGAGCAACATTGGAAGCAGTCGCCACGATGAATGACGAAAATGGGAGATGCTCGTCGACAGTTGATTTTAACTGACCAATGACTGAACTGCGACAGAGAATGCGTTTTGTGACACTGAATTTAAAGACATGTCCTAATCTAAACACAACTTCGTGATGTGCAATGTATCGGAGAAAAGGGCATCAACAATCTGCAGCAGAATTAACATCACGATCGGTTTGTTCAAGGCGTTTAACGCTACCCCTTACGAGTAAAATAAGACTGAAAAATTTCATACGATACTGCAGTGCCTGTGTTGCTTAGAAGTCAAGGAGATACTGCGTTGAAAGGCAGAATGACAAATCTCGGACAACACTGATGACGCTATTTCATGAAACGCTTGGGTAAATCGTAATTTTAGCAATCATCCCCTGTCTACTGCTATACGAGAAGCTGCGGCGGAAGATCGACGCAATTCAGCGAAGGCAGCCGAGACCAACAGTGGAGGCAGAAGAAGGGCCAACATCAGAGAGAATCGCAACGGGGTCCGTGTCTCGTCACCCAAGGAACTAAAACCAGGCTGCCATGGTCCAGAGTCCGACTGCGCTCCTTACCGGCAACAATAACGCTGCCTCGAACAGGCGAGTCGTCCCCTGCAGTGAGGGAATCGACAAATAACATAAGAAGCAGGGGCAACCACAACGCTTTCCACAGCGCCCATGAAACCGGCAGGGCACGCCTACGTATCGGGGAACGATGAAGTCCATTGTACAACTCGAAGGACAAAAAAAAAAAAAAAAAAAAAAAAAAAAAATTGTGTGAAGTCTTATGGGACTTAATTGCTAAGGTCATCAGTCCCTAAGCTTACACACTACATAACCTAAATTATCCTAAGGACAAACACACACACCCATGCCCGAGGGAGGACTCGAACCTCCGCCGGGGCCAGCAACACAGTCCATGACTGCAGCGCCTTAGACCGCTCGGCTAATCCTTCGCGGCGACGGACAAAAACTGACGTTATTATACGCTGAAGCGCCAAAGAAACTAGTATAGGCACGCGTATTCAAATATAGACATATGTAAACAGACAGAATACGGCGCTGCGGTCGGCAACATCTATATAAGACAACAAGTGTCCGGTGCAGTTGTTAGATCGGTTACTGCTGCTACAATGGCAGGTTATTAAGATTTAAGTGAGGTTGAGCGTGGTGTTACAGTCGGCGCACGAGCGTTGGGACGCAGCATCCCTAAGGTAGTGATGAAGTGGGGATTTTCCCGTAGGACCATTTTACGGGTGTACCGTGAATATCAGGAATCCAATAAAACATCAGATCTCCGACATCACTGCGGCCGCAAAAAGATCCAGCAAGAACGGAGCAACGACGACTGAAGAGAACCGTTGAACGTGACACAAGCGCAACCCTTCTGCAAATTGTTGCAGATTTCAATGTTGGGCCATCAACAAGTGTCAGCGTGCGAACCATTCAACGAAACATCATCGATATGGGATTTCTGAGCCGAAGGCCCACTCTTGTACCCTTGATCTCTGCACGACACAAAGCTTTACGCCTCACCTGGGCACGTCAACACCGACATTGTACTGTTGATCACCTGAAACGTGTTGCCTGGTTGGACGAGTCTAGTTTCAAATTGTATCGAGCTGATGGACGTGTACGGCTATGGAGACAGCCTCAGGAATCCATGGACCCCTGCATGTCAGCAGGGAACTGTTCAAGTTGGTGGAGGCCCTTTAATGTTGCACATGGAGTGAAATGGGTCACGTGATGCGCCTAGATACGACTCTGACAGGTGACACATGCGTAAGCATCCTGTCTGAGTACCTGCGTCGATCCATGTCCATTGTGCATTCCGACGGATTTGAATTCCAGTAGGACAATGCGACACCCGACAAGTCCAGAGCTGCTACAGAGTGGCTCCAGGAATACTCTTCTGAGTTTAAACACTTCCGCTGGCCACCAAGCTCCTCAGACATGAATATTATTGAGCATGTCTGGGATTCCTTGCAACGTGCTCTTCAGAATAGACCTGCACCCCTCGCACTCTTACGGATTTAAGGACAGCCCTGCACCGTTCATGGTGTCAGTTCTCTCCAGCATTACTTCAGACATTAGTCGAGTCCATGTTACATCGTGTTGCGGCTTTTCTGCTTGCTTGCGGGGGCTCTACACAATATTAGGCTGGTGTACCAGTTTCTTTTGTTCTTTAGCGTATTACAGCAACCTCCGACGGGACGACAAATATCTCGTAACAGGTGTAAGACAGGTCTAGGACCATACTTGTGTACGTGATGAACGTTGAATGTCTTGAAAGAAATATTGCTAAACTTCACCCAGTGACCTTGGGTGAAGAAATTTATTCAGAATGAATGATTAGCTAGACTGATATAATGAATGTATCTGCTATCGATAGGCCTGGAACGGAGTGCAGGATAAATAACACTGGAGAATTTCCTCAACTGATGAGAACGGGTGACACGCACCAGGAAATAAAACGTAAGCCAGCAACCTCACCAAGAGCAGCCCATTTCACACCATGGCGCTACATGAAAACAGACATGGAATTCGGCAACCGGATAACGCCAGTGATTGGAATACACGTCGCTCATCTCACGTACCTTCTCAATGACCAATACATCCAATAATTTCAAATCCGTGAACACCTTCACCTCCCAAGGTAAACGTCGCTAAGACGCAGGATACAGACGGTCACAGATTAGTTCACGGTATCTTCACATTAAAATTGACTATAATGAAGCAAATAAAATCAACAGGAGGTGAAGTTATACAGTGGCAAGAAATCGTGAAAAACTTAAAATACCTAATAGGACAGTACAATGCTTAAAATTTTGCTGTTGGAAATCAAATCAGCAGTATCCAATAAAGAAATTTTTCTGAAAGAATTACACCGAACTGAAGTAAATGTCGTAGCACTCCCGGAAACTTGATCTAAGCCAGTTTCAGGTACACATAGGACGGTAGGAGAAAGGACAGAATGGACAGAAGGAGAAGAGTAGTGACTTTTATCAACAGGAATATTTCTTACATAATTTTATCTATGCAACTGTCACCTGAAGAAAAACTTCAGATTGTAGCAGTCATAATTCATCCACATTTGAGCGCTTTCTAACTGATCTCCTGTTAACTTTCTGGCCAGAACTAGGATCTACGACAGAACAAATATTTTTACGCAGACGCAGCTGTCATATCTGGTGTGTTACGTCTTCAATGCACATAACGCAGAGTTACAGACAGTTATAGGAAACATCTGGAAGAGATAATGGAAGATTATGGGTTAGTACTACTTAATGACGGAAAACCTACCGCAGTATCTTGTCCACACAGAAGACAGACAGAGGTAGACCTAACCATATGCCACTAGAATTGGCTTCTTTAGGCCAATGGACAGTTCAGGGTGATACACTGGGATCAGATAATCTCCCGATTGAAATTAACCTGGGAACAACTGCTACGTCAGACAATGAAACAGAGATAAGCGGCAAATGGAAAATAAAAGAAGCAAAATGAGAAGAATACAAAACATGACCTAATTTCTCACCTAAGAATATGCCACAACGTAGACGAAGATTGTAAAGCATTTATGGAACTCAAAAACAAAGTAGCTCTCGAAACAATCCCACTGCAAATAATATCGAAGAAACCAAAGAAAAATCCAAGTACTTTGTGGGATGCAAAATGTTCAACAGCAGTTCCAATAAGAAAATAGCCATTCAGGGAATTACTTGCAAACCAATCATTCCATTAATATTTACAGTACAAGGAAATAGATCCGCAAGTGAGGCGTGTTTTAAAGAAAAAGAAGCAAGAGCACTGGACAGAATTTCGTAACAAATTACATAAAAACGCTTATGTCACAAACATATGGAGATGTATTAAAGCTCTTTCGCATAGGAACCAAGAAACTTTCAGTTTCACAAGGATGAATGAATCACTCCCAGACACATTTCTAGACAAAACAGAGCATCCCTCAGTAGCGTCAGATCTGTCAGTGCCCCAGGAGAAGCATCACACAGTTCGACATTAACACAGGTAAAACTGCCGAATGCCTTTACGCATACAGCGAATACAAGCACTACGTGTGGACAATATTATTCGAGGCTGCGAAATTTATCTGTACCCGCAAAAGGAAAGTTGCTGGAAATTTAGCATCATTTCCTAATAACTGAACTGAACCGGTCATTGTACCAATTCTGAAACCTGGAAAGAATCCAGAATCTGCTGCCTCCTACAGACCCGTAGCACTCCAGTCGTGCATTGCGAAACCCTTGGAATGGTTAGTTAAAAACCGTCCCGGAAGGTTGTTTTGAAACTAACAATTTTCTACGCATATGAAAATAGTAACTGTTCTCAAAAAACAGATACCATTGATGACCGTGCAGCTTCTCTAGAATAAATGATAATTAATTGAAATCCTCAGCTGCCAACAGGTGTTGTTGATATACCTTGATGGGGACAGCTGAAAATGTGTGCCCCGACCGGGACTCGAATAGTTACTATCTTCATATATATAGTTAAAGGCTACCTAGTCATTGACCTTCGTCTGTGCGAATGCGCACAGGTTGCCCGAACTCTTACGGGAATCGCCAAAGTGTGCGCGGGTAATGAGTGGATGGGCAAATATCTATTAGGTACATTGCATATGTAGAATTGTGGACAGTTGGTAATGTGGGTCTCACGGGAAGCGTGCAAGGGATAAGTCTCCGCAGTCGCGCTATTAATCTGCGTCCTCGGTGGCTCAGATAGGCGCCGGCACGGTAGCTCAAAATGGCTCTGAGCACTATGGGACTCAACTGCTGAGGTCATTAGTCCCCTAGAACTTAGAACTAGATAAACCTAACTAACCTAAGGACATCACAAACATCCATGCCCGAGGCAGGATTCGAACCTGCGACCGTAGCGGTCTTGCGGTTCCAGACTGCAGCGCCTTTAACCGCACGGCCACTTCGGCCGGCCACGGTAGCTCAGCGTGTTCGGTCAGAGAGCTGATTGGCCTTTGTAATAAAAAACTCAGTGAAAGGATCAACAACGAACTTGGGAACGGATGTCATGTGACGTCCGCAACGACCAAACACAAAAAAAAGATGGATAGAGCGTCTGCCATGTAAGCAAGAAATCTCGGGTTCGAGTCCCGGTCGGGGCACACATTTTCAGCTGCCCCCATCGAGGTATATCAACAACACCTGTCGGCAGCTGAGGGTTCTAATTAATTATCATTAACAACTTTCTGCCAGTCTATCAAAGTGGTTTTCGGGGACGTCGATCTACAGTAGATATTTTGTCACAACTCACTTTTGATCTAGAAAGAGATTTTGAGAAAAGACAGAATGTTACATCCATGATTGTGGATACTGAACAGGCAAACGATAATGTTATCATTATCTTATTACGCCAAAGAATGACAGACATTGAACTATCCAACAACTTCGTCTATGATACAAGAAAATTTTTCATTAGGAAGACTGTAGTCCCACGCCTGAAAAATAAAACACTAGGTCCAAGGTACGGCACTGTTGGCGTTCCATAGGGACCGATATTAAACACTATTCAGTATTTTGTTTACACAGCAGATGTCAGAACCAAGTGGCCATGAGATATTGAATTGATTCAGTGTGTCGGTGATATATACTTCTGCTGCCAGCCTTTAATAAACTAGGAGATTAATGAGTTCAGCAGCGTCCTAGTTAGCCCAGTTAGAAGCCTAACTGGCGCTTAAGAGCTTACTGCTTTCAGTTCTTAAAATGACAGTTGTTAACTTGGGCAGGCGATGAGTTCCAGAGCAACTAACACACATAAGTTTAAGTAGCCAGATCGTACCAGTGAAGCATCTAATTAAATTTCTAGGCATAATGGACGAGGCATATTGCATATTTGAAAGAGAAGATCCAGCCTTATCTCAACGTGTTGCCTTCTATTACAAGAGCATGGTAAAAAGCAGACCATAATTTTCTGTTAGCAATATAAACGGTTTTAATAAGATCTAATATCGACTATCGAAGTATGCTCTTCTGCAGAGGCAACGGGAAGTCAGTTCTGAAACTACGAAAAAAAAAAAAAAAAACAGTTCAGCCGCACCTGGACTTGCCTAGGAGTTATACGTTCCACGGCAGCAAACACCTTAAGATGAAAATTAGTGACGCATATATTCTACCAAAAAAGATTTTTGACCACTGGCCACCCACTGATATAGAGGATCAAGACTGTTTCAGGAAGAAATGATGAGACAGAGGATGAAGACTATCCAACAATCAGATTATGTAAAGCTTTATACATTTAAAGGACATTTTCCCCTTTTTCCGGGGAAAGCCAACATACCTTAATTCAGCTACCGGTTTAAGGAAAAACTTCAGCATACGACGTTTTCTACGTCCCAAGAAAAACAAAACCTGGAGTAAAGGAATTAGTAAAAATCTGCATTTCTGACAATTTCCTGGAGTATTTAGAGATTTGTACTGAGCGTTGGAGAACCATACTTAATGTCAGAATGGATTGCGCTATCCTGTGTGTTTAAGCATAGGTTACAAGGAACTGGATTTTCCCAGTGCCCAGTGATTCTTCCAGGTTTTCTTCAGAGGCCACAGTTATAATGGCATCTTTAAATTACTTGTAGAACCTCTAGGTAAGGAACATTTTGGTTTTACGATTGTAGAAGCTTGTTGCAAGATATGCAGAACTAATCTAATGATAATGGGCATCATTAAAGCTACCAAGGAAAACGAAAATTTCGAAAAGGAGGTCAAATTTATGTGGATCAAAAGATACGACAGAATTAAATATAACGAAATGGCCGATAATGTAACGATAACCGTCTCTCAAGATTGCACTTTTTAAAACGTCTTATTACCGCCATCAGACCTGAAGACTGCATTGTACACAAGAACAAGGCGTCAATGGGAAGACAAATGTCCATCACTGATACCCATTAAATGGAAAAATTACGGAAGAAACCAACAAAACACTGCCTCGAAGCCCTAGTTCAACTCAACCAATGCAAATAAAAAGTTCGTGTGTTCCATAATTCGCCTGAGATTTACTCATGAATAATTCCCCAACCATTTTCACGGACTTCACGGTCGAGATAATTCCTATTGTGAATGTGACATAGTACCGGTAGGAGAGGTCATTCACTTAGTTCTCGACTGTATAAACTATACTGACAGAAAAAGCCCAGCACAAGAAGAATTTGTGCGAGAGAAAAGAAAACTGGTAGGTGCGTTTCCACAACTGAAATGTGACGTCTACTCGAATTTCGCGCAAGTTGCGTAAGATTGACACTAGCAGCGCCATCATAAGGATGAAAATCAGGTTTGCTTTAAATACGCGCTGCAACTGTCGTAAGCGTTAGTTAGCTTTGAAATTCGGGCGCGGTGAGTTGATGTTCGTCAAGAATACCTTTAATATGACAAAGACGCCATTATCAATACCTCACGGAGTTTGAACGAGGTCGTTTTATAGAGCTACGACAAGCTGAATGTTCCTTCTGTGATAATGCAGAAAGACTTGGCAGGAATGTAGCCACTTGAAATGATTGCTGGTAGCCGTAGTCACGAGAACGTAAGATGACAATACCGAGAGGGAAGGCCGTCTTCTTTGGCTATGGCTCCGGTGCATTGTACTGCGTCTGCTGCAGCAGGCGACACCACAGTGACATTACAAGATGTTACAAGCCGGTTACCTCTAGGACGGCTCTGAACCAGACGCCCTGTAACGTGCGTTCCGCTGACCCTAAACCATTTGCTACTTCAGTGGGGTCGGGCGAGAGCTCATTGGAGAACGGAGTGGACGCCTATTGTGTTTTCTAAGAAGCTGGTTCTGCCTCATTGCCAAGGATGGCCGTGTGTTGGTTAGAAGGAGGCCAGGTGAGCGCTTGCAGCCAACCTATCTGGGGCCTAGAGGCACTAGACGTCCACCTGGAATCACGGTCTGGGGTACGATTTCGTATCACGTCCACCTGGAATCACGGTCTGGGGTACGATTTCGTATCACGTCCACCTGGAATCACGGTCTGGGGTACGATTTCGTATCACAACAGGAGCACTCTCGTGGTCATCCCACGCACCCTCACTGGAAATTTGTACGTCAGTCTGGTGATTCGACCTGCTGTCCTGCGATTCATTAATAGCATTCCAGAGGGTGTTCTCCAACAGGATAGCGGTGGCCCACATACCACTGTTGTTGCTCAACATGCTTTACAGAGTATCGACATGTTGCCTTGGCCTGCTCGATCACCAAATCTGTTTCCAATCGAGCATTAATGGGACATCATCGGACGACAACTCCAGTTCACCAATAGTTGGTATTAAAGGTACCTGTATTGACCGACCAAGTGCAACACGCATGGAACTCCAACCCACAAACTGACACCCGGCACCTGCACGACACAATGGATGAACATTTGCATACTTGCGTTCAACATTCTGGTGGTTACACCGGTTATTAGTGTACCAGAGTGTCACATTTGCAATGGCTTTTCTCGTGCTTGTATTAATCTGTGATCTTGCAGCGATAATCATTTAAATATGCCACCTTGAGAAATGCATCAACCAAATTTCATTACTCTACACTAATTATTTCTTGGTGTTGGGAACTTTTTCCGTCAATGTATACGCAAACCAGCGACCTGATTTCACACAGCAGTCAATCAGATATCATCAACCATTGCCACCTAATAGAGCAACTGTCCTTCATCAAAATAATATATTAATTTAATACTGATTATTAAATGTTTAGGTAAATATAACCTTACCCTGTAAAACATCAAAACACTGTGGGATGCCTGTGTGGCCTTTAGGAAAAAGTAAAAAAATTTAAAATAAGAAAAAACTGATTGCCGATTTGTCAGTCCCTCGTGGGAGGCTAATGGGTGTACAATGTTGCTCAGTCTACAGATTGAGCAATCAGTAAAGGAAACCTAGGAGGAATCTGGAAACGGAATTAAAGTTCAGAGAGAAGAATTAAAATTTGAGGTCAGCTGATGACATTGTAATTCAGTCAGCAATAGCAAAAGACTTGAAAGTATATCTGAATCGAACGGATAGTATAAGAAAATGAGGTTATAAGATGAACGTCAACAAAAGTAAAACAAGACTGGTGGAATGTAGTCGAATCAAACCAGCCGATGCTGAGGGAATTAGACAAGCGAATCAGACATCAAAGCATTAGAGAAGATCTACTATTTGGGCAGAAAGTCACTGACGATGGCCAAAGTAGAGAGGATGTACTCGGCAGACTGATAATAGCAAGAAAAATGTTTCTGTAAATGAGAAATTTGCTAACATGGAATATAAATTTAAGCGTTAAGTCTTTTCTGAAGGTGTCCGTCTGGAGTGTAACTTTGTACGGAAGCGAAACGTGGATGACAAGCAGTTCAGAAAAGAGGAGAAGCTTTAGAAATTTGGTGCTACAGAAGAATGCCGAAGCTTAGATAGGTACTTCGAGTAACTAATTAGGAGGTATTGAATCGAACTGAGGAATAAAGAAAGTTACGACGCAACAAGACTAAAACAAGGGAAGAGCTGATAGGACGCAGCCAGAGGCATTAAGGAATTGCCAATTTCATAATGGAGTTAAGTGTGAGGGGTGAAACCTGTAGAGGGAGACTAAGGGATGCTCAAATAGATGTAGGTTGCAGTAGTTATGCAGATATGAAGAGGTTTGCACAGGCTGAAGAGCTGCGTGAAACTACTCTTCGAACTGAAAACTACAACAACAACAGATGTTCAAAACCGCTAAAGCAGTATTTCTTAGCGATAAGTTTGTGAGTCAACCGAAATAAGCATGAACTTAAAGTGCTGCAATCATCTTAAGATGCAGAAGCGTGACATTTGTTAATTGATGGAAATAGTTTTGCGTTATTTTTTGTGCACTGTAATTATACTACACGTCACTGTCATTCTACTCATCGGACTGTTATTCATTTGTGTTTATAGGTCACTCATTACCAGCCAACATACGAAATATTTTCTTCTGATGTCCAGAGAGCGAAGGACACAGCCTTAAGAGTGCATTTAGTGAAAAGACGAGATTAAGGGTGTTAAGAGTAAAAGGCCGCTTCGACATTGAGATGATTACAGACGTATCTGTGGGTCGCAATACGATGAGAGAACAATGGATGAGCTTATAATAAAGTAGCTATACTGGCGTACGTCTGAATTGTGACAGGGGAACGGCGGAAGGCTTATATTAGGTTGATAGAACGTGGATTTCAGTCCACGTTCTTCCAAACATTTGTGCAACGGTCTACCAAAAGCGTCGCTTCATCTTTTGCTGCAATGATTTTGAGACAGAGGCAATGATTCCAAGGGTAGGTGGAGCCTGTGAAACATGAGTTCCCTTTAGAATTAAAAAACTCTGCCCAAAGTAATTCCAGTGAATGCATTCCGTCTCTGCATTCTGATAACTATGCAACAGTTTCCACAATTTCTTCATTTGATTAAAAAGGTTTCACAGCCATGAACAAATAGATATATTAAAAATCTTGTAAATAGAGTGATTGTTCCAAAATTTCGTGCTTCAGATCTCTCAATTGTCCCTTTGCGATGCAACTTTCAAGCGCCTCGATGCAATATTATTTCTTTCCCTTTGTCTAACCCTGGTCTTCTCGCATATATTTGATTGAAAAGACTTGGGAAGTATTCTTTTGTTAATTGTTTTACTCTTTGCAAATGCAATAAAAAACAAGAATCTATTTTATATACGATAAAACTGCACTAAAAATCTTTCCAGTCTTGTTTCAGTGTAGTCCTTTCCTCGCCGATTCTGCGGTGGATCACCTCATTTCTTGCCGTATCAGTACACTTAATTTGGAGAATGTTTCTATAACGCCACATCTCAGGTGCTTCAATTACCTTCTTTTCCAGTTTCCCAACAGACTACGATTCACTTCCATACAACGCAGCGCTCCAGACATATATTCTCTGAAACTTCTTCCTGAGACTGAGAGGTCTATATTAGAGACTAGTATATTTCTTTTAGAGTGAAAAAACTTCCTTTTTTTAGCTAGTATAGTTTTGTAAACTCCGTGCTTCGTCTGTCAGGAATTAAGTTGCTTCGTAGGTAGCTGAATTCCTTCACTTCATCAACTATGTGTGTCCGCAGCTCGTGGTCGTGCGGTTGCGTGCTCGCTTCCCGCGCCCGGGTTCCCGGGTTCGATTCCCGGTGGGGTCAGGGTGATGACTTGGTGTTGTGTGATGTCCTTAGGTTAGTTAGGCTTAAGTAATTCTAAGTTCTAGGGGACTGATGACCATAGATGTTAAGTCCCATAGTGCTCAGAGCCATTTGAACCATCAGCTGTGTGGTCTCTAGTTTTGATGTTAAATCTATCGCTACTTTTATTTCCGCTACTCCTCATTACTTTCGTCTTTTACAATTTACTCTCAGTCAATATTCCGTGCTCGGTACACTGTTCGCTCATTCAGCTGCTGCTGCCTTAGAAACCTTTGTCTTTGAATGGATCTCATTTGTCGATAAACCACAAAAAACTACAGTTTCATGACGGCTGGGAAGCTCTGACAACATGACCACGTTAAAAACCTACACAAGGAATTCTTCAAATCAAACTCTCGCTTGACTTACCTTACTGACTGACTTGTATCAACGTAACAGCAACAAAAATTGCTAACGAAATGAAAGCTGTATATATCTACTGCCGAGAACTTTGCTCACACTCCTCTTATGTACTACAAGTCGTGGTTAAGTGATACCCTTTGTAGCGTATACGTACTCCTCGCTGGACACGTCTTCCCACTGATCGTCGTCGTCGTCGTCGTCGTCGTCATCGTCATCTTCCAGCTGTTGACTGCCATCGGCTGACCCCGGTTCTCCACACGCTGCCAAAAGAACACAAGGTTTTACACAGTGAAACGCAACAAGTTTTGCGAACTCAAATACTTTTACAAATACAAATCTTTGAACTGCGGTTGCCATTAAATTGTAAACGCTTGCGATTTGTTTCTGGAATGTTTTTTTACTGATACGTTTGCTTCACGCACGTTATTTAGCTACATGTCAAATAAGTAACTAAAGATATGAATAAGCAGATGGGAGTAATAGAGAAAATGGATGGCAAGAGCGTTGATGTACATCGCTCTCTAATCATCTATCCGTCTTCTTGTCCACTCGAAATGTCTAATCCTCACCTTGGATCGCAGCCTGATCATAAAACAGCCATGACAAGACTCTGTCAGGATCAATCTCATCATGTCCTTGAGATGTAGGACATGACGGGCCGAACGACGACTACGAAAGATAAGCGAGTCAGTGTGGATTACAACGGGCTGCCTGAAACCATGTTCGTTCAAAGGCAATACTCATTCCAAATTCGAAAGGCATCATGTCAACTTACTCTTTTCTCGCACGACGTCCTGCAAACCATGGATGAAGGGCTACGGGCAGATTCCATATTCCTAAATTTCCGGAAAGCATTTGATATAGTATCTCACTGCAGGCTATGAACGAAGACCCGAGACTACGGAACAGGTTCTCACATATCTGAGAAGCTCGAAGACTTTTCAAATAATACTTATCTGTACGTTGTCCTTGATGGTGAGTGTAATCAGAGACAAATGTCTCGTCTGGAATGCCAAAGGGAAGCGTGATGGGTCCGCTGTCAATCTCTATGAACATAAACGAACTGACGGATAGGACCAGCAGCAATCTTTGACTGTTTGCTGATGACAAAGTGGTCTACGGGGCAGTGTCGTCTTTGAGTGGCTGTAGGCTGACTTGGATGTAATTCGTATTTCGTGTGAAGGATGGCAGCTAGCTCTAAATGTGGAAAAATGTAAGTTAATGCAGATTAGTGAGAAAAACTACCCATAATGTTCGAATACAATATCAAAGGTGCACTGGTCGACAGAGTCACGTCGATTAAAAATCTAAACGTAACGTTCCAAAGCCACATGAAACAGAACGTGCATGTAAGGTCACCTGTAGGAAATGTGAATGTTAGACTTCGTCTTATTGGGAGAATTCTAGGAAAGTGTAGTTCATCTACAAAGGAGACCGCAATCAGAACACTTACGCGGGGGCCATTCTTGAGTATTACTAGACTGTTTAGATCCACACAACATTAGAGGAAGAGATCGAAGCAATTCGAGGGCGAGCTGTTAGAGTTGTTACCGGTAGGTCCGAGAAGCTCGTAAGTGCTGCAGAAACGCTACGCACACTCAAATGAGAAGCCCTGGCGGGAAGAAGACGTTCTTTTCGTGAAATACTACTGAGAAAATTTAAAGAACCGGCATTTGTGGCAGACTGCGCGATGATCCCATTGTCACCAACATAAATCTAGTGCAAGGACTACGAAGATAAGAGAAATCAGGGCTCGTACACTAGCATACAAACAGTTGTTTTTCCGTCGCTCCATTTGCACGTGGAACAGAAAAGGCAATGAATAGCAACAAGATACCCTCCGCTATGCACCGTACGGGGCCTTGCAGAGTTTATATGCAGATGTAGATGTAGATTTTAGAGCATGGCAGCCGTTTGCTTCCTCTTAAGCACGGAACACAACCTGGCAACATGATAAAAGGATGTGAATAGGTACATTCAGCAGCAAAATATATGGGCCACTGTAGACAAACAGCAAAAAAAAATGGACACCATTTGTCAGTGGCAGCATAAAAACTGCGCCAGAGCGTGACGTCAGAGGGACGAAGCGCGCCATTGATTCACATAAATGCGAGGTATCCGACGCTCACTTTGTATTCTCCCATGCCGCATGTTCTAATGATTTCTTACTTTACGACACTGATTATGGACCTGACTGAGCGTTCGAACTGCAGCGACAGCACCTCGATGCCAATAAATATGCGGCACAGAGACTATAAAACATCTAAGAATATGCTTATAAGGGCTATCTACCATTCAGGGTAACTAACAAGAATGGAAGACCAATTTTACCAGTAAGTCCTTTATTTTCTACAGCCGCTCATATTCGTCTCTGAAACGTGAAATGTCAACTTCGCACTTTTTTTAAAGAAGATTAAAGCCACAAAATTATCTTGTCCTAGCATATGGAATCATGTGTTCAGAGAGCCTAATCTTTTACCTGTTTCTCGTGGCATAAGGCCTAGAACAGTGGAATGGTAACCTCACCCGTCCACATCGGCCGAACTAGCATTTCACTTTCCATTACCATGCTTGTGTACAATCTAGTACAATGACGACGCTATGTCTTCAAAAAATGGTTCAAATGGCTCTAGGCACTATGAGACTTAACATCTGAGGTAATCAGTTCCCTAGACTTAGAACTAAACGTAACCAACCTAAGGACATCACACACATCCATGCCCGAGGCAGGATTCGAACCTGCGACCGAAGCAGCAGCGCGGTTCCAGACTGAAGCGCCTAGAACCGCTCGGCCACAGCGGCCGGCCGCTATGTCTTGAACTAAAATTAATGTATACTGCGTATCGTACAGATGGGTCTACGATTATTTACAAACAAATTACTAACAGATTAACTGTCTAAAAAAGGCACAATGAGACGGGGCCGACGCGGAAGACGATGGCGAGGTGAGCTGCAGTCTTGTGATGGACAATCATGGCGACAACGGTACGGGACACAGAGATGTGGAAAAAGTCGGGAGAGCCCTTTGAACAACAGCGCTAGAACGTAGATTAACAATGTTTTGGGTAAGCATTGTCCGAAATATCGCTGCTTTTTCTTCCTAGTTAGTTCGCGCAAACGATAGAAAAAATAGAAACATGTAGCTTCGAACTCTGCACTTTCAGGTTACTATTTCACTGTTCCACGCATTGCGCCACGAGAAACAGATAAGAGGCTGTTCTCTCTGAATACATGACTCCATATACTCGGACAAGATAATTTTGTGGCTTTAATCTTCTTTCAAAAACGTACGAAGTTGACATTTCAAGTTTCAAAGACGAATATGAGCGGCTTTAGAAAATAAAGAACTTATTGGTAAAATTGGTCTTCCATTCTTGTTAGTTAGCCTGAATGGTAGATAGTGAGCCCCTATAAGCACATTCTTAGACGTTTTATAGTCTCTGTGCCGCATATTTATTGGCATCGAGGTGCTGTCGCTGCAATGCGAACACTTAGTCAGGTCCATAACCAGTGTCGTAAAGTAAGAAATCATAAGCACATGCGGCAAGGCCGAATACAGAGTGATCGTCGGATATCTCTCATTTACTGAATCAACCACCCACTTTCTCTCTCTGACGTCATGCCCTGGCCAGGTTGTTATGCTGCTATTTGAAAATGGCCCGATTTTTATGCTGTATTGTCTTCACTGGCTCATATTTTTTGCTGTTGTGTGTACTTCAGAAAAGTACTAAAGAAACTTTACACATGGCTGGAAAGTAAATTATTAAATTGTTAACAATTGCTACAGTAATAAAAATTTGGTTTCGTACAGCAAAGAAGGGTTGATAGCGATTTTAGCAAGAAAACTGGAGATTTTTTCAAGGGAACCATAGTAGAATTCAGGAAAAAAGTTTTAGGATAACCATACAAAATCTAAATCTGAACGGCTACATGCGGGTTTGTACACCTATCTTTCCAAACGTGTGCCTAGTTCTAATGTAACAACACTAAACAAACGTTCATATCTGACATTGTCTATTTCTGTTACTATACTCGATTCAAAGATTTTGTCTATGTAACTGTATACTAGATATTGCGTATCTTACTACTTTCATTAACAAATTTGAAGGACATGAAAGTGAGGCAGTGGCTGAGACAACAGTGAAACAGGGTTGTAGCCTACCCCGATGTTATTCAATCTATACATTTGATAAGAAGTAAATGAGACCAAGGAGAAATTTGGACGGAATTGAAGTTCAGGGGAAAGAAATAAAAATGGAAGTTTGATTCCAGAGGACATCAAATGCAGGCCGGCAGTAGCAAAACAAATATTTCTGAGAAAGAGGAATTTATTAACACCGGATATTAAGTGTTAGAAAGACTTTTCTGAAGCTATTTATCTTAAGTGCAGCCTCGTTTGAAAGACGCTAAGCAGTTCAGGCAAGAAGAGGACAGAAGGTTCTGAAGTGTAGTGCTACAAAAATTGCTCAAGGTTAGATAGCAAGATGGAATACCTAATGAGCAGATGCTGTACTGAACTAAAAAAAAGAAAACTGTAGCACAGTCCCACTGAAAGAAGGGATCGGTCATTGGACACATCATGAGGCATCAGCAGATCGTCACTTTGGTACTGAAGGAAGTGTGAGGAATAAAACTGTAGAGGGAGTTATAGGCTCAAACGCAGTTAAGCCAGTTCAGATAGATGTCGGTTGCAGTAGTTGTTCACAGCTGGTGTGCAGAGTAGAGACTAGCGTGGAGAACTGTACTAAACCATTCTTCGGACTGAAGATCACAACAATGACCACAATTTAAAAAAAAAAAATGTGGAGGTTGTAAGGAAATTCTATCTTAACTTGTTAATGCCATTCCATTCAAGCAGATCTACCTCTGAGCAAAAATAATACCATAGAATTTTTAACGTCATCTTCTGCCACAAGACGGGGAAGTACTAACGCTTTCGGCGCGTTTAAGAATGTTAAATTGCCTCCGACGGAAGAATATGGAGGCATGCAAGCCATATGGAGACACACCCCACGATCTGGTAATCAAAGGAAAAATTTAAAACGGTGGGAGAGCTACGAGTTGGAAAACATCTAGTAGCTGGAGCTTGACTTGTTTTGGAGGATTCAAACCTGCAACAATCTGCTGGATGAAAGCGGCACTGATTTCTCAACTCTATAGTACAGGATACTGAACTTATTGTTCCTTTTAGTTTTGTAAAGGGAGATCAGCTTTCATTCTTTCTGCTTCTCGTGTTTGAAAAGGACAGTACGGGTTTCAATCGTATGAGAGCATATGTAATCATTGAAACCTAATTTTACATCCTTTTCTCATTCTGAGAGTGTTCTGTTTAACAATGATTTCATTTATGAGTGACAAATATGATATTTTTTTGTTGAATGAATGGCACTATGATTATCTTACGAGCAACTTAGTCTCTGTTCGAGTGCAGTAAATATTAAACTACATGAACCACGAATTCCAGAAACGTTTTCTTGAATGTTCTGGTAAAAGGAATACTCCTGTTTCTTCCTATTTAGCAGATAACTTGTGTAGAAATTTGTAAATGTTTCAGTCTGTCTAGACACACAGGGTGCTCTGAACCCCTCACAAACTTCTAGGACTTATAGAGGGGACTGGGTAGATAATATTTTGAACTGGAAGCGTTTCCGTCCGACAGCCGTTTGAAAACATGTATGCTAGATAGGGATACAACAGGGTAGTCACGGTGGGGGTTGCTTACGCCAGATAGCTGATGTCATCTCATGTCTGTCGTACCTCTCTGGCGTGGTTCAAGCCTCATTCATGCGTATGTGAGGTTAGAGCAATATGGTTGAGTACACGTTTGCGGAATACGCCGATATGACCCTTCTGTATGGCGAAGCTCACAGTAATAGAAGAGCTGCTCATCGCCTTTATCGAGATCGTTATGCACAATGTCCGACACCACCACGTACCCTTTTCGACACAATTACGCAACGGCTTCGAGCAAGGGATACTTCCATGAAGAGGCCGCACACAAATGTGGTTTAAGTTTAACTTTAAACAACAGTGTTTGTGAAAACAGATTAATTTTTCTTATTGTTTCTTTGGTTATTAAAAATTGGAATTGTAAAACAAATAACATACTGCACGCCTAATGAATTACTTCTAAAAGTGGTCGCATTACCAACATGTTTTTAAATAGTTGTGGCACGGAAACGCTGATTCCGGACGTAGGTTGCAGTTCAAAATAGTATCTACTCAGTCCCCTCCATAAGTTGTAGACGTTTGTAAGAGGAATTTTAGGGCACCCTGTTTACAGAACAATATGCAAGTTTTGTAAGGTCATGATTGTACTGATATAGAACAGGGAGTTATTGCTTGTTTTACCACCTAGGTATTTACTGATATGGAAAGTTCCACGACATAAAATGTTCGTGACATACTGGATAAAGTATAAAATAAATTATTGTCCAGTTGGGAACGCCGAACCATTTTAAATACAACTAATTTATATGTGAAATTTCTAAAGGTGAGTTGTTCTAGTCTCTGCTTTAGTTTTAAATACTAGCACTAGTGTTCTGGGATTGATTCTTCATTTTTACGATAGCCATAAAATAATAAATATAGTGTTAATGTCCACAGGTGACTAATTAAAAACTTTTCTACTTACAGAGTACATATTTTCATTTTGCACATTGGAAATTAGTGCAGTGAGATTTATTATGTAATGTTACATAATGGTGTGCATTTTCATAGTACCTGTCAAACTATGCTTTGACATTATCTTCATAGTATAAATGCATGTAATGTTGAAGGGTAAGAAGTAGTTACTTCAGGTAATTAATTTTTCGCTGTTGCTGTGGTGACATTAGGTCATCCTAGAATTAAACTTAAACTGTAGACAAGTGGTTCCCAACCCAGGGGTAATCAACCTTTAATTTTCTGAGGTGTACAAACACAAGGGTTCCACTGTGCTTTGCCCATGGAACTAAATTATTTTTGAAAGACAAAAACCATCATCAATATTTCGTAAGACTGCAATGCCGATTAAATAACTTCCCAACAATAATAAATTTTTTCAAATACTATCAATAATTAATAACATCTTTTGGTGTTTTGAAACGAATGTACGAACATCATCTTCCTCACAAAGTCCATCGACTACATACTTATTTTGTACAACGCATCCGCGACAGAAAAAATGAGACATGTTCATTTATTAAGCTTAAATATCTAATGAAAATGCTTTCTCCGAGTTATAGGCAGTTCTCGAAATGGACCACAAATTGCTTCAGTATTCATTCAGCAACACATAAACGAACTAATTGAAGCACAATGCAACAGTAATCAAGTGATGCGTACTAAATTAATAGTAAACTGGGCTCGAGGATGCAGGGTGTGTGTGTGAAACAAGTGTCTCTAGGTAGATGCCAAGGAAGCATGTTTTGTAACAATGTGCAACTTCAATTTGGGTAATTAGCTTTTTTCTGAAAAAAAGTTGTAGGTGGCACTCGCAATTTCTTCATCATCTGAGAATTTCTTCATCATTCTACAAAAAAAGGTTGGTAGATATAAGTAATAAGAATTGCCTCATGAACTCGTTGGTTCATGGTTTAATGAAACACCATCAAGAATTAAATATTATTTATCTTTAGTTTTTCAAAATTAAATGTATTCTACAAAATTGAAATTTTTAGGATTCCTTATCTCAGTCCATAAAAACGGGATCCGTATAGGATCATTTAGTTGTCCGTCTGTCTGTATGTTGACTGTTTAAACCTCATTTTCTCATAAACTGGTGGGAATATCAAATTGAATTTTGTGTCACATAGTAATGTTTATGGTCCCTTGGTAGTGTACGAAATTGAAGCTTCTAAGTCAACGTAATCAAAAGATAGGGCCATTTATGTCACATATTTTGACAGTCGCAGCCTCACTCGTTAAAACCTATAGGGTACTTCCCGTTGACCTGGCACCATGGAATTTGGCAAGAAGCAAGTGTTCACAGTGCAAGTAAATGAAAAGAAATCAAGAAACTGTTCATTTTATAATTAGATCACACAAAAATATTTCTTATATTTCTTTTGTTATTTGTTATCAGACATCAAAACCAAAGGTAAACCTTCTCCAAAGATATGGAACTCCCAGGACCGATATCTTCCCGCTATCAATGACGATAACAGGCAAACATCGTTCGTTGTTCCAGATTCCCTGGGTGGATGAACTATCTACAGGGTGGCGCACGAAATGTGTTACCAATTGTTTCTTTCACAATTTACGACGCACATTAGATATCCCTCTGTGATCTCTACAGCAGTACCAGTAGAGCTTGGAAAAAAAATGAGTTACGAAATGACGTGTAATTCACGATACTTCCGCTAGGGGACTAGTAAGCAGCAATGGCTGACAATGAAAGACTGACGACACAGCAACGATCATCAATTGTGTTACTTTTTCATGAAACGAAAAGTCTTCTTGTGACTCAGAGGCGTTTTCGACAACAGTTTAACACACGATGGGTCCCTTGCAAGAAGACCATCCACAGGTTGTACGATAAATTTGTACAGGAACGAACAGTATTGGAAGCGAAGCGACCTCGGCCTAAGCCTGTTTGTTCGCCAGAGAATATTGAAGCGGCACGAGTTGCTGTACAGAGAAGTCCCGGGAAATCGTGTAGAAAGGCAGCAGTGTAACTGGGAATATCCAGACGCTCCGTTCAATGCATTCTTAAAAGTGACCTCCATATGTACCCATACAAGATGACCTGTGCACAGAAGCTCACTGAAGAACACAAGCAGCAGAGACTACTGTTTGCTCAGTGGGTGGAGGATAGGGAAGAAACTCTCAACAACGTTTGGTTTTCAGACGAGGCGCATTTTCATTTAGACGGTGTGGTTAAAAAGCAAAATGTACGCTTTTGGGTCACTGAAAACCCACAAGCGCTTCATGAACGACAACATTATGCTCCGAGGATCACAGCGTGGGCAGCAATTTCCAGTCACGGACTTATTGGACCCCTTTTCTTTGAAGAAACTGTGAACAACGAGCGTTATTTGAGATGCTTCGCAATAGCTTCATTCCACAGTTTCTTGCTACTGCCTTGCCCTTCAAAACGCAGTGGTTCATGCAAAATGGAGCAAGGACACATACTGCAAACACTGTGTTGGAGTTTTTACACGAGCAGAACAGGGAATCATTGATCATAAGACCGTTGCAGCATCCCTGAATATGGAAGTTAATAGGAATATAAAAAAAGGGAGGAAGGTTTATCTGTTTTGCAAGAGTAATAGAAGGCAGATTTCAGACTACCTAACAGATCAAAACGAAAATTTCTGTTCCGACACTGACAATGTTGAGTGTTTATGGAAAAAGTTCAAGGCAATCGTAAAATGCGTTTTAGACAGGTACGTGCCGAGTAAAACTGTGAGGGACGGGAAAAACCCACCGTGGTTCAACAACAAAGTTAGGAAACTACTGCGAAAGCAAAGAGATCTTCACTCCAAGTTTAAACGCAGCCAAAACCTCTCAGACAAACAGAAGCTAAACGATGCCAAAGTTAGCGTAAGGAGGGCTATGCGTGAAGCGTTCAGTGAATTCGAAAGTAAAATTCTATGTACCGACTTCACAGAAAATCCAAGGAAGTTCTGGTCTTACGTTAAATCAGTAAGTGGCTCGAAACAGCATATCCAGACACTCAGGGATGATGATGGCATTGAAACAGAGGATGACACGCGTAAAGCTGAAATACTAAACACCTTTTTCCAAAGCTGTTTCACAGAGGAAGACCGCACTGCAGTTCCTTCTCTAAATCCTAGCACAAACGAAAAAATGGCTGACATCGAAATAAGTGTCCAAGGAATAGAAAAGCAACTGGAATCACTCAACAGAGGAAGGTCCACTGGACCTGACGGGATACCAATTCGATTCTACACAGAGTACGCGAAAGAACTTGCCCCCTTCTAACAGCCGTGTACCGCAAGTCTCTAGAGGAACGGAAGGTTCCAAGTGATTGGAAAAGAACACAGGTAGTCCCAGTCTTCAAGAAGGGTCGTCGAGCAGATGCGCAAAACTATAGACCTATATCTCTGACGTCGATCTATTGTAGAATTTTAGAACATGTTTTTTGCTCGAGTATCATGTTGTTTTCGGAAACCCAGAATCTACTCTGTAGGAATCAACATGGATTCCGGAAACAGCGATCGTGTGAGACCCAACTCGCTTTATTTGTTCATGAGACCCAGAAAATATTAGATACAGGCTCCCAGGTAGATGCTATTTTCCTTGACTTCCGGAAGCGTTCGATACAGTTCCGCACTGTCGCCTGATAAACAAAGTAAGAGCCTACGGAATATCAGACCAGCTGTGTGGCTGGATTGAAGAGTTTTTAGTAAACAGAACATAGCATGTTGTTATCAATGGAGAGACGTCTACAGACGTTAAAGTAACCTCTGGCGGGAGTGTTATGGGACCATTGCTTTTCACAATATATATAAACGACGTAGTAGATAGTGTCGGAAGTTCCATGCGGCTTTTCGCGGATGATGCTGTAGTATACAGACAAGTTGCAGCATTAGAAAATTGTAGCGAAATGCAGGAAGATCTGCAACGAATAGGCGCTTGGTGCAAGGAGTGGCAACTGACCCTTAACATAGACAAATGTAATGTATTGCGAATACATAGAAAGAAGGATCCTTTATTGTATGAGTATATGATAGCGGAACAAACACTGGTAGCTACTTCTGTAAAATATCTGGGAGTATGCGTGCGGAACGATTTGAAGTGGAATGATCATATAAAATTAATTGTTGGTAAGGCGGGTACCAGGTTGAGATTCATTGGGAGAGTCCTTAGAAAATGTAGTCCATCAATAAAGGAGGTGGCTTACAAAACACTCGTTCGACCTATACTTGAGTATTGCTCATCAGTGTGGGATCCGTACCAGATCGGTCTGACGGAGGAGAGAGAGAAGATCCAAAGAAGAGCGGCGCGTTTCGTCACAGGGTTATTTGGTAACCGTGATAGCGTTACGGAGATGTTTAGCAAACTCAAGTGGCAGACTCTGCAAGAGAGGCGCTCTGCATCGCGGTGTAGCTTGCTGGCCAGGTTACGAGAGGGTGCGTTTATGGATGTGGTATAGAATATATTGCTTCCCCCTACTTATACCTCCCGAGGAGATCACGAATGTAAAATTAGAGAGATTCGAGCGCGCACGGAGGCTTTCCGCCAGTCATTCTTTCCGCGAACCATACGCGAGTGGAACTGGAAAGGAAGGTAATGACAGCGGCACGTAAAGTGCCCTCCGCCACACACTTGTTGGGTGGCTTGCGGAGTATAAATGTAGATGTAGATGTAGATGGTGCACTAACATACGGCCGGCCGCTGTGAACGAGCGGTTCTAGGTGCTTCTGTCCGGAACCGCGCTGCTGCTGCGGTCACAGGTTCGAATCCTGCCTCGGGCATGACTGTGTGTGATGTCCTTAGGTTAGTTAGGTTTAAATAGTTCTAAGTCTAGGGGACTGATGACCTCAGATGTTAAGTCCCATAGTGCTTAGAGCCATTTGAACCAACATACGATCCACTCTGTGAATCGCACGTCTACTGTACGATCTTGTGAAACGCTTATTATTGTTAATACTGTATTTCATCCTATCATTAGTTTAGTTTTTATGGTTTATTTAATTTTTGACAATTTATTGCACAAATACGATTTTGAGCAGCCTACATGCCAGACTGTCCAGCCGTGGGATTCCCCAATTTCATTATGCTGCGGCTGCACAAGTCAACTTAGGTTATTACCCGCGATGTTTCCGCTGGGGAATTCATTGTATTCACTGCTTTACGTCCTCTACTGTGTTCAAATATAAGTGAAAATTACTACGGTTAACTTGTTGGCTCAGATGAGGACAGTGAGGTATTAATAAGGTGTTAAGTAGTGCAGAATTGTGTCAGTGGAAACAGAAGAAAATGGTAGTGGTCATAGTACGCCAAAAGCTCAACAGCGGACGTGCTTAAGGGATCCGGAAACGTTCAAAACCATGAAATGTTCAATTTTTACATTTTCAGATTTTAAAAATCTACAGAGTTTCCCCTTTCAAATGGTTCACATGGCTCTAAGCACTATGGGACTTAACATCTGAGGTCATCAGTCCCCTAGACTTAGAACTACTTAAACCTAACTAACCTAAAGACATCACACACAGTCATGCCCAAAGTAGGATTCGAATCTGCGACCGTAGCAGCAGCGCGGTTCCGGACTGAAGCCCCTAAATCGCTCGCCCACAGCGGCCGGCACTTTCCCCTTCCAACTGATACACGATTTATTCAATTAAGAAGACTACAAATATTTTTGAAATATGTTCTGCATAGGCGTGACCCACTGTGGCGCTGTCAGACTGCTGTCAAATGTTGTACTCATGAATCTACACGCTCATCATGTACATTTAAGTGATGTGAGAGAAAATAAATGTTACAAAGTAAATGTTGTGGCTAACCTGTGATAGTTCGATATATATTGCTCGCTCGGTTGTCGCGTGTGTCATGTTTATTTACTGCTATCTTTTATCAGAATTTACCTAACCAATTTGCTTCAAATATTCAGGAAAATGTTACACAGACCCTTCTGCGTAACTTAACACAGCCTTTTTCCAAAAACCTTCATACTGTTGAATTTATAAATAAAAAAGGCACAAAAAAGTAGTGAATTTTCATTACAATTAAAAAAATTAATCCCTAACAACTGAAGTCAAATTTTAAAAACACCTGTGTTAAGCTGTAGCCAATATATAACCTGTAAAAATTTCAACTTCCTAGCTCAAATACTTTCTGAGAAAATATGTAATTTATAAGCGCTATTTTAACATTGGAACGATAGGACTTTCCAGAACCAGTTAAACGTGGTTGGCTCTGAGCACTATGGGACTTAACATCTATGGTCATCAGTCCCCTAGAACTGAGAACTACTTAAACGTAACTAACCTAAGGACAGCATACAACACCCAGTCATCACGAGGCAGAGAAAATCCCTGACCCCGCCGGGAATCGAACCCGGGAACCCGGGTGCGGGAAGCAAGAACGTTACCGCACGACCACGAGCTGCGGACAGTTAAATGTAAGACGTGAAAATGAAAATATAGAAAAGTGTGGGAAACTAATGCTGAATTTAAACGTTAGTTGCGCGGTTATTAGTCGAACTATGAAAGGGCTGGATGTGGAATCTGTAACATCACTTTTGTGCTGAAATGGGGCGTGTTATAAAACGTTCTAAAAGTGAAAATATGTCAAAAAAGTTAATATGGTATCGAGTAAAAGCCAGACAGTTTTGAGTACATTTGTGAAATCAGCTACAGCTGATGCATCATTAAATGATCAGGCTCACATTGCTGAAATTAAACTGGCAGCATTGGTGGTTGCTTTCCTGAGTCTAGCCGCGCGGGGCAGCGACTCGGTCTGGGGCGCCTTGTCATGGTCCGTGCGGCTCCCTCCGTCGGAGGTTTGAGTCGTCCTTCGGGCATGGGTGTGTGTGTTGTCCTTAGCGTAAGTTAGTTTAAGTTAGATTAAGTATTGTTAAGCTTAGGTCCCATAAGACCTTACTACAAATTTCCAATTTTCTTGAGTCTAAAAGCTCCGACGCTGTACATTTACGTCGCGCTAAATATTCCCAGATCGTAAAGAATGAACGTTCAGAAAAACTGAGGCATACAAAATTCAGTGTTCTTACTGATGAGCCAACAGATGAAGGATCTGTTAAAACGTCGTGGCCGGCCGTTGTGACCGAGCGGTTCTAGTCGCTTCAGTCCGGAACCGCGCCGCTGCTACGGTCGCAGGTTCGAATCCTGCCTCGGGCATGGATGTGTGTGATGTCCTTAGGATAGTTAGGATTAAGTAGTTCTAAGTCTAGGGGACTGATGACCTCAGATGTTAAGTCCCATAGTGCTCAGAGCCATTTGAACCATTTTGAAAACGTCATGTGTCGTAATTAGATATTTTGATATAAACACAAATAAAATTGAAAGTAAATTTTGGAATCTTCCTGGAATTCTAAGCAGGGCGAAGGTGCAACAAGTAAACACCTTTATTCTAATCTAATGCTATCATTATCTGAGTATAACGTTTCTGATAACAGTATTATAAGATTTGCTTCTCGTGGTTGTAATTCTATGATGGGGTCAAAAAATTCTATTACTACTCGGTTAACTGAAAAATGTCCTGAACTAATTATTCTCAAATGTATATGTCACTCTCCTGACATGTGTGGCCACTCAGATTTGTAAACGTCTTCCCAGACGTTGTGAAGACGTAGCTGGGGACATTCATAACCATTTCAAAACTAGTGCTAAAAGACAGGGGGTATCTACATGAATTTCAAAATCTTTTAAATATTAAAATTCATAAATTGTTACATCCATCACACACAAGACGGTTATCTTTGCGGAACGTTGTAGTGAGAATTTTAGAACAGTGGAAAGCTTTGCGTCTATATTTTGATTCTAAATACCTAGAGGAGAGGCTGGTTATGGCAGAAGAAATTCTGGCCTATATTTTACCAAAATTCACAGATTTGAATAAGTATTTCCAGAGTGCTAAAGTTGTTACGAGTATTATTGATTTGAATGAAAATATGTTAGAAGGACACGAGGAAATATTGCTCTGCCATATGGATCGGCATTATGTCGTAAGCAATAAATTGACTGACATTCACCCTAACAAAAGACCAAAGTTTCTTCCTGACACCCAAATTTATTTAGGAACTGAATTTCTGAAGGAAATTCAGAAGCCAATAATATATAATGAACGGGATGCCGTGAAAGACTTTTATCGCATTTGTAAGGGTTTCATGCAGACGGGATGTTCCGAACTGAAAAAAATATATGTAACTCTGATGACGATTTATTACCATTGCTTGCAGTTTTGACGTCTAAAAGGGCTCTTTCAAACAAAAGAAAAGAGAAAAACTCCCTCTCCTATACCTCTCGCGTCAAAATTGCCAAGAATAGTCTCTCTAGGTGATGATAAGCATCTACAACAAATCGATGATGGCTGGAGGAAATTTCCTATCGTCAAAATAGGCGAAAATATTAAGTGCTGTTCAGAAGTGGATGTATTTTGGAGGAACATATGTAACATAAAAACTTTATTTGGCGAGAGAGAATTCCTAGCCCTACCAGAGTTTGTGCTCAAAAATGTTCAAATGTGAAGTCTTATGGCACTTAACTGCTAAGGTCATCAGTCCCTAAGCTTACACACTACTTAACCTAAGTTATCCTAAGGACAAACACACACGCCCATGCCCGAGGGAGGACTCGAACCTCCGCCGGGACCAGCCGCATAGTCCATGACTGCAGCACTATAGACCGCTCGGCTAATCCCGCGCGACCTCCTAGAGTTTGTGCTCTCATGTTTATCCTTACCACATTCAAATGCTAACTGCGAAAGCGTTTTTAGTAAGAAGAATCTTATAAAAATGAAAAATAGGAATAGGCTCGTTACTTCCATAATGAATGGATGTTTACTTGCCAACCGGTGTGTGAGGAGCTGCATCCCATGCAAAAATTTTGATCCTACTCAAAATGCGCTCAGTAACATGAAGAAAACGTAGTTATATTCGGGGCCATCCACTTTCAATTATTCTGTTCCTGACCCACCATAGGAGGGAGATGATGATGCTGATGATGATTATGATGGTGCTGATGATGGATCCACTTTTAAGTCTTCTTCCACGGTAAGCAAATAACGAACTAATTCTTTAATATAATTTTGTGAAGCATATTTAACATTTATAAATTGTTTCCTAATTAAAAAATTAAAAATTAGTAGCATTAAAATGTGGATAAGTTAACTTGAAATAACCGGACACGACCAGTTCTGTGTGGTACCAGAACAAAGCCCCGGCCGAGGCCAGCCAAAAGCTCTTCCAAATGCTCTACAACAATAACAATAGCGCACTAATTCCGTTATTCTTGATGATAAGCATGTAAGCGCGAAAAATTTAGAAAAGGATTTAAATTATGCAAAAAATTTTGTTGGAAGTCGCTAAATGCTTTCATTATGAAATACTGGATAACTTTACGATAGGTAATTTGCGCTCCGTTTTAAGCAGAAGCCAGTTTTTGACCCATCTCATTATTTCTTACGTGCTGTGTTCTCTTGAAATATTTTCTGTGCAGCGATGTTATGTTGTAGGTGCATTCAGTCAAATATCTAGGTACTACATGCAAAATATGTTGCGAATGGCACTAGTAGTAAAGAACTGATAAACGTCGCGCCTGATGAAGTTTTTCAGCGCGCCAGTGTAATCAGAACCTAGTTTTTGACATATTTATGTGTCTGTCACGTCATACCCTCCTGAACTACGTGCCGTACAATGATATAATTTCG
The DNA here is from genome assembly GCF_021461385.2 of Schistocerca piceifrons. Taxonomy (NCBI): domain Eukaryota; kingdom Metazoa; phylum Arthropoda; class Insecta; order Orthoptera; family Acrididae; genus Schistocerca; species Schistocerca piceifrons. Next base: position 383,350,998 of record NC_060141.1, read on the forward strand.
CAGGTGCATTCCGTGATATATGAAGATATTGTCTCCAAAGTGTGTTGCGAATAGCATTAGTAATAAAGAAGTAAGAACTCAAAACGTCACGGCAGATGATTAAGTTTGACCACATGGAGAGCGAGAAATGTCGAAAGGGATAAACGTCTTTCTTCTCATGATTTTGTGGAGGCTGCCGATGAGAAAAAGTTTCGTATAGCTTTTAAGTCGCTAAGTGTTACCACCTTCCAGTAATGGATGAACGAAGTTGGAATATTTGAGCGCCATCACCTTCAATAAAAACACTTAGTTTCCAATTGTAATACATATCTTATCGTGTTAACTTATTATCAATCAGTAGATTATGACAACATGTTACATTTTTAAATTTGGTCAATAATTACGCGACATATTGAAAATGAATTTTTTGTTGCCCCGGGAAGCCATTAGATATGCCATCAGCAACAAAAAGTCCGGGACACGTACCCAAAAACGGATTATACAGGGTGTTACAAAAAGGTACGGCCAAACTTTCAGGAAACATTCCTCACTCACAAAGAAAGAAAATATGTTATGTGGACATGTGTGCGGAAACGCTTACTTTCCATGTTAGAGCTCATTTTATTGTTTCTCTTCAAATCAAATTAATCATGGAATGGAAACACACAGCAACAGAACGTACCAGCATGACTTCAAACACTTTGTTATAGGAAATGTTCAAAATGTCCTCCGTTAGCGAGGATACATGCATCCACCCTCCGTCGCATGGAATCCCTGATGCGCTGATGCAGCCCTGGAGAATGGCGTATTGTATCACAGCCGTCCACAATAAGAGCACGAAGAGTCTCTACATTTCGTACCGGGGTTGCGTAGACAAGAGCTTTCAAATGCCCCCATAAATGAAAGTCAAGAGGGTTGAGGTCAGGAGAGCGTGGAGGCCATGGCATTGGTCCGCCTCTACCAATCCATCGGTCACCGAATCTGTTGTTGAGAAGCGTACGAACACTTCGACTGAAATGTGCAGGAGCTCCATCGTGCATGAACCACATGTTGTGTCGTACTTGTAAAGGTACATGTTCTAGCAGCACAGGTAGAGTATCCCGTATGAAATCATGCTAACGTGCTCCATTGAGCGTAGGTGGAAGAACATGGGGCCCAATCAAGACATCACCAACAATGCCTGGCCAAACGTTCACAGAAAATCTGTGTTGATGACGTGATTGCACAATTGCGTGCGGATTCTCGTCAGCCCACTCATGTCGATTGTGAAAATTTACAATTTGATCACGTTGGAATGAAGCCTCATCAGTAAAGAGAACATTTGCACTGAAATGAGGATTGACACATTGTTGGATGAACCATTCGCAGAAGTGTACCCATGGAGGCCGATCAGCTGCTGATAGTGCCTGCACACGCTGTACATGGTACGGAAACAACTGGTTCTCCCGTAGCACTCTCCATACAGCGACGTGGTCAGCGTTACCTTGTACAGCAGCAACTTCTCTGACGCTGACATTAGGGTTATCGTCAACTGCACGAAGAATTGCCTCGTCCATTGCAGGTGTCCTCGTCATTCTAGGTCTTCCCCTGTCGCGAGTCATAGGCTGGAATGTTCCGTGCTCCCTAAGCCGCCGATCAATTGCTTCGAACGTCTTCCTGTCGGGACACCTTCGTTCTGGAAATCTGTCTCGATACAAACGTACCGCGCCATGGCTATTGCCCCGTGCTAATCCATACATCAAATGGGCATCTGCCAACTCCGCATTTGTAAAAATTGCACTGACTGCAAAACCACGTTCATGATGAACACTAACCTGTTGATGCTACGTACTGATGTGCTTGATGCTAGTACTGTAGAGCAATGAGTCGCATGTCAACACAAGCACCGAAGTCAACATTACCTTCCTTCAATTGGGCCAACTGGCGGTGAATCGAGGAAGTACAGTACATACTGACGAAACTAAAATGAGCTCTAACATGGAAATTAAGCGTTTCCGGACTCATGTCCACATAACATCTTTTCCTTATTTGTGTGTGAGGAATGTTTCCTGAAAGTTTGGCCATACCTTTTTGTAACACCCTGTATATAGTAGATTGTAGATATGGCGAACACTCTCAACGAAATGTACGATAATTTCCATGCAATGATGCGATCCAGCGAAGTTGAAAGGTTGGTAACGCTGTTGCAGACTAGTGGTTCAGACAGTGTATGTGAGCCGTTATTGGTTGGTTGATTGTTTGATCTGGGGAGGGACCAAACAGCGTGGTCATCGATCCATCTGATTAGGAAAGGATGGGGAAGGAAGTCGGCCGTGCCCTTTCAAAGGAATCATACCGGCATTTTCCTGAAGTGATGTAGGGAAATCACGGAAAAGTTAAATCAGGGTGGCAGGACGCGGGTTTAAACCGCCGTCCTCCAAGCGTGCTAGCCACTGAGCCTCCTCGCTCCCGGCATTAGACGCCTTCGCTAGTGTGTTTCCGGGGCAATTCCCCGTGCCGCGTTCTGAAGGCCACAGACTGTGATTGCTAATAACTGTTCTCACAGAAGCCTTCCTTGTCATCTTCCTTCAGTTACCAGCAAAAGTAAACTTATTATTAGCTTCTTGGAGTGAAGAGATGTAAGGCGGCAGCGTTTAGTGTAAGGCACCGTACTCTGAGATTTTCAGCATCGCCCTATATCCTCTGGCCGAGCCCTGGAGTCTACCAATACCACTGTCAGTATTTCAACTCCATGTACGACCGCCGTTCTACTTCATCGTCCGCATCAATTTGTTGTAGTAGGGGTTCTATTGAGAAGTCTCATAAAAGTAAACCTCAGATTCATGCCTGAGGTACCCACTGGTAATCAGCTTAATTAGGGGAGAGTTGAGTTAACTGGGCCACTTTCTTAAAAATTGGTCTGAATCATTATCTCTGTACATCTACATATACATCGATACTCCACAATCCACATTACGACGCGTGGCGGAGGGTACTCCGTACCACTACTAGTCTACAACTACATCTACACCTACATGGATACTCTGCAAATCACACTAGCAGAGGGTTTATTGAACCAACTTCACAATAATTGTCTATTATTCCACTCTCGAACAGCGCGCGACAAAAACGAACGCCAGTATCTTTCCGTACGAGCTCTGATTTCCCTTATTTTATTACGATGATCGTTTCTCCCTGTGTAGGTTGGCGTCAACAAAAATATTTCGCATTCGGAGGAGAAAGTTGCTGACAAATTTCGTGAGAGGTTGCCGCCGCAACGAAAAACGCCTTGTCCATCCCAAATCCCGTATCATGTCCGTGACACTCTCTTCCCTATTTCGAGATAATACAAAACGTGCAGCTCTTCGTTGCACTTTCTGATATACTCCGTTAATATTATCTGGTAAGGATCCCAAACCGCGCAGCAGTAGTCCAAAAGAGGACGGACAAGCGTAGTGTACTCAGTCTGTTTAGTAGATCTCTTACATTTTCTAAGTGTTCTACCAATAAAACGCAGTCTCTGCTCTGCCTTCCCCATGACATTTTTTATGTTTTCTTTCCATTTTAAATTGTTCGTAACTGTAATTCCTAGGTACTTAGTTGAATTTATGGCCTTTAGATTAGACTGATTTATCGCGTAACATAAGTTTAACGGATTGCTTTTAGCACTCGTGTGGATGACCTTACACTTTTCTTGGTTTAGGGTCAATTCCCAGTTTTCGCACCGTTCAGATATCCTTTCTAAATCGTTTTGCAATTTTTTTATCTTCCCATGAGTTTACTAGACGATAAACGACAGCGTCATCTGCAAACAACCCAAGAAGGCTGCTCAGATTGTCTCCCAAATCGTTTATACAGATAAGGAACAACAGAGGGCTTATAACACTACCTTGGAGAACGCCAGAAATCACTACTGTTTTACTCGACGGCTTTCCGTCAGTTACTGCGAACAGTGTCCTCTCTGACAGAAAACAAGGAATCCAGTCGCATTACTGAGACAATATTCCACAAGCACGCAGTTTCACTACAAGTGTGGTACAGTGTCAAAAGCCTTTTTGGAATCTAGAAATACGGAGTCAATTTCAAATCCTGTCAATCGGACTCAACCCTTCGTATATGTAAAGAGCTAGTTGTGTTTCACAAGAACGACGTTTACTAAAACGGTGTTGACTGTGTGTCAATATACAGTCCTGTTCGAGGTAATTCACAATGTTCAGACACAATTTATATTCCAAAATCCAGCTGCACATCGACGTTAATGATACAGGCCTGTAATTTAGTGGATTACTTCTATTGCCTTTCTTGCATATTCGCGTGACCTGTGGAGCTTTCCAGCCTTTCGGTACGAATCTCGCTTCGAGCGAGAGTTTCTATATGATTGTTAAATATGGAGCTAATGCATCAGCGTATTAAGAGAGGAACCTAATTGGTATACAGTCTGTACCAGAAAACTTGCTTTTATTAAGTGATTTAAATTCTTTCACTACTCCGAGGATATCTATTTCTAAGTTACTCATGTTGACAGCTGTTCTTGGTTCGAATTCTGGAATATTTATTCGTCTTCCTTGGTGAAGGAATTTCAAAAGGCTGTGTTCAGTATTCGCAGCACTGTCGTCGATTGTATTTCCATTGCTATCGCGCAGGGAAGACATTGACTTTGTCTTTCCGCTGGCATACTTTACATACGACCAGAATCTCTTTGGATTTTCTAATGGTTCTAATGGCTCTGAGCACTATGGGACTTAACTGCTGATGTCATCAGTCCCCTAGAACTTAGAACTACTTAAACCTAACTAACCTAAGAATATCACACACATCCATGCCCGAGGCAGGATTGGAACCTGTGACCGTAGCGGTCGCGCGGTTCCAGACTGAAGCGCCTAGAACCGCTCGGTGACTTTTGGATTTTCTGCCAGGTTTCGAAATAAAGTTTCATTGTGTAAACTATTATAAGCATGTTGCATTGAAGTCTGCGCTAAATTTCGAGTTTCTTTAAAAGATAGCCAATCTTGGAGAGTCATTTCCTTTCCTATTCCACTGGAAAACAGAAAAAAGGAAAAATGATTATCTACGTGCCTTTGTGCGAGCCCTAATTTCTCGTACCTTACATGGCTCTGAGCGCTATGGACTTAACATCTGAGGTCATCAGTCCCCTAGAACTTAGAACTACTTAAACCTAACTAACCTAAGGACATCACACACATCCATGCCCGAGGCAGGATTCGAACCTGCGACCGTAGCGGTCGCGCCGTTCCAGACTGAAGCGCCTAGAGCAGCTCGGCCACCCCGGCCAGCTAGTACCTTATATTTGTGGTCCTTACGTGAAGTGTATATTGGTGGCAGTAGGATGGTTCTGCAGTCAGCTTCAAATGCCAGTTCTCTGAAATTTCTTAATAGCGTTTCTCGAAACGAATGTCGCCTTCCTTCTGCTGATACCGATTTGAGTTCCCGAAGCATCTCTGTAATACTTGCATATATTGTGTGTGTATTGTGTATTAAACCAGGGACATAGAAAAGACGGAGAGACTTCGTCCAGCCGTAGCCCACAGTGGTTCACAACCCCATAGCAGGCAACAGGCCACAGCAGGCCACCCACCCCACCGCCGCCCCACACCGAACCCTTGCCCCTTGCGATTCTGCCCCAGTGGACCCCCCCCCCCCCCCCCCCCCCCCACCGCAAGACACTAATCCGCCGGACGGACTCGTGCTGGGGACTGGCACGCCTTCCCACTCGGGAAGCAAGGCGTTAGATCGCGCGGCTAGACGGGCGGGCACCACTTGCGTGATGTTCGAACCTACCAGTATCAAATCTAGGAGCCCGCCTCTGAGTTGTTTCGATGTCTTTCTTAATCAGACTAGATACAGATCCTAAACAGTCGTGCAGTACTCAAGAACAGGTCGCACTAGCGTTCTACATGTGGTCTCCTTTACAGATGAACCACACTTTCCTGAAATTCCCCCAATAAACCGAAGTCGACCAGTCGTTTTTCCTACTACAGTTCGTTTCACTTCATATCGCTTTGCAACCGGTTAGGTTAACTGGTCCCAGCAAGTAAGGTTAACGCTCAGACATTTAAACAACGTGACTGTCAAGCAGGGCACTGCTAATGCTGTATCCGAACATTACGGGTTTGTTTTCCCTACTCATCCACATTAACTTGAATTTTTCTACCTTTAGAGTAACTTCATTAACTTTTATAGTCTGGGTTAAATGTTCATTTTTAGAATGAAGTGTTCCAGAAGTTCGTATTACATTTAATTTTTGTGAAATCTGAACTAATTAACTCGTTCGCAAAAAGGCCACATAACCTAACTGGTAAGGTTAGCTGGTCCAAGCTAGTAAAACATTGGAAATCTGTGGTAAGGACTATGGGACCAAACTGCTGAGGTCATCGGTCCCTGGGCTTACGCACTACTTAACCTACTACTTAACCTAACTTAAACTAACTTACGCTAAGGACAACACACACACCCATGCCCGAGGGAGGATTGAACCCGGTAGCGTTCTCGCTTCCCACGCCCGGGTTCCCGGGTTCGATTCCCGGCGGGGTCAGGGATTTTCTCTGCCTCGTGATGACTGGGTGTTGTGTGGTGTCCTTAGGTTAGTTAAACAATTGTTTAACTAGGGTTAATCAAAAACAAAACAGTCTACTACAAAGAATACATACTTACTTTTGCTGTGGTGTATTTGGCTTTGCCAATGCTCTTGTTGATATAACAGATATAACAATAAATCAGGAATCAAACAAAGCCACTCAAACCCATTGCATGCTGTTTTTGGCCGGCCGGTGTGGCCGTGCGGTTCTAGGCGCTTCAGTCCAGAGCCGAGCGACTGCTACGGTCGCAGGTTCGAATCCTGCCTCGGGCATGGATGTGTGTGATGTCCTTAGGTTAGTTGGGTTTAAGTAGTTTTAAGTTCTAGGGGACTGATGCCATAGATGTTAAGTCCCATAGTGCTCAGAGCCATTTGAACCATTAGAGCCAATTTTTAACCTCAAAACAAATTTCAGTCCTACCACAGCCACTTTATTCACCACATATCACTAAGTGTGACTTTTTTCTATTTCCAAGAGTCAAAACGACGGTCAAGTGACACCATTTTCAAACAACACAAGATGTCCAAAGAGCTGTGACGAGGGTCTTGGAGGATATTACTGAAGATGAGCTCCAGAAATGTTACCATAAACGGCAGAAGCGCTGGAAAAAGTGTGTGCAGTCAGAAGGAAACTACTTTGAAGGCGACAACACTAAACTTGTCTAAAACGGTAAGCAACATTTTTTTTTCACCTCAGTCTCACTACTTTATTGTCGCACCTCATAATTTACCAAGAATTGCACTTTCCTCTGATATATTTAAATGAAACTGAGCACATGATATCCCATTAAAGTGTGTTTTGACAATGAACGAGGTCCTCGCTGTTTCAACTTCCATTCTGGTTTTTTTTCTGTTTGACCACAAAGACTTCACTAAGGCAAACACACAAACATGTCACAGTTTCACCACTACTAGTAACAGAAAGAAACTCATTTTTTTTATTTCAGTTGCTGTTAAAATTACATTTACGTTTTGGCATGAGCGAACAGTGATAGCATTGATTTAAAATTGTGACACATCCATTATAACGCCTTCAGACTGCTTACCACAACAGAAAAGAAAATTCTTACTGTCTAAACGAATCTAAAATACAACTTAACACTTAGCTGTGCTACCAACAGCGCAAAATATTAATAGTAAATAAACAAAGGTTGTTGAACAAGTTGTAGAAGAGGCGCTTCCTAGCACATATGCTTACGCAGTAAACTATTAGTGCAAAATACTTTAGCCAAACTGAATCACAAGAGAGCGAGACATTTGAGCGTCCCCAACAAAGCTTCTCCCTTTGGATTATATTTATGCCAGTTCTTTCTTGTCACTGGCTGTATCAAACTTCAGTTTGGACTGAGACTTTGCCAGTGCCTTCTGGGCTCTAATTCTGGCACTATGCATGTGAAGACTTTAGTTGTGAACTGGGTTTAGTTACCTGACATATCACCAGTCATCTGCCACAGCAACTGTTTAGTGTTACCTGCAGAAGATTTTGTTTTGTTTGATTACTGATTACGAACTAACCATAGCTAGAGATTATTATGTTAGCTGCGTCTGAATAAACTTGAGATTTATTCTGTTTCTGGGCCTTCTTTTCTTGACTACCTGTGCAGATACTTTAATTGGCGACGAGGACATGGTGTTTGTCGCACTTCACTTTTCACGCACAGTGGACGGTTTCTCGTGTGTCTTTTCTCGTTTGCATGATTTTCGATTTGTTTGTCGGACTCTAGCTTCTGTCTCTGATCTTCGGTGTTTGTGCCTAACCCATTTACACGACAAAATTTTGAGACAGTGAATCTTACGCCTGCTCCAGCATATCTAGTGCAGCAGAAGAGTAACTTCTATCTTCTCCTTACTGTGTGACTAGTGGCAGCTGCAACGACGTCGGAGGTACCCTGCGGGGTTACTCTCCTCCAGACTTTCGCAGGGTTTCCGGTCCTGACACACCATGAATATATAGGGCCAGCGTCTTCATCTACATCTACATCCATACTCCGCAAGCCACCTGACGGTGTGTGGCGGAGGGTACCCTGAGTGCCTCTATCGGTTCTCCCTTCTATTCCAGTCTCGTATTGTTCGTGGAAAGAAGGATTGTCCGTAAGCTTCTGTGTGGGCTCTAATCTCTCTGATTTTATCCTCATGGTCTCTTCGCGAGATATACGTAGGAGGGAGCAATATACTGCTTGACTCTTCGGTGAAGGTATGTTCTCGAAACTTTGACAAAAGCCCGTACCGAGCTACTGAGCGTCTCTCCTGCAGAGTCTTCAACTGGAGTTTATCTATCATGTCCGTAACGCTTTCGCGATTACTAAATGATCCTGTAACAAAGCGCGCTGCTCTCCGTTAGATCTTCTCTATCTCTTCTATCAACCCTATCTGGTACGGATCCCACACTGCTGAGCAGTATTCAAGCAGTGGGCGAGCACGCGTACTGTAACCTACTTCCTTTGTTTTCGGATTGCATTTCCTTAGGATTCTTCCAATGAATCTCAGTCTGGCATCTGCTTTACCGAAGATCAAATTTATATGATCATTCCATTTTAAATCGCTACTAATGCGTACTCCCAGATAATTTATGGAAGTAACTGCTTCCAGTTGCTGACCTGCTATATTGTAGCTAAATGATAAGGGATCTATCTTTCTATGTATTCGCAGCACATTACACTTGTCTACATTGAGATTCAATTGCCATTCCCTGCACCATGCGTCAATTCGCTGCAGATCCTCCTGCATTTCAGTACAATTTTCCAATGTTACAACCTCTCGATATACCACAGCATCACCCGCAAAAAGCCTCAGTGAACTTCGGATGTCATCCACAAGGTCATTTATGTATATTGTGAATAGCAACGGTCCTACGACACTCCCATGCGGCACACCTGAAATCACTCTTACTTCGGAAGACTTCTCTCCATTGAGAATGACATGCTGCGTTCTGTTATCTAGGAACACTTCAATCTAATCACACAATTGGTCTGATAGTCCATATGCTCTTACTTTGTTCATTAAACGACTGTGGGGAACTGTATCGAACGCCTTGAGGAAGTCAAGAAACACGGCATCTACCTGTGAAGCCGTGTCTATGGCCCTCTGAGTCTCGTGGACGAATAGCGCGAGCTGCGTTTCACACGACCGTCTTTTTCGAAACCCATGCTGATTCCTACAGAGTAGATTTCTAGTCTCCAGAAAAGTCATTATACTCGAACATAATACGTGTTCCAAAATTCTACAACTGATAGACGTTAGAGATATAGGTCCACAGTTCTGCACATCCGTTCGACGTCCCTTTTTGAAAACGGGGATGACCTGTGCCCTTTTCCAATCCTTTGGAACGCTACGCTCTTCTAGAGACCTACCGCACACCGCTGCAAGAAGGGGGGCAAGTACCTTCGCGTACTCTGTGTAAAATCGAACTGGTATCCCATCAGGTCCAGCGGCCTTTCCTCTTTTGAGCGATTTCAATTGTTTCTCTATCCCTCTGTCGTCTGTTTCCATAGCTACCATTTTGTCATCTGTGCGACAATCTAGAGAAGGAACTACAGTGCAGTCTCCCTCTGTGAAATAGCTTTGGAAAAAGACATTTACTATTTCGGCCTTTAGTCTGTCATCCTCTGTTTCAGTACCATTTTGGTCACAGAGTGTCTGGACATTTTGTTTTGATCCACCTACCGCTTTGACATAAGACCAAAATTTCTTAGGATTGTCTTCGCGTCTCCAGAAGTACTGAGCCACTGCCCCCAGTGCGCCGCCAGAGCCGACCATCTCTAGACACCATCGGCGCCCCTTCCTGCTTCTGACATGACACCAGACCCTGTGGCCTGCGACGACACGGCACTAGATGCTTCCCACCGCCATCCCCGTTGCCCCACGGAGGGCTGCCACTGCCGACCTACACTGCTGCAGTTTCCTCCTATGTATGCAGCACTGACATCCTCGTCTCATCGATTGTCCTTACGGTTCTTCCTCTCCTTTTTCCCAGAAAGCATCTACCGTTGCCCTTTCTCTCAGGACATGGCCCAGCCCCTCCCTTCTCCGCGAACGCACGTTTTGCTCCTTTTGGTGCCTCATCCTTGCACATGTCATCCAGTTTCACTTCCTCATTCATGCACTCAAGATCTTCATTTACCCCCAGTGTTTTCGTACAACAACATCCTATCCCCAATGCTCCCACATGACACCTTTCCCTCTCAAGTGGCTCTGCACAACAAAATTTTATCTTACTGTATTATATCTTGCACATTACGCAAGTAACAATTTAAAATTCTGGGTTGTACGACGTCTGTCAAGGAATATGTTTATTCTGTCATCTAGCCGCGTGGGGGACCGTGCGGTCTAGGGAGCCTTGCCACGGTTCGTGCGGCTACCCCTGTCGGAGGTTCGAGATCTCCATCGGGCATGGATGTGTGTGTTTTCCTTAGTCTTAGATTAAGTAGTGTGTAAGCCTAGGGAACGATGACCTTAGCAGTTTGGTCCCACAGGAACTTACCACAAATTCCCAAATTTTCTGTTAATCTAAATTAATCTTCATGTACACCTCTGAATGAAACAGAGGCGCGAACTGTCAAAATAGCTGAAGTCTATCACATTTCATTTTTCTGTAGCATCACTTCTGTATCTCAGTGTCGTTGCAATGAAACGTGTCTCTCACATGCTTAGAAGTAATTTTCAGAATATACAAATGTTGAGTAGAACATGCTTCTGTTTTACAGCGTTTCTTCTAGCTTAGGGTGATAATTGCTCAGAGCTGAAGTCCAGTTCATGGGACAAAATCATAATCATTAAATCACATAATTAACAGAGATGTTCATGTTAAGTTGGTGGTAAAATATCTGAAATTAACATTCTATACTGGCGTACTCTACATCACAAGCGTCTTTGTTGTTGTTGTTGTGGTCTTCAGTCCTGAGACTGGTCTGATGCAGCTCTCCATGCTACTCTATCCTGTGCAAGCTTCTTCATCTCCCAGTACTTACTGCAACCTACATCCTTCTGAATCTGCTTAGTGTATTCATCTCTTGGTCTCCCTCTACGATTTTTACCCTCCACGCTGCCCTCCAATGCTAAATTTGTGACCCCTTGATGCCTCAGAACATGTCCTACCAACCGATCCCTTCTTTTTGTCAAGTTGTGCCTCAACTCCTCTTCTCCCCAATTTTATTCAATACCTCCTCTTTAGTTATGTGATCTACCCATCTAATCTTCAGCATTCTTCTGTAGCACAACATTTCGAAAGTTTCTATTCTCTTCTTGTCCAAACTATTTATCGTCCATGTTTCACTTCCATACATGGCTACACTCCATACAAATACTTTCAGAAACGACTTCCTGACACTTAAATCTATACTGGATGTTATCAAATTTCTCTTCTTCAGAAACGCTTTCCTTGCCATTGCCAGTCTACATTTTATATCCTCTCTACTTCGACCATCATCAGTTATTTTGCTCCCCAAATAGCAAAACTCCTTTACTACTTTAAGTGTCTCATTTCGTAATCTAATTCCCGCAGCATCACCCGACTTAATTCGACTACATTCCATTATCCTCGTTTTGCTTTTGTTGATGTTCATCTTATATCCTCCTCTCAAGACACTGTCCATTCCGTTCAACTGCTCTTCCAGATCCTTTGCTATCTCTGACAGAATTACAATGTCATCGGCGAACCTCAAAGTTTTTATTTCTTCTCCATGGATTTTAATACCTACTCCGAACTTTTCTTTTGTTTCCTTTACTGCTTGCTCAATATACAAATTGAATAACATCGGGGAGAGGCTACAACCCTGTCTCACTCCCTTCCCTATCGCTGCTTCCCTTTCATGTCCCTCGACTCTTATAACAGCCATCTGGTCTCTGTACAGATTGTAAATAGCCTTTCGCTCCTTGTATTTTACCCCTGACACCTTTAGAATTTGAAAGAGAGTATTCCAGTCAACATTGTCAAAAGCTTTCTCTAAGTCTACAAATGCTATAAATGTAGGTTTGCCTTTACTTAATCTTTCTTCTAAGATAAGTCGTAAAGTTAGTACTGCCTCACGTGTTCCAATATTTCTACGGAATACAAACTGATCTTCTCCAAGGTCGGCTTCTACTAGCTTTTCCATTCGTCTGTAAAGAATTCGCGTTAGTATTTTGCAGCTGTGGCTTATTAAACTGATTGTTCGGTAATTTTCACATCTGTCAACACCTGCTCTCTTTGGGATTGGAATTATTATTTTCTTCTTCAAGTCTGAGGGTATTTCGCCTGTCTCATAAACCCTGCTCACCAGATGGTAGAGTTTTGTCAGGACTGGCTCTCCCAAGGACGTCAGTAGTTCTAATGGAATGTTGTCTACTCCCGGGCCCTTGTTTCGACTCAGGTCTTTCAGTGCTCTGTCAAACTCTTCACGCAGTATTGTATCTCCCATTTCGTCTTCCTCTACAGTCTCTTCCATTTCCATAATATTGTCCTCAAGTACGTCGCCCTTGTATAGACCCTCTATATACTCCTTCCACCTTTCTGCTTTCCCTTCTTTGCTTAGAACTGGGTTTCCATCTGAACTCTTGATATTCATACATGTGGTTCTCTTTTCTCCAAAGGTCTCTTTAATTTTCCTGTAGGCAGTATCTATCTTGCCCCTAGTGAGATAAGCCTCTACGTCCTTACATTTGTTCTCTAGCCATCCCTGCTTAGCCATTTTGCACATTCTGTCGATCTTATTTTTGAGACGTTTGTATTCCTTTTTGCCTGCTTCACCCACTGCATTTTTATATTTTCTTCTTTCATCAATTAAATTCAGTATCTCTTCTGTTACCCAAGGATTTCTACTAGCCCTCGTCTTTTTATCTACTTGATCCTCTGCTGCCTTCACTACTTCATCCCTCAAAGCTACCCATTCTTCTTCTACTGTATTTCTTTCCCCCATTTGTGACAATTGTTCCTCTATGCTCCCCCTGAAACTCTGTATAACCTCTGGTTTAATCGGTTTGTCCAGGTCCCATCTCCTTAAATTCCCATCTTCTTGCAGTTTCTTCAGTTTTACTCTACAGTTCATAACCAATAGATTGTGGTCAGAGTCCACATCTGCCCGTGGATATGTCTTACAATTTAATACCTGGTTCCTAAATCTCTGTCTTACCATTATATAATCTATTTGATACCTTCTAGTATTTCCAGGATTCTTCCATGTGTACAACCTTCTTTCATGATTCTTGAACCAAGTGTTAGCTATGATTAAGTTATGCTCTGTGCAAAATTCTACCAGGCGGCTTCCTCTTTCATTTCTTTCCCCCAATCCATATTCACCTACTATATTTCCTTCTCTCCCTTTTCCTGCTCTCGAATTCCAGTCACCCATGACTATTAAATTTTCGTCTCCCTTCACTACCTGAATAATTTCTTTTATCTCATCATACATTTGATCAATTTCTTCATCATCTGCAGAGCTAGTTGGCATATAAACTTGTACTACTGTAGTAGGCATGGGATTCGTATCTATCTTAGCCACAATAATGCGTTCACTATGCTGTTTGTAGTAGCTTACCCGCACTCCTATTTTTTTGTTCATTATTAAACCTACTCCTGCATTACCCCTATTTGATTTTGTATTTATAGCACTGTATTCACCTGACCAAAAGTCTTGTTCCTCCTGCCACCGAACTTCACTAATTCCCACTGTATCTAACTTTAACCTATCCATTTCTCGTTTTAAGTTTTCTAACCTACCTGCCCGATTAAGGGATCTGACATCCCACGCTCCGATCCGCAGAACGCCAGTTTTCTTTCTCCTGATAACGACATCCTCTTGAGTAGCCCCCGCCAGGAGATCCGAATGGGGGAGTATTTTACCTCCGGAATATTTTACCCAAGAGGACGCCATCATCATTTAACCATACAGTAAAGCTGCATGCCCTCGGGAAAAATTACGGCGGTAGTTTTCCCTTGCTTTCAGCCGCTCGTAGTACCAGCACAGCAAGGCCGTTTTGGTTAGTGTTACAAGGCCAGATCAGCCAATCATCCAGACTGTTGCCCTTGCAACTACTGAAAAGGCTGCTGCCCCTCTTCAGGAACCACACGTTTGTGCAAGCGTCTTTACATTTTATAAAAAGTGAAGTGTGTGTTGAAAACACCTAGGGAACTTAACCAGCAGCCATCAATTGTGGTGCTATTCAAGTCTGTAAAAATTCATAAAAATTTGCATTTATCTCTTCTACATCATTTTAACCCGATATAACGTGACACTATGTGTTCAAACACGTTTTGGGCTTGCAGCCAGTCATCGTTTAATTCATCACATGATATTTCGACTGGGCAACTGCCAGTCATCTTCACCTTAGCCATCAAAGACTTCGACGGCTCACATGAAGAATACTGGCAGGTACCCAATCGAAATGTGGTTCAAATGGTTCAAATGGCTCTGAGCACTATGCGACTTTATTTCTGAGGTCATCAGTCACCTAGAACTTAGAACTAATTAAACCTAACTAACCTAAGGATGTCACACACATCCATGCCCGAGGCAGGATTCGAACCTGCGACCGTAGCGGTCGCTAGGCTCCAGACTGTAGCGCCTAGAACCGCACGGCCACTCCGGCCGGCCAATCTAAATGTCATGTAATGAATTAAACAACGACCGGCTGCAAGTTTGAAATCTCTTTGAACATTCAGAATGGCGGGAAAATATTAAAATTCACATGCCACTATGTGATTTCGCACAACAAACTTTAATCCCACTTGCTTTAACACAATGAATTTTCTCCCTCTGTGAGATTGCACGACACGTTTCCATCCCAAGTGCTTTTTCATGACGACTTCTCGTTACCAGTACTTCTGCACACTCACTCTTCCATCTCGCTTTCCATGTACTGCTACCCTCTGCGTCCAGTCTGTGACTTAGTTGGTATGGTCTCCTTACTGACTGGTTCCAGGCAGCCTGATCATCAACCATTACCCATATTACTGGCCCCTCCAGTTCCACCCACACCACTCACAGGGATATGGGCTCTGAACATCCCAGAGGCAGCCAGCCCAGCTCAGCTCTCATCTGTGGCTATCTCCGGCAGAGAGGGTGGGGGGATGTCTCTCACCTGCTCCACATGCCGCTACCTAAGATTCCACTTGTCCACTCCCCTCAAGATGGGTCCCCAATCCTTCTCCCTTTCGAGAGGGAAGTATACTGTATCGGGGGCCTTTTCCTACTCCGACAGCAATACACATTACAGAAGAGTTATGTAGGCAGCCGACTTACTAGGAGATAACACACGAACGCTGCCACATTCCGACAGCCACCAGTTGGTAACCAAAGCGCCATCGGATGTTGCTGACCCACTGGACCTTTTCCTTATTTGACGAATGTAACTAGAAAGAGGACCGGCTGTATCTTGGCACCAGAGCTGTTTTTAGGTCAGCATCTACATGACATCTACATGACTACTCTGCAATTCACATTTAAGTGCTTGGCAGAGGGTTCATCGAACCCAATCATACTATCTCTCTACCATTCCACTCCCGAACAGCGTGCGGGAAAAACGAACACCTAAACCTTTCTGTTCGAGCTCTGATTTCTCTTATTTTATTTTGACGATCATTCCTACCTATGTAGGTTGAGCTCAACAAAATATTTTCGCGTTCGCAAGAGAAAGTTGGTGACTGAAATTTCGTAAATAGATCTCGCCGCGACGAAAAACGTCTTTGCTTTAATGACTTCCATCCCAACTCGCGTGTCATATCTGCCACACTCTCTCCCCTATTACGTGATAACACAAAACGAGCGACAGTTCACTCCAAGTGGGTTTCCTGAGGCAGGTGCCAAATGCAGTCAAATTCTATCAATCAGGAACTCACTTTGGAGCTGTTACGAAGACAACACCGAGTTTCGTGTCGTTGCTTCTGCAAGTGGGCTTGTAAGAATTCTGGACTTTGTATCCATTATCGATACTTGACTCTGTTTTCATCATACTTTAGTATTGGACAGTCCTTCAGCGACTTAGATTTCAACTGAGTCAGAGTTCCCAACATTCAAACTTGGAACCGCCCTGTCGGGATTTGAACTTTTTCTAGTATAGTGATTTGTGTACTTAGTGTAGTTAGTAACCTTTCCCAATAGTGTTTGTTTTCTTTCTAGATACTGTCTGTTTTCAGACTTAATTTATGGTAATTCTTTCTTGTCTCTGCTTGGGCCAAACGTAATCTTGGAGTGAGACTGCTAGTCGCTTCTGGATTCTAATTCTAATTCTGGCACCTTGTGTGCATAGATTTTAGTTGTAAACTTGGTTCAGTTATTTGAGATATCACCAGTCATCTGCCACAGTAAGTGTTTAGTGTTAACTGCAGGAGATTTTGTTTTGCTTAATTACTGGTTACCAACTGATAACAACTGTAGATTATTATGTTAATTATCTCTCAATGCACTAGAGATTCATTGCATGCCTGGGACTCCTTTTTTTTTACTGCCTGTGGTGGATTCTTTAGTGTCCACATTGACTACTGAGTGTACTTGTGCGATTATATCATTTTGTCACACATAGTACAGGGGATACAATGTCATAACCACTGAGATACTTGAAAAACCAGTTTTTGCTTAACTGAAGCGCAGATTACGGAGGCTACACTTCCAGTGTTTAATAATGAGAGCACTTAGCGACGTTCAGTATACTTCAAATACAAGTCTGGTTTAAGCTTTTCTCATTTACTTCCTTAACATCAAATATTCAACACAGTAGGCCGGCCGGGGTGACCGAGCGGTTCTAGGCGCTACAGTTTGGAACCGCGTGACCGCTACGGTCGCAGGTTCGAATCCTGCCTCGGGCATGGATGTGTGTGATGTCCTTAGGTTAGTTAGGTTTAAGTAGTTCTAAGTTCTATGGGACTGATGAACCTCAGCAGTTAAGTCCCATAGTGCTCAGAGCCATTTACAACATTAATCAAAAGTTTGAAACTGTTTTTAAAGAATCGGCGTTTACTGGTTCCTTCTATTACAGATTTTATGGCGCAGCCTAGATTTTAGCGTAGTATTCGTCTGAAAACGTATTTTTACATTTCAGAAAGCAACTGTGAGAGGAAACACGCCATGCTGGAGACTGGCCTGCTGCAACACCATTAAAACAGACATCGTCTGCCATTGGAATGTTATGTTTTTATGACGTTTTTGACATGGTTTTACGCCCAACAAACCACATGTTTTTGTCATGGATTTCCAAAAAAGGATACTCTGTCAATTACTTACTATGGAACATGAATTGGTACAAATTAATAACATAAAAGGAACTACAGGCAGTAGGTAATAATAATAGTTATAATAATCAAAATAATAACAATAAATTCGTGTGGCTCTGTGCCTTAGTAGAAGTCTCTCGATTGGAGGTCACTTGAGTGACTTGTGTGCCCCTTTAACCCACCCAGTTATCCAGCAGGAGGCATTATACACTACTGCCCATTAAAATTGCTACACCAAGACGAAATACAGATGATAAACGGGTATTCATTGGACAAATATATTATACTAGAACTGAGATGTGATTACATTTTCACGCAATTTGGGTGCATAGATCCCTAGAAACCAGTACCCAGAACAACCACCTTTGGCCGTAATAACGGCCTTGATACGCCTGGGCATTGAGTCAAACAGAGCTTGGATGGTGCGTACAGGTACAGCTGCCCATGCAGCTTCAACACGATACCACAGTTCAAGAGTAGTGACTGGCGTATTGTGACGAGCCAGTTACTCGGCCACCATTGACCAGACGTTTTCAGTTGGTGAGAGATCTGGAGAATGTGCTGGCCAGGGCAGTAGTCGAACATTTTCTGTATCCAGAAAGGCCCGTACAGGACCTGCAACATGTGGTCGTGCATTATCCTGCTGAAATGTAGGGTTTCGCAGGGATCGAATGATGGGTAGAGCCATGCGTCGTAACACATCTGAAATGTAACGTCCACTGTTCAAAGTGCTGTCAATGTGAACAAGAGGTGACTGAGACGTGTAACCAATGGCACCCCGTACCATCACGCTGGGTGATACGCCAGTATGGCGATGACGAATACACGCTTCCAATGTGCGTTCACCGCGATGTCGCCAAACACGGATGCGACCACCATGATGCTGTAAACAGAACCTGGATTCATCCGAATAAATGACGTTTTGCCAGGTTCGTCGTTGAGTACACCATTTCAGGCGCTCCTGTGTGATGCAGCGTCAAGGGTAACCGCAGCCGTGGTCTCCGAGCTGATAGTCCATGCTGCTGCAAAGTCGTCGAACTGTTCGTGCAGATGGTTCTTGTCTTGCAAACGTCCCCATCTGTTGACTCTGGGATCGAGACGTGGCTGCACGATCCGTTACAGCCATGCAGATAAGATGAGTAAAAATTTCTCGGTGTACATGCCGCGTCAAATCAGGATAAATCTCCGAGCTTTCGACCACTACCTCCATGGTCGTCGTCAGGGCTAAAACTGACTGTCGTGAACTAGCGAGGTTCCCACTTTTATATCCAAAGGACGGCTTCTTATTGGCTGAAATACGTCAGCGATATGGCGCGTAGCGAAGTGGTGCCCTCTACTTCCATAGATGTAGTTGCTATCCCGCGTTGCTTGCAGCGCCATCCCTTAAATCAGGAGGTAAAGTGCTGAGAAAAACTTCTCGCACTTTACCTCCTGATTTAAGGGATGGCGCTGCAAGCAACGCGGGATAGCAACTACATCTATGGAAGTAGAGGGCACCACTTCGCTACGCGCCATATCGCTGACGTATTTCAGCCAATAAGAAGCCGTCCTTTGGATATAAAAGTGGGAACCTCGCTAGTTCACGACAGTCAGTTTTAGCCCTGACGACGACCATGGAGGTAGTGGTCGAAAGCTCGGAGATTTATCCTGATTTGACGCGGCATGTACACCGAGAAATTTTTACTCAGGAAATACGTCGCGAAAGACTTCGTAGCCATGCAGATAAGATGCCTGTCATCTCGACTGGTAGTGATACGAGGCCGTTGGGATCCAGCACGGCGTTCCGTATTACCCTCCTGAACCCACCGATTCCATATTCTGCTAACAGTCATTGGATCTCGACCAACGCAAGCAGCAATGCCGCGATACGATAAACCGCTTTCGCCATAGGCTACAATCCGACCTTCATCAAAGTCGGAAACGTGATGGTACGCATTTCTCCTTCTTACACGAGGCATCACAACAATGTTTCACCAGGCAACGCCGGTCAACTGCTGTTTGTGTATGAGAAATCGGTTGGAAACGTTCCTCATGTCAGCACATTGTAGGTGTCGCCACCGGCGCCAACCTTGTGTGGATGCTCTAAAAAGCTAATCATTTGCAAATCACAGCATCTTCTTCCTGTCTGTTACATTTCGAGTCTGTAGCACGTCATCTTCGTGGTGTAGCAATTTTAATGGACCTTGCCGTTGGTGGGGAGGCTTGCGTGCCTCAGCGATACAGATAGCCGTACCGTAGGTGCAACCACAACGGAGGGGTATCTGTTGAGAGGCCAGACAAACGTGTGGTTCCTGAAGAGGGGCAGCAGCCTTTTCAGTAGTTGCAAGGGCAACAGTCTGGATGATTGACTGATCTGGCCTTGTAACAATAACCAAAACGGCCTTGCTGTGATGGTACTGCGAACGGCTGAAAGCAAGGGGAAACTACAGCCGTAATTTTTCCCGAGGGCATGCAGCTTTACTGTATGATTACATGATGATGGCGTCCTCTTGGGTAAAATATTCCGGAGGTAAAATAGTCCCCCATTCGGATCTCCGGGCGGGGACTACTCAAGAGGATGTCGTTATCAGGAGAAAGAAAACTGGCGTTCTACGGATCGGAGCGTGGAATGTCAGATCCCTTAATCGGGCAGGTAGGTTAGAAAATTTAAAAAGGGAAATGGATAGGTTAAAGTTAGATATAGTGGGAATTAGTGAAGTTCGGTGGCAGGAGGAACAAGACTTCTGGTCAGGTGACTACAGGGTTATAAACACAAAATCAAATAGGGGTAATGCAGGAGTAGGTTTAATAATGAATAGGAAAATAGGAATGCGGGTAAGCTACTACAAACAGCATAGTGAACGCATTATTGTGGCCAAGATAGACACGAAGCCCACGCCTACTACAGTAGTACAAGTTTATATGCCAACTAGCTCTGCAGATGACGAAGAAATTGAAGAAATGTATGATGAAATAAAAGAAATTATTCAGATTGTGAAGGGAGACGAAAATTTAATAGTCATGGCTGACTGGAATTCGAGTGTAGGAAAAGGGAGAGTAGGAAACATAGTAGGTGAATATGGATTGGGGGACAGAAATGAATGATAGATTATATAATGGTAAGACAGAGATTTAGGAACCAGGTTTTAAATTGTAAGACATTTCCAGGGGCAGATGTGGACTCTGACCACAATCTATTGGTTATGACCTGTAGATTAAAACTGAAGAAACTGCAAAAAGGTGGGAATTTAAGGAGATGGGACCTGGATAAACTAAAAGAACCAGAGGTTGTACAGAGATTCAGGGAGAGCATAAGGGAGCAATTGACAGGAATGGGGGAAAGAAATACAGTAGAAGAAGAATGGGTAGCTTTGAGGGATGAAGTAGTGAAGGCAGCAGAGGATCAAGTAGGTAAAAAGACGAGGGCTAGTAGAAATCCTTGGGTAACAGAAAAAATATTGAATTTAATTGATGAAAGGAGAAAATATAAAAATGCAGTAAGTGAAACAGGCAAAAAGGAATACAAACGTCTCAAAAATGAGATCGACAGGAAGTGCAAAATGGCTAAGCAGGGATGGCTGGAGGACAAATGTAAGGATGAAGAGGCCTATCTCACTAGGGGTAAGATAGATACCGCCTACAGGAAAATTAAAGAGACCTTTGGAGATAAGAGAACGACTTGTATGAATATCAAGAGCTCAGATGGAAACCCAGTTCTAAGCAAAGAAGGGAAAGCAGAAAGGTGGAAGGAGTATATACAGGGTCTATACAAGGGCGATGTACTTGAGGACAATATTATGGAAATGGAAGAGGATGTAGATGAAGATGAAATGGGAGATATGATACTGCGTGAAGAGTTTGACAGAGCACTGAAAGACCTGAGTCGAAACAAGGCCCCCGGAGTAGACAATATTCCATTGGAACTACTGACGGCCGTGGGAGAGCCAGTCCTGACAAAACTCTTACCATCTGGTGAGCAAGATGTATGAAACAGGCGAAATACCCTCAGACTTCAAGAAGAATATAATAATTCCAATCCCAAAGAAAGCAGGTGTTGACAGATGTGAAAATTACCGAACTATCAGCTTAATAAGTCACAGCTGCAAAATACTAACACGAATTCTTTACAGACGAATGGAAAAACTAGTAGAAGCCAACCTCGGGGAAGATCAGTTTGGATTCCGTAGAAACACTGGAACACGTGAGGCAATACTGACCTTACGACTTATCTTAGAAGAAAGATTAAGGAAAGGCAAACCTACGTTTCTAGCATTTGTAGACTTAGAGAAAGCTTTTGACAATGTTGACTGGAATACTCTCTTTCAAATTCTAAAGGTGGCAGGGGTCAAATACAGGGAGCGAAAGGCTGTTTACAATTGTACAGAAACCAGATGGCAGTTATCAGAGTCGAGGGACATGAAAGGGAAGCAGTGGTTGGGAAGGGAGTGAGACAGGGTTGTAGCCTCTCCCCGATGTTGTTCAATCTGTATATTGAGCAAGCAGTAAAGGAAACAAAAGAAAAATTCGGAGTAGGTATTAAAATTCATGGAGAAGAAATAAAAACTTTGAGGTTCGCCGATGACAATGTAATTCTGTCAGAGACAGCAAAGGACTTGGAAGAGCAGTTGAATGGAATGGACAGTGTCTTGAAAGGAGGATATAAGATGAACATCAACAAAAGCAAAACAAGGATAATGGAATGTAGTCTAATTAAGTCGGGTGATGCTGAGGGAATTAGATTAGGAAATGAGGCACTTAAAGTAGTAAAGGAGTTTTGCTATTTGGGGAGCAAAATAACTGATGATGGTCGAAGTAGAGAGGATATAAAATGTAGGCTGGCAATGGCAAGGAAAGCGTTTCTGAAGAAGAGAAATTTGTTAACATCCAGTATAGATTTAAGTGTCAGGAAGTCATTTCTGAGAGTATTCGTATGGAGTGTAGCCATGTATGGAAGTGAAATATGGACGATAAATAGTTTGGACAAGAAGAGAATAGAAGCTTTCGAAATGTGGTGCTACAGAAGAATGCTGAAGATTAGATGGGTAGATCACATAACTAATGAGGAAGTATTGAATAGGATTGGGGAGAAGAGAAGTTTGTGGCACAACTTGACCAGAAGAAGGGATCGGTTGGTAGGACATGTTCTGAGGCATCAAGGGATCACCAATTTAGTATTGGAGGGCAGCGTGGAGGGTAAAAATCGTAGAGGGAGACCAAAAGATGAATACACTAAGCAGATTCAGAAGGATGTAGGTTGCAGTAGGTACTGGGAGATGAAAAAGCTTGCACAGGATAGAGTAGCATGGAGAGCTGCATCAAACCAGTCTCAGGACTGAAGACCACAACAACAACAGTGTATAAAAAAAAAAAAAGGGAAAGAAGGACAAGACAGATGTTTTACACAAAATACAGGGGGGAGGCAATTGAAATAAAGAAAGAACTACATATCAAATAACTGCAGCAATCAACTCCGGAGACTAAAGGAACATACAAGAAGCAAACAGGAGAGCTGAAAAAGTTAAGCAAGAAGCTGCACTCACATGGATGACATAACATCGTAGCAAGGATGAAAATGATGTCCAAGGGGGACAAACGCTTGCATGTATAATTGTAACATGTGTGAATACTATGAAAAAAGGTGTGGCACACATCAGTGTGATAAAAAAAAAACTGGCTTCATTATTACAAAAAATTTGGGCTGATGAAATGAATAAACAGAAAATCTGGGAATCAAATGCAGAAGTAGGAAGTGACGGTGTAGATAGCGAAAAAAGACAAACAATTCTTCAATAGAATTTAAAACAAGGTTCCTTAGATTTCCGAATCTTTGCTGGGTAAAGAAGGATAAACCAAAAGAACGGAAGAGATCGCTTATTAAACCAATATTCTAGAAGAGCGACAGCGATGTCGTTACTGAACTCGGCGCATAAGATACGAGGGTCGTTCATTAAATAATGCAACACATTTTTTTCTGAAAGCGAGCTCCTCAAGAATGCTCAGACTCCTGTGTGGCTTTAACTTGTCATGGAGAAAGAGAAGTCCGTTTGTATTTTTGTGACGACGAAGACGCTGAAATCGTTTCTTCAGTTTCCTGAGGTTATCACAATACACTTCAGAGTTGATGACTACACCATGAGTGAGGACATCAGACAGAATAACGCCTTCAGAGTCTCAAAAGACAGTCTCCATGATTTTACCAGCTGATGGTGCGGCGCTGAACTTTTTCTTCGGAGGAGAGGTGGTGTGGCGCCGCTCTATGGATTGCCGTTTTGTTTCCGATTCGAAGTGATGACCCCATGTCTTATCGCCAGTTACGATGTTCGAGCAGAGACTGTCACGACCAGTCTCGTACGCTGCAAGAAACTCCGCATAGATGGTCTTGGTTGGTCTCCTTACAGGAGCACTGCAAGTAGGAACACTACAATGGCCAGTGACAATGCCTACTTTTGCATACTTTTGCTTCTTATTTCTGGTTGTCTGAAAGACTTATATTTCAAAACAGTTTGTAGGGAGGTGGAGAGCTCCCGAAATCGAGGACTCGGCCAGAGGCTCTCGAGGGGTGTAGAAGTCGTGTGACCTCTAGGGTGGAGGTGACGTTCGTTGCGTATGTTTGAAGTCGCGAGTACATGATGATCCTTGTGATCAGTCAGAGGATGAGTGTAAAACGGAAGACTGAGAGAATCGGAAGTACGTATCCGTGGGTGGGTGGAAATTTCTGCTAAAATATTTTTCTGTTGTGCTCTGCGAGTGTTGGGGAGTAATAAGTGTAAACCCCTGCAATAAGATAAGGACTCTGAGGAAACACGGAGATTTTAGCTAGCTTAAACTGTTGGTAAGATAAAAACTACCGGACTTGGATAGGGCTATTATGCGATACTAATAAACTTAATTTGTATCCATGCAAATTCGGGAGTGATGTCTTTTGAGATACCTTTCCCCTGTTGACACTGAACTGTGTTTCCCTTTTGATTGTTAGGGTATTTAGCAACGGCAGTTGTTAACAGCCAGTTGAAGGTGATATACGGAACTGTTAGCAGTTGATCTTTCCTAACCCACGATCGGATCCAGGTATTTTACCTGAAAGTAGTTACGTAGAGACGTGGATTTTAGTTATCGTTAAAATTTAAGAACCTTCAAACAATTATCTACTAAGAATATTCTTATGAATTTATGGGAACTCTTCAAGCTGCTTTAGATGTTATGTAGTCCTTTATTAGGATCATTACCGTTTTCGCACCGTTAAAGGTGCATCCTCAAGTGATGCATTGATAATTAAAACGCAGTTTTTATAGAACGGTATTTTTAAAAAGGCGAAAATTTTTTATAAAAATTCTTAAAACAAACGAGAAGCAACGTATTTCCATAGTCAATTGTACATCGAAAATACTGATCCATTACAGACTTTTGCAACAGTAAATTTGGCATGAAGCACTGGTAGTTTATTCTTTAACTTAATACGTGGGGTGATAAAACCTAGTGTAAAAAAATTACAGCCATTAAAATTTATGACTAAAGCGCATAAAAAATCTTTAACAAAGTTCGCGCTACGTATCGCTCGCAGGTACTACGAAAGTAAATAATAGCAACCTACCGAAGTACTGATGCATATAAGAATCACTCGCCATTTCTCAAATGTGAAAACGGCGACCGTTAGTTATGCCAGTGCTGTGGACTGGTAATTGGCGATGTTGTACCAGGAGCTCATATGACAGAGTTTAATAACATGAATCATGCGATTCACTGTGTTGGAAAATTACGGAGGTGAATGAATCTACAGCAAGGAACAGCTTGCAGCGTACCTGACCGACCTTTATGGTAAACTAATGGCAGGTGCCATAAAAGTGAAAGTAATGTCACTTACCAAGGCTTTTTTGCGGAGGCGCATGAATAGAAAGCATAAAATAAGTAAAAACATCTTATAACACGTGTTTGCCCCTGCAGAAGTAGGACCAGTACGGGAACAAACGCGGCGCAGCTGTTGTAGCTTGCGTGCGGTAAACTTGGTGTTGAGCAACCGCACGCAAGCTACAACAGCTGCGCCGCGTATGTTCCCGTGCTGGTCCTACTTCTGCAGGGGCAAACACGTGTTATAAGATGTTTTTACTTATTTTATGCTTTCTATTCATGCGCCTCCGCAAAAAAGCCTTGGTAAGTGACATTACTTTCACTTTTATGGCACCTGCCATTGGTTCACCATAACGGTCGACCAGGTACACTGCAAGCTATTCCTTGCTATAGTTTCATTCACTTTCGTAACTTTCCAACACAGGCAACTGCATAATTCATGGTATTAAACGCGGCATGAATGAGCTCAATACCACCAATTATTACTGGCGTAAGTAACAGTCGCTGTTAGGGCACTGGCAGGTGAATGTCAAACTGAAAAGTAGACAAACAATCTGGGTCCGTCAAAAATGATTCCGATCACATCCGCGGAGAATACGTCGTACCACTCGTCTCGCGAACCGCAAATCGCCAAGAGTGCGTGTAGTCTGCTCGCGAGAGCGAAAGTGATTTCACGTGACGTCACGGAATCTGTAACGACGGACGAAAGGGACGTTTCACAGTGGAGAAAAGTACATCTTTTTCATAGAAAACCGTTATATATGAAGTCTTCAGATCAAGCAAACAGACTTATTATGAGAGATATAAGAGACATACCAATATATAATATACAGGTAATTTAGAAGCTATATGATAACACAAGAATCCAAACAACTGGGGTTAATGAGAAAAGAACAGAGTATATTAGTCTAGGAGTTCGACAAGGTTGCAGCCCTTCGCCACTGTTCTTTATAATATACACTGACAAAATTGTACCGCAATGGAAAACAAAACTACAGACTTACACAAAAGATTATGTAATGACGATGCTATTAATTTTGCAGATAATGAAATCATCTTCCCCAACAGGGAAGATGAACTACAGAGAGCTGCCTATGTATGAGGGTGTGCTGAAAAGTAATGCTTCCTAATTTTTCATGAGAAAAGTCTTTAAAACGAACCTTATTAACAATCTACATCCTTATTCTTACCGTCTACATATTTATTTTTCTACGTAGTTACATTGGTGACGCACACGTTTCTCCCATCGAGCGACCAGTTCGTTGATACCGTCACTGTAGAATGCTCGACTTGCTGACGTAGCCACAGCGTCCCTCTGCATGCATCTCTTCATCGCCATCAAAGTTAAATTCTCGAAGCTGTTCTTTAAGTTTCGGAAACAAATGAAAATCAGGTGAGGCCAAGTCGGTGCTGTATGGAGGATGGTCTATGACAGCGTTGGATTGTTGCAGATGTCATAGCAATCTTATCTGGTCAGCCATTGCCATACTGAAGGACAGGGTGCTCCATGTGTCAACGAACTCATCAGATTACAAACCCGATTACAGCACGCTGCTTCTTATGAATCGATGTAGTGACGTTGCACATAGCCATTTTTCGCGCCACACTTCGGAGCCATCTAGCGGTGAAGGGCTGCAAATATGTAGACACGAAGAGTAAAGGATGTAGAACGTTAGTAACGTTTATCTTATTCGACAAGTTTTAAGAGTTTTTACATAAAAAATTCGGTGGCATTAGTTTTCAGCACAAACTCTTGTAAACATCTGAGTTTCAATGTGGCAAACAAAAGTCTTGGCTTTCGGTGGAAAAATCCAATAAAGACAAAAATAGTAATACAAAACAATATCACAGAGCAAGCAGTTGGATTTAAATTTTTAGGAACCATGCTAATGTGCATAGAAGACCGATATAAAAAAAAAACAAAATTGAGAAGTTCAATTACATAATTGGTACCATTAGAAGATTACGTCAGAATAAAGTAAGAACAGAAATGTATCTAAAATTTTCTTACCACGGTACCAAAATTGCAGTATGAAAGTAAATTTTGAGTAATGAAAGCAGAGATAAAATAAGATTATAAGCCAACGAAATTAAATTCCTCAGAAACACAAAGTTATATTATTAAAGAAATGCTATTAGAAAGGAATTGAAAAGGTTTGATGTAAACGAAAGGATTGAAGAAAATATGCAATAATGGATAGCCCATCTGTTGTCGGTGGAGAATCAAGATAACAACTACACATCTGGTAATATATTCTGCAAGGTGAAAGATGTATTGAAAGATGGAAGGACCAAACATAGCTCCATTAGGCCGAGCAGCGCATAACTCATGACAGAGAAGAAGGAGATACGTGACAAATGTGCCAGACGCCACTAGAGTCCTTGCGGACAATATGGATGATGTGGGTGCTATCACATCACTATCCTGTCCTGTGATGTACCATGAAGATTTCTGTTGAATTGGACGGTTTACCTTTTCAACAGGTATATACTGCCTGACAAGAAAAGAGAAACACCCAAAAGACATGGTCGGATGTCAGTCTAACTTCATACCTGTACACATCACTGAGTATGTAAACAGATAGTTACAATTCTCTATGGCAGGCAGAACTGTCACCAGAGTGCATTAGAATCGTTCATACGTAGTGTTGTTACCGGGTATGATATGGTATAAAACGGGCGTGACGAATGTCACATGTTGAGTGGACACAGTGAAGAACTCGGAAATACAGCATACTCGGGTGAGACGGTGTTATCAGCACCTGACAGACTTTCAGAGGGGCCTCATTGTGGGTGCCCATTTGGCCGGCTGTTCGAATCGTGCTATAATCAGATTTGTGTGGCGTTTGGATGTGACAGCAGCTCAATGTTGAATTGCGTGGGAACATCAGAACAGGCATACTCGTTGCCAAGGCTCTGGTCGACCATGACCGGCACCACACGGAAGGATCACAGTATTGTGCACTAAGCACACTGTAACCCCTCCATATCTTCGTCTGCCATCTGAGAACAGTGATGGCTCCTTGCAACATTCTGTATCACCCTGCAGCATTGATCAGAGACTAACAGCAGCTGGACTAGAGAACTGCCATCCCGTGCATAGGCTGCTCTTAACACCACAATACAAACGGCTGCATGTGGAATACTGCCATGACCGCGGAGCATGGACTGCCAGTGACTGGCGTCGCTTGTGCTCAGTGAAGAATCGCAGTTCTACACTACCCCGAATGACCATTGCCAACGACTATAGTGGCGACCTGGGGAAAAGTCCCATTCAGTGATCACTGTAAAGGACATGGAGATACAGCACACTCGTGTGAGACAACGCTACCAGTACCTGATAGAGTTTGACAGGGGCCTCATTGAGGGTGCCCATTTGCCCACTGTTCGAGTCATACAGTAATCAGATTTGCGTGGAGACGCACAGTGGTGTTACTCCTACAGTCATTGTGTGTGAAGCCATTGGGTAATGAACTCAAGTCACGGTTGTTAGTGATTGAGGGAATGGCACAATGGTACATCACAGACATATTGTGCATCATATACCACCTCTCATGCAATAGTATATGGCGCCATATTTCAGCATGACATTGCTCCCCGCCCATGGCATGTGTCATTATGGACTATCTGCCTGATGTTTACCTTCTCCTGTCACCAATAAGGCTTCCAGATCTGTCCCGATATGTGGCGACCGTCTTGGAAATCTGTTCTCTGTTCCATGCCAGTCACAGTGTCCAAGATACCAAGGACCAGTTACAACACCTGTGGGCAGTCTGTCTCAGGATAGGATACAGCGGCTTTATTATCAGAGCATGCTTGCAGGCGAGAAGGCTGCTACACTATACTGATATATGGACTGCCGAGTTCTTTGTAAATTTGACTGGGTTTTGTAATCTCTAAAGTAATCTCGCACATCGCTACAACCTGTGAAGTTTCATTTCGTTTCCTCTTCCCCTTCTGGCTATTTCGCTTTTTTGTCAAACAATGTATCTAGGTACGTTCTGGAACATTTGATTTTAGATGTGGTTTAATAGCGACGTTGTATACCGGCTGTTATATGTTAGCTAGTAATTGTATTTTAATTTCTACATATCCACAGATGTTTCGTGTGGAACCAAAGCTGATCACAGTTTTAAAAATGCTGAACTTCTGTAGGTTTGAAACTGCTATCCGAGTCTTTATAGCCTCTCATGATGTCTCTAACACTATGAGACGAAACGTTGGACACAGATACATGCCTTGGAGTATGGCCTAATGAATATAAAACAAAATTTACCAAGCACGCAATAAACTTGCAGCTTAGTAAGCCGACACTGCTTGCTAAGATCGTTGAGTTTGAAAATTAGCTAACTACATCTTAATAGCGTTTGCGGATGTCTCCATCAGAAGAAGAAGCGTTAGGAACAAAACCATGTCTAAGACCACAGTCCAACGCCCGTCGAACTCAAATCAGCAAGAACGTAAAAATGGGCTTTGAAAGCCTGCATTCTCTCACTTTAAGTTGGCAGTGCTTCAATATTTGAGTACTGTAGTCATACGACTTCTTAAATTCCTCTATACAATCGCGTATATGCTGAACAGACAATGGCAGCCAATGCCGTAGCACAAATGAAAACTCTAATAACGAAAGTAGTGTATCAAGTGGAGTTCTAGATTTAAAGGAACCTGAATTAAAGAGATATAATTTAAAGAGATGCAATTGAAAGATCAATTATGTGCACTGGATTTGAGGGGACGCATTTTAAATGGATGCTTACAAGACTCCTTACAGCTCGGCGAAGTGCTTGTGAAGTCTTGTCGCTGCCACCGCCACTCGAGTAATTATATGACCTAGAATTGGAGGGAAAATTAAGGTCATCCATCCACTGTACCAATACAAGCCAAGATAACGAGATCAGGCCTTTTGGGAAGTTGTGTATCTTAAAAAAAGGCAGGACAAGATGACTGTGACCTAGATAAGACCATCCAACATGTGGGTAGCCTTTTGAGGTGTTTTTCCCATAATGAAAGGGATTGTCTAGGATCAAAGAGTAGATACATCTTATAAATAATAATGAGAAATTAATATCAGTTTTATTACTAACATTAATTTTCCTGAACCCTCCCTTCCTCCTCATCAATCCCTTTATTACTGACAATAATTTTCCTGAACCCTCCTTTCCCCCTCATCAGTAGAGGTCTATATATCGTAGTGTCATGGAACATCAGCAGCAGATCTACCCCATTAAAAATAGCGGCAAATATTACTGACATCAGTCACTTCACTGTAACCCAGAGATAGGATCGTTTTCTTGGCTCATATTGATAGAGTGGATGGGTGATCACCATTTTCTCGACAATTTTAGTTTATAAATTGCCTGAGAAGTGGTAACAGCAGCACTTCACATGCAGCTGCTGGAGTTGTGGGGAGTCGTAAGTGTCCTTTTAAATGCAGTGCATATCATTAACATTTAAATCGCGTCCCTTTAAATAGCGTCCTTTTAATGTAGAACTCCTACTAACATGCCCCTAAGTTGCAGACTGTCTTCAATGCAGAAGGCGTCCTTCCTCCATAATGAGGAATGTTGTAGAATCTATGCCAAGTGACTTATAATATCTATGTTCAGAACTTAATAGTTAATAAATACGAAACATAAGAGTCTTCTACGCTGTAATCCGTAAAAAGATGCTTGCAGTACTATATTCTGCACTATACCTTCTGGCTGACGGTCCTCTTCAGTAGAATTCGCTTCTAAGGACTTAGTCTCTTCTTCCTCGTGGACATCTGCCACGACTATGCTGGCCTCTGAGTGCTCCGTCTGTAAGCAACAGAAACTCTATACGTCTTTGAAGACTGACTTTACCTAAACAAGAGGACTAGGAAATACAATGAGGGCTTGAAATCGTTCAGTATCGCTTAACATTTTGCAGGTATCTCTCTGCTTTCTTTACCAGTTCTTGCGGTAAGATATTTGGCACACCTAGATGACAACAATGGAAATAAATGAATGATCTTGTTACATGTGTTTTCGTTTTTAAGTTGCTGTTGGTGGTGGTGGTGTAGTTTTCAGTCCAGAGATTAGTTTGATGTGGCTCTCCACACTAGTCCAATCTATGCACACCTCTTTATCTCTGAATAGCTGCTGCAATCTCCATCCGTCTAAATCTGTTTATGGTATTCATCTCTTGGTCTCCCTCGGCAGTTTTTATACCTCACACTTCTCTCTTCTACCAACTGGAGATGCCTTAAGGACTTTGGATGCGTCTGTCAATGGGTCCCTTCTTTTAGTCAAGTTGTGCAATAAATTTCTTTTTTTCCCATTTCGATTCAGTATCTTTTCATTCCTAAATCTATTAACCCACGTAATCTTCTCCACTGTTCTCTAGCGCAACATTTTAAGAGCTCTTATTCTCCCGTTGTCTGAACAACTATTCGTCCTGTTTGTAGATCCGTACAAGGTTATACATTAACTGTAAAATCAGGAAAGAACCTTGACTTTTTAATGCCTTTTACCATCTCTGAAGTGGATGTGCCATTTATTGAAGACCATTAGCCGTTCTTTTCAGGTGGATGTATTTTTTTCGGTGCCAACATAGTTTACTTTGTTAATGAGGAATTTTCCCTACAAATGATAATCATCTATATCCTTACCTTAATGAGAAGGTTTTTTTTTGTATATTTGCTATTTTTTAAAATGTTGTCCATTATAGCCATATTATACTTAATTTTTAATTTTTTTACGTTTTACTGCCCTCCCTGAGACAGATGGACTGTTTGAGATTCGGACCATTGGCGAGTGCAGCCTTTATCACGCAAACAAAGTGGAACAGAGAAGGAACACATGAGAGAAGGCCACTACTTATACCATTTTCCTCACAACTAAGCTATTGCTTTTTATTTGTTACTGAAGGCTTATTGTGTGTACTGTATTAGTATCTATCCACATATGTAACCCAGTAATGTCCATTACTTGTTCTATACATATTTTTATTATTACTAGCCTTTTCCCCTTGACTTTGTTAGCGTATGTGATCAACCCATATATTTAACACACCTCCTCCTCCTCCCCCCCCTCTATGTGCCCACTTCCACCTCCCTCTGTCCGTCCATCTCATCCTCCCACATCTCTTTGTCTACCTCCTCCTCCTCACTCTCTCTGCCTCTTCACCTCCTCCACACGCTCTCTTTGTCCATTTCCTCTAACCACTTTCTGAGAGTGTATCTTCCTCCCAATCCTCAGATCATATCTTCCTCCCCTGCCCTTTTTCCATCACTGTCTCCCACTCTTTCTTTTCTAACTGGCCTCTATCTCGCTACACATTCCACCTACCTCAAACACGTCCCCTGTCCTCCCCTCTCTCTGTCAATTTCCTCCTTCCCCTTGCTCTGTCCATCCCATTCTCTACCCATTTCAATAAGCCTTTGGGCATGCTCACTGGCACAGGTCAGATATCAAACAATCTAATCCACCCTACAGACAAAGAATGACAAAATATACATGTGCAATACAGTTCAATAAAGCAAATCGATATTACTCCCACAACACATCTGTCATGCATGGAGGCTACACATCAGTGGATTGAAACTCATTTATTTGTCCCTGACATAAAGGCCAAAAAGCAAAGCAGGTCCATCAAGCAGGCTGATACTATTCCAAAACCATACATCTGTCAAGCAGTGCAGCCAACTTGTCAGGGCCTGGAAAAACTTTCTTTCCTCCGACAAGTAAGCTGCCCTGCAGGTTGTTTTAGGAGGATGACATTGTTCCCACACAACATGGCTGTCATGCAGGGTAGCCTATACACCAGGGATGGAAAAAACACATGCTTCCCCATATCTCTGTGCCTACTGGAGCTAGGAGGCTATAAACCCCACAGTGCTGATATCTATGAGCCCTACTGTTTCTGTGTCATATTTGGTTGAAATTGAACAAGATATTTGGGAGGAGATCACTGACATACACACATACACTCCACTTAATATATTTAGGAGCTAACAGATTATTATTATTGTTATTTCTTTCTTGTCTCAGACGTTATGTCTGGTTAAAAATGGAAAGTGACATGGACCTTGATCAAGCGTCACTTCCTTTTAACTGTACGGTATATGTTATATTGCATTTAGGAACTTTCGGGTAATTGAACATGTATCAATAATTACAGATTTCTGTAGTTGTATGTATAAGTTTGGATGTAGCTGTATTGCATTGATGTACTGGTGGATATTGTGTGGTATGACTCCGGTAGTTGATAGTATAATTGGTATAATGTCAACTTTATCCTGATGCCACATATCCTTGACTTCCTCAGCCAGTTGGATGTATTTTTCAATTTTTTCTCCTGTTTTCTTTTGTATATTTGTTGTATTGGGTATGGATATTTCGATTAGTTGTGTTAATTTCTTCTTTTTATTGCTGAGTATGATGTCAGGTTTGTTATGTGGTGTTGTTTTATCTGTTATATTGGTTCTGTTCCAGTATAATTTGTATTCATCATTCTCCAGTACATTTTGTGGTGCATACTTGTATGTGGGAACGTGTTGTTTTATAAGTTTATGTTGAAAGGCAAGCTGTTGATGTATTATTTTTGCTACATTGTCATGTCTTCTGGGGTATTCTGTATTTGCTAGTATTGTACATCCACTTGTGATGTGATCTACTGTTTCTGTTTGTTGTTTGCAAAGTCTGCATTTATCTGTTGTGGTATTGGGATCTTGAATAATGTGCTTGCTGTAATATCTGGTGTTTATTGTTTGATCCTGTGTTGCAATCATGAATCGTTCCGTCTCACTGTATATATTGCCTTTTCTTAGCCATGTGTTGGATACTTCTTGATCGATGTGTGGCTGTGTTAGATGATACGGGTGCTTGCCATGTAGTGTTTTCTTTTTCCAATTTACTTTCTTTGTATCTGTTGATGTTATGTGATCTAAAGGGTTGTAGAAGTGGTTATGAAATTGCAGTGGTGTAGCCGATGTATTTATATGAATGATTGCTTTGTGTATTTTGCTAGTTTCTGCTCGTTCTAGAAAGAATTTTCTTAAATTGTCTACCTGTCTCATAATATAGGTTTTTTATGTCGATGAATCCCCTTCCTCCTTCCTTTCTGCTTAATGTGAATCTTTCTGTTGCTGAATGTATGTGATGTATTCTATATTTGTGGCATTGTGAACGTGTAAGTGTATTTAGTGCTTCTAGGTCTGTGTTACTCCATTTCACTACTCCAAATGAGTAGGTCAATATTGGTATAGCATAAGTATTTATAGCTTTTGTCTTGTTTCTTGCTGTCAATTCTGTTTTCAGTATTTTTGTTAGTCTTTGTCTATATTTTTCTTTTAGTTCTTCTTTAATATTTGTATTATCTATTCCTATTTTTTGTCTGTGTCCTAGGTATTTATAGGCATCTGTTTTTTCCATCGCTTCTGTGGAGTCACTGTGGTTATTCAATATGCAATCTTCTTGTATAGTGTGTTTTCCCTTGACTATGCTATTTTTCTTACATTTGTCTGTTCCAAAAGCCATATTTATATCATTGCTGAATACTTCTGTTATCTTTAGTAATTGGTTGAGTTGTTGATTGGTTGCTGCCAGTACTTTTAGATCATCCATGTATAGCAAATGTGTGATTTTGTGTGGGTATGTTCCAGTAATATTATATCCATAATTTCTATTATTTAGCATGTTGGATAGCGGGTTCAGAGCAAGACAAACCAGAAAGGACTTAATGAGTCTCCTTGGTATATTCCACGCTTAATCTGCATTGGCTGTGATGTGATATCATCTGAATTTGTTTGGATATTAAGTGTGGTTTTCCAGTTTTTCATTACTATGTTTAGAAACTGTATCAATTTAGGATCTACTTAGTATATTTCCAATATCTGTAGTAACCATGAGTGGGGTACACTATCAAAAGCTTTTTGGTAATCAATGTACGCGTAGTGTAGCGACCTCTGTTTAGTTTTAGGTTGGTATGTCACCTCTGCATCTATTATCAGTTGCTCTTTACATCCTCGTGCTCCTTTGCAGCAGCCTTTTTGTTCTTCATTCATAATTTTGTTCTGTGTTGTATGTGTCATTAATTTCTGTGTAATGACTGAAGTTAATATTTTGTAGAGTGTTGGTAGGCATGTTATGGGGCGATATTTAGCTGGGTTTGCTGTGTCTGCTTGATCTTTAGGTTTCAGATAAGTTATTCCACGTGTAAGCGTATCAGGGAATATGTATGGGTCTGCAATGTAACTGTTAAATAATTTAGTTAGATGTGAATGTGTTGAGGTGAACTTCTTTAGCCAGAAATTTGCTATTTTATCATTTCCAGGGGCTTTCCAATTGTGCGTAGAATTAATTGCTCGGGTGACTTCATGTTGCAAAATTATCACTTCAGGCATTTGTGGTATCATCTTGTATGAGTCTGTTTCTGCTTGTATCCACCGTGCATGCCTGTTATGTTGTACCGGGTTTGACCATATGTTACTCCAGAAGTGTTCCATGTCTGTTATGTTTGGTGGATTGTCTATTTTTATGTGTGTGTTATCTATTGTTTGGTGAAATTTCTTTTGGTTTGTGTTGAATGTTTGGTTTTGTTTCCTTCTATTTTCACTTTTTTTGTATCTTCTAAGTCGTTTGGCCAATGCTTGTAATTTCTGCTTCTTTTCATCTAATTGCTCTATTGTTTCTTGTTGTGAGATTTTACCTAACCTTTTTCGTTTTTTGTCTGATATTTCATTTCTTATAAATTGTGTTAGCTGTCCGATGTCTTTTCTCAGTTTTTCTATTCTCATCTGTAGCCTGTGTTGCCATGCTGGTATTGTGGGTTTCTTCTGTGTGTTGGTTGGTTCTGATCTCTGCCTAGTGTGTATATTTAGTGTAGTGAGTGCTCCTACACAAAACAAGTAGTTGTAACTCTTCCATAGTTGTGTATTCATTTATTTTGTTGTGTATGATTGTGTTGATAGTTTTTATTGTTGTTTCGACTTGTGGGTTATTTGGTGGTCTTTGCAAGAATGGTCTAATGTCGGTATTTGTGTCTTTGTATTCTATATATGTCAACTGAAATTTTTCTTCTATATCTAACATGTGTGTCACTTCATGTTCTATTTGTGCTTGTGCTGGTGGCTGTCTTAAGATTTCGTTTTCCTCTGATTGTTTAATTGATGCGTGTTGTTCTTTGTTTGTTTGCTCTGGGCTGTTTGAGTCCATTGCTGTATTTTCTTCTTCTTCTAATTGCACATTATTTTGTTCCAGTATTTGTTGTACTTGTTGTTTTATGTTTTCTAGTTCTGACTGGGGTATCCTGTTATTTTTTATTATTACACAGATCTGATCAGCTAGTCGTTGGTCTGTTAAAAATTTTAATTCCGGGTATCTGGTAATAAATGTTGTGTATACTTGTGATATGTATCCAGTTGTGTTGGTTCCTAGGTTTGTTGCTTGGTAATAACAGAACATGAGGTGTCGGTTAACTTCATCTGACCATCTCATCCTCTGTCTTTGTTTTCCATCTAGGGTGGTTGCAGGAAGCATATCCTGCAAAACACCTCTATTTGGATTTAAATCATTTTCCAGTTGGCTAGCAGTGTCATTACCATTGTGGGCGGGCATAGGATTCAAGCGTCGTCCCTGACCATGAAGGCGCTTGTCCGAGGCTTCTTTAATTCTGTCCTGAACCAAGTAATCACACTAAAAGGGGGTTAGCCCTATTAGTGGTTTGTTCTTTTCGTCGCCTTTTACGACTGGCAGAACATACCGGAGGCCTATTCTTTTCCCGGGCCTCCATGGGGATTATTATTATTATTATTATTATTATTATTACTATCATTATTATTATTATTGTCATTATTAGAGCTTTCATTCCATGTTCATGAGAGCAGATTGAACCATTATAGGAGTTCCTTCTCAGGTAAATTTTGCAGTAAGCTGGGAATGGGGTAAAGGGGTTCCCAATGGAGAATATATGAGAGTGGATTCCTGTTTTCAACACCAATGGAAACGTCCTGAAAATGTTTGTCAAATGCAAGGGGTTGGAAATATCTTTTATTTATCCCTGGAACAATGTTGTCTATTTGTGTTTTAAATGTGCGTGTTTCTTAAGTT
The DNA here is from genome assembly GCF_021461385.2 of Schistocerca piceifrons. Classification (NCBI taxonomy): domain Eukaryota; kingdom Metazoa; phylum Arthropoda; class Insecta; order Orthoptera; family Acrididae; genus Schistocerca; species Schistocerca piceifrons. The sequence goes on from NC_060141.1 coordinate 383,388,628, forward strand.
AACTTTCTTTATGACCTTTTATTCCCTGATAATGTGGGCCAGATGAGTTGTTTGAGATCTGGTACTTTGCAAAGCGTTTTACTCTTCAGCAAATTATCATAAAGCTTGGAGTGAAAAGATGTGTTCCCAATTGTGGACATAAAGGAGGGGATTTATAGCTCAGGAATTTGCCTTACGTCCAAGAAAAACTTCCTTGTTGCCTTAGTCAGAGCCGGGGAGTGGAGACATTTTTAATCCATTTCTGGGGCAACATACCCAAACAAAGTTACAATCACCTGTCAGCTGTTTCTTGTTAATGTGCACAATGTAGTAAAGACAGTGACTTATTAGATATTTATAGCTGTTTTTTTTTCTCTCTCTAGAGCATCCTGTCTGAGATGTCATCCCATTGCAGAGCTTGGATCATTTCAGAGAATTGGCGCATGGATGGGAGTTTAAAACAATAAATATATGGGAGGGGATTACCAATTTCACCATACACTTTAAGACAAAGGGAAAATCCCAATTCTCTATTCCTACAATAATGTGCCACAAACATAATGTGAATGCATAGTGTGCCTATTTTTCAATGGCCTTTCCGCAGCTGTAATACCAGTTCCCATTAGATCATAGAAGTTAAGTGCTGTCAGGTTTGTCTAACTTCAGGTTTATCCAACTCTTTGATGAATGACCGTCTGGAACTGCCGAGCTGTGTTGGCAAGCACGATACACTCAGCCCTTGTGAGGCCAACTGAGAAGCTACTTGATTGATAAGTATCGGCTTCAAAGCTGACAACAGCTGGGAAATCAGTACGATGACCACATGCCCCTTGATATCTGCATCCACTGACCTCTACAGAAGTGGATGACATAGGAGTCGATTGGGACCATTGGGCCTACTGTGGCCTGTTCGGTTAGAGCTCGTGTTTTGAGCGTGCCTGTTTGTACCTGTTTCGTATGTAACAGGGTTAAGCTATTGACATCTTTACATGTAATGCAATGTACTTCACATGTATTTTTTTCTCATTCTTTGTCAATAGGGTGGAGTAGATTTTTCGATATCTGACCCATCATAGAACCCAGTTCTTTTCAGTCAAATACCAGGCGAGCTGATATTGGGTCCAGAATCCTACCAACCAATCCCTTCTTTCAGTTAAGTTATGCCACAAATGTCTTTCCCCTGCAGCTCAATTCAGTACTTCCACATTAGTTATGCGAACTATCCATCAAATCTTCAGCGTTCTTTTGTAGCACCACTTTTCAAAAGGCTCTGTTCTCTTCCTATCTGTACCATTTACAGTCCACGTTTCACTTCTGTACAAAGCTACACTCCAGAGAAATACCTTCGTAAAAGACTTCCTTACAAACTACCATTCCACAGTAACATATTCGTCTCTTTCAGTAACGTTTTTTTCTCCTATTACCAGACTTAATTATATATCCTCTCTACTTCGGCCATAGTCAGCGATTTTGTTGCCCAAATAGTAAAACCATCTACTAATTTTAGTTGTTATTTCCTAATCCAATTCTCTAAGCAACACCTGACTTAATGCTACTACATTCAGTTGCAATGTTTTACATTTGTTAATATTCATATTGTATCTTTTCATGATATTATCCATTTCGTTCAACAGCTGCGCCACATCCTTTGCCATCTCACTGTCGTCCTCAAAAGTTCTGTAATTTTTCTCCCTGAATTTTAACCCCTTCTATAAATTTCTCATTGGTTGTCTTTATTTCATGCTCAAAATAAATAACAAATAACATTCAGGATAGACCCTGTTTCACTTCCACTCTCAACTACTTTGCCCCTTTCATGTCTTTCGATGCTTATAACGTCAGTCTGGTTTCTGTACAAGTTGCAGTTAATCTACCGCTCCACGTATTTTATTCATACACACATCAAAAAAAGTTTTACATCACCTCGGTTTCGAGAGTTCCGGAACATGTACAGAAAATTGGAATAGAGATCAACATAAACATCATTTCCGCCCTTTTTATTGTTCATGGAAACCACACATTGCATGTTGTACCACCATACAGTGAGACCTTCAGAGGTGGTGGTCAAGATTGCTGCACACACCAGTACCTCTTATACCCAGTAACACGTCCTCTTGTGGCCGTGCGGTTCTAGGCGCTACAGTCTGGAGCCGAGCGACTGCTACGGTCGCAGGTTCGAATTCTGCCTCGGGCATGGATGTGTGTGATGTCCTTAGGTTAATTAGGTTTAATTAGTTCTAAGTTCTAGGCGACTGATGACCTCAGCAGTTAAGTCGCATAGTGCTCAGAACCATTTGAACCATTGAACGTCCTCTTGCACTGATGCATGTGCACGATGCAGGCGAGAATTGTCATCCATGAAGATGAATGCCTCGCCAATATGCTGCCGATATGGTTGCACTATCGGTCGGAGGATGGCATTCACGTATCGTACAGCCGTTACGGCGCCTTCCATGACCACCAGCGGCGTACGTCGGCCCCACATTATGCCACCCCAAAACAGCAGGGAACCTCCATCTTGCTGCACTCGCTGAACAGTGTGTCTAAGGCGTTCAGCCTGACTGGGTTACCTCCACACACGCCCCCGACGATTCTCTGGTTGAAGGCATATGTGACACTCATTGGTGAAGAGAACGTGATACCAGTCCTGAGCGGTCCATTCGGTGTGTTGTTGGGCTCATCTGTACCGCGCTGCATGGTGTCGTGGTTGCAAAGATGAACCCCGCCCTGGACGTCGGGAGTGAAGTTGGGGTTGGGGTTGTTTTGGGGAAGGAGACCAGACAGCGAGGTCATCGGTCTCATCGGATTAGGGAAGGATGGGGAAGGAAATCGACCGTGCCCTTTCAAAGGAACCATCCCGGTATTTGCCTGGAGTGATTTAGGGAAATCACGGAAAACCTAAATTAGGATGGCCGGACGCGGGATTGAACCGTCGTCCTCCCGAATGCGAGTCCAGTGTCTAACCACTGCGCCACCTCGCTCGGTATGTGGGAGTGAAGTTGCGCATCATGCAGCCTATTGCGCACAGTTTGAGTCGTAACACGACGTCCTGTGGCTGCACGAAAAGCATTTTCAGGGTTCCTCCGAGCCATATTCCGAAGGTACCGGTCATTCACTGCAGTAGTAGCCCTTGGGCGGCCTGAGCGAGGCATATCATTGACAGTTCCTGTTTCTCTGTACTCCTCCATGTCCGAACAACTTCGCTTTGGTTCTCTCCGAGACGCCTAGACACTTCTCTTGTTGAGAGCCCTTCCTGGCACAAACTAACAATGCGGACGCGATCGAACCGCGGTATAGACCGTCTAGGCATGGTTGAACTACAGACGACACAAGCCGTGTACCTTCTTCCTGGTAGAATGACTGGAACTGATCGTCTATCGGACCTCTCGGTCTAATTGCCGCCGCGCATGCATGGTTGTTTACATCTTTGGACGGGTTTAGTGGCTTCTCTGAACAATCAAAGGGACTATGCCTGTGATACAATATCCACAGTCAACGTCTATCTTCAGGAGTTCTGGGAAGCGGGTTGATGCAAAAATTTTTTTGATGTGTATTAACATTTTAATATTATACACTATATCCCAGTGAGAAACAGTTATAAAAGACACTTAACGTACACGAACTTACAGAACAGTACTCATTGCAAAATTCACAGGCCTTACTTAGCAGACATCGAGACGCGAAAACTTAAAACGTACATAGACTAACACAGTGCCTCAAGAATAGCTTTATAGTCTTTTATACATGAGGTGACAATGGTATGCATGTAAGACTTGACAACTGCAAAGAGAACTGGTGAAAGTCGAGTGACAGCAGAATGGAAATACTACCAGGTGCTAGAGGCAGGTTAAAAGATGCCAGTGTGGTCGTCTGTTAGAGATCACCAAAAACCTTACGATGCCCCTGTATTTACGGGCTGTAACCTCAAGAAGGGTGGAAATTTGTGGGGTGAACAACGTCAGTGCATAATTCTTTAAGTTCCCTGTACTGTCTAAACTGAATTTTGAGCAGGAATTACCAAAAGTACCAAATGAGTAGCAAATTGAATATCGGCAGGTATTAGAACTTTCTCCCGACTCCTTACAGATTTCAATTCCAACAGAGCCAATCGAACAGATCTGTTAAGCTTTCGTCACTGTTACTCTAATATTTACAGAAGAGTACTGCTTAGTGGAAAACATCATTAAATTCCAAAACTGTACTCAGTGATGCACCAGAAATCAAAGCAGTCTGCAACGTCATAAAATGGAGTACATGGAAAAATACACAGAAACACAATACCTTACAGCTAAAGGACAGGGATAAGCTAATGAATGATCCACAGAAATCGGTGATTTTGTCCATCAGTATCGTAGAAAGAAAACAGGTGTGGCTTTCGAATTTTAAAAAATGAAAAAAAAGCAGTAGAATGTAAAACTATGTTATTAGCCACTACAGAGCATGACATTAGAAAAGCAGCACACAAACTAAAAAATAAAAATTCAGCATTCGTAGGTGGGTTTTAATATGTATACTAAAAGAATGTGAGGACATTATGGAAGCTTCTCCGCTTAATATAACAAACGAGTCTTTTAATTGACTCAACTCTGAAGTACATGTAAAATACAGGGTGTACATAAAGTCCACAAATACTTTCAATTATTTATTGAACAAGAACTTAACATTGTACAGATGTCATACATACTGCATTTTGAAGCGAAACTCTGAAAGTTTTTTTTTTTACAAACATTTGATATGCGAACCGTGAGTGACCCAGCAGACGTCAATACGATAATCGAATTCTTTCCATACCCATCCTAGCGTGTCATCATCGACTGTGGCAATCGCTTCCCATATTCTCTACCAGAGCTCTGCTCTGTTACATCACGTGGAAGAGGCGGTACATACACCAGGTCTTTAATGTGTCCCCACAGGAAAAAGTCACACAGAGTGAGATCTGGTGATCGGGGAGGCCATTTCGTGAAACAGCTGGACCCTTCTGTAGCACAGCCGATCCATCGATGCGGCAGCTCCGTGTTCAGGTACCCACGAACTTCACGATGAAAATGCGGTGGAGCCCCATCCTGCTGAAAGATGAACGGAGAGTCTGACTGCATGCATTTGAGGCATCAGCCACTGCTGCAACATGTCCAAGTAGGAATACCCAGTGACAGTCTTCTCGGTGAAGAAGAATGACCCTTACAGTATTCGACGTGACAAGGCACAAAAAAATTTACCTTTGGGGAATCAAGCTCAAATTCATGCATTCGTGTGGATGCTTTGTACCCCAGATTCGACAATTATGCCTGATCACTTTCCCATTAGTGTGAAAAAAATTAAGCGATCAACAATGCCATCCCCATCCTCATTCAATTGTTGCAACTGCGAACAAAACTCAAAACGCTTGTCTTTGTCATTGTCATTGAGCTTCTGCACTAGCTCCAATATGAATGGTTTCATAGACAGCTTCTGTCGCAGGACTTTCCACATTGTCATTGGAGCCATTTCAAGTTCACGCGATGCACGACGCACCAATTTCTTTGGACTCCTTATGAATGTTTCCCGTATGCTCTCCACATTCACTTCACTCACACTTGGACGTCCGCTTCTCTTTGCCAGGCACAAGTAACTCGTAACGAATTTGTTGTGCCAGTGGTAAATGGCCTTCCTTGTTGGTGGCTTCTTACCGTAATTGGTTCTAAAAATCCGCTGAACAGCTGTAGCACACTTGTTTTTGTCGAACTCCAACACACAGAAAGCTCGCTCTGCACCTGAGATCGCCATGTTTGCAACTAGCGCTGACTATCGGCAAATTAGCAATCTACGCTGTGGCGGTATACATGTGGCGGTATACATATGTATGATATCTATACAACGTTTGGTTCTTGTGCAATAAACAATTGAAAGAGGTCCCGGACATTATGTACACCCTGTAGTTCACACAGGTGCTTTTACCAAAGAAGGGTAATGCAGAAGGCATGGAAACATAGAAACTAGTTTTTCTGCTGTAATCATACTAAAAACAGGAACAGAAACAATTATGAAGGTGAGACTATTGATTACATATACAATGTAATCTCTTCAGATGAAGCATAGTTTAGGCTATGAGTTCCATTGTGGGCTGTAATTATCATATGGCAGCGAAACTTGGTAGATACTGAAATGCGTTAATGAAGAACCGATTTACGCAGGAAAAATATTATTTCAAACTTTGGACACAAGGTGAAAATCTGGCTCTGTATATGGAAGAAAGACGTATAGAAATGTTTGTATATGTAATGGATTAGGATCAGGAAATGGACAGAAAAGGTCGAACAACTGAGAAGGGCTTAATGTTGACTTTGTTATTAACAGCCACTTCCACAGTTTGTTCAATAAGAGCACCAGAGACGTTGACGAGGTACTGCACCCTTAAGACGACGTGATCAACAGTTGCTAGTAGCAGCTCCAGTGGAATCGGAGCAATGTGTTGCTGTATATTAGTCTTCAGGTCGGGTACAGACTGAATGTGTCCATGGTAAACTCGTTCTTTTAGATATCCCCAGAGCCAAAAATCATATGAATTCAGATCAGGTGATCTTGCAGGCCTTGCGTCTGGAAAATCTCTGGCGATATCAGGTTCATGGAAGGTTGCATTAAGCAGATGTTTCACTGGGTGAGCGACATGAGCTGTTGCCCCATCTTACATGAAAACAGTGATTTTCACACAGCTACGGTCTTCCAAAGCAGGCGTCACATGCTGTACAAGATCTTGATAACATGCAGACGATAGGGTACACTTGACTGGTCCTCTGGGTGAATTCTCTTCAAAGAATAAAGGACCAAGAATATAAGTGCTTGTGAATCTATACCACACAGTCATACACAGCAAGCGCAATAGCTATTTGAGCACAACATGTGGTTTAACAGTACTCCAAATTCGGTAGCTGTGTATTCACTGCACCCTGCACTTTAAAATGTGTCTCGTCACTCCATAGACTACTGCCCAGTCACGTCATAAACTTCGATCCCGCCGGCCGCTGTTGCCGAGTGGTTCTAGGCGCTTCAGTCTGGAACCGCGCTTCTGATGCGGTCGCAGGTTCGAATCCTGCCTCGGGAATGGATGTGTGTGATGTCCTTTGGTTAGTTAGGTTTAAGTAGGTCTAAGTCTAGGGGACTGGTGACCTCAGATGTTAAGTCCCATAGTGCTTAGAGCCATTTGAACCATTTTTGAACTTCGATCCTTGCCAGAAACCGAAGAAGAAATTTAGAAAGTTGTTGCATATCATAAGATTTGTAAGATCGCTATAATTTCGCACCTTATAGCACTCATCCATATACTTTGCCGTGATTTAAAACCGGAATTAGGTATCATTTGATAGGCTGTACATCGTATATATAAATATTTAAAGAAGACTGGCATTGTCACGTACACCTTGTAAATAGTTGTAAACGAAAAAATGGTTCAAATGGCTCTGAGCACTATGGGACTTAACAGCTATGGTCATCAGTCCCCTAGAACTTAGAACTACTTAAACCTAACTAACTTAAGGACATCAACACCCAGTCATCACGAGGTAGAGAAAATCGCTGACCCCGCCGGGAATCGAACCCGGGAACCCGGGCGCGGGAATCGAGAACGCTACCGCACGACCACGAGCTGCGGACAGTTGTTAACGCTTACTGTATGAAAGGTGATGGATTGTCTTTATTATCAAAACGGCGTAATGAATGATTGCGTATACTAGCAGAGGTTGGAACGCCAGTGGAAATGAAACAGCTGGCGTAACTCCGGCCCTGGGTGGAAAAGCTCGCACAGGTGTGTTGGTCTGCTTAGCACAGGAAGTATACCAAGACAGACGGTCGGGGCACCTAAGCGCTGAAGCACAATAGAGTGGCGGCTGGCCGGTGTTGTAGCTAGGCCGGAAGGATAATCGGAAACTCCGAAAATCTTGGACTCAGCAGAGAGGAACAACGAAGCATTACCTCGGAAATCACGCAGGCTGGGTTATTTCCGAGGATTTTTACACTGAGAAGCGTACCATTGTATGATTTCCTAATTAACGGGGATAGGTATTTCCTCACAAACTTTCCGCGTTGGACGACAAAAGATTAAAATGTGGTTGGTCGGCGTTCGGAAGAATCTGTAGAGAGGGAGAATACTCCGTGGTTTCGAGAATATGATTTCCTTCTGCAGCTACGAGGGAGGGGAGCCGAGCTTTTCTGGGAAGCCAGCGGTGGAGAGAATGGGGTCTTCCGTTTTGAGCGCCCGTGTTTGATGGTCGCTCAGTATCAGCTTTTGTTGTTACAGACGGACTTGCTGTCTTTGCTCTCAGGAGATTTCATAGCTAAAACGGTTAGGCACTGTACTGTTACGAATTTATACGATTCTGGACTTCATCTCCGGGTAGGGAGTCGTTGTTGGGTACGCAGGGTTCAATGATTGAGAGCACTTCGTCTGTCTATACTCACATAGAGACGTTATCTGAATTCCGTCCTTATGGCTGGGCGTTCATATTTCTTGTCTGTAGAACACAGAGAGGAGAAGACAGTATTAGAGTATCCTAGTCAGAGGACCGCCTTCTGCCCTCTTAGCGTTTGAAAGAGTTCATTTTGTGGGTGGAGTTCTCCCATCATCGCAGACGTGTACGAGAACCATCACTTCGACGCACCGGACGCGGTACATACGGTGATATTGCTAGTTTCTTCGGCTTATTAGAGCTGTAAGGCTAAACAGCTGTGATCACGTAAGTTTTGTTTTCACTGTTGTTGCGCACCACTGTAGATCATCTTTGAAAGTAGTGTCTTTTAGTGTGTAGTACGTAGATGATGTCAGACATCTCGCGTTATTTATATTAGATCGCGTAGCCATAAAAAGGGGCAGATTTGGGCAATAGATCAGTAATATTAGTTAGGAAATACAAACATTTGTAATATAAAGGGGTTTTTAATCTACAATAAATGTATATGCACGAACAACGTTTATCATTTAGTTGTTACTACTTCCCTTAATCATTCAACAATGTTTAGGTTGTAATTTATGTGTTAAAGAGCAAGAAGGAGGAAATAATATCACAATTAAGAGATCCTAAGATCTGCTTCAGGGGGTAGTCAGACAGGGCCAAATCTTGATTTTCGCGCTCAGTATTTTCCATTGCGCACCTGCCTGGAGTAGCATCTTGGAGATTTCAATTGCTGCACTGTCTGTATCTTTTACGTGTACCGGTATAAAATATACCGCAAAACATTCTGTACTGTTGACCACCGGATGGACAATTCTCGTTACACTGCACGAGCATTAGCACTACCCAGGGCACGTGCTGCATGATCAGTTACAGCATCAGCAACCTAGTCGATAACTTACAACAGGATAGGACGCATTTCTCTTCCAGGTAATACACCAAGCTCACCCACGTTTTCAAATTTCATTCTCATCTTCTTTAAACCATTCAGTGGCGTCGGACGTCTACTCAAACCTTTCAGTCCGTGGTACTCTCTCAACGTAGAATTGTAATTACTCTCATTCACATAAAACAGTTTCATTAACAGCGTACTGTCTCTCCTCTCGATAGCCATACTGTTCACTCACGTTATGGCTTGTCGAATGACAGTGTGCATGTCATACCATCATACAGTGTACACCGCCAGATTTGCACCTGGTGGCCGCAACTGGTTCTAATTATTTTTCAACGTAAATTGCTTCCACATTAACGCGTTATAATAGCCACCATGCCTGGCTGCCATGAGATAATTTATATATATATATATATATATATATATATATATATATATATATATATGTGTCAGACATCTCGCGTTATTTATATTAGATCGCGTAGCCATAAAAAGGGGCAGATTTGGGCAATAGATCAGTAATATTAGTTAGGAAAAGCTTTCAGTAATATTTTTAATGAACTCTAGAAATAAAATATAGAATTTGTCCATTCAGTACTGGCGACCGTCATCATTTAGTTTTAGTGTCTATTTTCGTACAGAACTGCTGATGAGAAGTTAGTTGCTGCTTTCGTTCTAGTGCTGAATGCAGGCTCTGTTGTTTGGTGTACATCGCTAAGTCATGAGAACGATATCTGAGGTAGGCAGTGCTGTGAAGTGGATTTTGACTTCATTTTGCATGAAAAGAAACCGAGCTCCATATCCACCCAATGCTTCGGATCTTATGTGATAGTCTTTTGCAGTAGTTAGACAGAGATCTAAACACGGTTACATCTTGTCAAAATTATTCTTAGTAATGACATTTCCTATTTAATAACTATTTGTAAATACAAATGATTAATAAGAGCCGTAGAACTTTAAATTCATCGCTTATTCTCAGTCTGAAAGTCCCTATATGCGCGGGAGTCAAGGTCGCGCGACAACGTCAGACGAACAGGCGCACTGGACCACTTGAAACGTAACAGATAAAAGACAGGAATGGGTTACTAATTTTTTGACAATAGAGAAAAACGTGGGTGAGGGTTACAAACCCAGATTTACTTTTATCTCTATTAGATAGTTGAGTGTCTGTAGTGGTTTCCTATGCTTGGAACAGTGTTGAAAAAGAAATTTCCGGTCCAGGAAACGCAAACTGAGCGAGTCACGTGAGTGGTGCAAAACTTTCATAGAGCAGTTTGCAAATCCCTGTGAAAGTAGATCTGATCTAATGTATCCGGATACCCCTATAAAATGCGGAATTGACCGCTAGACGTCACGACAGGAGGGCCCGCCAGTATAAAAGGAGTTTTGGAGTGTTGTGTTGTCAGTAGAGAAGCAGCAACAACAGATAGGATCCGCCAGGAGAGCTCAGTAACTTTGAAAATAGACTAGGCTTTGGGTGTCACCTGAGTAACAAATCTACCAGGGACAGTCCGCAGCTCGTGGTGTAGTGGCTAGCGTTGCGCCGCTGGATCATGGGGTCCCGTGTTCGATTCCCCGCCGGGTCGGGGATTTTCTCCGCCCAAGGAGTTGGTGTTTGTTTTGTCCTCATCATCATTCTGGAAGTGCCGAGACTGGAAATGGAAAGATTTGGATCTTGTACGGGCGCTAATGACCACGATGTTGAGCACCCTACGAATCAACATCATCATAATCACCACCAGGGACACTTCAACCCTTCAAAAGCTGCCCAAGTCGACTCTTTGTTGTTCGTGATGTGATGTGGAAATCAAAGTGCTACCAGGAATCCAGCTAGCACAACTGCTGTGTGTAGGAAATTAAAAAGAATGGGGTCCAACGGTCGAGCAGCTCCTCAAAAGTCACACATTTCTCTAGTCAATGCTAAGTGACACGTGAGGTGCTGTAAGGAGCGACGCCACGGAAAACTGGATGTCTGGAGACGAGTGATTTGGAGTGATAATCACATTAGAGGCTTATCTCACTAGGGGTAAGATAGATACTGCCTACAGGAAAATTAAAGAGACCTTTGGAGAAAAGAGAACCACTTGTATGAATATCAAGAGCTCAGATGGAAACCCAGTTCTAAGCAAAGAAGGGAAACCAGAAAGGTGGAAGGAGTATATAGAGGGTCTATACAAGGGCGATGTTCTTGAGGAAAATATCATGGAAATGGAAGAGGATGTAGATGAAGATGAAATGGGAGATATGATACTGCGTGAAGAGTTTGACAGAGCACTGAAAGACCTGAGTCGAAACAAGGCTCCGGGAGTAGACAACATTCCATTAGAACTACTGACAGTCTTGGGAGAGCCACTCCTGACAAAACTCTACCACCTGCTGAGCAAGATGTATGAGACAGGCGAAATACCCTCAGACTTCAAGAAGAATATAATAATTCCAATCCTAAAGAAAGCATGTGTTGACAGATGTGAAAATTACCGAACTATCAGTTTAATAAGTCACAGCTGCAAAATACTAACGCGAATTCCTTACAGACGAATGGAAAAACTGGTAGATGCCGACCTCGGGGAAGATCAGATTGGATTCCGTAGAAATATTGGAACACGTGAGGCAATACTGACCTTACGACTTATCTTAGAAGAAAGATTAAGGAAAGGCAAACCTACGTTTCTAGCATTTGTAGACTTAGAGAAAACTTTTGACAATGTTGACTGGAATACTCTCTTTCAAATACTTAAGTTGATAGGGGTAAAATACAGGGAGCGAAAGGCTATTTACAATTTGTACAGAAACCAGATGGCAGTTATAAGAGTCGAGGGGTACGAAAGGGAAGCAATGGTTGGGAAGGGAGTAAGACAGGGTTGTAGCCTCTCCCCGATGTTATTCAATCTGTATATTGAGCAAGCAGTAAAGGAAACAAAAGAAAAATTCGAAGTAGGTATTAAAATCCATGGAGAAGAAATAAAAACTTTGAGGTTCGCCGATGACATCGTAATTCTGTCAGAGAGAGCAAAGGACTTGGAAGGGCAGTTGAAGGGAATGGACAGTGTCTTGAAAGGAGGATATAAGATGACTTCAACAAAAAACAAGCGTAACTTCAGGTGTGCCCCAAGGCAGCGTAATAGGTCCGCTGCTTTTTACGATTTACATAAACGATCTGGTTGATGGTATTGACAGCGGCATTAGACTGTTTGCCGATGATGCTGTAGTCTATAGGAAAGTAATATCACACGAAAGTTGTGAACAAATCAACGAGTATTTGCAGAAAATAAATGCGTGGTGTAATGTCTGGCAGTTATCTCTCAATATAATAAGTGTAACCTACTGCGTATAACAAGGCGAAAATCTCCATTAATGTACGAGCACAAAATAAATTCCCAGTCTTTGGAAGCGGTAACATCCATCAAGTATCTGGGTATGACTATTCGAAATGATCTCAAATGGAATGATTAGATTACACAAGTAACGGGCAAGGCGAAGTCTAGATTGCGGTAAATTGGTAGAATCCGGAAGTGATGCTGTCCTTCAATAAAGGAAATTGCTTACAATACGTTAGTTCACCCAGTCTTAAGAGTATTGTTCGTCTGTATGGGACCCTTACCAATTGGGTCTGATTCAAGAGAGTGAGAAGGTCCAAAAAGAGCGGCAAGATTGGTACATTTAGCCATCGCGAGAACGTTTCAAATCTCATAGAAAGTTTGAAGTGGGACACACTTGCAAATAGACGATGCGCTAAACGGAAGAGGCTGGTTACTAAATTCCGAAATCCGATCTTCGCCGAGGATGTAGAGCATATAATATTACCACCAACTTTCAAATCGTGCAATGATCACCACTCAAAGATAAGGGAAATTAGGGCTCGTACTGAGGCGTTCAGACAGTCGTTTTTCCCTCGCGTGATCCGCGAGTGGAACAGAGGGGAGGGAAATATTACTTTGGCGCGAATTGTGCCCTCCGCCACACACTGCTTGGTGGCTAGCGGAGTATATATGTAGATGTAGATGTAGATGAGTGCTGATTGACAGTTGCCCAGTGAGTAGTCTCAGCCCTTACGTCAGTTACAGCTATCCAGTGTGTGGGGCAGCTGTGGAGGTCGCCCTTGGCCCTCCTAGCTGTCTTCGATCGTCTATGGAACTATGCGTCTGGCTGCAAGAACGCTGCTGCTGCCAGTTGCGTTGCGAACTTCCAAGGCCACACTGACAGGATGCGCAAGTTCCATTACACGGCAGGCTCGCCGGAGGCTTGACCTGTGTGACCTGGACGCTGTCCATCATTCGCCTTCTAGTGGAGAGCAAAGCTGCTGCTTTTCCCATTCCTGACGCCGAGACAGATGCTGCCAGGTGCTGTTTCCTAAGCGAGGACTGAGAGCCGACCCCTGCGTACCAGCGAGTGCTTCAGGTGTACTTGGGACGAGATACATGAGTGTAAATCTTCGACGTCCATGAGAGCACTTTAGAGGTCGTTATGCAGAGCTGGAGTCGGCAGGATTCTGTGGTTGTCAGCTGCCCATTGCTTTGGCCATTTCACTGTGAGTCGAGAACACACCGGCTTTTCTCGCTGACATGGCTGTGGGTGGCGCTTTGGACGACAGTCCTGTATTATTCCTTAATAAATGTGTTATTGCCAATTATGTTTTCTTGGCATCATCAAACCTAACTAGGACCTCACCACTGCACCCCCCTAGCTCTCTCTTGATGCCTATAGGAGTCTACAAACGGACCCCTGCAGCATGTTAATGAATATGTTCCTTTGCCTTGCTTAAAAACGTGATTTTATAGCGATCATACCTCACGCTGTATTAGTAATAAAATGGTAGAGTTAGATGTTTTGAATAGCCCTTGGGTAAGGGACCATTTGTGTACTCAAAAGAAGGATCGCCTTAGTGTCATTGTCCTACAGTACTTCCTCCTGCTTAGGCAAAAGGACCAAATCAGTTGGTTCTTATTGCATTTTATGCTCTCTACATTGGGCCTTGATGGGGCTTATGGAGGCAACGTTAGTTAATGGGCAGTTCTGCGAAAAAACCATAAAAGGGTTTTTACAAATTTTCGCCTTCACCAGAGAATTAAAATCCAATTGAGGATTCCAAGATTGCTAAGCACAGAAAAAGGCAGAAATTTCTAAGACCATGATCTCGAACAAGCTCGAAAATTTTCTTGATATCCGTACACAATCTCTTATTCCACAACCACCTCTTCATCCTACTGTCACAAAGAAACTACCCAAACGTCCCAACGCAGAATGAAATCAATCCTAATCCCACAGTATGTATGAACAATCCCTGCCCCCTCCTCCCCCGCCCCACCCTCCCCCATCATCATACTTCCCTGACGTTCACACTTTATCCTGTCCCTTCCTGCCCCCAAATTTCTAAATTCTTGATATCAAGTAATATATCCCACACCTCCTGACTGCCCAAATAAACACAATAAGACACCATTCTTCTTAAATCCCCAAACGCCAATATCCGCCAGCGCTCCTCCTTAAAATTCCTGGCATCACCTCCATAGCTGCTTTAAAAATCACCTCCGGAGCCAAACAACTAAAGCCTCCTCGTCGTCCCTGCATCTGAATCATAGCAGTAAACGTGGAATCCAGGAAACCGTCCACATCTGTAACAACTCAGGCTCCACTCTGCTCATGTATGTCTTAACTGAATTTGCTCCTATGACTGATCACTTATTTACTGAGAAAGTCCTGATACATTCAATGTCACACAGTTGAACCTTCAAAATCCCTTCCACAGTGCTAATGTTGTCAAGAGTGCCTCTATTAGAATGACCATCTCACTGCTGAATGCAGAAACCTAGACACTTGTTCTTACTGTAAAACCCCAAACTTCTAGAACAGTATGAGATTTTCACTCTGCAGCGGTGTGTGCACTGATATGAAACTTCCTGGCAGAATAAAACTGTGTGCCCGACCGAGACTCGAACTCGGGACCTTTGCCTTTCGTGGGCAAGTGCTCTACCAACTGAGCTACCGAAGCACGACTCACGCCCGGTACTCACAGCTTTACTTCTGCCGGTATCTCGTCTCCTACCTTCCAAACTAGAGCACTTACCCGCGAAAGGCAAAGGTCCCGAGTTCGAGTCTCGGTCGGGCACACAGTTTTAATCTGCCAGGAGGTTTCTTCTAGAACAGCGTCGAAACATCGCATTCCCTCCCACCTGTAACATCTACAATGGTACCTATCCTGCCTACAACATCAAATCCGAAGCCAAGCCCCCACTTGTCAAACCAGAACGAACTGTGCCATTTCGACCCATCTACAATCCTATTCACCTCAGTAACTACATCCACCCACTTCTCACTTATGAAAACATAATAAGACGCCTATTGTCCTCCAAAATATCCACCCCTTTCAGCTACCAAACACCCTCCAAAAAATCTGCCTTGCAGCCCTATCTATATTTAATTTTAATACACAAGCCATCTACTTCAGAAACCAAGTACACCTCGATTCAACTGGCTTGACACCATTTTCTGTCTCCAACCCTTCATCTGTACAACTGCTTCCTAACAATTCATCCTGGCATCAGAGCGATACAACATCCTGTTCCACAATATCCGTTCCTTTCTAATAAACTAATCCATGTTTATGCATACGCTGTCCCAACACAACATCTATACCTTCATCCTTAATTAAACATTTACATCAACCTTATCACATTCCACAGATAATACCTTCTCATGTCCAGAAGTTGAGTTGCAGTTGGTCACTAGACAAACATCCCTGTTCAACCAAAATCCCATTACAACAGTCCACTAAACACTTCGTCCTCACACTCTTCTTCTAAACATTATTGCCTATGATACCATATATATATATGACCTCAACATCCCATGACCTATGAGTTCATCAACACAGACTGTACCTTGCCCAGCTATATTATTGCCACTGATCTTAACATTCACTGTTGATTCCCTGCAGACCCCCATCTGTAGCATTAGTATATCGACTCCTCCCAAGTAATATATTAGAAATCGCACATCACTCCTGTCCTGAAAGTAACACAACAGATGTCATATTAGCATCTAGCAACCTCCTTAGTCACATTACGGTAGAAGTCCTAAAACCAATAGCATGTGACCACCTTCCCATCCTAATCACCATTTCCTACACACTACCTCATCCCCATACACCTCATACAGACATTCATCCAGAATATATCCAACTGGAATGCCTGTAGGGAATCTATAAGTACTCTGACCATCCAAAAAACTAACGATGTCCCTCATGCCAAATCCTTCCAGCAGCTGACCTAGTGAGACGCTGTAGTCACCTACATTCCTACCAAGATCATGTACCCCTATCACTCCTTCTCCCTCCCCCCCCCCCCCACAAGCTCTACTTCTCCTCAGAGAATGCCACCGCATTTACCACTCCTTCCTAAGGCCTCTCAATAAGGATACACTCACACGCAACTGGCAGATACAGAGACGTATCAAGAACTTACTCAATGCTGAGAAACGCCGCTACTGGCGCCAGATATGAACCAGACTTAATGATACACTCCCCATTCAGTCCGCCTTATATTGTAAAGCGCTTCATCGATTCATTTCCATACATCACCATCCAATCTTCCACAACAATCATCCCCTGCTTGATAGCCTCACCATAGCTGACGACTTCGCATCCTGTCTATTAAGAGAACTAAATATCTTCGTTGAGTGGTTTGATCTTCGTATCGGACACTACACTGAAGAGCCAAACAAACTAATACACCTGTCTAATATCGTGTAGGGCCACAAAAAAGTTTAAATGTGTGTGAAATCTTATGGGACTTAACTGCTAAGGTCATCAGTCCCTAAGCTTACACACTACTTAACCTAAATTATACTAAGGTCAAACTCACTTACCCAAGCCCGAGGGAGGACTCGAACCTCTCCCGGGACGAGCCGCACAGTCCATGAATGCAGCGCCCTAGACCGCTCGGCGTGTAGGGCCTGCGCGGGCACGCGGAAGTGCCGCAGCACCGCGTGTCATGGACTCGACTAATGTCTGAAGAAATGCTGGAGAGAACTGACACCATGAATCCTGCAGGGCTGTCCATAAATCCGTAAGAGTACGAGGGGATGGACATCTCTTCTGAACAGCAGAAGTGTTTAAACTGTAAGACGTGTATATTTCTATTGTCTATTATCAAAATTGTGATTTGACAATAGACAATAGAAATATACACGTCTCACAAAACTCAGAAGTGTGTTCCTGGAGTCACTCTGTAGCAATTCTGGAAGTGTGGGACGTCGCATTGTCGTACTGGAATAACTCATGTCCGTCGGAATGCACAATGGAGGTGAGTGGATGCAGGTAACCAGACAGGGTGCTTACGTACGTGTCATCTGTCAGAGTATCTAGACGTATCAGGGATCCCGTATCACTCCAACTGCACTCGCCCCACACCATTACAGAGCCTCCACCAGTTTGAAAAGTCCCCTGCTGACATGCAGGGTCCATGAGTCCATGAGGTTGCTCCATACCCGTACACATCCATCCGCTCGATATAATTTGAAACGAGACTCGTCCAGCCAGTCATCAACAGTCCAATGTCGGTGTTGACGGGCCCAGGCGAGGCGTAAAGCTTTATGTCATGCAGTCATCAAAGGTACAGGAGTGGGCCTTCGACTCCGAAAGCCCATGCCTATGATGTTTCGTTGAATGGTTCGCACGCTGACAGTTGTTGATGGCCCAGCACTGAAATCTGCAGGAATTTGCGGAAGGATTGAACTTCCGTCATGTTGAACAATTTTTTTCAATCGTCGTTGGTCCCATTCTTGCTGGATCGTTTTCCGGCAGCAACGATATCGGAGATTTGATGATTCACCGGATTCCTGATGTTCACGGTACACTCGTGAAATGGTCGTGCGAGAAAATCCCCACTTCATTGCTACCTCGGAGATACTGTGTCTCATCGCTCGCACCTCGACTATGACACCACGTTCAAACTCACTTAAATCTTGATAATCTGCAACTGTAGCAGCAGTAACCGATCTAAGAACTGTGCAAGACACTCGTTGTCTTATATAGGCGTTGCCGACCTCAGCGCCGTATTTTGCCTCTTTGTATATCTCTTTATTTGAATATGCATGCCTATACTAGTTTCTTTGGTACTTCTGTGTAAATTATTTTCAGAACTATATAAATCAGTCAGGACACAACACAAGACAGAAAACGCAACACTTCACCTGTTCATCACCGTATTACCTATCAACATCTAAGAGAACACCCACTTTCATCATAACAATCCTTTGAAACATAACCCTCTCCACAGGTTACTTTCCTGAACTGTGCAAAACCTCCAAAATCCACCCTTTCTCAAGCTGAACTAACCCATCATACTATCCTTAAATTCATCATCTATCGATGCACCCATCAACACATGAATGAACGCCAACTCTTTTCTGTTAACAAGTGTGGCTTCCGTTCAACTTCTCTGATGAATATCTTCTGTACTTCGCTCATCACCTATCACACCAGAGCAACAACCAAAAATCTGCTACCTTTTTATCCCTTGTCCTGGAGTTAACCTATGACTGTGTATGGAATTCTGGTCAGCTTTTAAAACTCCAGACTTACGAGCTTCCAAAAACTATGTTTGTCTTATTACAACCTTCTTACGTAATAGCCCAGGCTTTGACACTACTAACAATCCTGTTCGCCATATCTTCCATCTTACTGCAAGTGCTCCCCCAAAGCTCGGTCCTTTCCCCTCGTTTTAATATTCTCTATACTTCTAACAAGTCCAAACCACATCTACTTGTTCACATCCTTCAGTACACTCTATTCAAAATTCTAGAAATTGCAAAGATCATTCCATTTCCGCCTTAAACAGTTTAACTCCTGGTATAACTAAATGCTCCTCAAGATAAACCCTTCCAAAGCCACTGACAGTGATTATAGCTTTCATCTACATGGCTTCTACCTGACAGTTTATGGTGGTTCTATCAAACATTCTAGAATGTCTGGGACTAACACTCGAAGAGCAATTAACGTGGAAACCGCAGCTACTAATCATCCAACAGAAAGTCTTCAATAGACTAAAATTATCAAAACTAACAATTGGTCGAACATGGGGATTGCACCCTGCTACTACCCGACCTATCCTCTTACATGCCAATGGTGCAGAGATATCCACTCCACTTAAGTTCTATCAGTCCCCCAAAATCCTTCCACCTATTGCACACAGCATCGCTTTCCACGCCCATTTACCTTTCCCATATGGGTCTTTTACCGAATCATCAAATTTCCCTCTTTCCAAACTCATATCGGACTCTTCCATACAACTTACATGATCTGCAGATTCGACTCCAAGACTCCTCCTCTATACCCTCCAATCTACATACCTAGTATGCTACCACGCATGTACCGACTCAGTATATTTAATCTACACCTGCAGATATTCCATATCTTCTCATGGCGAAATTGCATCTGCCTCCCTCTCCCAGACAGTCGTATCCACCCAAAAAGTCATCCATGCTATCAACTATAGCTGTTCCTCAAGTACCTCATTCTTCCATAGCAAGGCTCGACCTACATCCTCCCTCTCTTAATTATCTTGCTATCTCGCATAGTCAGACAACCAAAGATGACCTGAGTATGATGAAATAACTGTTGCTAAAAGTCCCTCATGGCTACTAATACCAGTGATTACTGAAGTACAAGTAAAGTAAAGTACGAGCAAGATTTACATGTTCAATAAGTTAGATAATGAGGCAATCACGTTTCTCAAATATCCCACTGTAATGACCAGGATGGCTGGAAGTTCAGATAGTTCAAATGGCTCTGAGCACTATGGGACTCAACTTCTGAGGTCATCAGTCCCCTAGAACTTAGAACTACTTAAACCTAACTAACCTAAGGACAGCACACACATCCATGCCTGAGGCAGGATTCGAACCTGCGACCGTATGGCTGGAAGTTGTGAAGGGTGGTGGCGATGGCGTGTTAGGATTTTGGAGTACCACTACCCTATGATGTGGGTGAGTGGTATGAAACAGTATTGACAAACTTCATATTTAGTATTCAGTACGCATCAGAAGGAGTGGCGTCACTCCAGAGAGCCAGCACTCACAGGGCGCCAGTAACACACGCCCGCTAAGTGCTGACCAGAGCATGGTCCGTGGCTGCAGACAGGCATCAGCAAGGAAAACAGTGGTATCAGCATCAACCACATTGCCAGGCTCCCGACCCCACTGATACGACTCGCTGCCTAGTGGCTGCTAGCAGCCTCGAGAGTAGGCGGCCACGGCGAGTATGACTACGATGTTGACTACTTGCAGCCACCAGCAACGGAGTCTGCCCACGAGAACAGTGCGGGCAGCAGGTAGTCTGCCCACCCACGTGGGAATGGGCGAGCAGCTGCCACACCCTTAGTCATGAACAAGAGGCCACTAACAGGCCGTCTAGTTGCAGAGTGCCAGATCCCCAGCGCCTGACTCTGCACGAGCACAGCGCCGCAAGTAACAGTTTCTACGTCCAGAGGAGAAGACGTGTAGCCCTACAGAATCATAGATCATTAGACACAAAGACTGCAGACCATCACGAGTCCATCCTCGTAGATGGATACTGGTGTAGTGAGATAGCTCTAACTGAAAATTAGGAATGTTTATACGGGCTTTGCCAGTGTTTTGCTACAGCAATGGTTTCTTCCACTCAAGTGATAACAGAACCTCAGCCTGGGCATAAGGTAATCACTCCATCTTTCTGCTGTGGCGGTACTTTGGTGCCTCTGGTCACCCTGCTCAGTGACGGCAGGAAGTAACTGCTTTGATACCAGGGTAGCTCTCCCTAGAGACTACGTATCATTTCCTTCAACCCTACAGGAAACACAACTTTTTCTTTAACATAGCCCCAGTGCAGGTCCTTCAACTCTTTAGTTAAAGTGCAGTTCTCATTTCCAGAAAAGTCTTCCTTTCCTGAAGTGCCTTTTAAATATATATTGTATTGTTTTAATTTTACCTTTTAGTCCTTTTGTTTCAACTAAAATCAAAGAAAATTAAGAGTTTTAAGCTTATGCAATTATCATCAACAAATCAATCTTATTTTCGATTTTAAAAACATTTGTAAATGTTTGACCTTTTGATCATATTGTTTCGTCATGATGAATATTTGAAAACATATGGCTGAAGAGCGGGATGTATTGTAATGCTGACAGCCCACCTAACACCCATATGGTGCAAGAGGGATAAAATAACAATAAAGAAAAATGTAAGACGCAGCTCAGAGGTCAACCCCGTATGCTCTTTCAAGACATACAGCACATTCAATGGAGTTACTCATGTAGCTCACAGAACTCTACTCGTTGTGCCAGCCGAAAGTAAACCACTCTTCGTGCGCCTGTCTGGCGTGTTTTATGGCGACGTTTGTGTTTGAAGCCATACCGCATTCAACAGCCGCAAGGCTTTCATGACGGCGATAACAAAGTTTAGAGTTTTGTTAATCCGTTATGGGCGTGGAGGTAACAATAACAGCTTTGACGTTCAGTGTTCAGAGATGAGGCTACGTTATATTTAAGTGGAAAAGTGAACTACAGCAACGTAAGAATATTGGAAACACAACTACCACATACCATAGTCGAGCATGAGATATAAGCTATAAGACAGACGACTCGTTCTCTTTCGTGAAAAAGTTAGTCCCAAGAACTAAGTACCGGAATATGTTGGAGATCTGGCTCTTTCCACAATTGAGACAGGCTGCAAAATTCATTCTTCAGCAGGGTGTGACATCATCACATTGGCACCTGCATGTATGAGTATTTCTTAACAACGACTGCCTAAGTGATGGATCAGCTGTAAGGGAGGTACAGATCTAGCATTGCATCAGTTAGCTCCAAAATCGCTACCTCTTACACTAAGTGATACATTTTGTGGAGGTTAGGGAAAAACTCCGTCTGTCTACCTCCCCTTCGAATATCTTGGTAAACGGTGACGCCGCATAGCCACGTGTGGTAAATGCAGTAACTCGAAACATGCACGCAAAAGTATAGGACGAGTCTGACAATCGTATGGGTGTTTTCCACTCACCTGGTGATGATGCATTGAACATACGTGGAAGATGATTAAAACTTTGATGCTAAATATAATTGAAAAAGTACGTATCTGCATACCTGTAAAATAAGTGACAACAGCCAAAAGCCTAAATAACCACATTTTACAGAGCAGACAGGTGAGAGACGTGAAGGGTCAATCAGATTGTGGGAGTTACCGACAGGGATGTGGAGCCATGCCGACTCCACGGCCATGGCCAGCTGCTCTAGTTTCCTTAGGGTCCATGGTGCATACAGCCCAGTCAAGATGCTCCCGTACATTCTCGACTTTTATTTACATCCGGAGAGTTTGGTGGCAAGGGGAGTACAGTAAACTCATGTCTTCGAAGCATGCCGCACACTGCAAGCTGTGTGCCACGTTGCATTGTCCTGGTGGTACATGCCACTGTGCTGAGCAAACACAAACTGCATGTAGAGATGGTCATGGATCCCAAGGATAGATGCATACTTGTGTTGATCCACTGTGCCTTCCAGGACGACATGGTCACCCTGGGAATGCCCCGAAAACATTGCCCCGACCATAACACTCCCTCCTCCGACATAGAGCCTTCCGACCATTGTTGCACGGTGTTTGCCGTCAAACGTTTCACGCCATACACGCTAACCGTCATCTGTCCGGTGGAGCTTAAAAGAAGATTCATCTGAAAAGATCACCTATCGTGACTCAGTTGGTGTACAGTTGTGGGATAAGCATGCAAGTTCTAGCCTTGTGACCACCGAATAGCAGTCATCATGGCTGCATGAACCAGGAATCAAGCGCCTGCTACGAAGTCCTATACACAGCAATGCTCGCAGAACAGGAGACTGTTGGTAACCCCTTCGTTCAAGTGGCCGGTCAGTTGCTCAACAGTTGCACGTCTTTTCGCCTGTACACATCTCTGCAGCCATCATTCACGCCTGTGGCCTGTGCTGCACCACAGTTGTCTCAGCACCAGTTTTGGAACTGCCGTGCTCACTGTACTTTAACCACAGTGTCATGCGAAAAGTTTACAAACATAGCCGCTTCGGAAATGCTTCCACACTTGGCCTGTAAACCAATGATCATGCCCTATTCGATGTCAGATACATCGCTCCGTTTCTGCATTATGCCTATGACCGCACTTCTGTCGCGTGCCTCCCGCACACTTTATACAGCCTCCACTACTGGCGCTGCCATCCGCCGTCTGTGAGTTGTTATTACACATAGTTGACGTGAACATTGGCTGTGGTCAACAATGTAGGAAAAGACAGATTACTACTTACCATAAAGGAGACACGTCAAGTTGCAGACAGGCACAGTTAAAAGACACACACATAAAGCTTTCGGCCACAACCTTCGTCAGTAAAACACACACACACACACACACACACACACACACACACACACAAACAGACACTGCCGCGCGGAGTCGACGCGCGGTTTGAGGCGCCATGTCACGGCCAGCGCGGCCCATCCCGCTGGAGGTTCCGATCCTCCATCGGGCATGGGTGTGTGTGTTGTTCTTAGCATAAGATAAAGTAGTGTGTAAGTCAAGGGACCGATGACCTCAGCAGTTTGGTCCCTTGGGAATTCACATTTGAACGTTTTGAACACACACACACACACACACACACACACACACACACACACACGCAAACAAGCAGACAGTAGTAGGACAAGGTTCGTACGACGCCACTCTGCATTGTTGCCAAATTTATTCAAGATGGTGGCGATGACGTCATCCAAGATGGCGGCATGTATACTTGGCAACAGTGCATGACGTTATCCAAGATAACGGGAAAATAGGCCAATTGTGCTACATCCACTAACCTAACCCTCCAGAAAAATGGTGGCAAATTTGAATTTTGGTAGGAAAATAGGCCAAATGGGCTACCTCCAGTAACCTAACCCTGCAGAAAACATTGGCGCCAAATTCAAACTCCAACAAGATAATGCCTACAAAACCATACATTTCTGTATTATTATTGATTATCATTTATTATCATATACTTATTATTATTATTATTTCTTTCTTGTCTCAGACGTTATGTCTGGTTAAAAATGGAAGGTGACACGGACCTTGATCAAGCGTGACTTCCTTTTAACTGTACGGTATATGTTACATTGCATTTAGGAACTTTTGGGTAATTGAACAAGTGTCAATAATTACAGATTTCTGTAGCTGTATATATAAGTTTGGATGTAGCTGTATTGCATTGATGTACTGGTGGATATTGTGTGGTATGACTCCGGTAGTTGATAGTATAATTGGTATGATGTCAACTTTATCCTGATGCCACATGTCTTTGACTTCCTCAGCCAGTTGGATGTATTTTTCAATTTTTTCTCCTGTTTTCTTTTGTATATTTGTTGTATTGGGTATGGATATTTCGATTAGTTGTGTTAATTTCTTCTTTTTATTGGTGAGTATGATGTCAGGTTTGTTATGTGGTGTTGTTTTATCTGTTATAATGGTTCTGTTCCAGTATTATTTGTATTCATCGTTCTCCAGTACATTTCGTGGTGCATACTTGTATGTGGGAACATATTGTTTTATAAGTTTATGTTGTAAGACAAACTGTTGATGCATTATTTTTGCTACATTGTCATGTCTTCTGGGGTATTCTGTATTTGCTAGTATTGTACATCCACTTGTGATGTGATCTACTGTTTCTATTTGTTGTTTGCAAAGTCTGCATTTATCTGTTGTGGTATTGGGATCTTGAATAATATGCTTCCTGTAATATCTGGTGTTTATTGTTTGATCCTGTATTGCAATCATGAATCCTTCTGTTTCACGGTATATATTGCCTTTTCTTAGCCATGTGTTGGATGCGTCTTGATCAATGTGTGGCTGTGTTAGATGATACGGGTGCTTGCCATGTAGTGTTTTGTTTTTCCAATTTACTTTCTTCGTATCTGTTGATGTTATGTGATCTAAAGGATTGTAGAAGTGGTTATGAAATTGCAGCGGTGTAGCCGATGTATTTATATGAGTGATTACTTTGTGTATTTTGCTAGTTTCTGCTCATTCTAGAAAGAATTTTCTTAAATTGTCTACCTGTCCATAATGTAGGTTTTTTTATGTCGATAAATCCCCTTCCTCCTTCCTTTCTGCTTAATGTGAATCTTTCAGTTGCTGAATGTATGTGATGTATTCTACATTTGTGGCACTGTGATCGTGTAAGTGTATTGAGTGCTTCTAGGTCTGTGTTACTCCATTTCACTACTCCAAATGAGTAGGTCAATATTGGTATAGCATAAGTATTTATAGCTTTTGTCTTGTTTCTTGCTGTCAATTCTGTTTTCAGTATTTTTGTTTGTCTTTGTCTATATTTTTCTTTTAGTTCTTCCTTAACATTTGTATTATCTATTCCCATTTTTGTCTGTATCCTAGATATTTATAGGCATCTGTTTTTTCCATCGCTTCTATGCAGTCGCTGTGGTTATCCAATATGTAATCTTCTTGTTTAGTGTGTTTTCCCTTGACTATGCTATTTTTCTTACATTTGTCTGTTCCAAAAGCCATATTTATATCATTGCTGAATACTTCTGTTATCTTTAGTAATTGGTTGAGTTGTTGATTTGTTGCTGCCAGTAGTTTTAGATCATCCATGTATAGCAGATGTGTGATTTTGTGTGGGTATTTTCCAGTAATATTGTATCCATAATTCGTATTATTTAGCATGTTGGATAGTGGGTTTAGAGCAAGGCAGAACCAGATAGGACTTAATGAGTCTCCTTGGTATATTCCACACTTAATCTGTATTGGCTGTTATGTGATATTATTTGAATTTGTTTGGATATTAAGTGTGGTTTTCCAATTTTTCATTACTATGTTTAGGAACTGTATCAATTTAGGATCTACTCTGTATATTTCCAATATTTGTAGTAACCATGAGTGGGGTACACTATCAAAAGCTTTTTGGTAATCAATGTATGCATAGTGTAGCGACCTCTGTTTAGTTTTAGGTTGGTATGTCACCTCTGCATCTATTATCAGTTGCTCTTTACATCCTCGTGCTCCTTTGCAACAGCCTTTTTGTTCTTCATTTATAATTTTGTTCTGTGTTGTATGTGTCATTAATTTCTGTGTAATGACTGAAGTTAATATTTTGTATATTGTTGGTAGGCATGTTATGGGGCGATATTTAACTGGGTTTGCTGTGTCTGCTTGATCTTTAGGTTTCAGATAAGTTATTCCATGTGTACGTGTATCAGGGAATGTGTATGGGTCTGCAATGTAACTGTTAAATAATTTAGTTAGATGTGAATGTGTTGAGGTGAATTTCTTTAGCCAGAAATTTGCTATTTTACCTTTTCCAGGGGCTTTCCAATTGTGAGTAGAATTAATTGCTTGGGTGACTTCATGTTACAAAATTATCACTTCAGGCATGTGTGGTATCATCCTGTACGTATCTGTTTCTGCTTGTATCCTCCGTTATTATTATTATTATTATTATTATTACTGGCCTACATCCACTTGAAAATTCGCGCCAAATTCAAATTCCAGCACGATAATGGCTGCAAAAGCGTACTTCTCTTTATTATTATTGATTATTATGTATTATCATTCATCATTTATTATTATTTATTATTATTTATGGTCTACCTCCACTAGAAAATTGCGCCAAATTCAAATTCCAACACGATAATGTCTCGAAAACTGTACTTCTATTTTTTATTATTTATTATCATTTATTATTATTTATTCAAGATGTCCGATTTTCGCCGCGAGAAAGCCATTTGCTTTACATCCACAACAAAAATCTATCACAAGTTCAAATCCCAACACCATAATCCATCACACATACGAAATATTCCACATCCTACGAACTTTTGTGGTCACTTTTCTTTTTTCACTGATAACCTATCAAAATCGCGTCAAATAATAAAGTACACTTATAGTAACCTAAGTCATATCCTTTGATTTTGCAGGGGGAAATGGACTGAAGTCTTTATTTAAAGCAGTACGGTCATCACTTGTTCTCCAACACAATCTTCGACATTGCGGCAACACCCAGTGCAGTCACCACGACAGCTGCGATAAAACTGAATTAGTTCAAATCGTCGCCACCCCCTGGCCCAGCTGGCCATGTGCGGGCTGTTGCCGAAGGTGGTCATGTGAGGCGGCTGCTCGCGCGCTGGGATTAGGCCCGCGGTAGTCGCTGGACCAGCGATTGCTCCCACGTCGTAAACGTGTTTTCGCTGGACGCGCTGAAACTTTCTGAGGTCCCTTGTCCGATCACCACGTGTATTCGCCACCTCCGCACGTTTCCCACCAAATTTGTTTGCCTGGGAGTGGAATCACACAACGGTCGGCCGTTCGGCTCAGCATGTGGTTCGGCAAAGAACGCCCTGCCACACTTCTCGCGCGAAAGTTGTTTTCCTGGACACATTCAAACCTGTCGATGCCAACTGTTCGCCATCCAGCACGTGTCTTTGTGCGACCGAGAACGCCGTGCTACACTTTCGGCGCCAAAGTTTGCTCAAGAGTGGAACCCTCCATGACTGTACTACAGCATGTTTGGTCGCCACGAGACACCTCACTAAGTTAATTGACTCTCTCTCGCGTGTATGTTATAGCCGGACACGCGCCACGCCACCAACCCGCTGACATCCGACTGCTTACGTCACACACCCTCGATTGCCCCCTCCATACACGCAACGGACATAGTCTTCTGTAAATATGCTAACACCCACATCACGCATCTAACCTATCAATTACGAAAGTAGTTAATTCCATTTCAATATTAATTATATTAAATGATTCAATTTACAATTTTATAAATGTATGTAAATGTGTTCAACTACCTAATTTCAACTACATTTCAAGGACCAGACCGCCACCTCTTCCTAGGAACCCGCACCGAGTTTGAATTATGTCAGTAAACAAACGTCACTTGCGCTTTCGCTACCAACCTAAGAAAATTGAGCTTAAAGAAAGGGCACTTGTACTAACCTCATCCACCCGACCACCACTTCCTCCTAGGATCAGGCACCAAGTGTGAAATCTGCCAGTAAACAAAGCAAACTTGCGTCTTCGCTACCACTGTAAGAAAATTGCCGAAAACGAAGCAACCACACCACCACTTCCTAGGGGGCGGGTGGTAAAAGGACTCAGCCCGCACTAGGCTGATGGAAGGAGGAACGAGTCTACTTTATTTATTTGGGAGCAGTTTGTTTAGGGATGGAGTATATGTATCACAGAATACACGCTCTGACATGCCCCTTAAGCATACAGACCTGCAAACTACTTCTACATAACTCACGTATAAGGCTCTACACACACGCTTGCTAATTGTAAACCGTCAAAAAACTCACTGCACAGCCTACAGACATGTGAAGCACACCTAAATAATTCAAAACTTTCACGCCCATAGAACCAAACAACTCTTAATTTCTCTAAATAATAATCCATCTAAAATACGCTGCTCGCTAATCGTTAACTTTTCAAAATCATACACCTGTCCTTATTTAAACAATTAGAGAGAGACAGCACTACGACACTCAGTCCACGGTCCAACTGACTTAGTACACAGACCCATCGACACAGAACACCCCCCTGACATCAGATCATTACCCAAGTACAGTTATCCATGATGTTGGCAGAGAGCGTGTTCTCCACTTGGTCTAGCACTCAGTCCCACCACCAGACTATTCTTTCATCCTTTTCTTGACGTAAACCAAGATCCTCTGCTTTAAAATAGCGCAAAAACCACTCAGACTGCGCTTTGCTGATCGGGGAAGTAAGGAAGGATTGCACTCTATTTATTTTGAGCCCTTTCATTAAGGCATGGAGTATATTTGTCATACAGTCAGAAAACACCCATACTGTTCTGCCTGTAGCCATGTGAAACAGCCCACAAACACGTAAACAACTCCTAATTTCATCACACAATAGCAAACTGCTCTTATTTAATCCAGTACACAATATCTGCAGACGAACTCTGTACTCTTAAACTCTCCAAATAACGCATAGCACAGTCCACAGACCTGCTCGTAAAATAGTGCAACAAACGCGCCCGAACACCCTCACCCAATACCCTGCCCCCAGCTGCCAAGCCGACCAAAAGTCTCTGCTCTGCCTTCCCCAAACACGACCTCGTCACAGTCGCATTTGCGTCTAACACCAGAGAAATTCATATCACCTATGCGCCGAAGATTACACTCCTAGGCAGGGTACGCGCACGTGCGGTCGGCGGGAGGGGTATACAGAGCCTCCAGCCAAGTTCAGCTACCGCACGCTCGTGACAGCCGACCAGAAAGGGCACTCTCCTCTAACACATATGAAAGCTGTATTGTTCTTCTCATGTATACCGTCGGCGTCTCAGATCTGGACCTGCCTTCACGTCTGTTGTCAGAATAACCCAGAGCTCATTGACACACACGATTAATGCAGCCTCGAAAACAGTTACCACTCGCCTGCTCACTTAAAAAACAGCGCTCTCCGAATGTGGAGGTGACTAGATAGGCCTGGGTTACATTTACAGCCAATTTTAGAACACAGAACGGTAGGTTATGTCGCGGTCGCATGGATGGATCTGACATAAAATCGAAAGAAATGCGAAAACTGATTAGGGCATACGTATAAACTAACCTAATATACGCCGAAATGCAGTGAAAATGAGGACATGCTTGCTTATCTTCTGGTTCACAGGGAGCAATTTGTGCATGGAGTCAAGTATGCGGCAACAAGAGGAATGTAGATTGAAGAGAGCGGAATTAGGAAGGAGTCAATTTTTTCTCTTTGAGATCGTATTATAGTGTATGTCTACTGAGGTAACAGTGACACACGCGAGTTGACTATTGTATTTGATGCTTTTCAGGCGGACAGAGAATCATTCACGCCCAAACTTACTCACATCTGTGTTAAAGGATAACAGAGAGTGTACGGGATGATCGATTAAGATAGAGCTGTAACTAGGTACGATTTAAACGTTGACTGATTTATTCTAGAGAATGCCAAGTTGCTGAAGGTCATTTTTTTTTTTTTCGAGTGCTCTACCTGGATGCTTTAGTCACGTGATATAGCCTGCGTTCTAGTCGTCTGCAGCTACGTGTTCCGTATGTGGTTTAAAGCACTGTCTACTTGCGATCGTTAGTGGTGAACCAGTCGGACATCAGAGGACTTCCATCTCATGTGTGATGAAAGCTGACATATTCCTCTAAACACACTTTGATTTACGCGATCCCCACCTTGTCGCATCCTTGGTGTAAAATCGAGACTTCGGCGTCATAACTAAGTTAGCTGTGGGCGTTGTAATCATTGTGTACACATTTACCCGACAGATGGGTTGTTTACAGAGTTGGTGATGGAATGACCTGTAATTTTCACATGTTGGACGCTGCTGTTATGAGCATCTGTTTCCTTGTAGGATGTACCGCCCACTACTAACGATCATTTCTATGTAGACCTGATGGAGTAATAGTATAATTTCTGACTCGTGATCGGATGTGACCAGTGGGCCCTACACGTGTCCGCAGGGCTATATTGCGCTCGTATCATACAAAGGACAAGTTTTACGATTGGGGGAAAGATAGCTCAGCGTAGGGGAACTGGAGAGAAGGATGTATGTCTGACAGGACGGAAAAGTAGGCGATCTAAGATTATCGTCCGTTTTTAAGTGCTGAACGTTCTAGTCTTAGGAGTGCGTGTGTTTATGTTCTCTCTCTCTCTCTCTCTCTCTCTCTCTCTCTCTCTCTCTCTCTCTCTTACCAGAACCTTCGATGCACCGATCTTAGACTCTAGAAGAATACTTTACACATGATAGATTGGATGATTTACGTGCCCTGCCTTGGAGTGTAATCTTCAGCGCATAGGTGATATGAATTTCTCTGGTGTTAAGCGTGAATGCGACTGTGACGAGGACGTGTTTGGGGGAGGCAGAGCAGAGACTTTTGGTCGGTTTGGCAGTTGGGGGCAGGGTATTGAGTGAGGGAGTTTGGGCGCGTCTGTTGCACTATTTTGCGAGCATGTCTGTGGACTGTGCTGTGCGTTATTTGGAGAATATAAGAGTACAGAGTTCGTCTGCGAATATGGTGTACTGGATTATTTAAGAGCAGTTTGCTCTTGTGTGATGAAATTCGGAGTTGTTTACGTGTTTGTGGGCTGTTTCACATGACCACAGGCAGATCTGTGCGGGTGTTTTGTGACTGTGGGACAAATATACTCCATGCCTAAATAAAAGGGCTCAAAATAAATAGAGTGCAGTCCTTCTTTACTTCCCCGAGCAGCACAGCGCAGTCTGAGTAGTTTTTGCGCTATTTTAAAGCAGAGGATCTTGGTTTACGTCAAGAAAAGGATGAAAGAGTAGTCTGTTTGCCGACATCATGGATAACTGTACTTGGGTAATGATCTGATGTCAGGAGGGTCTCCTGTGTCGATGGTTCTGTGTACTAAGTCAAAAAATGGTTCAAATGGCTCTGAGCACTATGGGACTTAACTTCTGAGGTCATCAGTCCCCTAGAACTTAGAACTACTTAAACCTAACTAACCTAAGGACATCACACACATCCATGCCTGAGACAGGATTTGAACCTGTGACCGTAGCGGTCGCGCGGTTTCAGACTGTAGCGCCTAGAACCGCTCGGCCACTCCGGCCGGCTGTACTAAGTCAGTTGGACTGTGGACTGAGTGTGGTGGTGCTGTCTCTCTCTAATTCTTTAAATAAAGATGGGTGTATGATTTTGAAAAGTTCACGATTAGTGAGCAGCGTATTTTAGATGGTTTATTATTTAGAGAAATTAAGAGTTGTTTGGTTCTATGGGCGTGAAGGTTTTGAATTATTTAGGTGTGCTTCACATGTCTGTAGGCTGTGCAGTGAGTTTTTTGACGGTTTACAATTAGCAAGCGTGTGTGTAGAGCCTTATACGTGAGTTATGTAGAAGTAGTTTGCAGGTCTGTATGCTTAAGGGGCATGTCAGAGCGTGTATTCTGTGATACATATACTCCATCCCTAAACAAACTGCTCCCAAATAAATAAAGTAGACTCGTTCCTCCTTCCATCAGCCTAGTGCGGGCTGAGTCCTTTTACCACCCGCCCCCTAGGAAGTGGTGGTGTGGTTGCTTCGTTTTCGGCAATTTTCTTACAGTGGTAGCGAAGACGCAAGTTTGCTTTGTTTACTGGCAGATTTCACACTTGGTGCCTGATCCTAGGAGGAAGTGGTGGTCGGGTGGATGAGGTTAGTACAAGTGCCCTTTCTTTAAGCTCAATTTTCTTAGGTTGGTAGCGAAAGCGCAAGTGACGTTTGTTTACTGACAGAATTCAAACTCGGCGCGGGTTCCTAGGAAGAGGTGGCGGTCTGGTCCTCGAAAGGTAGTTGAAATTAGGTAGTTGAACACATTTGCATACATTTATAAAATTGTAAATTGAATTATTTAATATAATTAAAATTGAAATGGAATTAACTACTTTCGTAATTGATAGGTTAGATGAGCGATGTGGATGTTAGCATATTTACAGAAGACTATGTCCATCGCGTGTATGGTGGGGGCGATCAAGGGTGTGTGACGTAAGCAGTCGGACGTCAGCAGAGCGGTGGCGCGGCGCGTGCCGGTTATAAAAAGAGCGCGAGAGAAAGTCAATTAACTTAGCGAGGAGTCTCGTGGCGACCAAACGTGCTGTAGTACAGTCATGGAGGGTTCCACTCCGGAGCAAACTTTGGCGCAAATGGAGGATGGCGAACAGTTGGCATCGACAGGTTTGAGCGTGTCCAGGAAAACAACTTTCGCGCGAGAAGTGTGGCAGGGCATTCTGTGTCGAACCACGTGCTGAGCCGAACAGCCGACCATTGTGTGATTCTGCTCCCAGGCAAACAATTTCGGCGGGGAACGTGCGGAGGCGACGAATACACATGGTGAACGGACAAGGGACCATTGTGACGTCAGCCCCGGCAGGTTCCAGAGTGTCCAGCGAAAACATGTTTACGACGTGGGAGCAATCGCTGGTCCAGCGGCTAGCGCGTGCCTGCCCCCAGCGTGCAAGCAACCACCTCACATGACCACCATTGGCAATGGCCCGCGCGCTGAACGGCAGGGACAGGGGGTGGCGACGATTTGAACTAATTCAGTTGGAGCACGGACGTCATGGTGACTGCACTGGGTGTTGCCGCAATCTCGAAGATGTGTGCTGATTGTGTTGAAGAACAAGTGATGACTGTACTGCTTTAAATAAAGACTTCAGTCCATTTCCCTCTGCAGAATCAAACGATGTGACTTAGGTTACTATAAGTGAACTTTATTATTTGACGCGATTTTGATAGGTTAGCAGTGAAAAAATATAAGTGACTGGGGAAGTTCGTAGGATGTGGACTGTTTTGCACGTGTGATCGATTATGGTGTTGGGATTTGAACTTGTGATAGATTTTTGTTATGGGTGTAAAGCAAATGGCTTTCTCGCGGCGAAAATCGGACATCTTGAATAAATAATAATAAATGATAATAAATAACAAAAAATAGAAGTACAATTTTCGAGACATTATTGTGTTGGAAACTGAATTTGGCGCCATTTTCTAGTGTATGTAGACCAATAATAAAAATAAATGATGAATGATAATGAATATTAATCAATAATAATACAGAGAAGTACATTTTTGCAGCCATTATCGTGCTGGAATTTGAATTTGGCACGAATTTTCTAGTGGAGGTAGGCAAATAATAATAAATAATAACAATAACAATAATATTAATAATAACATATGATAATAAATGATCATCAATAATAATAAAGAAAAGTATGGTCTTGCAGGCATTATCTTGTTGGAGTTTGAATTTAGCGCCAATGTTTTCTGCAGGGTCAGGTTAGTGGAGGTAGCCCAATTGGCCTATTTTCCCGCCAAAATTCAAATTTGCCGCAATTTTTCTGGAGGGTTAGGTTAGTGGACGTAGCACAATTGGTCTATTTTCCCGCCATCTTGGATAACGTCATGCACTGTTTCCAAGTCTACATGCCGCCATCTTGGATGACGTCATCGACGCCATCTTGAAAAATTTGGCAACAATGCAGAGTGGCATCGTACGACCCTTGTCCTACTACCACAGACCTCAGGCAAACATGACCTTCAAGTCCAGCATCTAGGGCGTGTGGTCACATTAGTGTGATTGGACCACACACATTCCCTTGTAAGTCCGCCTCCGGTAGCTGAGTGACATGCCGGCACGGTAGCTCAGCGTGTTCAGTCAGAGGGCTGCTCGCCCTATGTAATAAAAGGAATCAACGATCAACGTGAATGGATGTCTAGTGACGTCCGCGCAGACCAAACGCAACGAAAAAGAAAAAAAATAGTGGTCAGCGTGACAGAATGTCAATCCTAAGGGCCCGGGTTCGATTCTTGACTTGGAGATTTTCTCCGCTCAGGGACTGGGTGCTCTGTTGTCCTAATCATTATCATTTCATCCCCATCGACGCACAAGTCGCCGAAGTGGCGTTAAGTTGAAGGACTTGCATCTGGCGAACGGTCTACCCAACGGGAGGTCGTAGTTAGACAACATTTACATTTTTATTAATTCCCTTGTAAAATCGAATGGTTCTTTCGAAAGCTTGAGTCAGCATGAAAGCTCTTCATAAGAAACCTATAAGTTAAACGAATGTGCTCTGATCATGACAGATTATTTTCAGAACACTTATTGCCGGCCGAAGTGGCCGTGCGGTTAAAGGCGCTGCAGTCTAGAACCGCAAGACCGCTACGGTCGCAGGTTCGAATCCTGCCTCGGGCATGGATGTTTGTGATGTCCTTAGGTTAGTTAGGTTTAACTAGTTCTAAGTTCTAGGGGACTAATGACCTCAGCAGTTGAGTCCCATAGTGCTCAGAGCCATTTGAACCATTTTTTCAGAACACTTATTAGTGGAACAAGAGGTACCCATAAGAGGTTTAATATTCTTCCGGATTCATATACGAGGGTTGCATCTTTAATAGTGGCAACTATTTATTTACAGCTCGTACAAAATAGATTCGTGTTCAAAGTTTCACTTACCTTCAAAGTAGGCACCAGCATTGTGTATAACCCGTTGCCAGCGATGTGGAAGTCGTAGGATACTTTTAGATTTGACAGTTCGAGCGGCGCGGTCTATTGCCCGACGAATCTGTAGCAGTTCTGAAGCGAATGCCGTGAAGTGTTTCCTTCAGTTTAGAAATCGAGTTGAACTCACGAGGGCTTAAGTCAAGGAAGTGCAGTAGGTGGTACAGCACTTAGCAGCCCCATCAGTCAGACAAATCAGTAACAGCTTGCACTGTGAATGCTTGAGCATTGTCCTGCAAAATGATGGTCAGATCCTGCAGGAAGTGTCATCACTTCTGTCTCTATGCTGTTCATTTTTGGAACACAACCTGCTACCAGCTGTGCAAGCAGTTACTGATTTGTTTGACTGATAGTGCTGCTAAGTGCTATACCACCTACTGTACCCCCCTCACTTAAGCCCTCGTGAGTTCAACTCGATTTCTAAACTGAAGGAAACACTTCACGGCATTCGCTTCAGAACTGCTACAAATTCGTAGGGCAATAGACCGCGCCGCTCGAACTGTCGACACAACTGGCACTGCTAAGAGTATCCTACGACTTCCACATCGCTGTAAACGGGTTATACACAATGCTGGTGACTACTTTGAAGGTAAGTAAAACTTTGAAACACGTATCTATTTTGTACGAGCTGTAAATAAATAGTTACGACTATTAAAGTTCCAGCCCTGTATGGCGGAATATGCAAAGAGTAATTTGCTACCTGCTCATGCTCGAGAGTTTACACCTCTATTCTCTCATACCCATACCTTCCCTCATACACATACTTCCTCCTTTCATATCTGAAACAAAAAATAAATTAAACAATGAAACAAAACAGTACCTCCATGCAGCCAACCTGTCTGCTCTCGCCGGCTGTGTCAGCGTCCGCCTTGGTCTGTGCTACTCCTGGTGAATCTGTAGCCTCTTCCGACGGTGCCTCAGAGGTGCTGACCCGCTGCCTGCTGAGAGCCACTGTTTCAGACCACACTTGTACAGAGAACTCAGAGTCACCAGCACCAGATCGCAGCAGGGACTGCTGAAACTCTGCTGGCGTCTCTTCCTGTTGCTTCTTCTTTCCCGTGTCAGATCCCGCCAAATGCCTGTCAGAACCAATTATAGATCGCTCAACTTTTTCGCCCACTTCCATCACGTCTCCATTGACGTCTACATAATCTTTCTTCTCACTAGAAAGTGGCGACTCTGAACTCTCGATTTTCAGCTCCTCAGGTACACCCGGTTCCTCATCTGACGCGTAGGCGTTCACAGTCGACAGGCGCTCTTCTCTTTCTTTCGAATTTCCTTCGCCTATTGTCTCAGACTCACCCTTCTCCGAGATATTTTCTTTTTCATTCTGGTCTGTACCGTCTGCCTTGCCTTCAAGTGGTTCCGGTGGGGTAGAGATTGCTGTCTCATCGATTTCACTATGGTCAGAGCTTTCTTCATGGATTTCTCTGACGGGAATAGCAAATTCTTCAATATCGACTGGTTCATTTATTGCAACCATGTGGTCTGAAGTTTCACAAAAAGCAGAAATATTGCCACACGCATCTCCCCGCGTATATGAAGACTTTGATTCGTCATTCGTAGCTATATTTCCTTCAGTCATGGCAAATTCATCAATATCTACAGTACCTTTGGACACATCTATGAGACATGTGGTTGGAACTGAATCGATCGCGTTTGCAAACTCGACGAAAGGAGAAAGCCCAGGCGCAATCGTTTTTCTGAACTGATCAATGAGGCGCCTGTCTGCCTCCTGAACAAGTTTTCCTAGCTTAGCGCCGAGATCCAGAGACTCTTCGTCGTCTTCATGGTCTGCGAACTGTGCAGAACCAGGAGCTTCTGCGAGGTCGCTGTCGCTTTCTTCTGCAGTAGACGAACCTCCAGCCAGGTCGTGGCTTCGCGTGCTTTGCTCCCCAGATTTCTGTGGAGGCTCTTCCCAATACGGCCGTGATGTTCTGAAGACAGCTAGTGCGTAACCCACAATGAGCTCGAACAGGTGACGCAGAAGCGTTTGTATTGACTTAAACCTGTAACAGATGGAGATCTGCATTAAAAATAGTACTACAGCAGACTCTTCGTGCAAGAATAATTATTTACTTACTAGCTGTTACCCGCGGCTGCGGTTGCACATCATTATTTTTGTTATCATAAATGATGGTGAGCAAGCAAGCTAATAATTTATAAATGACTGTGTATATGGTGGTGTAAAGACGTGTGTATCCAAATTATGCAGTGATGGTATGTATGTACATAATGAATGTGTTTCTGTTATTTTGCTGCATGTCCAATCTGAAAGCATGTAATTTATTTCCCAATGACATTTAAAAGATTCCTCGATTCGTTACATTCGTACAGTTTTTAGGGATTTCATTGGCTCTCACATTGCTGGATGTTATATCTTTCCACAAGAGTAACAAATACCAGCCGTTCCTTCCTTCGATTTCAATGCATTATGGTACCTACATTTTTTATCCATCCCCTAAGACGTCTAATTTATGATTATATGATTAGCGTTTCAGAGCATTCACACAAGGTTGGCGCCGGTGGCGACACCTACAAAGTGCTGACATGAGGAAAGTTTCCAACCGATTTCTCATACACAAACAGCAGTTGACCGGCGTTGCCTGGTGAAACGTTGTTGTGATGCCTCGTGTAAGGAGGAGAAATGCGTACCATCACTTTCCGACTTTGACAAAGGTCGGATTGTAGCCTATCGCGATTGCGGTTTATCGTATCGAGACATTGCTGCACGCGTTGGTCGAGATCCAATGACTGTTAGCAGAATATGGAATCGGTGGGTTCATGAGGGTAAACGGAACGCCGTGCTGGATCCCAACGGCCACGTATCGCTAGCAGTCGAGATGACAGGCATCTTATCCGCATGGCTGTAACGGAACGTGCAGCCACGTCTCGATCCCTGAGTCAACAGATGGGGGCGTTTCCAAGACAACAACCATCTGCACGAACAGTTCGACGACGTTTCCAGCAGCATGCACTATCAGCTCGGAGACCATGTTTACAGCATCATGATGGTGGCATCCGTGTTTGGTGACATCGCGGTGAATGCACATTGGAAGCATGTATTCGTCATCGCCATACTGGTATATCACATGGCGTGATGGTATGGGGTGCCATTGGTTACACGACTCGCTCACCTCTTGTTCGCATTGACGGCACTTTGAACAGTGGACGTTACATTTCAGATGTGTTACGACCTGTGGCTCTACCCTTCATTCGATCCCTGCGAAACCCTACATTTCAGCAGGATAATGCACGACCGCATGTTGCAGGTCCTGTACGGGCCTTTCTGGATACAGAAAATGTTCGACTGCTGCCCTGGTCAGCACATTCTCCTGATCTCTCACCAATTGAAAACGTCTGGTCAATCGTGGCCGAGCAACTGATTCGTCACAATACGCAAGTCACTACTCTTGATGAACTGTGGTATCGTGTTGAAGCTGCTTGGGCAGCTGTACCTGTATACGCCATCCAAGCTCTGTTTGACTCAATACCCAGGCGTATCAAGGCAGTTATTACGGCCAGAGGTGGTTGTTCTGGGTACTGATTTCTCAGGATCTATACACCCAAATTTCGTGAAAATGTAATCGCATGTCAGTTCTAGTATAATACATTCGTTCAATGAATACCCGTTTATCATCTGCATTTCTTCTTGCTGCAGCAATTTTAATGGCCAGTAGCGTATCATAATCAAATGTAGCGTCACCAAAAGCCTCCCACGTTCCACATACTTGTTGCGCAGCCTTTAAATGGAGCCATTTTTGTGGGTCTTCAAGTGCCTTGCAAGCTGTAAGAGACGCTTGGCGCTCAGCGTCTAAAATGTGACGGGCTTGTGACTGTTCTACTGTCCCTGTAGCTCTTACGGCCCCTTGGAGTTCTGCATCCAAGTTCCGGCGGACCTAAGATTGCTCCGAGGTTTGCTACGTTCGAGTAATTGCTACAACTCGTGCTCTCTTTGACCTATGCGCTAAATCAAACTTATCTTTTCAACGCGTATCGAAATACTCGCAGTTTTAAATATGGTTCTCAGGCTTATCGTCGGATTTTACTGTTTTATTTCCACAAATAAAACCTCCAGTTATGTCAGATGGTTTAACAACTATCACAAACTGTGTGAACAGTAACATTGGATTCGTACTGTCACGGAATAATCTATAAACACTAAGAGTCGCCGACCATCGCGCAAACGTCAACTGTATACCACTGACGTGTACCACATTAAACATTTTAATATTACTCAAACAGATAACACTTCTTTCTAAAGTAGCCCTTGGTCTCCCTCAGGGTTCAAGCTATCTCATACCAAATTTCATCGATATCGGTTCGGCGGTTTAGTCGTGGAAACATAGCAGACACAGCTGCTTGCGCATTTATAGCATTAGTATGAAAGTTTGGACTAGTAAGAATTAAACACGTTGAGAATTGTATAAGCACTTTATTCTAGTTGTTACCCGCCGCTGCGCTCGCTTGTCGGTAAAATGAAATGAATTGTGCGTACAGCTTTATTGGGCGATAGTCACCGGTCGGGATGTTCGGAAGCGTGATGCAAATCTTTTTATTTGACGCCACTTCAGCAACTTGCGCATCGATGAAGTTAAAATGATGGTGAGGGCAACACACACATTCAGTCGCGAGCGGAAAAAAAATCCGAACCAGTATCACATGACCAAGAGTCAGTAATGTAAACACATGACCACGAACTGCTCACGTAAATCGAAACGCGTCTTCGAAGTTATAAGAGAGATGTGACGTCCATCGGCTAAAAGGCAACGGGCTTTGGACTAATATTAGTAAGGAAGTGCGGATAAACACACAAAGGATTGCATAAGCATTGTGTTCATTCGTTGAATCTTATTACGTAGGGCACATGAAATAAAAAACGTATTTTCACAAATGCGTTAAAGTTCAAAAGTCAAAGAGTAATTAGCTTTTTAAAAGAGTAATTATTGTTCCACATTTCACGTTATATTTTCAAATCAATGAATATGTTACATTACACATTTGCTAAAGTAGCCTTCGCTCTTCCTCAGCCTCCAAACTATCAGCACACCAAATTTCATCAAAATCTGTTTAGCGGTTTAGCCGTGAAAGCGTAACAGACAGAGGTACTTTCGCATATATGTAGATAATGTTAGCATAGATTTAGCCTAACCGTGTTAGAACCTTAAGACCCTCTCTTAAATCGGATCAGGAACAACATATACAAAAAAAAAATGACAGAAGCATTAGTAATTTTTATGCATACTTCTGGTTAAGTTGTGTATTCTGAGGAATTATTACCACAATAATTATAATTATTAACACAAATGATTGTTGTTAATAACAAATCAATGACGACAACAAAACAACGACCCAGAAGGAAAGAAGGAACATGTGTAGAATCCATCTGAAGATGGGTTTGTAATGTGGCCAAAACAGTAATAGTTTGATTTAAATAAACTTTTTTAAACTATACTTATGGTTGGTTGCTGTTTCAAGCCGTAAACCTTATACTACACCCACAGTTCTCATAACGTCTGCTTTCGACAAGATAACAATAACAGTAATAATTGGCAATACTAATAACAATAATATTTGGAGGAATATCATTTCAAAGTTGGATTCCTTCTACAGAAAGTGATTTTGTTTTAATACAGAAGATTTTTAGTTTGTTGAAATCAGTTTTTCTACTTTACTGTTCAGATATCAGTGTAAGGGGCGACGATAAAGTAGAGGAAATGTAATGACCGAGAAGACGATGCAGCATACATAGGGTACGATAGTCTCTACGATTATTGGCATGTAATCACGAGAATAGTCCGTAACCAGGAGTGATATGGCCGAAATAACGAACGTCTCAAATGTATCACACACAAGCATTCAATGCCAATTTCAGCTCGCCTGAGTTCTGGAGCAGAATCTTTTGGAGAATAGAGTCACCATAATCAAGTATGTAGAGTATTAATAATTCTACGAGTTTGTTTTTAAGCTCAAGAGGAAACAGTTTTTGTACACTGACTAATAAAAAATAAAGAACTCAGAAGGAGAAGAGGAAACGAAGTTCAAACTTCATGGATTGAAAGGGTATGTGACGTCATTTCAGTGATTACAAATTCGAGTCACATTTACAAAGAATCCCTTTATCAGTGTCACGTCGCACCCTATCTGGCCTCAATACATGCACCGATTGAGTTGGGAATATTGTCATAAAGCCATTGTCTTCTATCGTTAGGCAAGATGGCCCACAATTGTTTAAGCTTGTCCTTGATATGTGGAAAAAATCAAGGGATCTCGTACGCCACAAGAGTAGCTCAGCATCACGCAGACATTTTACAGAGACTGTCTCTCGTGTGTGGACGAGCATTGTCCAGTTGATAAGTACCATCACGATACTGCTGCAGAGAAGTAACATGTGAGGACTCACGATGTCCACGTCCTACCGTTGTGCCGTCAGATATCCCTCAATCGCTTTCAGTCATGTTCGGATGGCATCCTATACAATAAAGCCAAGAGTAACATCGTTGTGGCTTTCCAACACACTGGAAGAACACGAACTCTCCCGGGTTGTTGCCACACTCGCCAATGATGGTCATCTAGGGTAGCGCAAATCGCGACTCATCGCTGAACACAATGCGACACCATTCATCAGCAGTCCGTGCTTCCCAGCCACGGCACTACTCCAAATGCAACTACACGCATCAAAAAAAGTTTTGGATCACCCTGGTTCCCAGAACTCCTGAAGATAGACATTGACTGTATCACAGGCACAGTCCCTTTGACTGCTCAAAGATATCACTAAACCCGCCCAAAGATGTAAACAACCATGCATGAGCAGCGCCTATTAGAAGGAGACGATCCGACAGCCGATAAGTTCCAATCATTCCACCAGGAAGGAGGTGCACGGCTCGTGTTGTCTGTAGTTCAAACATTCCTAGACGGTCACTACCGCGGTTCGATCGCGTCCGCGTTGTTACTTTGTGCCAGGAAGGGCTCTCAACAAGGGAAGTGTCCAGGCATCTCTGAGTGAACCGAAGCGATGTTGTTCGGACACGGAGGAGATACAGAGAAACAGGAACTGTCGATGATATGCCTCGCTCAGGCCGCCCAAAGGCTACTACTGCTGTGGATGACTCGGATGGCTCGGAGGAACTCTGACAGCAACACCACCATGTTGAATAATGCTTTTCGTGCAGCCACAGGGCGTCGTGTTATGACTCAAACTATGCGCAATAGGCCGCATGATGCGCAACTTCACTCCCGACGTCCACGGCGAGGTCCATCTTTGCAACCATGACTCCATGCGGTACAGGGGGGCCCAACAACATGCCGAATGGACGGCTCAAGATTGGCATCATGTTCTCTTCACTGATGAGTGTTACATATGCCTTCAACCAGAGAATCGTCGGAGACGTGTTTGGAGGAAACCCAGTCAGACTGAACGCCTTACAGACAACTGTCCAGCGAGTGCAGCAAGGTGGATGTTCCCTGATGTTTTGGGGTGGCATTATGTGGGGCCGACGTACGCTGCTGGTGGTCATGGAAGGCGCCGTAACAGCTATACGATATGTGAATGTCATTCTCCGACCGATAGTGCAACCAGTACGACAGCATATTGGCGAGGCATTCATCTTCATGGATGACAGTTCTCTCCTCCGTCGTGCACATTTTGTGAATGACTTCCTTCAGGATAACGACATCGCTCGACTAGAGGGGCCAGCATGTTCTCCAGACATGAACCCTATCGAACATGCCTGGGATAGATTGAAAAGGACTGTTTATGGACGACGTGACCCACGAACCACTCTGAGGGATCTACGCCGAATCGCCGTTGAGGAGCGGGACAATATGACCCACAGGGCCTTGATGAAGTTGTGGGTAGTATGCCACTACGAATATGTGTCAATGCAAGTGGACGTGCTACTGGGTATTAGAGTGACCGGTGTATACAGCAAATCTGGACCGCCACCTCTGGAGGTCTCGCTGTATGGTGGTATAATGTGCAATGTGTGGTTTTCATGAGGAATAAAAAGGGCGGAAATGATGTTTATGTGGATCTCTATTCCAGTGTTCTGTACGGGTTCAGGAACTCTCGAAACCGAGGTGATGCAAAACATTTTATTGGTGTGTGTATTTGTGGTATGTTAACGACAGTCTACATATGGGCCTGCTGCTAGTCTCTGAACATTGGTGCAAGATGACACGGGATGTTGCAGGTATCCCATCACTTGTTGTCAGATGGGAGG
Source organism: Schistocerca piceifrons (assembly GCF_021461385.2). Classification (NCBI taxonomy): domain Eukaryota; kingdom Metazoa; phylum Arthropoda; class Insecta; order Orthoptera; family Acrididae; genus Schistocerca; species Schistocerca piceifrons. Next base: position 383,432,170 of record NC_060141.1, read on the forward strand.
TGCAGGTGTGAAGAGGTTGTGATATGCTTGGTGCACAATATGGCAATCGTCGCTTCTGGTGATCAGACGTGGCCGACTGCAACCTTGATGACGAGTATGTTTGCTATCACTTTACCATGCAGTTCAACATCAGGCAGTTGTCACATCTGAACGCCCACAAATGAGGATACTGCACGATTCTACTAACCAGTCAAATGGAGACACACAACCCGTCAAGAACGTTATCTCTATAAATGCTGGCACCTTCTGCAGCCTGTACGCTGTCAGCGTCACCTTATTCACTACAGAAATTCACTGCTCGACAAAGAATCTGTTTCGCATGACTATGCAGCATCTCCAAGTTCTTCACAGTGACCACTGGATACCTGATAATGCCGATATCCTTTAAATAACCTGTCAAGCTTGGAAACAACATTTCGCAAAAACAGTATTAATGCAATCTAGTGGTCATTCCACCATGTCATCGACAATTGCAGTTCTAATAATTTACATGCCCACTGAGGCTGTGTACGACCGTGTATGAAGTTACACTGACATCCAACCATGTCCTCTGGCAGCTTCTCTATTTCTTTGTCGAGCAGTGAATTTCTGTAGTGAATAAGGTGACGCTGACAGCGTACAGGCTGCAGAAGGTGCCAGCATTTATAGAGATAACGTTCTTGACGGGTTGTCTAAACTGTGGAACAAGTCATACATTTTCAAGTTATTGTCTTGTAAAGCACATACTGCATCATAGTTCATTTTAAAATTGTCATATCACGGAACTGTTTCTCCTTTGCAGCTTTTATCAACACTCTGAAACTTCCCTATTAAATGAGAAGTAGAAAAAGTACTTAACTAACACTGGTCACTGGTTTTAAGAAGAGGGAGTAAACAAACCAGATGTAGCGCCGTCATTATTTTTCGCTGCTGCTGCGTAAAATAGCAGCATTACCTTGTCGGTTGCTGCAAGAGGACTGCAGAGTAGTCGCATTCAGAGTAGATTGAGGCACTAATGCCACCAGACGTTTTGCACGTGGCGGGCTGAGCTGGGCGATGGCATCACAATATCATCGATGTGGCAGAAATGCAGTAAGACTGCAAGATCAGTAGGCCAGTTACTATCCCTCCGAGGTAGGGCCGTGTTTTGGAGTATGTCATTGGAATCGATGCTCTGCCAAAATAAGTAGTCCCTCAACCTGTATAAATGCCCAACATTTTTAGCCAAATGGATCTCAGTGTGGCAGCACCATATATGTGGAAAGGACTATGCCAGGCATCAGAGTGAAATGGCTCTGCAAGCATCTGCCACAAGGCTTGGCATCCACCAACAACACGCCCACTACGGGTTCTGAGTACACCATCATGGGCTTCTAGCTGGTGGTCACCCCCAGGCTCACTTCAGCGGCATCCCCGCGCCCTGAGAGCGGGCAGCTGTCCGAGTACATGGTGCGCAGCTGCTTTCGTGGCAGCTGCTTGGGTGGACATATGCTGTAACCTTCCGCTCTCAAGGACAGGCACTAGTGCAGGGTGCTGTCTTCTGCTACAAGAACCATGGCGGATCTCTTCATCTACTGGCGCGTCATCCTCTGAGTTGCAGGGCTGTTCTGAGACGGCTGACGTGTGTTGCGCATTCCGCATGCCAGCAATCCTGTCATGCTGCTGGCGTCAAGTTGGCCAATGGCCGCCTGTTACACAAGCGTAACAGCACTTCATGCTGCTAGCATATGCCCAGGGGTGCCTTGCAGCCGCAGAGCTTTGCTATAAGAGTTGTAGTTGTTTGCTAGTAAAATTATGACTATTAATTATGTTTCCTTACACAGTCACCAGTCATCGTCCTGCCGTTAACCCGGCACCATAGGGGTCATCCACCCTGGCTCTCCACACAGGGCAGGTGGAAGTTTTACAGCAGGCATCACCAACGCAGCTCAGGTGCAGAGGCCTCGGGAAAACGTGAAGCCCTCTGCCCCTCGACAGCACGTGCTCACTATGAACTAGACAATTCTAAAACCACATTCTGTGTGGGCACTGGATTGACGTCTCTATTCCGCGCAGATGACACTTTTACGTGTCGTTTGAGGGTTCTATTTCTCATTTTGTTTTGTGTACTACCTTTGTAAAATAACTGTCCCTCCTGTTTATTCCTGTATAACCTTTATTTTGTAAGACGCTGAACTTGTTGCAGAATTTAATTTCCTATGCTTTCACATTCTTAAATTAATTCACATAATCCACATTTGTAACTTGTAATCTAATGAGTCTGAATTGTCCTAGATTTGTATCTTTTGTATACAACAAAGTGTTTGCACTATGGCGAACTTCAAAATCAGTATTAGCAGTAGTTCTATTCTTTGTGTATGTTGTTTACATGAAGCTTAGATTTTTTTAGAAGTTCGTAGGTTGCCGGTGAGCATTAAGACACAGTTCAGAATCGAAAAACAGTCATGTAACGGCAGTGCCATGAAAATATTTGCTTAGTAATGCGAGCAGTTATTACCTGGCAAACTGAAGGCCTGGCAAGGGTGACACCAATATCCTGTTTATACCCAAGAAACAGAAAGTGTAGGTAGTATCAGGGTCAGTCAAAAAGTAGTGTGTCCTATTCTTTTATTTTTTATTTCGCAAAAAAGTAAATGCCATATACATAGGATAACAGATACAACATTTACGATTAATTCGTCATTTTTCAGTATAATCAACACAGTAGTCCACAGTTTTTTTTTCACCTTGAAACAGAAGCATGTATAGGCCTACCCATGTGGTAAAACTCATGGTCTTGATTCCTCAGCTACTGAAACATTGAATTTTCACAGTCTCCACACCTTCAAAGTGGTGCTCCCAATTAGATTCTCTGCGCGAGCGAAACATATGGTCGTCTGATTGTCCGATATTTGCATGTAATATTGTTTTCCTTGACTGTTTATTCTGGTCAGTCAACATTTTCAGTATCTACCAAATGTGCATATATCTTGTAGTAGCCCAGTTTTACTACAATGACCGTCACACTGGATTTACCGATGGATAACTGACGACACAATTCATTTCTTGTCACCTGGTGGTCGCCACAGATGATTTGATACACACCCAGGATGTTGTGGGAAGTCGTAACAGCTAGTTGCGGGCTAGCCGCTCTGCGAGTGCATTAGACAATTGTGTTCGCCCTGCATCTTCTCTATGGCGACGAGCTCATCGTATTACGATGTTGACTCCACAGTACCTTTTCTGTAAACCAGCTTCAGTCTTTCATGTATGTGATTCGGCCTTTCTCTTTCTGCAATAAGAAATTTAATCAAAGGACGCACGCGAAGGAGGCACGTCAGTGTCGGCCATTTTATAAACTTATACAGTGCTGCCATCTGTTGATGTAGAACGCTGCTAATGGAGTGGGCTGTGGAAAATGGTTTGCGGAAGTGCGTCAAATTCAATTTACTACTTTACCAACTTTTATAAACTTATAAAGTGCTGCCATCTGTTGATGTAGAACGCTGCAAATGGAGTGGGCTGTAGAAAATGGTTTGCGGAAGTGCGTCAAATTCAATTTACTACTTTACCAACTTCATGATGGGGAAAAAAAATAGAAGACAATACTGATGGCCCCTGTGATAGCTTATGCACACGCTCCAGTTGAGCACTGCAACATGCTACAAGTCTATATGCCAATGACCTGCATAGCATAATAATTAAGCACTGACTGGCGCACAATTTAACAATAGTTATTCACAGCATCCATGTGATTTGTACGATTACACGTCCTGTCTGTTATGAATCACTGCCTGCTTAAATTTTGATGCCTCACTTGTTCGTAAAATTTTCATGTGTTATGCCTTATTGAAATCAGAAACAGTCGTCTCGTTCACACGCAAGACGACTTGTTTATTCCAGCACCATCTGAAACCAAATCCCTTGGACTGAACCATGTTTTCTGTTTGTTTGTTTTTTCTCTTGCTATCCATTAAGGGGACCACACCCTGCTTATCTAACCCATGTTAATTTAGGCAAGTATTTGACCCATTTCTGAAAAAACTATTTGATGCAGGACCTTAATATCTCTACTGTATGTTACATGATGCGAATAGAATCAACTGTACTTAAATCTACTTTATCCATTTTATAGTTTTTAAGAAATACTTTTTTAAATTTTTTAACTAAAATATTAAGTTTTTTCTGCAGAAAATATTTTTTTGTGAATTTCCTAATGGAGGAATATCAATGAATGTAGTACCAAAGGCGGCTTTTTATGTTATGCAGAGTCTCTGAAAATTTCATTCGTTTATCTATGATAATATATAATGGGGCATACGTACTGAAAATTTTAGTTAGTGGGAAATTGACTTTAAAGAAAAAACTTTTGAAATTGTTACTTACAGGTAATTAAAACTGTCCTGCTGCATTTTATGGCCCTTCTTTGGCCTCTAGCAGGTCTTCCAGCTTCTTTTTCACCTTCCTGGATGTTTGTCTTGCTTTCTTGGTCATATTTTCACCAGGATTAATTCCCAGGTTTTTCAGTACCCAACACTTTCCAATATTACCACAACTATATGTAATAACAGCATCATGAACTCCTAGTTTCATTGTATGCATGCCTGCAAATACGGTTTTAGGAAGGCGGTTCCAAATTACGCTGTTGAAACATTCATTTGGGTTCTATGTCTGCCCATGCAGACATTTCCTTAGAAGATCAGTATCAGGTAAGTCTCTGAAAATAGGTTTAATTACTGTAATAACAGCAGCAGGAAGAGAATGCTGATGAGAATAAGATTCTCCATTTGCCTGAGCCCATTGTATTTGCTTCACGAATTTTCTCCTGATGGACACAATGGCTTATCATCAGTAGAGGACGTTAAGTATAGGCTTAACTTGCAGGAGCTTCTATATAAATAGCTGTGAAAGAGGTGAGTACATTTGTAAACAAGCACTGCAAACGTACGTATAACAACTACTCGCAATCACACTTGAACAAAACTAACCGCGTGTTTGAAAGTGTGTTGTTCACAAACAGCAGAAACAAAAGAATAACGACCGTTGCATTCCAAGGATAGCCAACACACTCGGGGGTAAAAAAAACCCTAAAGTGCAGTGTAGTGGATATAAAGATCTAAAATATATGCAGAAAAGTGGAAGACAGAAAAGTGGGCGTGGCACATAAACACATGTGGTAGAAAATTGCTCTTTAAATGTTCAAAAATTTTTTTTTCAGCAAAATACTTTTCAGAGTACTTAAATAAAACCTTAACCCATCAAAATGTGATGAAAACCGAAAATCGATTTTTTTCGACCTGAACCACAGTGTGTTCCCGTTAAGTCGGTTTCTGTTCTATGTGACAAAAGCTGTGACCCTTTCGCAAGGTTGGTATGTGTTTTTTGCTGCCTAATAAAGCATGTATCCATGTCGCCAAAAGAATATATACTGTATGAAGACATTTCCCACAACGGCAAATCTACAGTTCGCTTTGTCGAGTAATATATTCGTTTTGTTAGTATATGTGTATTACAGGGTACATTAATTAGTTGTAGTGAGTCGGCGTAAGTTGATTCCTGACATGTGCGGCACGCTGAGCGTTGCAGTTTCACGGGGCTGCATCAACCAGTCGCGTAACATGATTTTGCAGCCACGCGATTCACAGTCGAATGTTGGCAACAGTGCTACTAGCTATCAGGTATCATCTTACGCAGCCTCGGCTATAGTACAGACTCACCAGCTAACGTCAGGCAGAGCATTGTTTTTGCTGTTGATTTCCTGTTGCAGCATGTATCCCGCGGCACACAGATAGCGGCGAGCGGCCCTGCAAAAACACATACACACTTTTCTCACTCCAAATGCGTCTCTGGAAAAGGAAAATTTGTGCTAGATCAAAGGTGTGCCAGAGTGGAAACATGTCTAAGTTCCTCACGACGACAACCACTACATTGTTTCTGAGCTATCTAATCGCGAACCCAAACCTTAGTTTTGCTTTCTTCTCCTGTTTCTGCGTTACCAAGAGAATGACTTATTGTTTGTTTGATAAGCTGTCCTGACTTTATGGAGGCAGTTGTGCTTATTTTCTTTTTCTTCCAAGATATTAAACAAGTATAATTGTAATTAGGCTCTCTACAGATGAAACAAAAAGACAGGAACTGAAGCTGCACTTCAGGTCCCAAAAGTGTGCCCAAGCAGCTCCGCACCCGCAGCTGTCGGACAACGCTCGCTAATCTTCCACGAATATTTTGTCTACTGCACTAACATAAAATTACAAGCAATTACATAGCCTCTAGTGTCAGTTCATAGGTTGGGTGTGATGGCCCTGGGGAGCTACATATTTAGACGGGTAGTGCAGACACTTAGGGATGTAATGCAGGTAATGCAGACACAGGTCGGAAATGAAGACCATACCATTCGGTATGTTTGCTACGATGTGTCGTTCACGACGTGTTCGAGGTTCTGCTAGGACTGTTGATATTTTCTAAAAATATCAGGAATACAATATATCGATGTTTAAAAGAGCACCATTATACGTTCGATAAATCGAAAAATTATCTATATATCTAAGGAAAAATTTCAATGTACAGGCCTATAAAAATATCGGCTGCGTATTGTAAATATACTGCCCGTTTTAGAGCTGTGTATTTACGTGTTGAATTGTTATTAGGTATTCTATACATCAACAAACTAGCTGCCTGCTTATTCCCCCCAGAGCAAGAACTGAGAAGAAAACGAAGCACGTTCACGCTTGGCGATAATCACTTTGCTAACAATGGTAATTGCGAGTAAGTGGCACAATAAAAGGTGTCCGATGGGTCCGCGTTCGGTTTCGTCACACATCGGATTTGTCTGGAACACTTCACGTCTACTTCCCTCTCTTTTTTTCATTTCTATGGAAACTTGGCGCCACGCGCTCGGATTGCCCTGTTGCCGGATGCTCTGGCGAACGCATGACCGCGAATGCTTTGCCTGTCGGAGGTCGCGATGTATCCAAGGCGGCTCGCACGCTTGGTGATAGCGCGGCAGCCTTCCACGCTGGTGGCCTGGGGGCGAATCCGCCGGGGTCCCGACACATCCATTGTAGTTTAATAATAGGACGTACTGGGAACAAACCCGTGAACAGTTGTTAGTTCGCGTACAGAAAGTCTTTTACAAATTATGTCGGCCCTGAAAAGAGCCTTTTTTGTAGCTAGGACATTGTTTCTTAAAGCAGGTGCTCGAACTGGCGACCCTCTGACGCGACACAAGCTTGGTAACGTCGAACGGCGTTTTGCCGGACTCTTTCAAAGATTCCTGGCACTGTCCTGATGTGATTGGCAGCATGCTGAATGCGATCCATAAATTCCTCTTCGTTTCTAGATGGTTCGCGTCCGGGTTGGTGAACTAGAGCCTTGAAGAATCCCCACAGGAAAAAGTCCGTTGGCGTGAGGTCTGATGATCGTGGGGGCCATGTCCTACGAGTACCTCTGCCCATTACCCGGCCGTTGAAGAGTTCCTTTAAATATCCGCGCATTGCACGACTGTTATGTCCGGAAGCCCAATCATGCAGCAACCATATGCGCAGTCGTATGTCCAGGGGAACATCTTCCAGCAGGCTGAGTAGAGTTTCTTGCAAAAGGTGAAGGTAATTTGCCCGGTAAGTCGAGGAGGTAGACGGACCGAACCAATCAGATGGTCACCCACAATGCCTGCCCAAATGTTGAGCGAAAATCGTTACTGGTGTCCGTGGACGTACGTGACGTGAGGAGTTCACTTCGCCCAGTAATGAATGTTTCAAGTGTTTTAAGAGCCATTCGGATGGAAGGTGCACTCGTGGGTACACAACACAATGGTGGTGAAGTCGGGATCTCGTGCAACACGTTGCAAAAACCACTGGCAAAACCTTAGCCTGTGTTCATAGTCCGCCACAGGATTCAGGTCTTGGACAGAGTGGAAACTAAATGCATGCTGGCCATCATCCCGCAAAACCTCCCAGACGAACCGATGAGTGACCGCCATGTCGTGTCCAATCGCTCGAGTGTTTGTCGCAGGTGCTTCCTCGAAGCGCTCGAGAACAGTCTCTTCAAATGCAGCATCCCGCCGTCTTCCAGCAGCACCATGATATCCCGCTAACGTGCCTATTTCACTAAGTCGCCGGTGAATTGCTGTAAACATCTGCGGGTGTGGTTGGCGTCTCGCTGGGTACCGTTTCTCATACAACCGTCGAGCTTCATGCGCATTACCGTCGGCTAGTCCATAAACAAAAACCATATCTCGTTGTTCTTCAAACGAATACTGTGCTACCATGCTTACTGTATGACTAAATCGCAGGTGACGTGTGTGTGCTCCGAAGCGAAGCTTATGAGTGAATACGTAATGCGTCTGACGTGAGGTGGAGACAAACGGCAAGACCCATTCGACACGTATGCGTATCACGTTGGGGTAATGACGGGGAGAGGGACGTGTGTATGTGTGAATCGACAACCATAGCGCTGCCCGTCACCCGACGAAAGGCAACAGGGCAATCCCACGGCCAACCGGAGTGCGTGGTGCCAAGTTCCCGTATTTAAAAATGGTGCACAATATTAGAAATTTTGGTTCCTACTGGTATCAGCCATCCAGCGTTAAAATTTCGTGACGCAATTTTTCTCCACCCTGTATGTCAAGGAAAGGCTGCTGCGTTTTGTTCACCAACAAAAACTTGATAGTATCCAGAGGTAACCAAAGGCTCCAATTGTAAAATAATCCAGGAAAATGTAAGTGTCAATGGTGGCTCAAAAATGGTAACTGGATGCATTTATAGACAATGTTTCTCAAGAGTTGCTCGGAGGTAAGATACTTTAGAGATAACTGGGAAAATATCAGACATAATTTTCCTTATAAATCTGGGGAAACTGAGGGAGGTTTCATCTTGACTGCTTTAGATGGGTAGAAGGGAATGCAGCGACGAGAGGAGGGGCCGCAACGACAGGGTGAGAGGAAGCAATCAGATGTCGTAAGACTTGCTGCTGCATACCTATAGGTATTAAAATGAATGTTAAGAAAAGCAGAAATAAGTTTCTGCCTAAAAAGTCCCACAAGAAACGGATTGTCGGTTACCTAAGCTGTCAACATAAAAAAATATTCATCTCTGTGGATGAAAATGTGGAGTACCATATGATAAAATTCAACAGTGTTAGACAATAAACTTAAGACACTCACGTACCATGCCCACGTGGTTCAGTAACCATCTAAGAAAGATGCTGCTAATGAAAAGAGAGCATTTTTATGGATGTACACGAAGTCAAAGCATTATTGACAAATGAAAGCCGATGAAGCCAAAATGATCATCAGACGAGAAATTCGAGACACATCCAATCAATTCAAAAAGTGTTCTCTTGCCTATTGATGTAACATATAATTACAAGAAATTTTGATCTTATGTAAAATCATTAACCAGATTAGAGTCATCTATATGTTCTCTCGGTTATCATACTCTCTCAGAAATGGAGGCTATCACAGAGAAGACTGAAATACTAAATTAGGTGTTTTGAATTTATTTCGCTGCGAAACATCGTAATACGGTTCATCCTGTTCATTGTTGCACAAAAGCCGCAAACATAAATACTATGAAAGTAATAGGGAAAGAGCTAAAAGTCTGACTGGAGGCTCTACAGCTCTGACTAGATTATCTGAAAGAAACTGCTCTCCTTCTATCAGTAATTTACCGTAAATCACTGGAACAGAAGAAAGAGGTAGCTTACATTCGGCAGATTGTTCAGTATTGTTCATCACTCTGGGAGCCTTACCTCGTAGAATTAGTAGAGGAGATGGAGAAAATATAAAGAAGAGTTGCACGTTTTGTCACGAGTTAATTTAGTAAGTGCGCGACCATAACCAAAAGCTGATCCAGTTCCAGTGGCTGCCTTTGCAAGATAGTGGTACTTGCAGTATCGTCCGCTACAAACCATAAGATGCCTTGAGAAAGACATATTTAGATGTAGTTATCTAATTTATTGATCAATCGTGAAATGCCAACAGTGTCCTAACATAAAGTAGAAGTCTTACCCATGGGTTGATCTCGTTCTGCGACATCTAGTCCAACACCATACATTACTTACGTCTATACTAGCTTATTATCTAACTAACCACATTCACTGTAGAGTAGCAATAAAGTGTGAACATGTTTCAAAGTGGATCATTGTGTTCTAGGGTTGTAGGCATCCCAATTCCAGATTAGCATTTTGAACGGGTCATTGTAGTATGGGGCTTTTGCGCAATCACATCCCACAGCTCATGCTGCATCAACAAGTACCTCTTCATTTAGATGTGTGCGCTGAAATTCTGAACTTACCACTGATGAAATACAAAGAACAAATGCCTCAACAATACACTGCTGTTACAAATCAAAGGTAATGAAAGGGAGACAGGAGTTAAGAGTAGACTGAGACAGGCTAGTAGTCTCCCCCAACAACTTGTTATACTTAATCAGTATGTAAGTAGTATAGCTGGGACGGTACTGCCGTGTTTTCCATTTTTGCCAGATTTCTGATAATGTCATCAATGACGCCACCATGTGCTGTTGCCAGATTTCCCCCCCTCCAAACCCTCTGGCATCACGAGCCAGCTGTTTTATGTATAAAATGGCAGTAAATTAAAAAATTGTTGGGGAAATGCAAAGCAGCCAATTGTACTACAGTATTTTCCCTCCCCTCTGATGTCATATCCCAGAGCCCAATTGTACTAAATGTACACTGGCAAGAGATTCAAAATGAACAAATGTCCTGTTGGTAGGAAATCCTTGTAGTTCATTTGTGCTAAGTGTAGAATTCATTATTGTTGACTGAAGATGCTGGCGCAGCCTATATGATTGTCAGATTCCCTCTGCCCTACGACATGAGAATCAAAAATGGTGAACTTGGTGGGTACTGGCCCAACCTGCGTGGACTTTGCTCTTCCAACTGCTTGCATCATCATCATCATCTCTCTGTCTCTCTCTCTCTCTCTCTCTCTCTCTCTCTCTCTCTCTCTCTCTCTCTCTCTCTCTCTCTCATACACACACACACACACACACACACAGACACACACAAATAAGCGAAAACTTTAGATGAAACTCCAGCATAGTAAGCGCATAGAGAGTGTAGTTAGTATGAATTTTTCTCATAGCACACAATTATTCTTTAACTAGCGTCGAGTTTTCTTATGTGACACAAGCCCTTCATAAGTTTCCAAAGGTATATGATGTCAAATTATTGTTGCAATAAGAAAATTTTTTTAATACTGATCTTGTTATATCAATGTAATTGTGGCTCTGAACGTCATCTTCTTGTTGTCTATTGGATGATGTGAAGGTCCAAATTTTTTCGTGATATTATGGTTTATTTCCCATCCACACACTACAAACAGTGGCACTTATGCATCAACTTTCTGCACTTTGCTAAACAGAGTCTTCTTGCAGACTTCCACAGATTTCTTAATATTCACTGATTTGAATTAACAATTTCGTTAAATTTTTAGGTGCATATTCCATTAAAAATCACAGTTCCCAATGTACATGATGTACAATTTGTTCACAATATAAAGACTAACTTACTACGCAGCATCTAGACAAAGATTGTTCTATTCTATTCGAAACAAAGACTCACCAACTTTTGATGCATATGATGTATGATGTATTACAACTTGAAGTTCTAATTTGTTTCAGAACTGATAATTGGTCAAATTAAATTTTGTACCTATCTTTCTGCATATATGAGTGAACATTTATAAAGCAATCATACGTCTTAGTGTTAGCAAAAGTTTTAAAGATAGAAGTAATTATTATTAGACATAATTTAGAAATAAAGTTTTGTTAAATTTATGAAGTATGTCACATTTTCAATATAATAAACGTTTCGTATTTTCTTCCATAGGACTGTTTTTATGATATATCGAGTTCACTTTTAAAAACTGATAATATTTCTTAATTTAATGAAAAATAAAATATTATGGGAAATTTCGAAACCAAAATATTTGCGAAGTGCGAAATATATTCTCGTTATAGCCGAATGAAATAAATGGAATTTGTAGGATGGTTCACTTCTTAAAATAAACATAATATTCCAAAGAATTACAAAAAGACTTGGAAAACAGATGAATTTAAACAAATATTTTCAAATGGTACATCGATTTGATAATATCCAATTCGCTACTTCAGACTTGCAATTTTAGCTGAAATACAGCTGAAGAAAGAATGTAATCACAAATTTCATCAAAAAAGCTTAGCATCACAATCTACTATTATTCATAGACCTCTATAATCCTGGTTTAGTATTAGAACCACAGACACAAACTATCTAAAACGACAAAAGTAGAAATGAGCAGACACAGTATACCGCATACATACAGAAAATCAGTCAATTTTGCTTCGAAATAAACAAATTTCGCGACGGAATCATTTAATTTCATGTTGAGATCAGTGAGTTTTATAGAAATATGAGCAAATTTCTTATCGAAATTCAGCGGAATATTCAAGTGTTCCTTCGAAATCAGGGAGCTCAGTGTCCAAATCAATTTTGTTTTGAGACCAGATACTTTTACACTGAAATAAGCAAATACTATGCCTAAAACAATGAATTTTATCTCTAAATCAACGAATTTTGTGCCAGATCTACACCACAGCAAGTGAACCAGTATAGCAAAGAAGGCATGTAGTTATTCGTTCATTTTACAATCTGCAAATGACACCTCACAGCAACATGTTGCAGAACATTTACGTCTAAGTGTTCTTGCTTCACTATGTGTTTTACATTATACATATGACATCAGACGTTTCCATAAGATTTCTGACGAATGCGTCTAGGACTGAAAAAGGAAGAGTTGAAACAGTCTGCTGGAGACATGTCTACTTGGTCTGTTCAGAAAATAATCGAACTTCATTTCTTAAACTTTGTTATTAATTTTACAGACTGTTGTACCTTGTTCCCCTTAAAATAATCCCCTCTCTTAGTCACAAACTTCTCCCAGTGGTTTCCTCATTTCACGAAACAATGCTTCATATCATCAATTGAGATGGCATCTAAGGTCTGGACGAATTTGCTTTGATGTCATCAATGCTCTGAAAACAGTGTCTCTCAGCGCTGACTTTAATTTCAGGAATAAAAATAAATCACAGGGAGCCAGGTCTGACAAGTAAGGAGGCTGTGGGAGGTCAGTTATCTCATTTTTGGCGCAAAACTAACGAAATCACAAAGCTGAGTGCGCAGGCACATAGTCATGGTGCAAGAACTATGAGTTGTATCGTCAGAACTCTGGCCTCTTTTTGAGGATTAGCTCATGTAACAACTGCAAAATGCTTTGTTAGTACACACAGTTCATTGTTTCACCATTTCTGAATGTGTGAGTCATCAGGTGAAGTGGAAGGACTTACTGATCCAGGATCATCTTCAATTGACTGACAACCACCTTTAAATTGTGAAAACTATTTGTAACATTGTGTACAATCCTGAGCATCATATCTGTAAGCTTATTTTAAAGAAACTTTTCCCAAGTTTTGAACAAAATTTTACCTTGTTACCTTGTGTTACTCCACAAAATCGCATATTTTAAAAATCGTCACCAACCCATTAAACACGTTGCAGTCAAATAATCTCAGAAATTAAACGAGATAGTAATAAACACATTGTTAGAAAGGAAGTAATGCTCAAGACAGTGCAACCACATATCACTAAATACCTCCTTTCACGTGTAATTCAAAATGTTCTGTTATTTTCTGGACAGATCTTATGTAAGGGCGACATAGACATCTGAAGTTTCTAATGGTGTTGTTTCAGAGAGGCAAGGGAGCTGCGAAGAAGTGCTTCAGCCGCAGCATATGCTTGTGCTATGGCGAGATATAGAGCAGAGTTGTTGCGTGTTGTTCTCACGACACAAATTATGTTGTTTTCTAGCGCCGCAGCATGGGGAGAGGAGGAGAGAAGAAATTAGAAGCAATGAATGGGTTTTCGAACGTCGAACTTGGGGATTTTGTAGATCAACAGAGGAAAGAGGACTCCCTGTTCCACCCCTGTACATAAAATGCGGAGACGCGGGACGGTCAGAAATATACGATACGATTTTTGGCAGCTGTAATCAGGTAGTCGGCATCAAGTCTGTAAACTCAGATGCTGCTATCAAGCTGCAGGCAGCCACTACGGCCAGCAACATCGCACTCAAAGTACTGCGGCTGCCCTCACCGTGGAGGCACCAGGGAAGAAGAGGACGATGACGCCAAAATTGTGAGAGAAGATATCCAAGGCTCTTCTTCATGGGTTGTCCTTGGATCTGCGATGAGATGGCAGTCAACGACGGATTGTTCCGCTCTGGTTTTAGAAATGTGGCCAGAACGTGCATGTAACGAAAGCGGGCTACATGCACAGGGGGGCCCACCATGATGCTGCTTGACCCAGTATAGAAAATATCCCCTTGTTATCTAATGAAGCAGTACACAACGACAGTCGGTGGCGGCGCCGACCTGCGCAGCCCAATGCCTGCCAGCGAACCGGAATGAACGAGACATTCTTTGCCTGCTTTCGGCGCTCCAGTTGGCTACTCACAGTACCGTTTCCAACCGCTGTACAGAACCCCAACGCCATTTTAAAAATAGAGAACTGAAGAAATCGGCAATTGCGGAGCACGGCCTCACGAAAAAACATAAAATTTTGTTCGATGAAACAAAAATTCTGTCCCATGACTCCACGTACTGGGATTCTGTTATTAAGGAGGCTGTTGAAATAAGAATGAGCCAAAATAACTTTAACCGCGATAGCGGATACCATCTGAGCTGCCCGTGGAAACGAGTGCTTGACGCCGAAAAGCATCAGAGACGTTCCTTCCAAGGTTTACGTTCCAATGGAAGCGGTGGCGCCACCGGGGGACGCAGTGACATCGTCTGCGACAGCAGTATGCAATCACCGACCAATCATAAAACGACCAATCAGAAGCCGTCCCCGGGCTATAAATAAGGCTACCACATCAGCAGTGAAGACAGTCAGCTCCTGACGATGACGATGGAGGTAATCGTTGAAAGCTCGAGATTTTATCCAGGATTGACACGGAAAGAATACGAGAATATTTTACATATAAGTACCGTCGCGAAAAACTTCGTTCCCACCACCAAGATGTTCGCAGCGTCAAAACATGCTGCAACAGCCCATGAGAGGGTGACCGCCATGCCATTGCGTGTTGAGGCAGTCGCACAGATCGAGCAGCCACTCACTATTGTGGTGCCTGCAGCGATACAGAAGACACAGGAGACCTTAGGGGCAGCGATTGAGAACTGAGATGCTGCAGACCTCAGGGCCACAAGTTTAGACAGGGCTGGTGATTATAGAAACGTCCACTCAAACGTCATGACAACTCGTCCCAAAGAGAGAAGAGGAGATGAAAGACATCATAGATCTGCTCAGAGAACTCGACACAAGAGCTCAGTTCCTCTCACTAGAAGCACAGAGCAATGAAGCAGCAGCCATCCTGTGCGAGATGGAGTGCTTCATTTAGTTCCCAGCGAAAGTCGCACTACAGAAAAGGCCTGAGAAGAGCTAGAGCCCCTGTCCCAACCCGCCCAGCTGTAGTCACACACAATTGTGATTCCTAAATTGATCTTTCCAACCTCTTAGCTCCTCCTAGTAAAACAGGGAATTATCTTTAGATAACAAGGGAACACTCCCTGAAATTTGCCATCCAATACATCAAGAAACATATTTCCAGAAGTCAGACAGGCGAAGTCCCATGGTGCTTTAGAGGTGTATCATTAAAGATAAGCAGAAGTGACTGTATCTACAGGATTTCTAAATAATTTATGATGAACACAGGTGTGGTTTCTTCAACAAGGCGCTCATGTGGGAAGTCTTTCACCCACAAAGGTTGTGGACAGTAATGCTAGTGAGGGCCTGCAGTTACAACTTACACCACACGCCACAAGACGGCTTAATATGTTGTCAGATCAAACACACTAGTGGAGCAGTGTTACAGTGAGTCTTCCATATTCGCTGAGGTTTTTGGCACTGCATGTTTACTCAATTCCCGTAAATTTTGAATGCAAATAGGATGTACAGTGGGGCCCAGATGTATTCAGATCAGATAAAATTGACGGCTTACACATCAACATTGTAATGGAACTGCTCAACACATCACTTTTTCGTGAATTATCAAAGTACATGAACTATACAGATTAAAGTATTAACTCTTACAATACATTGTTAATAAATTATTAATTGTATTCTATGACCATTCTCAGGAAGATAAAACTGACAAGGCAGATGCCTTTCTTAGTCCAATATTAAGTCTGTAAACAGGGTCTGTTTAAGGACCAAGCAACACAAGCTGCCACATGGAGTGCCAAGCAGAGAGAGGCGCCTTAACTATAAGATTTGTGTGCGGGACATATCACAATTAGAGTAGTGTTTGCTCAGGATACCAAGCTGGAAGAGAAGCCAGAGGCACCAAAGTGCAAAATCTGTATACAGTGTGTATCACAATTAATAGTGAAAATTGACATGGGTGAAAGAATATGGGAGGAAAAGGCAGGTGGTGTTCCACATGATAAGCTGCTAGTGAGCAAAAATAATCTTGAACCTTCCCCTACTGTATATCTTTGGCAAAGAAAAATCGATTATATCGACAGTATATGCATATCTTTGTATGTGAGTTTTTTTATATCGCTGGAATAACAAACATGTATTTGGTTGGAAACGGCATGTAAGTAATGGTGGTAAGATGGAAGCAGACATGAGGTGTTGGACTGTAAATTCGTTTTGTAAATCACTTTATTAAATTGTAGACAAATATTCTGAGTGTTTTGCAGTGTAAGATTTGATGTTCATTAAAAGCTGATGTGAAATAAAATAATCTGGAGCATTGTGTCATTTTGAAGCACATATGTATGCAACCAATAATCCTGTTGTCTTGCAGAAACAGACTTGTCGATCTAGACAAACAGTCATACAATAATTTCAGCATCAGTGAGTACAAAAGTAAGTAATTAACATCTTTTAGTTTCCACTTGCTCATAATAACTTTCTAATTATCACACAAATGGGAACATTGTTTATACAATGCCTATCTTGATAATTTCTTTAGTACTTGGGTTATTGAAGTCAAAAAAGAGTAAGGGGGAGTTTAAATGTGAATGCTTGCAAAACCATTGTTGTCTGACTTGAGCATTAGATCATGGACAATTATAAGGACACTTTTGCAGGATGTCTTTTACTAGTCAGGGTTGAAGATGGTCACAATAGTGAGTGTTGTGAGATGAGATGTGAAATGGCCACATGTGCACACTTGGGGAAATTCTATGTCTCCTATGTTGTGAGCACTACAATATACTTGACTATAGTTAAACTTTTGACAGTTCTCAATCTTATACAGTTATTAGAGGTCATATAGAGTCTGATTTATGGCAGTTACTCCGAAATGTCTTGAACGAGCTTCAGGCTTTGAATATTTTATATAAAGTGGGAATATGGTGAGAAATTGAACAACTTGTGGACTGTACAATGGGGACTGCATAACACTTTACCCCCCAGATCTACATGCTACAGTACAACTGTAGAAAATTTCCCCACATTACAACAAAATTGTAACAAATAACACCCATGCTAGTGAAAGGGTAACAAACTGCCCCATGTTACAGTAAAAATTGTAACAATGTGCTACTGTTACAGTTAAATATGATCAAAATGCTTCACTTTACAGCAAAAATTGTAACATAATACGTGAGAGTTGTAGGGCAGATCAGAAACCGAAAATGATAAGTCAGTACAAGCTTTGCATCACTCACATACTGATCGTCATGCTAGGCAGATATTTACACTTTTTGATCCTTCGTAATGTCAAACAGCAGCATTTTGAAACATGTTAGCTATAGCTCAACCAACAGTGTAGATATTAAGGATAGGGGAAACTCGAAAGTGTGGAAACAGTACTGTGTGCTGACTTGAATTTCACGCCAACATGTTGGCTGCACTAATCAATGATGGTAGCTCAACGATTGGTGCAGACATTGGATATAATGGACACTGGGAGTCAGGAAGCAGTTCAGCATGTTGACATATTTGCACATTAATGCACTGGAACCTGCACCAGACAGCGTATCAGCACACTGACTTGATTTCCGCTGCTGTGCAAATATATTGCATTGTGCTGTGCTGATGGAAAATAAATGGAACTCATGGAAACATATACATACACACCATAATGAATAAACATGAGAGATTGGAATGGGTGAATACTTGCAATCGACTGTGCAAGTTTTTTTCTGTCTGGAGGCAGTTCAACTCTGATGAGCCTTTCTGAAGATGATCAGCCTTTCACTATGGTGTGCAGAGAATGAGTGGTGAGTCCATCTGAGGGCTAGTAAACTTGGACTCTGCAGAAGAGCAGTAGGAAAAGGCAACTGCAACATCACAGAATTTGGACTGGTAACTTAGCAGGCTGCATCCGTATCCCTAGATCAGCCATCCTGGATCGCCATGTTAGAGTCTTAAGCCATCTGTGACATCTTTGACTGTGACAACATAGGGGTTTCATAACTGCACCATGCACTTGTCAAAGCTATGACGTTGCATCTATTAATAGCCCACATATCAGCATGATTGGTATGTGAGTGATAAGGAACTTGTACTGACCTGTCAGGCTGGGTCTGTGGTCTGCCCTACAAATCTCACTGAATCTTGCAGGCATTCAGCAAATTTTGCTTAACAAGGTAGTGTTATACAAGGTAATACATTATAATTTTTGCTGTAAAATGAGGCATTTTGCTCATATTTCACTTTTTTGTAACAGGAGCACATTGTTCCCATTTTTGCTGAAAAATGGGGCAGTTTGTTACAATTTCACTAGCATGAGTGCTATTTGTTACAATCTTGTTGTAACATGGGGAAATTTTCTGCATTTGTACTGTACCATGTTAAGGGGTTAAGTGGTATGTAGTCACCATTGTATCCCACTTCACTTAAAAATATTCAAAGTCTGAACTTAATCCCAAACATTTTGGAGTGGCTTCCATAAATCAGACTCTCCATCACCTCGAATAATTTCGTAAGTTTAAGGACTGTCAGAAAAATGTCAAAGTCTAACTACAGTCAAGTATATTGTACTGTTCCATAACATAGCAGACTTGCAGGTTACTAGCAAAAGACTTCCCGTTAGAGCACCTCTATAATTGGTCATGGTATAAGGTTCAAATTAGGCTACAGTGGTTTCAGGAGCATTCACACCAATGTGGTAGCCATCACATTCATCCGCTCTGAATATATCTGGTGCCCTATCAGGTATCAGCTGTGCATTCGCAGTTTATATGAATTGTGTAAACATGCAATGCCAAATAACTCTGGAAACCTGGAAAAATCCACTATAACACTGCTTCACTTGTATACTGTTTTTGCTAACATAGTAAGTCATCATGTAGAGTGTCTTTGAAGTTGTAACAGTAGGTCCTCACTATCAAGACCATCTACAACCTTGGCAAGTGAAAGACTTACCACATGAGCACCTTGTTGAAGGAACTACACCTTCATTCATGATAAATTATTCAGAAATCCTGTAGAAACATATGACATCTATATAACACTTACAGATGTATCTCCACCAGATTGATGCAACTCTTCCTTTTCAATCTTGGATGTATTTGCCAGAAATCCTATGAAAATGTCTTACACCATACTTCCAATGTAAAACACAGCGAATCAAGAACACTTAGATGGTAATGTTCCATGACATGTTGCTGTCAGGTGCATTTTGCAGACCAGAAAACTGAATCAACAACATAAGGTTCTTTGCTGTACTGATTCCATTAATTTAAGTATAAAATTCATTGATTTAGACACAATAATAAATTACTTCAGTATAAACTTAACTGATTTAAACACAAAATACAATGATTTCGACACAGAATTCGTTGATTTCAGTACAAAAATTGATTGATTTATTGGATTTTAACACGTAATTCACTGACTCAGCTATAAAATTCAGCGATTTCAACTTGAAATTCAAAGATTTCGAAGCAAAATTCGTTTATTTCGAAGGAAAATTGACAGATTTTCTGTATGTATGTGGTATCTGTACATGTTCATTTCTTTTATATCGTTTTGATAAGTTAGTTACATCTTCTATGGATCATTTTGGGCAATAGATCATAATGATGTGAAACAAGTCATTTTACATTCACTTTGCAAATTAATTTGTAGATACATTTTCATTCTGAATATTTGAATATTTCTATATCTTGGTATATATATATATATATATATATATATATATATATATATATATATATATATATATATATATATATTTGTAAGAACCAAGATATAGATATATACAGGGTGAGTCACCTAACATTACCACTGGATATATTTCGTAAACCACATCAAATACTGACGAATCGATTCCACAGACCGAACGTGAGGAGAGGGGCTAGTGTAATTGGTTAATACAAACCATAAAAAAATGCACGGAAGTCTGTTTTTTGACACAAACCTACGTTGTTTTAAATGGAACCCCATTTGTTTTGTTAGCAGATATGAACATATAAACAAATACGTAATCAGTGCAGTTTGTTGCATTGTAAAATGATGCAGTAGATGCACTTGCCTAGCCGTTCTGTCAGAATGACAGAAGAATACCATAGCTGCTGAATCTTAATCAGATGTGAATTTGGTAAATATTTGATACCATAAACCTCTAGAATCCTATGAGTGGCTTGTGACACACAAGGAAAATTGATGCTACATACAGAATGATGATGTCATATATAAAAAAATACAACTATCAAAAAAATTTGTAGTTGTTGCAGATCCTATGCGATTACTATGTCAGAGTTTCACCTGAAATTTGCTTTTCTTGGTGTGTGTGTGAGAGAGAGTGTTTGTGTGTGTGTTTGTGTGTGTGTGTGTGTGTGTGTGTGTGTGTGTAGAAATAAACTTTGATAGGTTAATCAGCGGAATGTTAATAACATCACAATTCAGATGTCTAAGAGACTAGAAACTGTCCACTTCTAAACAGAGTTAAGAGCAAAGCTGTGTAGTCTTAAAGTGCACCAACTGTGGTGGGGTGCGCTGTCCACAGTGTGCAGTTGCGTGTCATGCATCTGCCCATATTCCTAACTGCGTGAAGTGGCATTACTCTGCTGCAACAAGCCTAACATTGGTGAAAGCAAGATGATACATGAGCAGTGCCGAGCCAGTGGGGCACACCGATGATGCCACACGATGTGCCAGCTGCTGCCATATCCTTACAGCCTTCCCACACTGAGTTCCTGAGTGGTCGAGATGCGTGCAATTGATAACTGCCTTGCTGAGTAGTCCATCACTGTATTGGTGTGGTGCAGTGCACACAAACTCTTAATGTATGTCACCTACCCTGGCGACATCTCTTGACATGTTGTATGGGGACTTGCGGCTGTGTGTAGCTAGTCATGGTACAGCCACCTGTCTGGGGAGGGCAGCAGCAGCTTATCTCTTAGTAGTAGGTAGGTGAAGTCTTTGGAAGTTCTGTAAGTGGACTGGCTTAGCACGAGTTCCAACGTTTGAACAAATAAAACGCAAGTGCACAATTCTCCCATTCCTGTCCTACTACACTCAGTACTGACAACTGTTTTGCAACCATGCAGGTTGCATCACTGATCTGCACAGTTTTCAAATAAGGAGAAGTGGTATAGTGCTATAGTTCTAACAACTGTGTAGGTTGCACTTGTGGGCTTTCCATCACTTTAAAGTAGGGACATTGATTTTTTAATTGCTTACCATTTTAAGCTTAGACCTGGATTCTAAACTTAGCAGAAGTGACCTGGCAACCATGCAGGCTGGGCCATTATCCTCATTTCAGCAATTTTGGATTCTATACTTAGCACAAATGACGTAATTGGATTTTATACTAATAGGACAATTAATAGTTTGCTTCCTAGCGCTATGTTGCGCTGTTGTTTGCATTTGTGCAAAATATTTCGGTGACTGACTATTCAACAGAACACTCAGAATCACGCTAGTGATTACTAACGCCAAAAAAACCTGAGAGATCACAACAGGACAGTTGCCCTTTTTGCCTGTCTACAATAGGTTTCCTGTGGTTATATCATTAAATGCTGGATTAGTTTCTTACTAAAGTTAGGGCTGGATTCCTCACCTTCGTTATTCAGTCCACATCTGTGCTCAGTCTCTGAACTGAAGATGCAGACCTCGAGGCACAAAACCACTTTTCTGGAACTCCATATGTTTCAGAAGGGCATATTTGGATACCCACAGAAAGGAAGATAAACTTCCACTGAATACCAATGGGTACTATGGTTTCTGCTGATATGTCACCCACTGAACACATAAGATGTATTGTAGATTGGCAGCTTGTTCATGACAGTTCTCTGCCACTCACCGTTAATTATCTGTGGACTCTCATTCAAGAAGTGTGGAGAGAGTCGTATGTGATACAGAGCTCACGTCACTCGTAAGTATGCATCTTGGGGTTAACAGTTATCACAAACATTAGTGTAGTGTGTTATGTTCTACGACCATTCTATTTCAATGGTTTACCTGAGTCTGCAGCTGTCGATGAAGCAGGCAGCGAGAGACAGAGCGGCGATGGTCCAGCGCCTCCGATCAAGGTGTGCAGAAGGCCAGAGGAGCTGAACACTAAGTGCATGTTGAAGGAAAGGCTGGTGCAGCACTTGGCACGTCATGCGGCCATGTCCTATGGCCAACAGTAGTAGTGCTGTAGAAACTGCCTCCCGACACTCCCGCTCAGTGTCACTGTCTCCCAACTGATGTCCTGTTACTAGGTGCAACAGCTGCTCACCATTTAGTTTGCACATCAATACGCCCTGTTCCTCAGCTTCTTTGTAGTCCTGCAGACCATCAACATGGCATGTCCAGTATTTCCCTGTTACTACCCAAATCTACATAGCATCAACAGATATAGTGAAATATCTCTCCTCTATAGAAGGATAAATAATCATAACAGGATTTATATCTTATCTATTTGTCAATTAACTAAGCACTGTTTAACAATATGTGTATCACTAATTCATATTTTTGGTACAAGTGAAATTGAAGAGAATTTACCTAGTTTACTTTCCTACAAAACCTTACTCACAGGACGTTCCAAAAGGAAATCTCTACATTCGTAGAGATGACCTGATGGTCATTCAGAGCAAAAAGAAGTTCATATGAATATATGTTTACCAAGTCGGAATAAGTTTCCCATACATTAGTTTCATTGCAGGCGGTGTGAATTTTCTACCTTTCAGAAAATATTTGCCTGCTGGTTTTGGGAAACACAAGTACATTAGTTGAACAATTAGAATAACGTCTGGTGGCCACATGAAAGTAATGCATCTGCAGCGTGATGGAGGTCCTCCATATACTGTCATACATGGGATGCTACATCTCAATATTATGTTTCTTAACAGGTGTATTATTTGTCAAGGAATGAAAGCCAGCACATTTCTGTTCAGATCGTTGATTAAAGAAAGAAGTATATAGAAGAGTGGAATGTACATAAGATGGACTGTTTTGCCCCACCATCAACACTGCAGCCCTAATAAAGGAATATACAGGTACACTTCAGACAGAAGGAAGGAAGACAAGGGATTAACGTTACACATAAGACAGAAAAAGCAATATATTCTCCTGCAAGTACATAAGCACCTTGAAATTGATAGTGAACTTCATGAAGTTTTATTAGAAACTGTTTGAAATTTATTTTCTTACAAATTTACTGCACTCTCTTAAACTTATATTGTAAACTTTCGTAATTTACTGTGCACTGTTGACAGTGTATTATAAAACATCATGAGTTTGAATCTGACTACTAAAAATAATTAAAGCATAAAAATAAAAAGCAAAATAAGACATTTCTTAATGTCAACAGATATTTAAAGGAATTTATCTTAGAAATCATCTGAAGAAGAACTGTAAATAAGCATTTCTGACATCTCGTTGAAGATTAAACTTTCTAAATCCTACATACACAGAGTGAGGCACCCAAGGTAGACCATCCCAAATACATCCAGAAGGAATACATCAATGTGCGATTCTCGCCAAGTTTTACATGACAATATGGCAAATGTCCTGAGGTTTGCAAGTAATTTTTATCATTTATAGTGACGAATTATGACTCCAACTGTGTTATTTTGGTATGGAACAAAATATTTTTCCCCATAGCACCTCATTAACTGGGGTACAATTCTCTTTAGTGATGAACCCTGCTTCGAAATGAGCCTTAATGACAAGTAAAGACGTGTAAGGAGACGCCCCAGACACCAGTGGGATACCAACCTGACTGTCGCTCGCCATATGGCCTGACAACCAGGAGTGATGTCTGGGGTGATATTACTTCCCATAGCAGGACCCCTTTGGTTGTCATCCATGTCACCTTTATAGCCCAGCTGTACATCGACGTTATTCTATGCCCCAATTTGTTGCCCTTCATGGCAAACAATCGTGGGATTACGTTTCAGTAAGATAATGTTCACCTGCATACGGCGAGAGTTTATTACTGCTTGACTCAGTGCTTGCCAAACCCTAACTTGGACAGCAACGTCACTGAATCTTTCCCAGTTGAGAACGTTTGGAGTATTATGGGCAGGGCCCTGCAACCAGTTGGGAATTTTGATGATCTAACGCGCCAAATGGACAGAATTTGGTAGGATATCCCTCAGGAAGAGATCCAACAACCCTATTTATCAATATCAAGCCGAATAACTGCTTCCATAAGGGCCAGAGTTGCGCCACCACATTACTGACTTGCTCAATTTGTAAAGCTCTTTCTCTTGAATAAATTGTCCAATTTTTATAATATTGTAATTATTTTTTCATCTGTACATGAATGTCACATCTACTGATTTCTGTGCCATTTGGATAATATCTTTGTGGTGTCTCTTTTTTTGTTTTAGAGTGTATTTATTCATTATGGATATATCTGGAGTGCCCTGTTTAGCTGCCAATCCTGTATATGAAATGACCATCACATCATTCATGTAATTATTTTTTAGTTTTTTTACATTTATTACTTTGGGTGCATTTGTAATTTTTTCTTATCATATACTGTAAAAGTAAATGTTTATAGCTCTGCAGAGCAGTCTGTACCTCCATCATTTGTACTATAATTTGGCGAAAACCACACCTCAATATATTCACGGACATGGGCAGGAAATGTCTGTACAAGATCGTAGTCCATGGTTGAAGCACCCGCGAAGACATGGTGTATTGGATGTGGTATGCTCTGACTGGTGCTCACTGCACTCCAAGGAATGGGACTCTGATTGAAGATTCGCTTGCATGATCAGCTCCTAGACCAGAGAATCGTAGTTTTGAACTCCCGATGTCAACCGACTGACGAGCGGTAGGGTGGTGTCCTATAAAGCCATTCCGCACAACAATACCTGGAAATCGTGATGTCATGAGACTCATGGAGGTGAGATAGTTCCAGCAATAGCAGTGCTGTATTTGGTGGCTGTGGCACCATCAGATACCACAATGGCTGCTACAGGTGTGACATGCTGCAGTTGAGTTGTGGTGCCTTGGCAGGGTGGCAAGCTATGACACTCTGCTGTGTGGCTGTTGGTTTGATCTAATTGTGTTTGCCATAGTTACTGCATCCCTTTTCCCCACAGAGGAGGTGGTGGAGGCATCTTGTCATGTAGTCAATGGCTATGCCATAGGTGCCTGCACAGTACACAGCATTCCGCATTCCCCAAGAGGGAGATGCTGGCACCATTGGGAAGCGGCGAACTTGAAAAACAAGAACCACATAAGGTCATAATGTAGAAAAGGGCAACAGTGCCTGCTGAAGTCTGTGTTACCTGGCACGACCTGGAAAGTGGCGAAATTTCCACAATCGGAGAACAGGAACGCCGAGAAAGACCAACTGAAGTCCCATGCAAGGTACCCCGAAAGGAAGAGTCAGGTCTCTGTGGGGAACGGGAGACAACATGATCAGAGATATCGGGGACTAGTGACAAGGGCGGTGTGGAACAGAGCAGGATCCAAAAGAAAACACTTTGTGGGCTGGAAAGGTACTTGTTGAAAGAGAAACCAAGTGTATGAAGTGAATGTACTACACTCTGAAGGGAAAAAGCCTGGGAGAGGAAGCAGAGCTGTCAAGACATGGCTGAGTGGCGGCCATAGGCAGAAAGGATGGCTGAACCAAGGACAATGCGTCTGGAGGGAACCAAGTGGGTTCATCGCTATTGACAGAGGATGGAGTGATGTCACCATCAGAAGGGCAGGTCACAAATGGGACAGAAGGAAATCACACAGAAAGCACAAGAGAGAGTCCAATGGAAGGGGGGTTGAGTGCAACAGAAGTAAGCGCGTCAGTAGTGCTAGAACCTGAAAGCTCTGGGATCAGTGGTGAATGCACCAGTAGTGCAGGAACCAGAAATGGAGACAGAACTGTAGGAGATGCTGGAGCTGTAGGAGGAACTCAAGTCTGAGGAGATGCTGGAGTCCAAGGCAGCTATGGAGCCCGAGAAGGCACTGGAGCACAAGTAGGCACTGCAACTGGTGGAGATGCTGAGACTGATGGAGGTGCCAGGCCAGTGAAGGCACCACAACCAGAAGAAGCCCCAGGGCCTGTGTAGACACCAGGGCCAATGGAGGTTCTGGGTCCAGTGGAGGTGCCAAGGGCTCTGGAGGTGCTAGGACCTGTGGAGGTGCTGGAGCCAAACCGGCAGCACAGGATGCTGAGCTACCAGAGGAGAACAGAAGACAAACAACATCGAACTTAGGGTCCTGGGGCCATGACTCTTAAGGTGTTGTTATATTCCAGTGGATAATGACTCCATGACTACCATGCCAAGGCCAAGGAAGAGCCAAGGTGGGTGAGCTACCAGACAAGAAGCTCAGAGGCATGCTGTAAGAGCCTAGAGGAAGAGTGTCAGCCACACTTGAGCAAGATAGGCCATGACTCTTAAGGTGTCATGGTAATCCAGAGGAGATGGACTCCAAGTCTTCCATGGCATGGCTGAGGGAGAGACGAGGTGGGTGAGCTGCCAGAAAAGAAGCACAGAGGCATACTGCAAGAGCCAGACTGGAAGCAGAAGCTGGAATGGCATGTTCCACAGTTGATGGGATACACATTGAACCAAACGAGTGAAGGTATGCGCCTCTGTGACTGCACAAGCATTCATAATACTTGTGGCACTGGATCAGTCATGACAAATGAGCAAACGATACTAGTCGCTTTGCCAACAGTGGTCTTCTTGTACAGCTACTCAGTCATATAATGTCCAAAACCTACAAGGGCATGTCCAAAAACAGTTGCACAGACTGTCTATGCAAATACACAATATCAAAGTTAACTGTTGTCAAACCATCAGCAGCTACCTGTGATGAACCGTTTCATTTGACATTGTTTCGCCACAGACAGTTATCTCCAGAACAAAAAGGAATAGCTATAGCACATGTGGTAATCCACATCCATGTGGCCCGCTAAAATGCAACAAAGGTACACACAGAGCTAAGTCATGACCCACACAAAAGAGTTTGCAATATTTACATTAAAGCAACAGAAGCGGAAAGAGCACACTTAACATCACAAGTCTCTAACCCAGCAAAACACCATAACAAGTTATATAATGAACACTATCTCTAGACAGGAACAAGACAAAAGAAGTAATACTATGGTATATAATCGTGGAATGTGACAGAGCAAAAATTGTGCATACACAAATGATGAGGCAAGCACTCTGATCTAAGAGCAAATAGTAAATGGCAGGCATTGTACACAAAGCAATGTCTCTCAGAGAACATTGGGTTAACAAAGAATTGGAAAGCATGAAAGATGCAATAACCACATATAACTCAGAAGCGACAGGTAGTGAAACTAACTAGCTAAAATTCCGCAGAACCTACAAAGGGATGCACAAATGCAAGTAAGCCAAAGAAACCAACCAAAAATTGGTCTATGCCTGAATGTAGAGCAGACTCACAGAAAAACCCTACATGGAGGACACACAAACAGCAGCAGGAAAGTTAGCTGGATGAGCACAAAGACACAGGGAATGAAGTTTCAAAACCAAAACAGTCGTCCCTAAAAAGTTTACCCTCATCATCAGTGTTGAGATGAGAGCATTACAGAAAACAAGCTTTTACGTCGGCGTCACTGTTGAATCCCATTGTGGGAGGTGTAAGTATCGTTTCTGGCACTGTGGGGCTCTAGGGCAACCAAAATAACAATATAACTTTGGTATACAGTACCTAAGAAAGTACAACAGAAAACAGCTACCAAAAAAATTTAACAAGAACACTGGCCTGCGCCGGTAAACGTTGATAACAAACACAATGGAAGCTTCTTGAACATACAAGCCACGCCGTTGTGCTAATTGCCACTGAGTTATGTACACTGTCCATCCTAGCAAGGTAGTACTGACGTAACCAAGAAATGCCTATACATGAGCATCATTGATTGACTCTGGAAAACTCGGCAGTTTGGAAATGGAATGTGAGACTGTACCTTCCCAGTAGAGTGCACTGCGCTCCGACGAATGGAACACTGATTGTGAGATTGCTTACACGGTCAACTTCTAAATGAAGCTGTGAACTCCCGATATCTACCAACTAGCGTGTGTCTGGGCAGCGTCCTATAAAGCTCTCCGGTGGATGAATACCAATAAATCGCGATAATGTGGCATGCCTTGCAGAGGCGAGCTAGTGCCAACGCAGGAGCGTCGTATTCAGCTGATGTGGCGCTACCTAATACTGCTGCTGCAAGTGTGATGTGCTGCAATTGATTTCCGCCGGCCGCGGTGGTCTAGCGGTTCTAGGCGCTCAGTCCGGAACCGCGCAACTGCTACGGTCGCAGGTTCGAATCCTGCCTCAGGCATGGATGTGTGTGATGTCCTTAGGTTAGTTAGGTTTAAGTAGTTCTAAGTTCTAGGGGACTGATGACCACAGATGTTAAGTCCCATAGTGCTCAGAGCCATTTGAATTGATTTCCAGGCGTCTTGGCAGGGCGGCAGCCTACAGAACTCCGCTGTGTGGTTCGTGGCTGGATCAAAAGGTGTCAGATGCAGTTGCTACACAAATCATTCATTCTTACAGTTTCCATTTTTCTACTCATTTGCCCTATAGTCCCACAATGCCGGCAATGATACATACACTCCTGGAAATGGAAAAAAGAACACATTGACACCGGTGTGTCAGACCCACCATACTTGCTCCGGACACTGCGAGAGGGCTGTACAACCAATGATCACACGCACGGCACAGCGGACACACCAGGACCCGCGGTGTTGGCCGTCGAATGGCGCTAGCTGCGCAGCATTTGTGCACCGCTGCCGTCAGTGTCAGCCAGTTTGCCGTGGCATACGGAGCTCCATCGCAGTCTTTAACACTGGTAGCATGCCGCGACAGCGTGGACGTGAACCGTATGTGAAGGTGACGGACTTTGAGCGAGGGCGTATAGTGGGCATGCGGGAGGCCGGGTGGACGTACCGCCGAATTGCTCAACACGTGGGGCGTGAGGTCTCCACAGTACATCGATGTTGTCGCCAGTGGTCGGCGGAAGGTGCACGTGCCCGTCGACCTGGGACCGGACCGCAGCGACGCACAGATGCACGCCAAGACCGTAGGATCCTACGCAGTGCCGTAGGGGACCGCACCGCCACTTCCCAGCAAATTAGGGACACTGTTGCTCCTGGGGTATCGGCGAGGTCCTCGCAACCGTCTCCATGAAGCTGGGCTACGGTCCCGCACACCGTTAGGCCGTCTTCCGCTCACGCCCCAACATCGTGCAGCCCGCCTCCAGTGGTGTCGCGACAGGCGTGAATGGTGGGACGGATGGAGACGTGTCGTCTTCAGCGATGAGAGTCGCTTCTGCCTTGGTGCCAATGATGGTCGTATGCGTGTTTGGCGCCGTGCAGGTGAGCGCCACAATCAGGACTGCATACGACCGAGGCACACAGGGCCAACACCCGGCATCATGGTGTGGGGAGCGATCTCCTACACTGGCCGTACACCACTGGTGATCGTCGAGGGGACACTGAATAGTGCAGGGTACATCCAAACCGTCATCGAACCCATCGTTTTACCATTCCTAGACCGGCAAGGGAACCTGCTGTTCCAACAGGACAATGCACGTCCGCATGTATCCCGTGCCACTCAACGTGCTCTAGAAGGTGTAAGTCAACTACCCTGGCCAGCAAGATCTCCGGATCTGTCCCCCATTGAGCATGTTTGGGACTGGATGAAGCGTCGTCTCACGCGGTCTGCACGTCCAGCACGAACGCTGGTCCAACTGAGGCGCCAGGTGGAAATGGCATGGCAAGCCGTTCCACAGGACTACATCCAGCATCTCTACGATCGTCTCCATGGGAGAATAGCAGCCTGCATTGCTGCGAAAGGTGGATATACACTGTACTAGTGCCGACATTGTGCATGCTCTGTTGCCTGTGTCTATGTGCCTGTGGTTCTGTCAGTGTGATCATGTGATGTATCTGACCCCAGGAATGTGTCAATAAAGTTTCCCCTTCCTGGGACAATGAATTCACGGTGTTCTTATTTCAATTTCCAGGAGTGTATATTTCGATGCAGTCTAATAACGACACTCTTTCATCTTTTCTTTTAAACTCATTTTCAACACAACAACAGTGATCACAAACACAAAGTTATCCAGAGTCGGTAGCGGGTGAGAGACTTCGAAGGATTCGTCAATATTATCCACAGGTGGCACAATATTTCCAGCCTACGCAATATATTTCAAACGTTTTTGATATACTCAATATGATTGTGCAACCTCTTAATTTCATCCCTACCTCTTCAGTATTATTGCGCATCTAAAAATATTGCAGAGTTATATTTACCATCCAGGGGCCACTTGAAGTGTGCTTGTCTGCTCTTAATGCAAACATACAGAATTCAACATCTCACACTTAATTTACAAACATATCAATTACGGACCCATACAACTCTTTACCCTAAAATGATCTTGGAGAGATATATAATCTTAACAAGACAGTTGCCCACTTTCCAACATAGCTATTAACCTTGTCTTTTCATTCTGGCATTATTATCTGCACATTTTTATTAATGGAGTTTTCAAGAGCATGCATTTTTGGGAAAGATATGTGAAACCTTATTTCATTCACAATTCATCGTTCATTGAAATATTGTAAATCCTTCCTTCATCTAACTTTTAGGTCAGCTAATGAAACCAGTAACAAAAAGCAAAAAGTAAGAGTGACGCCAGACTTACTAAAACAAAAGCAAGTGTATTGATGAGAATCTATATACCATGTCCCATTGAAATATATTAAACAGCATAGTACTGAAACTTCCTGACAGGTTAAAACTGTGTACTGGAGCAGAACTCAAACCTATAACTTTACCTTCCATGGTCAATGCTCTTATCGAATTAGCTAAAGGTAATTCACAACCTATCCTCACAGTTTCAATTCAATCAGCACATCTCTCCTACTTACGTAGATGTCTCAAATCGTGAAAATCTTTATGTGAAAGGTGCGTTTTCAGATTCAGATCCCACTCTGACACACAGTTTTCATCTCTCAGGAATTAGAAAAAGGAATACATCTGACTGCAAAGTGCAAGATTCATTATGGAAACATTATTATTGGTTTTTAATTTACTTAAATATAGACAAACTTTAATATTACTAAATAAAATCAGTAACAATTTAATAAATAATACATTAATAATTGCAACCTTTTAGAACATAAAATACGTGGTATCAACTATTAATGCTGCCCTGAAGATCGCTTAATGGAACAAGAAAGCAATAGAACATACCCTGTGCAACGTCAGGTGGCCGCAAATCACCTGGTGGCTGATCATTTCAAATCCAGACACAGTTGTAATGATTATCAGTCTTCACCCGAAAGTTTCATGACTGACTTTGAACATCATATATGTAAATACAGAATGCATATCCAAACCCAAAGAGGAACTCCTTCAAACCCAATGGCAAGAATACAAGTTTGATTAACATCTTACGTTTCCAGGAGACCCATAGGGACACAAAACAAAGAAGATATAAGATACAAGGCAAGAATCTTGTTACTGAACAGTATGACTGAGCAATATTCGTTAAAATGACTTATTGGTGCTTCTTACAGTATTCACTGAGGAAGATAATACAGAAATCTTGAGCATTGAATTAAATAAATGTGTAGCCACCACAGTATACAGACCACCCAGTGCACGCTTCATCTTTAAGGAACCATCTAACATTCACAATCAAACAACCTTGTTAATGGCAGGAACTTTTAATAGTCATAATAGTGTCTGGAGATATGAGGAGTAATACAGTGGTCTGAATCCAGCAACTTAAGCTAAATCCATGATAGTAAACTACTTCCAACAGTGGACGATGGAGGCAAGGATACAATCCTAATCTGATTTTCACCAGTGAAGAAACAGCTTCACAATGTGGCAAGAGCATAAGACATACATTTAAAAATACTCAACTTAGATATAGCGTATGTCAGATTATTGTGGCACCTAACAGTTCAATTCACAAGGTTATACATTTTCAAGAAAGCAAACTGTAATGTGTTTCCTGAGACTCTATACAGCACTGTGTCAATAATAAAGCCTTGTCCCAAAGCACATGATGATTCTGTAGCAGTCATTCAGAAGTCATCTAACAAATCCTTCCCATGTGGATGTCATACCAACTACATTCCTATTCTTAGTAAATAAAACGCCCATCTGCTGGAAGAATACAAGAATTTTTTCGAGGAATTCTCTTTTATTAAGCAGATATCAGGTGCTGCTTTAAAAATTATTCGGTCTGTGGCAGAAGGTAAGGTAAATCAGTTGACAGAAATGGTAGACTGGTTAGACATAACCAAAAGTACTTCAATAGTTTTTTAAAAATGGCAGTACAGACAAATATGGCAATGGGCCTAAGATTAGGAGGCAAGAATATCTAGAAACAAATCATCTCTCAGCTCCAATTTGCAGAAAGGAGTTGCAAAAAGCTGTACAACAGTGCAAGAATAACAAGGTAGCTTCCTCGGACGATATATGCATAGAGCAGATAAAGAAATTCGGAGCAACAACACTGAAAAAGCTTATGGAAGCCTACAATAACTGCTTAAAATAGAAAAATATTTCACAACAAATGGAGCAAAACCAAGATAACGCTATTCTGAAGCCAGAAAACTAGCCTTCTGATCGCTAGAGCTATTAACC
Organism: Schistocerca piceifrons; assembly: GCF_021461385.2. Classification (NCBI taxonomy): domain Eukaryota; kingdom Metazoa; phylum Arthropoda; class Insecta; order Orthoptera; family Acrididae; genus Schistocerca; species Schistocerca piceifrons. The sequence continues at coordinate 383,465,227 of NC_060141.1, forward strand.
TGTCTCATTATGATGTCATCTTAATAACATATTTGAAATGGTGCTTTTGAACAGTCTATCATGTGCTCACAAGAGCACTGGGAACATTTTCTAACTACTGTAACAAGAAGCACTTGAAGTCAAACCTATGCAGAACTCCTACAAAAGAGCAAGGCAGGAAGAAAACAGAAAGTTATTCGGGAAGGTATTGGGTGGGAGCATTATTTTACACCCAGGTACCTTGAAGTTACTTTGGAAACATCACTCAATCACTGCCAGCGATGATGTAACGCCAAACATAAAGTGTCAGTCCAATACCATATCATCAAGAAACTTATTGGTAGTAGTTGGGGTACCCCCCCCCCCCCTGTCCTGCCCTTTTGCTATGGCACTTTGTTTCTCAGTCGGTGAATATACCTACCCAGTGTGACATAGACCCATCCACATGAAATAAGTAGACACAGCCCTTAATGAAACTGCAAAGATCATTACTAGATGTCTGAAACCAATTCCTGTTGACATATTGTACTGCATGGCCGGCATTGCTCTTCCTGAGATTTTCTGCGAAGTTGCCGCTAATGCTGAAAGGAAGAAAGTGATGACAATGACTTACACCCACTGCATGGTTGAAGTCTAGGAAGTGCACTTTACAGTCAACATCAACAATAGATACATCGACCAACAGAGTAAGAGAAAAACTGTGGGTAGTCATTTCCAAGCATGGGCAAAGCCAGCAGAATGCTTACCGGCTGGGCACAACTTGGACTGGACCACATAGATATCACTGAACAGGTTAACGAAAGGGCACAGGTAAATCAAAGAATGACCTAATGAGCTGGGGATACTTCGAAGTGCTAACAATGTGTGAATGTGGAAAAGCATGTAACGGGACATCCTCCCCTAGCATTACTTTTGCTCAACGGTAGTTGTCAATACCAGTATTATATCTCGAATTTTAGACAGGTCAGTATTATCTCAGCTGCTTTTTTGAAAACTTTCATGCAGTTTTATACACAATATGTCATATATCAAGCTAAAATTCATGAAAGGTAATTACGTTATTTTCAGTTATACAATCGATAAGTACTAGTTCTGAATGTACAGTTAAAATTATGTTTTTTAGGGACATTTGAAATTACAAATTATTTGGCACACTTAAAATTTCTATTGTCAATCATGCAATCTAGTTCTGTTTATTATGTTTATTTCTGGATTAATAATAATAACAATAATCTAAACTAACAGAAATTCATTTGTCAAGAAAAACTGTAAACCCTTTGGAATATTGTTATTTCCTCTGAGTGATGCAGTAGTAAGCATGCCTCTGATGTGATCGGACATATTTTCGTATTTTGGATGAACAATATAATTTCGGTTTTGTTAATATGAAAATTCAGAAGATTGAATGATATACTAAAATCTGTCAAAATATATTAATGTAACAACAGAAATTCTTCAACAACAATCTTCAAATTTATTTAGATCCATTCAACCATGTGGACCTAAAATCTGAGAATTTTAGCTTCAAGAATCAGACCCCTAAACAAGAAGAACTGGAGCCTACTCTACACAAAAAGCTAAGTAAACTAGAAAGTTTATTGTAATTTTCACTCCTCTCAAATTTTTCATGAAAGACTTCGCTTATTTTGGACAATAACTGGAATTAGAAAGGAGGGGGTAATTACAAGCACAAGATAACAAAACATCTGCATCAGTGTTTATGTTGTCCTGACTTTTGGGGTGAGTAGGAGCTGTTCAAGGGACAAGGAAATGCGGCAGCAATTGTTTGTTTCTGGACAACTACAATTTCAGGGTATTCATTTCATTGTAATTTCAGTTCACATTGCTATGCACATAGATAAATAAATTCCTTCTATTTCCTCATCTGACATTGTAAATATTTAGAGCCCTACATGCACGCTCCTCACTCCAGTAAACAAATAAATGCCTTATAAGTTGATGAAAGGAAGACATGTATAAAAAAAGACTATATTTTTAATTCTTAAAAGCAGTCCTAGCATGTGAATTTAAAGAAACGTTAATGCTTAGTAAAAAATAAATAAACAAATTTTGAGGAACTGCTGCTTCCAGTTTTTAAAAGACGAAATTAATAACAACAACATATTAGTAGTCCAGCAGAACGAGATGAGTAAGTTCAGATCCATTAAACTGGATATTAAATAGGCCTCACATAATGTTTCCAGTCTAAATCTAGAATTGCAGCATTCATTACTTCAAAGATCCAAGTTGTTAATTTTTCCTACATATATTTTCTGTAATATGACTTCATTTCCCTATACCCATACCTCCTACGGAATCAGCATTTTTATATAGACTGAGGCAATGTTAATTGTAGCTGGTGGCTGGATTCCCTTCCTAGCACCACCACATTCTCTACGACATAAATTGTGTACCTTATCTGTCTGCACCTAGAGTACACCTATGTTCACCAAGTGACATGGAACAGTGGTTTGCATACTGGACTTGCATTTGGGAGGACGACTGTTCAAACCCATCTCTGGCCATCCTGATATAAGTTTTCCGTGATTTCCCTAAATCATTTCAAACAAATGCCACGGTGGTTCCTTTGAAAGGGCATGGCCAACTTCCTTCCCTTTCCTTCCATAATCTAATGGGACTGATGACCTCACTGTTTGGTCCCCTCTCCAAAATCAATCAGTCAACTGACCAAATCTATGTTCAAGTGTGAGAACATTTTCTAAATGTTTGTGTAGCAGTCCATGGGTGCCAGCCAGGTATTTACCTGCTTCAATGTGGAAAACCCATAAGACCCACATACACGCTGGTTGGCTCATGTATCCCAGAATTGGTGCTTTAACATGGTCAGCTATCCTGTTGCTCCTGTAATATGTCAGGGCATATTATACACAATTTACTTAATTGTTAATGGTGTGACATGGTTTTCTTCAGTCTTGCACATTCAGTGCATTCAACCTACCTCGCTCATGTGTACAGAATAACACCAAATAGTATTATGATAAAATAAGACTAATAGAAATTAACAGTGCCAATAAAAATTTAAAAATTTTAAACAATACCGACTTTACTTATTCGTTTTGACACTAACAAATTTTATACCCCATGAATATTTATTACTGTCCCTAAGAATTATGCAACGCATATCGGCACAACAGTAAATTACAGAGAATAGTACATCACATTACATAAACTTAATTCCTAGATGTTCTAGTTGTTTCTAGTTCAATACATAGCTACTATGAAGTAATACATTGAAATTAAAGTCATATATTTATTATGCAGTTTTCTATGAATTTCTTCTCATCTACATGTACTGTGTGTGATACATCTTATTTTTTAGATCACTGGTAAAAATGTACAAAAGAGGCATCCATTTTCCAGTGTTTGCTGCCAGAAGAGAGCACACCTTTTGCAGCCAATTAATTAATTAATTAATTATGGTATTAACTAGAAAGCTAATGTGGTGTGCTTGCCTTAAAGAGCTATTCACCAGGTCCTACTTCCCAGCTAATTTATCTTGATTTCAGTGTTCCAATTTTTATCCACATTGCAATTGAAAATCATTATATTATGTTTTAAACAAGTTGTGCAGTATATCAGTTTCACTAATATTCAGTGCTGATAATGGACTCGAAAACGAAATACTATGCCACAAAAAATAAAATGTAAACAGTACTGTCTTAAAGTTATAATAATTTGTTATTTCTAGATTGCTAAAGACTTAATAAAATTAAACAAGAATGATGCTTCTGCATTTTGAGTCATTATAACAGCAATGGACACTTAATCTATGTTCAAATAATCCTCTATCATTTAGTTACTTAAGCCTTCTCAAGTTTTTAGTTTTAACATATTGAAAACAATAACAATGAAGAACGAAAAACTCCTGCACAAGTAAGCTGTTCATCAGTAATCTAGAACATAAACTGATAAAATAATTGAAATTGATGAAAAATATTATTTAAAGGCAAGAAAACATTTTATTAACTTTGTAATTACACCCTGGATACGAAAAAACACATTTACTGTAAGAAAATACACAGAAGTTACACACAAGCCAAGGATAAAGATATTGACAGCAGAGTCATGGAGCAGCACATAAATATAGACGTCAAGGATTTTTTTCTTTTCTTTTAACACTTCCTCCAAAAGAAAAAATCATGAAATTATTGCTTTGTCTCTTGCATGCCAATTTCTGAACATAGAAAATTAAATCGAACTCGTTCAAGAGGTTTCGTCAAAATATCTGCCAACTGGTTGTGTCCATCAATGTGTTCCAAGAAAATCTCACCGTTCAGATATCTTTCACGAACATAGAAATGTCGGACCTCTATATGTTTAGAACGTCGATGATATTCTGGATTTTTTGCCAACTTCAATGCACTAGCATTGTCAATGTAAAGAACTGGAGGCTGCCCCGACATTTCCACTAATTCTGATAGCAGACGACGTAACCAAACTAACTCTTTTGCTCCTTCACTAGCTGCAATTATTTCCGCCTCGGTTGTGGATGTGACCACTACTTTCTGCAACTGACTTGTCCATGACACTGCACCACCTGAGTACTTTGCAAGAATTCCAGTTGTTGAGCGCCTTGTCCGGTTATCACCTGCGAAATCTGCATCAGCGTAAATCTTTAACTCTTCTTTTTTATTATATACAATTCCAAAATTTAAGGTCCCTTTCAAATACCGGAAAATGCGCTTTACTCTATTCCAGTCTTCAGTGGTTGGTTTCTCCATAGCTCGAGCAGCTTTATTGACTGCAAAAGTGATGTCTGGACGAGTTACTGTTGAAAGGTACATGAGACAACCAATTGCTTCACGGTAGGGTACAAATGACGAAACTTCTTCGTTTTGATTATTGTCCTCACGTCCAATAGGAGTTGAGATTGTATTGCATTCTGCCATTCGAAATCTTTGCAGAATTTCTTCTGTGTATTTCTCTTGACTTATCATTATTGCTCCATCTTCATATTGCTTTATTTTTATGCCAAGAAAATTGTCAAGATTGCCAGTTGTTATTTCGAATTCATGTTGTAAAACATCCATAAAAACAGCAATTTCTTTCTTGTTACTGCCGACGATCAGGCCATCATCAACGTAGATTGCCACATAAAGGCTATTTCCATTTTGTCTACGATAAAATAGGCATGGGTCTGCATCACTGTTTGAAAAACCAGCTTTCTTCATGAACTCAACAAAACGTTTGTTCCAGCAACGTGGCGCTTGCTTCAACCCATAAAGACCTTTTTTTAAGAAACATACTCGGCCTGTACCATCTTCGAAACCTTCTGGTTGTTCCATATATACTTCATCTTCAAGTATTCCATTCAAAAAAGCTGTCTTTACATCGAATTGTTCTAGCAGCATTTTCTTTGAAGCAGCTACAGCCAACAGAGTTCGTATGGTGTCATAACGTGCCACAGGGCTAAAGGCGTCGTCATAATCAATTCCTGCTTTCTGAATACAGCCTTTTGCAACCAATCTGGCTTTAAAGCGAGTACCTCCATTGACTGCGACCTTTCGCCGTAGAACCCAGCGGTTTTGCAATACTTTGGCATTCTTCGGACGGTCAACCAGCACCCAAGTATTGTTTTCCTTAAGTGATTGAAGTTCTTCACTAATAGCTTGCATCCATTCTTCCTTCTCGTTTGACTGCAATATTTCCGTAAAACAGTTTGGATCTTTGTATTCAAGTGCATCAACTTTTGTTGCCATACAAAATTCACCACTTTCCATCCAGGTTGGTTTTCTTCGTTGTCTTTTATTCTTCTGTTTCTCTTCATTAGAAGATTCAGCAGCTTCCACTTTTAGAAATTCTGTTAATTCTTTATTTTCTTCAGATTCACTCGACTCTTGACTTTCTCTAGAATCGAGAGTGCCAATTTTTTTCTTGAGTTTGGCTTCCTCCTGAAGTGTACAGCCTAGGAGATTTACATTGGTCATCTTTAGATGAATTCGGATCATTAAATTCTTCCCGAGGGACTTCAAATTCAACATGATCACTATGTAAATCACAAACAATTTCTGGCTTAAATTTTACATCGTGACTCAACACCACTTTTCTTTTAGATGGAATCCAAACTCTGAACCCATCTTTGTCATTAACATATCCAACAAGTCGTCCAAAAACTGCCTTATCATCAAACTTGGAACGGAATTGTTTGTTAATGTGAACATAGCAGCCTGTACCAAAAATTCTGAGATGATCAAGTCGTCCTACTGGTCGATTAAACCATAGTTCATAAGGGGTTTTATTTTCAACTGAAGATTTTCCAGTACGATTTATTAGGTAGACTGCTGTGTTACATGCCTCTGCCCACAACCCTTTAGGTAATTTACTCGGATTTAGCATTGACCGGGCAGCTTCAACAATGGTTCTATTTTCCCGTTCAGCCACACCATTTTGTTCAGGAGTGTAAGGAGGAGGAATCAGTAGCTCTATTCCCCTGTCTGCAAGCAGTTCACTGACATTCTTATTGTTAAATTCTTTGCCACCATCACATCTAAATTGTTTGACAACATGTCCATTAGTTCGTGCTTCATTTAAAAACTGCTTAAGCACAGTACACACTTCACTTTTGTGTCTTAAAAAGAAAATTCGACGAAATTTACTAAAATCGTCTTTGAAACATACATAATAATGCTTGCCTCCAAAAGATTTCGTGCTCATTGGTCCATTTACATCCGCGTGGATTAATTCACCAGTACTGGTAGCGCGTATTGTTCATGCTTTGAATGGCAGCCTATGCATCTTTCCAACCACACAGCCGTCACAAAATTCACTCTTGGCATCTTCCACATTAATGTTCATTCCTTTTAAAATATTCTTCACATGTTGTTCATTCTGATGACCAAACCTTTCATGGTACACTTGAAATGTTTCGGATGAAGTCATCAAGCTCATACGATTCATTTTTGCATTTCTAACAACACGCATGTTCAACACATAAAGTCCATTTTTCACATAACCTGTCATAACAATATTGCCACTGACTTGTTTTCGAACACAGACATTATTATAACTAAAATTAGTACTGTACCCTCTGCAGGCAATGGCTCTCACAGAGAACAGATTAGCACTTGCATCAGGGACGTATAAAACATTGTCCATTCTAGCATTGTACCATTTATTGTTTAGTCGGATTTGGATGTAAACTGTTCCTTGACCGTACGCACACATTTTCACATCTTGTTTTCCCAATGAAATTACTTGAGGAACATCAAATTCACTATACGAAACAAAATACTGTTTGTTGGGAGTGACATGATTTGTAGCGCCACTGTCGCAATACCATTTATTTGGGTCACTGTGATTACTGGTACACACACCCATAGCGTATGAAGTAAATGCAGCGTGTTCACTGTCTCGCTTCTTCTCTTTTCTTTTATTGCTGTCACGAGTGTTCTGTGGACACTCTGCTGCCCAGTGACCTAATTGTTTGCATTTATTACATGGAAACTTCTGTTTTAATTGTGACTTCGTCATCTTTACTTGCTGATTACTTGTTTACCGTTTTCTTGTTTTAGAAACGACAAAAGCTGCACTTCCATTAACGTCTTGTTCACGCAGTTCAATAGTACAGAGTTTTTCAATCAATATATTCAAGCTTTGCTTTTCTGTCGGTATCGTATCCCAGAGATCCTTAAAATTGTCGTAGTCTTTTCCCAGTGTAGACAAAATTCGACCATTTAAGATTCTTTCAGATAGCGTATTTTCTTCATGTTTTGATAATTCATCGTTCAGGTCCACAAATAACTTTTGCAGTTTGGCCACATGTGAACTAATATCTTCTGATTCATCACGTTTAACACGGAAAAATGTTTCAATCAACATATTCAAACGCTGAGTACTGCTACGTTCAAATCGGGCGCGTAATTTGTCCCAGATTTCTTTAGCATTCTTGCACGTTAAGACGAGTTCTGCAACAGGTTTACTTAGCGCACTTGCTATAAGACTTGCTGCCTTTGCGTCGTCCTTGAGCCATTCCACATATGCTTCTTTTTGTTCACTTGTCGCATCTTGCGGCAACTCTACACGTTCACGTGTACCGTTAATAATATCTTCTAGTCCATATGCACGTAGCACCATAGAAATATGCCATTTCCATTTAGCCCAGTCGTCAGGTCCTTCAAGCTTATCAATGCTGACCTTATAATCGCTGCTAGCAGTCATGTTTCTTTACAGACATACGCTCATTTCAAATATTGTTTTAATTAAACTGTGTTGTTTGCCTTTACACGTGTACTGGGCCCATAACCTGATGAAAAATATTATTTAAAGGCAAGAAAACATTTTATTAACTTTGTAATTACAGCCTGGATACGAAAAAAACACATTTACTGTAAGAAAATACACAGAAGTTACACACAAGCCAAGGATAAAGATATTGACAGCAGAGTCATGGAGCAGCACATAAATATAGACGTCAAGGATATTTTTCTTTTAACAGAAATTAACTTTCAATTATATTGCATCTGCTCTAGTACACCTACAGTCAGAAATAATAAGTGCCTATTTGCTAGTTTAGATTAATATGATATGATTAGCATAGAATTGTATTTAATGATTGTGACATGTTATAAAACTGGGATTATAATTGATTTCTGATAAAGGTAACTGAACAGAGAAAAATTCATTTTGAGAGAAATTGTCTTTATATTAATCAGTGCATTTACTATCAATTTTTCTCTTTTCCAATACAACCCTAGGTAAAGCTACTGATAACAGATTATTAATTAGCAATGAATTACAAACAATCCTGTTAGATGAACGTCTGCAACTGAGCATTATACCAAAGGTTGAAAATACAAGGCACAGTGTGCTATCTATGAGCCTAGTACACATCCACTGTGGGGCTCAGGGGCTACAGCACCAAGTTACGACATCAGAAGATGAGCGTACTAGAGCCCAAAATTGGTAATGTGATAATAAAATAACTTTACAACTGGATTGGTATTTTCAACCTCTGGTAGCAATGGAGTGTTCATAAATTTAATTGAAGTATGTCAAACGCTCAGATCTCAATAGCTGCTATTTTCAAATACTGCAAAGGAAAGTATTTCTTTCTCTTTGAGTTCCCATCTTCACTACTTAATACTATATAATGCTTGCATTTGTATACATCTTCAACAACTGTAGTTCTTGATACCCTGCAGAGTACTTACTATTTCCTAATATCTCAAAATAACTCAGTTCTTTGTGGAGTGCCATACTCTTAACTGTACGAGGGCAGATATAAAGCATTGTAGCTGGCCCCTAGGCATGCCACTACAACCATCAATGTTACACATGCATCCTGCAGGTTTTCTGCTATGCTGCATGCGCACCACTGATAGTGGCACTGAGATCATGGAACAATTTTCTTCGTCTGGCATATCTGTGTGAACACCATCTATAATGACACTGCAGTTAGTCAGATGATTACACTCACATCTACTGCCTGCCTTTAAAGGCTATAACACGGCCGCCAGCAGGCAGATCGTTTTCTCATTCTGGGGAATTACACTAGCCACCACTTGTGGCCCATCAGTCAGAGCTTCTTCGCCCATCTCGCTGGCCATTCGATATTGCCATGTTCGCAGAGGGCAACTGTTGGTACCCAATGCCTGTCAACGTCGTCACTGTCTCAACAGCTCGATGACATCACATTACGTCGGCCATTATGCATCTTCACATCCTCAGGGGCCGCTGTTGGTTGAGCACTGCCTCCCACTGATCCTAAGGCCTGCCAACGTCGCCGCCGCCTCATTGACTTAGTGACATCATCTCGCCGACATGTCGATACAGTCACTTCCTGGGTGGCCCCACTGGTCGAGTGCCATCTCCGAGCTGTTCATGACACCTGCCAACGCCGCCATCGCCCAAACTAACATCACCATTACTGGCCCATCGCCATCATCACGTCCTGAGCAGTAGCTGCTGGTTGAACACTGCCCCCACCGACCGCTGACGCCTGTCGACGTTGGCTCATCGAGTTACCAATACTGTCGGTATTGCTGGGGATCATGGCATGTCTAGGCAAGAACCCGAAAAGGCCTTCTATACTGTAATACCACATGTCATGTTAATGTTAACCTTGTGCAATAAACCGCTGCAGATGTTACTGGGAACTACTGTTTACTTACTGTGCTTCTGACACCATGCAAGGATGCAAAATAAAGTTTAACTATGATATCAGTAAACTAAAGTTACATAATTAATATTTTGTTTCTTCTCAGGTATATGTCTGTAATCCTGATACAGGCTGAAATCACTGTACAACAGTGCTGTAGCACACTAGTGAAAGAGCCAAAACAAAATGGGGCAGCACTCTGGTCAAGTGGAGTTTTGTGCAATAATATATTTTCTGCGTTTGTTAAGGAACAACACCTGTAGCAATCCATGCTGAGTTGTTAGAAGTGTAGGGCAATAATGCACCATCATATGACATGGTGGTTAGATTGCACTGGCTATTCCATTGTGGTCATACAACTCCAAATGATGATGAACAAAGTGCTAGACAATTTCTCTGTGTAGAACTTGAAAATACAAGAGAAAGGTCGGCGAATCACAATTAAGGCAATAGTAAAAAGATGAAAGTCCGTGAACGATCGTTTTCAAGGTCTTCCATAACATTTTGAACAAACATTGCTGTGAGCTTTGTTCTGTGGCAGCTTATATCTATTCAAACAGCCAATAAATCCTGCAGCTATATTACACCAATCCATACGACTTCTTCAGCCACCTAATCATCATAGAGAGCTGAGTGTATCACTATGAGCCAAGACAAAGCAAGCTGTGGAAACTTGGATTCAGAACTAACATTGCTGCCTACTTCATTCTGTTGCAGCTTATGTCTATTCAAAAAGTCAATAAACCTTGCAGCTGTGTTAGGCCAATCTATATTACTTCTTTAGTCATCTAATTATCATAGATTGCTGAATGCATCACTATGACCCCAGACAAAGAAGCAAAGCAAAAGTGGAAACTTGGATTTAGAACTACTAGAACAGCCCAAGACAATCATCATTGTACAAGTGGTACTGGGTATGTTTTGTGACTGGCATGGTGTGGTATTGCTTATTTGGAGCAAACCGTCATAGGAACATACTAGCTAAATGTCGTCCTGACGCGGTCTCGCAAGGTAATCACGACTAAGCGTTGCATAAGTTGTCAAAGGGGGTGTTTTTACTTCAATACAATACCTCAACTCATTCTGCACAGGAACAGTCACATATGGCAACCCATTGATAAATGGCTGATTTTCGAGGGTAACAATAGATCCCATGGAAGTCATTCACCGAGTGTATCTTCTCCTTTGAACCTGGACCACAAAACTTTGCCTAACACGCCTGTTCCTCTGACACCCCACCCAATCAGTTTTTCCTCTTTGATCAGATGAAGAAACCATTCCATAACAGCTATTTCCATCATTGGAAATGTGGATTCATGACGATGTGATTTTCGAGGTTGAATATTTACTGGACAGTAAAAATACAGATGTCAACAACTAAAGCCTACACCAAGTCATCCATCATCGGGAAAAATGTTTTACATTGAGGGTGAATACATACAGAAGGACAAACGCTACCTCAAATTTCATGTTCATAGCTTGGTTTTTTTGATAATTTGAACGTCATGAGTTTCTCTCATACACGTTTCAAAACTGTAACACTGATTTATGGCAAACGTCCTCAAAGCGGAAGGCGCTGACAGTAATTGGGGTTCGGTGGGGGGGAGGGGGTGCCGGCTCTGAATGACATATTTAGATTTCATATTATGTAAGAAAAAGACAAAGTGAACAAATATTGCTAGTGTAAGATTCTCATTTCCATGACTCAAGTTAGGATGCTTGGCAATCGTTAATTTGCTTCTTAGTTCACGAAACTGACCAGTAGATCCTGTCAGAAGGAATGTTGAGAAAAGTCGCGAGATGTATTTCATCACACAGGCCCTGTCACCAATTACCAGTTGGGTTAGCTGCTTACCAAACATTTACCAGCCACTAATGGCAATATGCCGCTTGACAATGTGACCGCCACTTCTTTACAACACTGACTACAAGAACAGATTGTTATTCACATCCACTTTGACAGCCCACTCGATTTCAGCCAGGCTTTCGCAGTCAGCTCAAGAGTAGCGAGATAGGTAGCAATTGAATTCTGGAGCGTGTTCATTGGAAGCAATTAACCGGATTTAAAATAAAGTCATACAGGTTTCGTCCTTCCCATTGATAAGTGGCTGGTTTTCAGCGGTAACAATAGATCCCATGGAAGCGATTCACCAGATGTCTCTTCTCCTTTGGACTTCGAAAGCATGTAGTTCTAATTATGAAAAACATTCGAATTAAATGAAAGTACATTCTTCTTTCGCGTCTTCCTCTACTCCTATCAGCAACGTTAGTTCTAAACGCAAAATCAAAGTTCGTAAATATCACGTTGATTGTCTGACATTAGGCTTTAGCAGCATTCTTCTGAATAATGGCAAACGATCAAAATGTGTTCTTTGTTCGGAGATTTTAGCTAGCAATAGTTTGAAGCCTGTTAAACTAAAGAGACATCTGGAGACAAAACGTCCAGACAATGTAAGTAAACCCATCGAACATTTTTAAGAGTCACGAGCAACAACTGAAAGGAAATGTAAGCTTTCTCAAAAAACAGATATCAGTTCCTAAGAAAGCTGTAAGATCATACACAGAAGTATCCTACCTAGTTGCAGTATTAAAATCACCGCACATTATTGGTGAAAAATTAGTCCTCCCGCAGCCGTAAAAATGTGCAAAATCATGTAAGGATACAGGTTTGGCGAGAGTTTGAAGTCAATCCCACTCTCACATGACATTGTGGCTCGTCTCATTGATGCAGTAGTCGCTGACATGAAAAATAAAATGCTACGACACCTTCGTTGGCCAAAAACTCGATCAGCAAATTGTTGACAGTACTAATATTGGAAATCTTCGCAATCTCTTGTTTTTGTTCGCTAATGTTATGAAAATGAAATGTATGCGGACTTTCTATTTTTGTAAATCTCTGGAAGGGAGGACTACAGGGTAAGATGTTTTCTTTCTTGTGAATTCCTTTTATATTGACAACAATCTGTTATGGAAAAATTGTGTTGGTGTATGTACCGAAGGTGTGGCAGGATTTACTGGAACTAAAAATAGGTTCATGTGCTGTTTCTCCTTCTCTAAAATTCACACACTGTTTGATACATAGGAAGGCATTAGCTTCTAAAGTAGTACAATTGGAAGTCAATTCGTTTCGAGGAGACGCAAGTACTAGCGGCCACAAGCGGATATTACGAAAGGCTCTACAGGGAGGCAATCGAAATCGCTAAACACCCAAATAGTTTCAACGAAAGGAGAAGGGCGTGAAATTAAACGGTATATGGATGCCGGTGTTAAAGAAGATGTGTACCACCCGTCCACTACTGGGTGATGGCAACGGCGATCGACGGCGACGGACAGCGGCCGATTGCACTGACGTTTTCAAAACACGTGACGTCACGCCGCGGCGCGGGAGCGCGCAGACACGGAATTTAGCGGCAGTCAGTAGCGAGCCAGTGGGTGTGTTGGACCTTCCATCGAGCTACGGACCCCCTTGAAAATGTCTCCCGTAGTCGGAGACGAAACGTTGGGAATCACCACAGAATTCATCAACCGACCACGGCATAACAGCCTGGATAATTATAATGGACATAATTATAATGGACAGTCAATGAAATGCTGAACGATGCAGTCAGTGTTGTAAATTTGGTGAAAGCACGAGCTTTAAACAGTACGCTATTTACCTGTCTTTGCGAGCAGATGGGTTCTATTCATGGATTCACTTCTATTGCGCTTGGAAGTACGTTGGTCGCCTCGTGGTGAAGTTGTCAAGTTCTTCATCACGTGGTGGAGCTAAAGGATGAATTTTGTGTTTTCCAATTGAACAGCAGTCCCACAATTGTGGCTCAGTTTCTGGACGAAAAGTAGTTTCTAATATTGTTCTACATGGCCGACGTTTGTGAGAAACTAAATGATGTTAACGCATCATTTCAAGGCCGAATTAGTAAAATCATCTATCCAACCAAGAAAGTGCTTGCCTTTAAGAGAAAACTTGGACAGATGGAGAAGAATAACTGAGAGATGTTTTGTTATTTGAATGATCTTGTAGAGGAAAATGAGGTGGATGTAGGTAAAAGTAACAGAATTGGCGTAGTACTTCTCTAAGACCTTCGTCAATAATTCTAGAATAAATTTCCAGAACCTTCAACTGAATATGACTATATCCACAATCCGTTCGATACGATCATAACAGGCCACTTGTAACCAGTAGAACTGGACTTAATAGAATTCTCAAGTGAAAGAACACTTCTAAATGAATTGAAATCGAAATTTTTTGAAAATGTCTAGGTGCAGACTCGGAATGAATAACCCAATTTAGCAAGGAAGGCAGCAGATATCTCATTGCCCTTTGCATCAACTTACTGGCATTAAACAAGGCGAATCATCAGTTTCTACTGCGGCTGGAAGGGGATCTCTGAGTTGCTGTTTCAATGATCCAACCATTACTGGATCTGCTTTCATCTTGATAAGAATTTTGACCCATTTGCATTTTTCTCTTGTTTATTTTCTTTTTTGGATGATCAGTTTGAATATAACATTTTTTAAATTGGCATTTAAATGTTGAACATTGTTCTGTCGTTATTTGAAAGTCATGATCTTTCCAATATTAAAACTTTCTAAATTAATTAAAAATATAACATGTGTAAACAGTTAAATTTTAACTAACTAACGAATTTAAGAACTGATATGTAAAAAAGGACATAGTGAAGTACACATATTTACTCAACTCCAATAATTACACTCACAGCCATGGTTATTTATAAACTAGTTGCATTTGTCATCTTACACGTCTTTGAATAATACAAATGTGTAATAATTTTTTAAAAAAGTATACATTTGATGAGCTAAAAATGACACTAATTATTATTATTATTATTATTATTATTATTATTGTCATTGTAACTGACAGATGCTATAACTAGACAGAAGTAAATAGATAACATGGGCCATTTTTGTGCAAATTACAGGGTGGCTATGATTGAAGTGTGGTTACTGATTGACCTAATGTGGGTTGTATATTCCACCTGAACTGCTGTGAGCAACTGTTGATCTCATAGTTTTACAGGTGCAGCATCTCTTTGTTGTCTCTGGTGCTCATATTGAACAGATTTTGTAAGTGGTGATTAATAATAAAATCGCCATTATGCCTTTATCACTTGTTTGACCTTTCCTGCCCATGACCCACTTCTAATCAACACATATGGGAACATTTATGTATGTCTTTCTTGCATTCACAGCGCCAGATTTGCATCTGGTACGCGAAATTGGAACTACTTGTTTTCCAGTGTAAATCAGTACCACATTGACACATTAGAATATCTATCTAGTTTTGCTGCCATATGATAATTAGAGCCTATTCTGGGCCTCCATAAGTAGTTGCACTTTAATTATAACAGGGGGGTGGGGGTGGGGGGTTAAAATAATATGTTTCAGAGAGGGACACTAAGGAAAAAGTTGGAGGACCCTTGGTTTACAGAATGATTGCAAAATTACAAGATACACAAATAACGTACCAACAGTGTTAAGAAATTCAATATTGTTTTTCCATTATGAATGGTTTTGGTGATAAAAGAGTGTAAGCTTCAGCAGCTAGTGTCAATCTGAATATCATCATTTTGCACATTAGGCCACATCATTTTAAAACTGAAACCACTATTAAAACTGTGCAGAGCTAGTTGGCATATAAACTTGTACTACTGAGCAGAGAGTTATGTTTTCATTTTCGAGCAAGTGTACTTCTAACATGCACCTGGGCCCATAACCGGCTGAGATTTACTGTACTACAAACAAACTTTTATACACTTGAAAAAACACATGAAGGAGAAGTAACCTTTACATGCTTGAGCAACTCTTGCTTTATTCAAAAAAATGTGCCACACAAAGGCACGTGACAAAAGGCAAAAGATTACACACTTGTACTGCCAATTGCTGAATAAAAAGATACAAAGTTCAGTTATTAAATAATCCAAAGATGGAAAAATACAACAAATGGAAGACATTTTTCCACTGAGGTTCCGTATCTTATTAACATATGGAAGATTTACAAGAAACAAAAATACTATCCAGACAGCTTATTTTTGTTCTTAACCGATCAACTTTATGATCATGATGCAAGGTTGCCCTAAAGAAAGTTTAGGATTGTTAGAGTACTAGTCAAAATAGTTCTTTGACTGAGAATTAATAAGGCTTTCTCAGGACTGCAGATGACGAAGAAATTGAAGAAATGTATGATGAAATGTATGATGAAATAAAAGAAATTATTCAGATAGTGAAGGGAGACGAAAATTTAATAGTCATAGGTGACCGGAATTCGTAGTAGGAAAAGGGAGAGAAGGAAACGTAGTAGGTGAATATGGATTGGGGCTAAGAAATGAAAGAGGAAGCCGCCTGATAGAATTTTGCACAGAGCACTGATGTTTTGACAGTTTAAACATCGCCTTTTATGGTGGTTTTAATTTCAAAATGTTGAAGTGTAATGCCCAAACGGTGTTTACTCCTGTTTAGTGACAAAGAAGAAGCTATATTGGAAATAAGTAACTGGAAGCTAATTAATGAACTTCAAGGTTTTTGTGTGAATTTGATATCAGATGCATACATTTCAGGTACTACAGAGTCATTTTTAACAGTACACAGTAATGTGGCCACCTGTGAAAAGCCGGTATAACCATCTTTTGTAGTGCAGGCTGTTGTGACACGTGCAGGAAGAGAGTCAATCAGGTACCAACATTGCTGTGCAACTCCAGTGCCATGGACAGCTGTGCTAGGATTCTTGGCTGAGGATCCATGACACAAACAGTCCAATCAAGGTGGTCCTTCAGACTCTCAATTAGCTTTAAACCTGTGGAGTTTTGTGGCCATAGGAGTATGGTAAACTCATACTGGTGCTCTTCAAATCATGCATGTGCACTGTGAGCTGTGTGATATGTTGCATTGTCCTGTTGATGTATGCCATCATGCTGCAGTAAAGAAACTGCATGTGGGGGGATATAGTCCCCAAGGATACATGCATACTTGTATTCATCACTTTTGCCTTCCAGAATGACGAGATCACCCAGATATTATATATATATATATATATATATATATATATATATATATATATGTGTGTGTGTGTGTGTGTGTGTGTGTGTGTGTGTGTGTGTGTGTGTGTGTGTGTGTGTGTGTGTGTGTGTGTGTGAGTGTGTGTGTGTGTGTGGGGAGGGGTATCTAAAGAAAAATTTAGTTTTTGATGGTTGTAGATAAATTTGTTGCATAGAGATCTAAACTGCCTACACTGCATAAAATACTCCTGGGACCAGTGCAGTTTCTTTGTAAATATAGATGTAAACCAAGGTGTCTGCTAATAACAAAGCAAGCTCTTGAGCAACAGTTTCAGAACACACATTTTCTAAGATATGTTGTAATAAATTTTCTGTATTTGTCTTTTTATAACTTCTTTAGTAGGTACTTTACTACAAATATGTAAAAGTTAATCGATATGCTGCCCGCTTTTAATGCAATCGAAAAATGTATTTGTACTGACCCATTTCATCATAGTACAAAGAAACCTGTTTCATTTAAGAAACACTAATGATGTTTCACATGTAAGAAATACTAGGGAAAAACATATAGTATCAAAAAAATCAGCAACTTACAATATTAACCTTCAAATTACTTTTTTATTATTTGTCCTATTCTGCTACAGCTTAAAAGACATATTTGCAAGTACTCCAACAAATGTTAATTATTCCCAGTTTTTGAATGATTTAAAGTTACTGTTTTAATAAACTTTTTAAAAATTTCACAATGAAAAAAGTTTATAATTTTTATATCGTCAGTATTTTTATATTTACTATGTTATGAATTCATCTTGATACTCCTCCAAACAGGAAAACTGTCTTTCGTGTTAAATTGGTAGTGTTCTACATAATACTAACCTAATACAATGTGGTAGTAAAGTTCATAGGAAAGATACTGCCGTAGAATTGGTGGTGAACTCGAACAAATGGTATGGCATGCAGTTTTTGGTGGAAAAGATCATGCTACAAATGCAGTGTTCTTTTAAGAGGTTACTGAAAAAGAGAGAAACATCAGGATGAACAGCTTAATTCTTTATTTGATACAATATTCATGACATCCATGCAATACCTGACACTCACTCTCTACACTGTGTGCAAGCCCTATTCTCTTAGAGAACGATTTATAAAGAGCATTCTATCACTAAAAATAGTTTTAAATTTAACTTTGTTTCACGAAAAATCCCAACAGTGACTTCTCAAAAGACTCTAAATACTGAAGTCAATAGTCAAATTGGTGACAAAAAGAAAGGTGGCAATGTGGGTTCCTTTGTTTTTATTAGATTAACTACCAAAAGTTCAATTAAGCTCGTCATAGGGCAATTCCTAATTGACATTGGTGATCTAGAATTGACCTTGTTAAGAAAGTGCAATGTAGAGAACTAATTTACATTTAAGGCTGATGATAGTAATTGAGCCCCAATGTCTCTTCTTTGTCAAATTCTTGAGATTCCTGATATTGATCACTGACAAAAGATTTCATTTGTTTTCTTAGATATCAATATATTCCACAGGCTGATGTATCTTAGTTAAAATGTAAAATCTATTTATGTTGGAAACCAATATTTTCAAGATAAAATTGATTAAAATGAAAGTGTTCTGTATCAATTCTATTCAGTCACAATGTATGTCCCATTCTGCCACTTGAAGAAATAATTTTAATGTTAAAATAATGGATCGAAATAAAAAATTACTAACACACACTAGTCTATTGACTCTACTTATCAAAACACAAAAAGTTTCAGAACCCAGTTGCGTATAGCTCCAATGGAATTTTTGGGCAAACCAAAGTTTGCAGTGTCACCCATCTGTTTTGACCTGTGACATAACTGTGTTGTGACATGTGACGTTCATTGTGGCGAAGAACATTGGAAATGGTTTGTGTTTGCAGAGACCTTGTTTTAAAATGTGATGGCACTCTCTAACATAGTATGTTTATTTTTCTATATTGTTTTTGAGTGACATTAATGATTCATTGGACCGTTTTAGTGCTGTTTGTAAAAAAATCGTATCTCTTTTACTCGACAAATAAAATAAAATATGATTGACCTTGGATTACCATATGGTACATGTAACGTACATAAGATGTGCTGTCTTCTAACGAATAGGCCGTAATGTATTATACAGAGTGAACCAGAACTCTACCTACAAAATTAGGATGTTGTCCAGGTATCGTTTTGGGTATTTTGGCGTATAGGACCGTGGCCTCTGGTGGCTCGTCACTGAGTAATTATATTTAGTTTGATTTCTACCCTTTGTATCTGTACTGCATTGAAAATATTTGCACAACTATGAAAATATTGATGGTGTGAGCTGTGTATCTTATTTGGAAACAAACTTGTTCCATACGTGCTGTTGACAACACTAGAGACTACTTTTTGTCCTCATGCTTGCATTCACTACTTCTCGAGTGGCTAGTTTAATCTGGCAGTGTTAGTTGTACTTTAACACCGATACATAACAGTATGGATAGGTTAACCGGTGAAGAATCGGCAGCTGCGCATCTGGTGGTTGGGTTCACTAAATGCAATGGAAAAACGGCACGGCCACCATATGCTCAGCTGTTCCTGCAGCAACAGCAATCACATAATAGTAGTTCCACATTTGTGCACTGTCGCCCACGAATAACAGGATACTTTCGTGTTATTGGTGATTAGATATTACAGGTTTTTTCACTATGGTGAAAGTACTTTCACAGAAACAAAGTAATTCTGGTAACAAAGTCAAATAAGTCATAATTTCATTATTACTTTGCCACGAGCCACCGGAGGCCATGGATTCCTTACACCAAAAGACTTAAACAATATTCCTGCACAATCTCCAAAGTCTTGTCAGCCACCCTGTATAGGTGAAACGAGTCGGACGCAACTTCTTCTCACACTCCTAGCGCTCTGTGCACGTATACTCTGTATGTGATTTAAAAGCATGAGAACCATTTTCCTTACAATAATAATTCTACATCCACATCTGTACTAAGCAAACCACTGTGAGGCGCGTGGGAGAGGGTACTTCTCATTGTGCCAGTTATTAACATTTCATAACATTCCATTCAAATATGGAGTGCAGGAAGTATGATGGCTTAAATGTGTCAATGGGCACTGTAATTAGTCTAAACTTGTCCTCGCGATCCTTACAGGACTGATACATGGGGTTGTAGTATATTCCTAGATTTCATCATGTAAATCTGGTTCTTGAAACCTCCAAAGTAGGCTTCTTCAGGGTAGTTCACCTCGATCTTCAAACATCGACCAGCTCAGTTCCATGAGCATCTTTGTGACACTCTCCCATTGGTCAAATGAACCTGTGACTATTAGTACTGCCCACCCATTTATTGTCAAATACACTCTACTTGTTCTTTTTGTATGGGTCCCACACACTTGAGCAGTATTCTGGATGAGTGGCACGAGACTTTTGTATGCAGTCTCATCTGTAGACAGATTGCATTTATCTAGTATTCTACCAATGAACTGAAGTCTGCCACACATTTTACCTACGACTGAGCCTATGTAGTGGATCCATTTCATACCCTACCAAACCGTTATGCCCAGGTATTTGTATGAGTCGACCGATTCAAATTGTGACTCTTTGATATTGTAGTTGTAGGGTATCACATTGCTTTCGTTCTGTGAAGTGGACAATTTTAATTTCTGAATTTTTAAAGCAAATTGCCCATCTCTATCCCTCTGAAAACTTACCAAGACCTAACTCAAAATTTGTTCAGATTTTTTTGGATAGTACCTCATTATAGAGTGTGTGTGTGGTTTGAGGTTTTCGGGCACTAAACAGCATGGTCTTCAGCGCCCAAACGCATAGAAACAGGAACATATGCGGTGAATGGACGAAGACGGACAGTGAACAAGGAGAACAGCTAAAAGACACAGACTTGACGCAGTTCCAAATCCTCACATGCAGAGGCAAAACAAGAGGAAAAGAAACGCACTAAAAAAGGAAAGGAAACACAAGGAAAAGAGAACAGAAATCGAAGTGAAACAAGTAGGTAATCGTGACTGGCGGACCTCTTACCTAAAACCTGGATGAGCCAGTCACCCAGCAGCACATTAAAATCCTCTTCCTAAAATCCGAGGCAACAAATTGGACAGGACACGAAACCGTAAGACCTTAACCACAGTCGTTGTGTCGTCTTGCAAAATAGAGGGCAAATCCGGTGGCAAGGAAACCACCGCCCTCTGGTCAGAGAATAAAAGGCAGTCAAGTAAAATGTGGCGGACAGTAATCTGGGCGCCACAAGCACTGCAGATTGGGGGGTCCTCCCGTCGGAGTAAAAAACCTAGCGTTACGGGACTGTGCCCGATGCGGAGGCGATTGAGGAGAACCTCATCCCACCTGCATAACTGGTAGGACGTACGTCATGGCCGCGTCGTGGCCTCGACCAGACACAGCTTATTTTCATCGACTGCCAGCCACTCCTCTTCCCATTGACGCAAAACACAAAAACGCAAAAGGGAGGTAACAGCTTGGAGGGGGACGGCACATTCAACAACGTGAGGGAGAGAACATGCATCTTTGGCAGCCACATCTGCCAGTTCGTTTCCCCTAATACCCATGTGCCTCGGCACCCAGCAGAAAGAAACCTCCTTCCCCTGCTGTTGCAAGTGGAGTAGGGCAGCATGGATGTTCTGGACGACCGTATCCACTGGGTACAAGTGTTGCATGGTCTGGAGGGCACTCAGGGAGTCAGAACAGATGAGAAACTTAAGACTGGGAACACATCTCAGCTGCTCCAATGCCCACAAGATCGCAAACAATTCGGCATCAAAGATGGTAAACGCCGCAGGAAGCCGTAACTTGACGACTCGATCAGGGAAAACAACAGCACAGCCAACGGAGTTCCGCTGTTTAGAGCCATCCGTAAATACTGGTACATGGTCGGGATGCTGGTTTGAAATATCGTAAAAGAAGGAGGTAAAATCAAACGCAGGTACTCTGACAAGTCTAAAAGGACGCTGGGCCTCTGGAGCAACCAGGGAGGCAGGCGGGTAAAACCCTGGAGTTGGGGTGCCACACGCTCCACACCAAGGGACTCTAGCAAATGCTTGGCACGAATCCCAAATGGTCTCTTTGCCCTGGGACACTACATCATCTGCAAAAAGGATGACTGTTACTAAAATATTGTCTGCATGGTAATAACTACACAACATTAAACAACCGGGCTCCAACACACTTTCCTGAGGCTGACTCGATATTACTTCTACATCTGTTGATGACTTTCCATCCAAGACAACTTGCTGCGTCTTCCCTACCAAAAAATCCGCAATCCAATCACAAATTTCGCATGATACCCCATATGATAGAACTTTTGATAGTAAGTGTAGATGTAGTACTGAATCCATTTCTTTTCGGAAGTCGAGATAAATTACATCTACCTGACTGACCTCATTCATGGCCTGCAGGGTGTCATGCGAAAAAACTGCGAGTTGGGATTCTCATGCGCGATGTTTTAGAATCCATGCTGTTTAGCATGAGGCAATATGTCATTACCTTTTCTGTCTGATTTGTTATAAGATTCTACAATAAATGAATGTCATAGCTATGGGACACTGGTTTTGTGGTTCACTCCTGATACGGTTCTTGCAGATGAATGCTTTCTTCTGACTACTGCACACAGGTTTCTTTTTTTTTTTCGAGAGACCTGTGATAGATTACGATTAAAGGAGAGACTAACTGGGATGGAAATATAGTATAGAATCTGATGAAGTTTCCAACTGGTACTGAATCTTTGTTAAATTTTAACGATTTCAGCTATTTCAAAACACCACTTTGCACTGGTTCGAGGATTATGTAGGAGCAGTGCTCCAGGGTAATTCTGCATATCATTTTCGTTATTGCGAAATAGAAGATACATGAGTATTAGAGAACTGTATAGCAAGGAAGGTACACAACTTACGTAACTCATAGCTTACATAAAAAAATTATGGTGACAAAGCATAACAGTTTTTCACATTAGAACGGAAAATGCATGGTATTGTTAGCGATGACAGTGCCACTAAAGCGGAGGTACTAACTACGGTTTACCGAGATTCCTTCAGCAAAGAAGATGAAGTAAATATTCCAGAAATGAGATCAAGAACTGCTGCCATCATAATTAGCTTAGAAGTGGATATCCTCAGTATAGTGAAGCACCTCAAGTCATTTAATAAAGGCAAGTCTTCCGGTCCAGACTGTATTCCAATGGGTTTGTTTCAGAGCGTACTGTTGTAATAGCTCCATATTTAGCAGTCATATGCAACCCCTCGCTCGACGAAAGATCCATACCAAAAGACTGGAAAGTTGCACGGATCACACTAATACATAAAAAAGGAAAGAGGAGTAACCCACAGAATCACAAACCTATAACAATGACGACGATTTGCAGCAAGATTTGGAATATATGCTGTGTTTGGACCTTATGAATGACTTCCACAAAAACATTCTATTGACATACAGTCAGCATGGATTCAGAAAAATTGTTCTTGTGATACACAACTTGCTCTTTGTCTGCACTAAGTAATGGGTGCTATTGACAGGGGACCTCAAATTGGTTCCATATTTCCATATGGCTTCCATCATTGTTCCTTGTAAGTGGTTTCTAATCACATAGCATGCTCAGTTGTGTGACTCCACTCATGATTTCCTTTCAGAAAGGTCACAATTTGTAGTAACTAACTGCGAGTCATCAACTGAAACAAAAGCGATATGTGGCGTTTGTCAAGGAACTGTTTAAGATCCCTTGTGATCCTAATCTACACAAAGGATTTGTTAGACATACCGTCTAGTATTGTCATTTCTAATCACATAGCATGCTCAGTTGTGTGACTCCACTCATGATTTCCTTTCAGAAAGGTCACAATTTGTAGTAACTAACTGCGAGTCATCAACTGAAACAAAAGCGATATGTGGCGTTTGTCAAGGAACTGTTTAAGATCCCTTGTGATCCTAATCTACACAAAGGATTTGTGAGACATACCGTCTAGTATTATCATCAGAAGGACAAACTAATTGCAAATAACAAGCAAAATACCTACATGGTGCGAAAAGTGGCAATGGTGTTCCTAAACAATGATAAGTATACGACCATTCATATGAGTACTAAAAGGAATCCGTTAAATCTAGGTAACACTATAAATCACTCAAATTTAAAACTCTCCAGTCAACAAAATATCTAGGAATAAGAGTTATGAACAACTTAAACTGGAACAATGACACAGATAACGTTGTGGGGAAGGCGAACCAAAGACTGCATTGTATTGGCAGAACACTTACAAGATGCAGCAAATCCACTAGAGTGCCTACACAAAGCTTGTCTGTCCTCTGCTATAGTACTGCTGTGTGGTGTGGGATCTGTTCCAGACAGGATTGACAGGGTACACCGAAGACGGTCAAAGAAGGGTAGCTCATGCTGTGTTATTGCGAAATAGTTGAGATGGTGTAACGGATATGATATGCGAGTTACGTTGGCAATCATTAAAACAAAAGTGTTCTTCGTTGTGGCGAGATCTTTCCTCGATATTTTAATCTCCAGCTATCTCCCCCGAATGCTAAAATATTTTGTTGACGCCCACTTACATAGAGAGGAATGATCATCGTAATGAAACAAGAGAAATCAGAGATCGCACGAAAAGATTTGGGTGTCCATTGTTCCCGCGCGCTGTTCGATAGTGGAACGGTACAGGAGGAGTGTGTAAGTGGTTCGATGAGCCATCTGCCAGGCACTTAGGTGTGAATTGCGGAGTAGACATGTATATGTAGAAGTAGATGCGCATCATAAAAGAAAGGAAAGTAGGATAGGAACGTTAGAATAAGGAGAACCAGTGTCATATGCTTATGTAAGAGAGAATATTGTAGTACGTTATGTAGACAGTTGTTGCCTCTTGTTGTTCTTCGGGAAGTAGGATGTTTTGTTTACGTCGTCCGTTTGCAAGGCGGCATCGACGCTGTTCTGACAGGGCCGCACAGCATCCCAGTGCGGGTGTAGCAAGGAGATGGTGAACGAGGACTCGGGATGCAGGGAGGTGGTGACGTAGTGAGCAGGTAGTTTCCAGGTATACTGGATGCAAATTTCACAGATTTCTGGCTGGGTTGAAATTTCACTGGGTGCAGGTTTCATGTATCCATACCTACCTCCTTTCAGGTCTCGTGGATGAACAGAAAGCTGGGTTTCGCATGGGTGCTGTTTTTGGAATTCAAGTCGATTCCTGCAGATGAGATTTTCTGTCTCCAGAAATATCATGAAACGTGAGCATGAGAAATGCTCCAAAATTTTACAACAGAGCGACGTCCGAGGTATAGGTCTATACTTACGTGCATCTGTTCGACGATCTTTCCTGGAAATGGGAATGACCTGTGCTTCTTTCCAATCACCAGGAACACTTCCATCCTCCAGAGACCTGCAGTACGTTGCTGCTAGAAGAGGTGCAAGTCCTTTCAGACATCCTGTGTGGGATAGTATTGGTATCCCGTTAGGTCCAGTGGCCTTCCATCTCTTGAGCGACTTCAGTTGCTTTTTTATCCCACGGTCACCTATTTCGATAACAGCCATTTTTTCGTTCGTGCGATGATTTAAAGGACCCACTACAGTAGGATTTTCTTATGTGAAACAGTTTTGGTAAAATACGTATATTATTTCGGCCTTTTGTGAGTCGGCTTCCGTTTCTGGGCCATTATGGTCACATTGTGTCTGGACAGATGGATTCGATCTGTTTACTGATTTAACTAAGACCAAAACTTCTTAGGATTTTCTGTCTAGTCGGTAGACAGAATTTACTTTCGAGTTCGTTGGACGCTTCATGCATGGCTTTGTTTGGTTTTTGTTTGTCTGTGAGGCTTTGGCTACGTTTAAATTTGCAGTGAAGCTCCCTTTGAATTAGTAGCATCTTTCTACAATGGCTGCCGAAGCACAGCGGGTGTTTTCCATCTCTCACAACTTTACTCGATACATAGGTGTCTAAAGCGTATTGTAAAATGCTTTTGAACTTCGTCCACTGATGTTCAACATTTTCAGTGCTGGAGATAAAATTTTCGTGTTGACCTGAAACCTGTATCTTATCGTTCTTGCTAAATAGAAAGATATTCCTTCCTTTCCGTGCATTCCTATTTTCAGCTGTATTCAGTGAAGCTGTAATGGCCTTATGCTCACTGATTCCCTGTTCTATGCTGAGTGGAAAAGTTCGAGTCTGTTTGTCACTGGAGATCTAAGATGTTCCTTCACTAGTCGGTTCTCTGATTAATCACTCAAGGGAATTTTAGGTTAAGGCATTTAGAACAACTCCACACGATTCCCCGTCCCTGTGGCCTCAGTAGCGGTCTCCCAGCATGTAGTTGGTATCTCCGCCTAATACTATAACATGGCCAGGAAATTTACTCGAAATATTCTCCAAGTCCTCATCAAATGTTTCTCCACTACTTCCCCTGAGGCAGGGGCCTGTAAAAGCATCCGATGACGACGTTTGATCCACCTTTAACACTTGTCTTCATCTAAATTATTTTGCATTCCCCACCATCAGTCGGTGTGTAGAATGCCATTGCTATTGACATCTGGTTTCAGTCAGCTTTTTATCCCTAGTAGACTGTGGGCATCCATAGACGCTCCTGCAGTTAACTAATACTTGTACCCTGCTAGACACTTCATACGTATAGTCCACGTCTGGCGTATAAAAGGGGCCCTACAGTTCTCCACCTTTTACCAATGGAGGAGAAATGCACATCGCACAATCGCCTGAGCCTCTGGTGTAAACCTTCCGTTCAGCTCCAAAGCAGATCAACTGCCTGCAGAGATCCCTCCACATCTCAAACGAGATTGCCCATCAAACAAATAGAGTGGACATTGGCCTTCTTTCGCGACCTGCTTGCTATTTCACTGGGAGGCTCTGTCAACCCCCCTACAATTGGAGCTCCAAATGACAAGCAGTCCTAGCCTCTGTGCTTGTCCAGATCTCACAGGAAGATTGGCCACAGTCCTCACAGGTGAGGCGCCCTGTGCTATCTCAGATATACTTTCTGCAGTAGGCAGTATCTCAGACCCGTTTTTAAGACGTAAGGGAACAGCCATTTTGCTGGTGCCCACTGTCGCCTTCCGTTCAGGGGTTTGTGACACCACCTCTGTTCTCCAATCATCGTCAGGTAATTGGCAACCAGAGAGCATATGAATCGGAAGACGCAGCAGCATCAGCGATCTCAGGCAACGCTATATTCTCCAGAGGTACAAAAGCTATCATCTCATGTGCCCCAACGCCACCACAGCCCATGGCAGCAGCCTGAAGCCTGTCGACCATGGCCCACAAAGCTTCCAGCTATGGCCAACTCCCTCTGTATACTTGCACAATAGGTGTAGCCCCTATCCACCATTAATAAATTTTTGTCCATATCTCAGGTAATGTAACACTAACCCAAGAATTTAAAGTCAGTCTACACAAACAAATGAAAAGCAGGCGAACTCTCCCAAAAAAAATATCCATACTAAAACAGATTGATAAACAGCTACTGTTCACTTCTACACAGAAACAAGTATGAATACCACTAAACTGAGTGATACGTATAATATGTATTCAAACAATAAGCTGCTGCTATTGAACTCTGCACTGCTCTGAGTCTAGAGCTCTACCACTTAAGTTTTCGGTATCAGGTATACGAGCAAGTTTTGTTGCTGTGGTACTGCAGACTTCAGTTTAGTTATATAGATCAAGTGAAGTGTTTGATACCAGATTTGTCGAGCTGTGAGCTACATAGGTCAAGTGAAATTTCCAGTATCACTTTTTTTCGGGTTATACTACTCAGGTTTTGTTAATTATTGAGAAATTCGTTTGTTTGTTTTTTGTGTAAGTAACTGTTTTGTTATGTCTTCATGTCATTTCTGCAGTTAAATATTTTTTGTGTAACTTACATCTGTTTGCATGTTGTATAAGGTTGAAATAGGGGCAGTGGGCGTCTGCCATCTTAATGATCTCATGGTTCAAAGCCAATGGGTGATACCACAACCTTCAATAATACTGGATTTCTATAATATATTACCACAGATGGATATTGTACCCTGCTTGAGTCCCATTCCTTTACACATCTCTTCTTAATTATCTGCACAATACTAAATAACATTTCTGTAATCTTGTCAATAAAATTATATGTAGGCCTGTACCATTTTATGGTCGGAGCAGAAAGTTCCTGCTTCAACAAAACTTAATTCTGAAATGCTAAACCCATTAGAATTTAAAGTAGATGTCCCATTGTGTCACATGGCCCATTGTGTTGCATGGCCCATTTATCGGGTTTTTAAAGTCTTGACGTCAAATGTGTAGGAGTGATAGATCACATAACGGGGAACGACTTTTATTAGAGACAAGATGTTCGCTGACAGTTATCGGTGAGCCTAGTAAAACGAAAAACCAGCCCAAGTTGCAAATTTTTACTTTTTATTCATTCTATGACTAGTTTTGCGCTGAGACCTATTTTCAAACCATCATAACAAAGTCGAAAATGGCACTTTTTGAAGGTGTCAGCAATGTGCAAAGAACATTTACAGTGTACTGCAGATGATCATTGCATGTTTGTGACATCTTCAAAAAGTGCCATTTTCTACTTTGTTATGATAAATGAAACCTGGTCTTGGCCCAAAGCTAGTCATCAAATGAATAAAAAGAAAAAAAATTGCAACTTGGATTGATTTTTTGTTCTAATGGTTAACCGAAGTAGCTGACCCAAGCTACACCATCATTCTGGAAGTTCATAAATGTCTTATAATTGAATATGCCCCTGAGAGGCAACAGGTTACAGATATTCTGTAGTATTCATAGGCAGTGTGTGTTGCCTATTATCCAGTCGTCTGCTCTGAGTGAAAGGTTGTAGTTGAAGCTTCTAAAATATCTTTCTCCACTTACAAACACTCATTGTTAAGGTTTCTTTGTCGAAAATCACTCTATATGTTTCCTGGGGTATGCAAATATAGTACGCCTTATTAGTAGACCTGGTTAATTAGCTGAAATCTTGTCTCACCCAAGCTAGGTGAATTCAATAAAATGATGCCTATCATCACTGGGAAGCATTAGTAAACATTTTGGCTTTAACAGAGGAGTTCCCAATGACAATATCGGTCATCACAGCATGTATGATGCAAATACAGTACATACAAATGAGGGTACATTTGACAAATATCTGGATGATTCAGGAGAAAAAGAGAGGGAAAGAAATTCTTCATAAAATCTGAGATAATCTTTCTAGACAATAAAACAGTGTGGATGCTGGAACTGTTAACCATTTCTTCTGTTATTATTACAGTTCTTGTCTTAGAGCTGCTGCATAATACTAACGATAATATAATTCCGTATGTACTCTAAACGCTATTGTAAAGCATATTGTAAGGGTATTTGGTATCATTATTCACTCAGCACGTTCCTGGTCCATTAGTGAATGGAATGTTAAAAAACCAGTTGTTTATACACCTTCATACAACACTAAAAAATGTAAACATTCTTATTATCGTTCTTAAAAGTAGCACACAATCCAAGCAGCAGCTTTTTCTGTGTGTTCTGTCTCTTACTTCAAAGAAGAACTGGCGGACATAAAGCTCTAAGGGTGTCTCGTGAGTTGGACTTGGATAGCTCAGGTAGCAGAGCACTTGCATGCAAAAGGCAAGAGTCCCAGGTTCAAGTTCTGATCTGCTAAATAGTGTTAATCTGTCAGGATGTTTCTAAGTAACAAAAAATAGATTAAAATTGTTTCTTGGCCAAGACCTGAACCTGCAATCTTGTATTTAGTAAGCAACATTCTTAGCAAATGAACCACCCAGGTACAAGTCATGACCTGTTTTCAATTCTGCCATTAACCCTACTTCTCATTTTTATTTTTCATTCTTCAGATGGTAGAGAATTGCCTGCAAAAGGCAAAGCTCAAGATGTAAGTCATGAGTCAGCATACAGTTTTAATTTCCCTGTGAGTTTCAAAACAACAAACACTCCTCTGCAGAGTGCAAGATTCTTCCTTTGGATAGTCCGCATTTAAGATATTGTAAAATATAGTTCTGGGAAATGGAGCTTCATGGTTATACGAATAATGATCTTTTGCATCATCCAGAAAAGATAATAAAATACTATACAAATCATATCAATAACAAAAATTAAAATTTTGCTCTATTTTAACTTTTTTTTTATAGGAGGTTAACAACAGTGAATGATTTATAGAGTTAAATGGTTAAGTTGTCCACAAAACAAAGACTGGTTAAAAACCAAAGTGCTTTACTAGGCATGGTACCACTGAAGATGATATGTCCTTGCCTTCCTCCAAACATAAAACTGACTTCCCCAGCTAGTTTCGGGCAGACCTAAGTTTAACATGATCTCTGAACCACAGTACCACTCGATGTTGTTGTTGTAGTGGTCTTCAGTCCTGAGACTGGTTTTGATGCAGCTCTCCATGCTACTCTATCCTGTGCACGCTTCTTAATCTCCAAGTACATACTGCAACCTACATCCCTCTGAATCTGCTTAGTGTATTCATCTCTTGGTCTCCCTCTACGATTTTTACCCTCCATGCTGCCCTCCAATACTAAATTGGTGATCCTTTGATGCCTCAGAACATGTCCTACCAACCGATCTCTTCTTCTAGTCAAGTTGTGCCACAAAATTCTCTTCTCCGTAATCCTATTCAATACTTCCTCATTAGTTATGTGATCTACCCATCTAATCTTCAGCATTCTTCTGTAGCACCACATTTCGAAAGCTTCTATTCTCTTCGTGTGCAAACTATTTATCGTCCATACATGGCTACACTCCGTACAAATACTTTCGGAAATGACTTCCTGACACTTAAATCTATATTCGATGTTAACAAATTTCTCTTCTTCAGAAACGCTTTCCTTGCAATTGCCAGTCTACATTTTATATCCTCTCTACTTCGACCATCATCAGTTATTTTGCTCCCCAAATAGCAAAACTCCTTTACTACTTTACGTGTCTCATTTCCTAATCTAATTCCCTCAGCATCACCCCACTTAATTCGACTACATTCCATTATCCTCGTTTTGTTTTTGTTGATGTTCACCTTATATCCTCCTTTCAAGACACTATCCATTCCGTTCAACTGCTCTTCCAAGTCCTTTGCTGTCTCTGACAGAATTAGAATATCATCAGTGAACCTCAAAGTTTTTATTTGTTCTCCATGGATTTTAATACCTACTCCAAAGTTTTCTTACTTTTCCTTCACTGCTTGCTCAATATACAGATTGAATAACATTGGGGAGAGGTTACAACCCTGTCTCACACCCTTCCCAACCACTGCTTCCCTTTCATGTCCCTCAACTCTTATAACTGCCATCTGGTTTCTGTACAAATTGTAAATAGCTTTTTGCTCTCTGTATTTTACCCCTGCCACCTTCAGAATTTGAAACAGAGTATTCCAGTCAACATTGTCAAAAGCTTTCTCTAAGTCTACAAATGCTAGAAACATAGGTTTGCCTTTCCTTAATCTAACTTCTAAGATAAGACGTAGGGTCAGTATTGCCTCACGTGTTCCGATATTTCTACAGAATCCAAACTGATCTTCCCCGAGGTCGGCTTCTACCAGTTTTTCCATTCGTCTGTAAAGAATTCGCGTTAGTATTTTGCAGCTGTGACTTATTAAACTGATAGTTCGGTAATTTTCACTTCTGTAAACACCTGCTTTCTTTGGGATTGGAATTATTATATACTTCTTGAAGTCTGAGGGTATTTCGCCTGTCTCATACATCTTGCTCACCAGATGGTAGAGTTTTGTCAGGACTGGCTCTCCCATGGCTGTCAGTAGTTCTAATGGAATGTTGTCTACTCCCACGGCCTTGTTTCGACTCAGGTCTTTCAGTGCTCTGTCAAACTCTTCACGCTGTATCATATCTCCCATTTCATCTTCATCTACATCCTCTACCATTTCCATAATATTGTCCTCAAGTTCATCGCCCTTGTATAGACCCTCTATATACTCCTTCCACCTTTCTGGTTTCCCTTCTTTGCTTAGAACTGGGTTTCCATCTGAGCTCTTGATATTTTTCACATATACAAATAACTAACAGAGGTTGAAGAAAAGATAAATGACAAGGAAAAAAATCCAGATAAAGACGAGCCAGCCGAAGTTGCCAAGCGGTTCTAGGCGCTTCAGTCTGGAACCGCGCAACCGCTATGGTCACAGGTTCGAATCCAGCCTTGGGCATGGATGTGTGTGATGTCCTTAGGTTAGTTAGGTTTAAGTAGTTCTAAGTTCTAGGGGACTGGTAACCTCACATGTTAAGTCCCATAGCGTTCAGAGCCATTTGAACCAGATAAAGACGAATTTGTGCTACTTATTATCAGCCCGAACAAGTGACATTGTAAATATGTGACACATATTGTAAACAACATGGCGACTATAAAGCCACATCAATAGCGATTTTTTTCAAACATGAGGAACACAGACAGTTTTGATTATGAGAACTTACTATATCATGAAACAAATACTTTGAATTACAACTGTAACATCAATCACATATAAATAAGAATAATTTCGCAAAAAGAAAAAAAAACGAATTGAGTACTGGTATCTTAAAAACAAGCTCTACAGCTGTAATGAACATTACAACACATGGTACAAAATAAAAAGAAATAGATTTTGTAAGTAAATGGCAGCTAGAACCAGAAAATAGACTTTACAGTCAAGAGGGGAGAGCAAATACACAGTTCTGAATATATGTATTTTTCATTAGTAACTGGAAAGGATCTTGACAAGATGCACAATTATCTGTAATGGTGTTTCTCAGTCTCTGCTAGAGCCACATAGCAAAAGTGTAGTGTCAATTTATTTATGCTAAATAATTTTCCTTTTGTTCATACTGCAAATTCTGGTTTCCACTACAGTTATTTATGTGATACTCGACTCAGTTTCTTAAATAGATGATGTGCATCTTGTCAAGATCTTCAATTTACTATTGAAAACTATGTATATTTGAAACTGTGTATCACAATCTTCTCTTGAGTTATACAGGTAAAGTACATTTTCCGATATTAGCTAATATTTATTTACAATAAATATTTTTTTTACCTCCTATAGTCTACTGTGGTTTCCACTATAGCTGTTTTTACAACATTCAAATCAGTTTTTCCACAGGTAGTTACATTTCTTTTTATGAAAATGTTTTAGATTTTCTACTGAAAAGTACATACATTCGAAACTGTGTATCGTCATCTGCTCTTCACTTACATACATGAAGTCTTTTATCCGATACTAGCTACTGTTAACTTACAACACATATTTGTTTGTACTGTGTCATAATGGTCATCACAATTGTAGAGCTTGTTTTTATGACACCAGTACTCAAATGCTTTTTTCCCAAGAAATGTTTCTTTAATTTATATGTAATTAATCATAACAATTGTAATTCGAAGTATTTGTTTTTAGATATACTGAATTCTCTTAATCAAAACCGTGTTAAGTTTGAAAAAATCGCCATAAATATGACGTTATAATCGCCACATTGCTTACTGTGTTTATCACATATTTATGACATCACTGGTCAAAGTCAGTGACTAGTATAGTGGACTCCTCTTTGTCCCGCAAATGATTCGAGTATCATAGAAATAAGTTTGCCTACACAGTGTAAGAGGAGACTACTATATGTATTTTCCAATATTTGTACTTTTTAGCAGTAAAACGAAAATAGTTTAACAACAACAGCTTTAACTGTATGTTAGAAAGAAACCAAATCGATTACCATGAAAATACTGATACAGCTGTAGTGTGTACCATGACATACAGTACAATTTTTTAAAAAATCTATCATAAATATATCTACACTAGTATTGGAAAATCTGGTTTAGCTACATGGAGTCTACAATACACAGTTCCAAATATATACATGAAAGCACAATGGTTAACACAAAAGGTGTTTAACTATTTATCAGAATTAAAATGAACTGAGTCTTCTAAGAAAACACTTCACCTGTAGTGAAAATCAGCCTAAACAGTTTAAATTAAGAAAACAGTTTAACAAAAAAACGACTGCAAGCCCATTCGCACTACTGTCATGTTGAGGTCCGTCACATTGAGCCACCATCAAGACAGTGTGTATCCACAGTGTCTGTCATGTTGCGTTACATCGATTCACTTAGCCCAGTACCAAATAGTGAAATTTAGGCTATGTGTTACCATCTGTGATACAAAAAGTCAGAATACAGAATTGGAATGGAACAACTACAATAATGTTTCTTAATGGCAAAAGCAAACTTCTTGACCACTTTCATGTGGTAAAATGCTGAAAAGTGAAACATTTCGAAACATCTGTGTGTGTGTGTGTGTGTGTGTGTGTGTGTGTGTGTGTGTGTGTGTGTGTGTGTATACTTCAAACAATATTTATATGGGAATACATAGAAACTCTTTACCTTATCCATTATGTTTTTTCGTTATTTAACTAAATATGTCATAAACAACCCTATTTTTCTCCTTTGTTAGGGCTGACTTTTTCACTTAAGAATGTTATTTGATAAAGATTACTTCATCAACTTATATTCTTATTCATACACAGTGTGAGCATCGGCTGTGTTCTATTATTGTAAAACCTAATTTTTTTTTTGCTTCAGATATTTAACCCCACTTGTGGAGGAACATTGAATGGAAAAAATATGCAAGTTCCCATGGAACACTTACAATTTACCACCAAAGCAAAGCAAAATCATTAAATTAAGATTAAGAGAACACAAACGCAGGAAATCCTCTACAACATCAGTGAGTGCCACGAAAATAGGTTAACTTCTAATGTTAGCAGATGACACCATGGTCAAAACGTTTTTCGCGACAAACCTGGACATGACGTGACGTGGCGTAACAGTCCATTGACACCCTGTGTGAAAGCACCATTTGAAATGCATTGTGGAATATTTTAATGTGACGTGATGTGACGGTTAAGTGCGAATTGGCCTTGATACCAGTAACAGACTAAATACTATTGTTTCCTCTAACACAGAACAGTATTTCGTTTCTCTATCATGTCAAAGTTTAAAAATATAGTTTCTCCCACAAACATGTAGGTAGAACTAACAAAAATGTAACAACAGAAAGCAATATAAAGGACAACAAATCAAAATGCACGCCAAGAAATCACGCCACAGCACCGATTACCGTTATTTTAC
Source organism: Schistocerca piceifrons (assembly GCF_021461385.2). NCBI lineage: Eukaryota > Metazoa > Arthropoda > Insecta > Orthoptera > Acrididae > Schistocerca > Schistocerca piceifrons. The sequence continues at coordinate 383,500,461 of NC_060141.1, forward strand.
TGGTCAAAGCTGACGATTAGTACCGCACATTCCTCTTGGTCCAAGAACCCACAGATAGAATGGGAATTCAACTTTACAATGCCATATTTTTGCTACAATGTTTTCGGAATGGACTACCAAGCCACGTTTGTAGAACACACTGACTGCTGTGTGGTCGCCGCCATCCAAAGTAGAACCATATGCTTGACGCTGAGTGGCATCCAGTGTTCACAACAGAGCCTCATGCCTCTGTGCCTGGTGGCGAAACTTCCACCACTGTACTGCGATTAAAATTAGTTGCGACTTTTGACATTTGGCTCACCAGAGGAGCGTGACGCCATTGCCCAGGTAACATGAATGACAAGTCGGCTTTCGCTAGCACGCTGCTAGCATTTCAGTTGGTAAAGCGCCCCTGTTGCCATGCCATGCTTAAACAGTCTGAAGTAGTATCACGTGTTAGATGCACCTATGATCATTAGCTCTCGTTGTAAAGTGCTACTTTCTGGCTTTGAAATGTTCTGCAGTCGTCAGATATTGTGAACAAGTGTTTCGTGTTGGCATTGCGTTAATCATAACAGTGCGGCACGTCTGAACGCGAGATTCGCAATAAAAGTGGTCGCTTCTGAATTCGACAATAGCAATAAACAACGCGCCATGCGACTCCATTGTGGTGGATAGAGCTCCAAAACTGCGGTGGAGGAGAATGGATATTTTGCTCTGGGTACAAAGACATGATCCACAGAATAAAGTTGAACTAGCTTATATAAAGTGAAGATAATGAAACTTGTAGTGCGGCACAAGCCAAAACCTCCATGCTACCAGGTCTATGAACTGGCTTACGCTAAAGGGCATAGTTTAATCAGGCTTCTTCCATATCATGCTCATTTAAATCCGACTCTGAATATATGGGGCTAGGTGAAAAGAAATGTGGTAAAAAACAATATGAATTTACACTCAGTGAGGCTGAAATGCTGACAAAAGAAGCCATTGCAAATGTAGCACCACAGGGCTGGTCTTGACTTGTCAGCCATACCAAGAAGACAGTTGCCAAAACATGGATTCATGAAGGACTGTGACAAATTTTGAGTAATACGTAACTTCTTTTGTTCTCATGTTAAAATCGTCTTCTTTTGCCAAAACACAACAGAGCTTATGAATATTATTTTCACTATCATTCTAGCATAGTTGAAATTGTGACAGAATTCTGTAACAGTGTCTTATTATTGAGCAACTGAGGGCCAGATAGGTTAATAGCTACGAAAAAACCCATTCTCAATTTAAAAATAAATGTGTAACTTCTTCACTTTTGTTGTTGCAAAACCCACGGCAATTCTCGTTTCACCAGCTATTGATGGTCATTAAAAATTACATTATTTCATTAAAAAACTGTAGTCGCTTTAATATCGCTGTAGCTATGGAAATTTCGCATATTAATCATATGGCAAAATACTCTCCTCTCAGCATGCTATCATTTGCCAAAATCTTGATTTTAAGTCTCACACTGTTTATGAGATATGAAGGATTTATGAATACTTCATTCAGGCTTTATCATTGGCACATGCATTCGTGACAGAGTGGTTTAAATACATCTAATTTTCTCGACAGTGGAGACAGATAGCGATATCCTTCCAAGTTTAAAGAATAATTCAATATTTCATCTAAATTTCATATGCAACAATATATGACCCCCATTTTTCAATGTAAGCTTTCAGAATTTCTTGCAGTAGTTTAACTAATATCAAAATATCACAATGACAATAACCACTGACGAAATGATATGCAATTCATCATGAAGCTGGCGAACGACGCTACAAAATGTGTGAGAATCGGAGTTTTAAAATCGTTTGAGAAAGACTGCTGATTGATCAGCTTGTGCGACTTCCAGCTAGCACAGTCGGGCAAGCCTGACAGGTTTTGCGCCGAGTGGGGCAGGCGTTATCTTAACCCACAGAGGTATATATTGTTAATATAGGTCTTTGTCGTCACTTGACGCGTTCAGCTTACACCTCCTTCCACTATCTTTGTACTGAACTTTCAGAAGTTGCAACTAATTTTAAACGCACTATGAACATGGGGCAGTCATCGCGTTAAACAAGGTCGCACAATAATTCTTCACGCCACCCCACCTCGCAATAAGCCCTGGAGTGAACGCTGTAATAAATCATCACTGACATCAAAGGAACAAAACGCCCACAGTACTATACACTGTGAATATAATACCTTAGTAAATTAATGTTTCATTATAAAGGAAAATGAGGAAAAATCTTGATCTATTTGTTTTTGTTTTTTCTTAAACATGTGCAGACATAGTAAGTACCACTACGCTATTAAGCTGTAAACAGGGTGCAGCGGCTCTGATGACAGAGGATGAAATGCAAAGGTTAACCTTGATTTGCTGTAAGGACGTGTTGGTATCCGCATCCAGTTTTTTTTTTTTTTAAACAATGAAAATGTATCATTACCCTGAGAATGGTGATATCACAGATAAATAACACAAGACTACAAGAAAATTTAATATCATGATGAGCCAACGGTGGAAATGAAACGCTATTATCATAGACCGAAAGCAGACACCAAAAATATATGAGGGAGCTCGTTTGTAGGCTGTCAAATCAGCTGGAAAACATAGGTCATCGCGTGTTTAAACGCGTCGAGCAACGTAAATTATCTAATCTGTTTTGAAATACTTGATGAAATTGCATACTGTTTCTAACTTCAAAAGCTTTCTATTTTTAAAAAAGTGTTTTGATACACATACCTCTACTGCTTTTCTGACTACCGAAGCAGCACCTTCTACAGATCCATTGTCATGGTGGATGAGAAGTGCAGCACATACATTTGCTGCCCGGAGACAGATGAGAGGAAACTCGGTACTTCTTATTTCACTAGCGCGAATCGCATCAAGAAGAATATTTGCACCTTTTAATTCGTTACCACATCTGGTTAAAAATTTAGCTTCTTCAGTAGATATGTGCAACATTATCGCCTGAAGTCTCGATTTACACTCAGCATCTAGGTTGCCCAAATCCATCACGAAATTTAATTTGTTGACAATAGCTTGAAAAAGCACCTGAGCTCCTTTTAAATCATTGTTTTTGAAAAGTTCGTCCCCCTCATTCTGAAGAACGAATTTTAATTTTGAGTACTGCTCTTCAATAATTTCAAACGTTTCCTTGACTTCTTCCATTTTTGTCCCGTGTTGATGAATCACATATCAATCATAATCTGTTGACCATAAATACACAATAATGGATTCTTAGTCACAACGACGTTTGTGCCAGAGATAAGATTTTGTAGGAGCATTCAAAATTATGCACTTAAAGTTCCTTCCTTCTTGCGTGCTATCAGTGAGACTTGTGTCTGTGTGTTTTATAAGAGGCATATACCTGGCTAAATGACGGATATTTGCTGGAAGCCAAATAAACAAAATTGTACGCTTGTCTAGAAGTTTCTATGTATACCGAATGAAACCGTCCTACATAAATATTTTTGCAGAACAGAGATGCAATAATAAAAGCAAAGCAACAAACATTTCACTTAGAAAACAGTATCTTGTTCAATTGATACAGATCGTATTTATTGTTAGACCTTATTCTCTCCTAACATTGTCCCCAGCATTAGGGTGCAAGATCATTCTAAATAGGTTATTCAACCGCACAGGCATACAGGAAAATAAAGATTGTCTGCCTTGAGACCTTTATTGTAGCATGGCATCTCGACAAGCATTCCAATTTTACAAGTAAAGGTGTACCAGAGACTCATGTCTTTACGACCTGTGATGAAGTCTCTGAACTGACATGAGCTTAGATAGTCGGTGTAAACATGCGGTACACCTGCGATAGTGTAGTAAGCCGTTATTGTTAGTATGTGGATTGCTGTAACCCTTTGATGACTATTCCATAATAAGACCAAACACTGACACGTGTAAAAAGTTGTTTTGTAGAGCGTGAAATGTTGCGCGTGTGCTGTGTTTGTTTACATTGTACCTAAATGTCGTGGGAGTGTGTGCAAAGTGTAAGTTACACGAATACGTACGCAGGATTTAATTATTATAAATATCATCCAAGACACCCAATGACCTCCCCAATCGTGGTCGATTTCTGTCAACAGAACCGAAGGACAATGACTACCTAATGCCTCTTTTTAAAAAAGGGCGAAAGTTGTGTGCTCTGTAGTGCTTTCTAAAACTTGTATTTCAGTCTAGAAGTGCAACAGCCTTCGTGAGATATACAAGGAAGTTTTTATTTACCGTCTTTATTAGAAATCAGTTATTCGGGACCGAGAGAACACAGACTAAAGTCGGACATACAGCTGTTTAGCCTTTGAGCAACGCATATACCATAAAGTGAACAGGAAATTCATGTACTAGTTGGGGTTCTATTTAAGTTTAACTGAATTTTACTTATTGAAAAGACACGATGTAAAGTTCTTAGGAGATGATGCCACACACGCCAGTGACCATAGTGCCCTGTCTTGTAAACCAAAAACTCAGATTGTGTGAAAGTTCTGCAATACATTTGAATCAGTTTCTCAAGCTTTAGAATAAAAACTGATATATCGCCTTTGAAATTTTTGCGCTGTTTTATACCCAAATTTTGCCTTTATTATTCATAATCTTTATTATTGGACAGAAAGCTCGTTTTTGCGTACTACTTGTAGTTTAATTTTATTGATCTCTTTAATTTTTGAGTGTCACGTTTCCATAGTAGCTTATGTCAGGAGAAAAACTAGCAGTGACTGCAGTGTTAGTGATGTTTCCAAATACAGTGAGTAACAGACAGACATCATATTCAGATGGTTTATGATGAAAGACCCCCATCATACAGATTTAGGTTTTCTGTAGTTTTTCCGTATTGATGAAGGTACAGCGATGGCATGGCTTCTTTGAAAAGGACAGCCGATTTTCTACCCCTTCCCTGTCATATACGAGATTCTGCATCTGTTGATGTTGTTCATAACAAGATCTTGCTCTTCCTTTGAGTAACAATATATATGTAAATGTATAATTTTCTTTGTGTGGCGGTTAGAAATGTTGGGGGGAGGGGGGTGGGTCATAGGAAGTTGGTAACAGGATCATGGTTAAGTCAAGGCAAAGGGGTTTGTAGAAACCAAGCAAATATTACAGAGCAACATCGCACCATCAAAGTACTGGATCTGCAAGCAAGAATTAGAGTAGAGTTTGCAAAAGAAGATTACTTACAGTTGAGGTTGGCTTGCGACAGCCGCTTCGCCCATGTACTTCCAGCAGTTACATAACGCAATTTTGTATACGCATATATGGCGATACTCTATAGACGACTGTTGTTTTCACTTGCAGCCATTTGCACTCCGCAGCTGAAAGCTGGCAACAGCGCTTCCAGCTGTCAGCATCTTCTGCTATAAACTGATGTAAGGCTCAGTGTTGTTGTGTTGCAATGTTTACTCAGTGACAGGGCACAAAAATACCAAAAATAATATTTAAAATAAGGAGACCAGTTAGGCCGTATCATGATGTGGATATTGCAGTTGTGGGAGTGATTTTTAAGTTGTAGAGTGGCTTTGGGTGGAAGAAGGTAGGGATTTTTAGGGAGACATTCAGACAGTGACCTGAAGTAATTTAGCAAACCTATGTAAATCTGAGATTGTACTTGCCAGATGTGTACAAGTTAAGTTTTTATATCACTGCACTATCTCACTCGGTTTCATACATATAAATCTTTATGTATGGCGTTACGGGAGTGTCCAATTCCACCTGTGTGCTTTGGTCCATGAGATCATCTAGATGGCAGGCACCCCTGCTTCCAGTGTATATAATATGGCGACTGTGAAGTCACCACGTACAAAAATAAAAATGACACGAGAATATTTCACTCCAGCAATGAAATGAAAATAATGGGACAGCTGCAGGAAATAGTGGGTTTAAGGTGAGGCAGGCTACATATACGACAATATGATAACCAGCACCATCCTAAAACAGATATTATCCACAAAATCAAACAAAAAAAGTCTCAACATGCGATATTATGCTACAAACATGAAAACTTGAGGAATCATACATTTCACTTTTCCCATATAGCTCAAATGAAGCCATTGATACCTAGAAGCCAAATACATGTCACAAATCTTTGTATCACATATTTCACATGTTCTACATACCTCTAACAAAGCCAATGATGCCAAAACCCCACACTCAAATCGAAAACCCAAAACCTTCAGATTCTTTTGACCGATTAAAATACAAACTAATAAGAAACTATACACCAAATCCATTAAAAACCAAATAAAACAAAAATTGTCCACTAACCAAAGCCACTGACGAATACAACTAGGTTGGCCATCCTTCCCCCACACATGCGCTATACCCCACACATCCAGTACACACTTCCCTGCAGAAAGGAAACCGATCCAACACACATCAAGCACTCAATTCTGTCTCGTGCGTATAAAAATGTAAAGGATCGTTAACCTAGAGCTCTTGAACCAGATCCCCCATAGGATAGACCACCAAACATTGTCACAGTGACGCTTTTATATATACAAGTCTGAGTAGCCAGGGCACGCTACAACTTTCTGGTCATGGTCATATCATCATCCATCGCAACCTAGAGTGAATAAGACTGATTTTTCTGTTATATCCATTGCTAACAAGAATGAAAAAAAACCTCTATTACATTTCGGTCAAAAAACAAAGTATTCATGCCTGACACAAACATGAGCACATAAATCCCCAAAATAATAAATCATAGTAAGTCATTGCCGACACAGCGCTCTCTTCCAACTACTAATTCAATGGATAAATACACAAAGCCAAATGACCAATTATCACACATATCACAAACAGTTACAAACATGAACATCCACCACAAGAGTGGCCACCAAATACACCAACACACCATCTGCAAACGTGGCCTGACTCAAAAACACCACACACAGCACAATGCATTACACTTATATCATGGGTCAAGGTGGTGGTGGTGGTTAGTGTTTAACGTCCCGTCGACAACAAGGTCTTTAGAGACGGAGCGCAAGCTCGGGTTAGGGAAGGATTGGGAAGGAAATCAGCCGTGCCCTTTCAAAGGAACCATCCCGGCATTTGCCTGAAACGATTTAGGGAAATCACGGAAAACCTAAATCAGGATGGCTGGAGACAGGATTGAACCGCCGTCTTCCCGAATGCGAGTCCAGTGTGCTAACCACTGCGCCACCTCGCTCGGTCATGGGTCAAAGCAGGTGGGTAGAATTGGATGATTTAATTTAGAAGTGAAAGTAACAGCTCAGCAAATAGCATAGGCACTGAGTCATTGACAGGCGGATAAACAAGGCTGAAAAGTTTGCTAGCTTTCAGATGAATTCTTTTTCGTATTAGGGTACTCAATGCCTCTCTGTTCGATTAGTTGTTATTTTGCTCCTAAATTATTTACATATATACAAACAGATGTAGCTGCATGATTGTCAGTTTGACTACTAGTTGGTTCCCGTTTCTTTCTGTCTTTGTCAGAGGGCATAACTAACATTTAATGATGTCAGTTACCTGCATCTTATTTTCTCTGGAGCAGTGTCAAAATTACAACAATGGCTGGAGATTACACGTGGAGGCAAATACATGAGTACTTGCACGTTCCCATTACCTCTTATCAGTTTGATTAACACTACTTTTTGCCATAACTTATATTTTTCAGTTTTGAGTCATGGTGTCTTAGAATATACTCAGAAAAAAGGAAGTATTGTGTATAACAAATACTTCCATATTATACTTGTGCAACGAATGGGCATAATAGCTCTCTTGTTAACTTCACCTTTCATAAATTTCATGGATTGACATTCATGTTCGCTGCAGATTATGCTCATATGGATAATATTGGCAAACCCCAGGCAAAGTAGCCTCACTTCCTGTGTTTCTGAGAAGAGTCCTGGCCTTATTAAGAAAGGCAGTGATGACAGTGTTGTTGTGCTGCACTTTTTTTATCTACTATTTTTGTGTGATCAGGTGTCCTGTTTAGTCAGCATGCTTCACACACTTGTGGCTCCAGTCAGAAGACATTTAAAACACAATCCCTGCAACACAAATAACCTAAAATACAGTAGGCAGAGTTTTCACAAAAGCTTGTTGATACTGTGGAGCAACAGATTTACTGAACTGCTATTATTTGCCACATAACAAGTTTGTATGTGTGCACCAAATCACAATCTTGCGCTAATGTGAGCACAAGATCAGGAGTTTGGCTGTTGTCAGTGTTTATTGGTTTAATTCAAGCAGCAATTTCCTTATGTAAAAAATAATTTTATATATGGAGGATGTGAGCACAAGATCAGGAGTTTGGCTGTTGTCAGTGTTTATTGGTTTAATTCAAGCAGCAATTTCCTTATGTAAAAAATAATTTTATATATGGAGGATCATCATTCATTCATCCATAGTTGACTGATGGAGGACGGTCTCCCATGTGTTAAAGTCTTCAGCTGTACGTATTCATGTTGCTTCTGCATGCTTTCTAATGTCATTCACCCATCTCCCTGTTGATTGTCATAATGGTCTGTTCTTATCTTTTGGAACTGGCATAGACCTTCCTTAGCCAATTCACAATCCAGTTGCTTGGCTACATGATCTACCCACCAGCATCTCATTTTCATTACAATGAAAGTTACATCTTCCACTTCATGGAGCTCAGATATCCATTTTTTTATTTTCCTTTCTCTTCTTAATAATTTCCAGTATGCAACTTATCTCTTATTTGCTAAATATCCCTCACTTTTTAAGTGACTTTCGGTTTAACAATCCGTACCGCATTGCTGTCAGCCAAAACTAGTAATACACACTGATTATAAATTTTCTTCATCAGATCCATTGAAAACTTAGTTCTGATGACACTATTTAGTTTACCAAAAGCAGTCTAGACCATTTTTACTATTTTGTGCAATTCTTTTGCTTTCTGTCCTGTTTTTGTCTTCAACTTACATTTTATCAGAATGTACTGTTAAGGCCTACTTTCCAGTCTTTTTTCAATTTTTCATTGTTGAAATTTATCTGTACTATGAACCAACAGTAGGCCTATACAGTAAGCTAAAAAATAAAATTTTATCTGCTGGCAGATGTTACACTGCAAAGATATAAAGAGTAAAAACCGACAATAATCGCAGACGAATTGACAGTGTGTTCTGTCAGTATAATATAGCACAACAGAATGGTAGAGATCATACAAAATAATGTGCCCACTGCGCAGACACGCATTCATATTGTGAGTGCTGGGTGATTTCATCCTGTTGTTCCAGAGGGGTCACCCTGCCTCAGTTGACTGTCACCTGCACTCTTGCAGTGTTCTAATTGCTATCTCTTTACTATATAGAGTGCATCACAGTTTCCTTGCCTTATAGGTGCAGGCAAAGTTCTTCATAATCATACATGTGTAATTAAATCCAATGCCACTAAAGTTTGTCAGAAGAGGTAAACTAGGAAGCAGAAATCTTATTAAAAACTGCTTGAGAGGGTGTGCAAGAACTACTAGCTATTTTAATCACACAATAAAGAGAATAAAGAAGGAGGGGAAAGTGCAGCTGCAATTACTTACCAATGTTTCACTATTTAGGACAGATATGAACAAGGAAATATTTTATTTTTAACTAGCATAGTACTGGTGGACAGGTTGTCAGAGGACACACACAATTTGCACATGACCTCTATTCATTGTTTTACATAGTCAGTATTGTAGTAAACAATGTTGTGTGCTACGCTACATTTTACCCCCTTTTTGCTTTATCTGATTTCCTTCTAGCACTGAGCTTGTTTCTTAGCCTATGTTTTTTTAATTAATTTATTTATTATTTTTGTTATTTACTCTAATGAGAAGCTATTTGTCAGAGGTCTATATTTGTCACATTATTGGTTGTACTGACATAAGCACTTACGCTTCAGCTGTTATAAACTGCAGCCACTCCCCCCCCCCCCCCCTCCCCACTACAATGCCGTGGTCAGTCACACCAGAGCCCCCACTACTACTGCTGTCAACTCCCAATTCCCTAATTGTGCCTTATGCACAGGTACGGGCTAAGTTATTGTGGGCTCTCTTTGCCTATGACATTCCAGATCATATGGCACATAGTTAACTGTAAAACTGCTTCAGCCTCATAACCCATAGCCTCCTAATTGCAGTGGTACACTTACTGAGACTGTCTTGAAACAGATGCTGAAAGAGGAGATGTTAAATGTGTGTGCATCTTTATTGCTTCGTTACAATTTTGTTCTCACTTCAAATGCATTGTTTTAGAGCTATTGTTGCCTGTGATTTCCTCTTTGCGTAAAGTTTTGTGAATTTTGTTGATCACTTTTGTTTCACTGCTAGATGACATACAGATTAATTTGCTCAATGAAATGATGATGTGCTGGATACTGTTTAACACTTCTGTTACTTCAAGTCAAGCCTCAACAGCAGTAGTTTGTTCATGTGTCATGAGTCAGCACATACCAACTTGTCATCCTGTTGTGACATGTTTGTTTGAAGGTTTATTGAATTACATCCAAGGAAGCTGCCAAGCAGATCAAGAAATCACTTCACAGACTGACTTACCTTTCACAACATGTACCATAAAAGCTCTCAGCTGCTAACCATTAGTAGTCATCACATGATATGCCAAGTATACCAGTATCTAGACTGCACTGAAGTTAATGTCCTCAAAGTGCTTTTTAGGTGACTGGAGAAGTAAGCAGATAGTTTGAAAGAGTTTAGAGTAGATAGGGTGGAAAGAGATCCAACACATTCCAGTGATTTTAAGCATTTTCCTAGACAGTGAACTTGCCAAAACAGCTGTGGCACACACTACTGCTGGAGGAGTTACATACCCCTCTCAACATAGCATGAGAATGAAGATCTCTTGTTTGCCAGAAGACTGACTTAGAGTGTAGGGAAATGAATGGGAGATTAAGCAGCACTCATATGAGAGAAAATCTACAGGTATATCACTTCCTTCTCTCATGCTAAGTCAAGAAGAGTAGGCCTTCATAACAGAAAGAATAACTATTGGCATGTATCCTCACTTACATGTTATTTGTAGTAGATCGTATAAATAAAAACATGAATAGTTGCAGAAAACCTCAGTGTAATACTGTCAGCAAGTACTTGGCTTCATAATGAATCTTTCGCTCTGCTGCAAGTGTGTACAATTTAAAAACTTTTTGGCAGACTAAAACTGGACTGAATCTAACTCAACAAGACCATTACCGGCAAAGGACAATATTCTAAGGTTGAGTCTCAGTGCAACACAGTTTTGATCTGCCAGGAAGTGTTAAGGGTTTGTTTGTTTTATCATTTGGGTTGTGTGAATATTTCTCAACTCAGTTTTATTCATGCATTAATGGTACCAACTCTCTAGGTAAAAACCCTTGAGCAGATCCCTCAATCTCTCTCATTTCTCATTTTGCCTTATTTCCAAGGTTCAGGTCTTTCGTCTCTCTGTTTTTGTTATTTCATTCCCTAAAGTTTCCCCTTTCTCCGTATATCTAGTTGTTTTTAATAGTGTAAACTTATGTGTCCTTTGTGTTAGTGTCTTCTGTAAATTAGTATGTGTTATGGGATTGCTCTTATATTACAGGTTACTACTATATCTGACTCTTCCCTGTGTGTGATAGTTGTTCTGACATCACAAGCTGTCATTCCTTTCTCCTTGTGTGTTTTTCAGATACTTTCCTTTTAATCTGATGTGCATTTATTTTCAAATACAAAAAATCGTGACAGTTACACCCATTACTTCATATGTTAGGAAATATTATGTCAGAGTCATAGAGTTTGGAAAGTGGAAATATTCAAATGATATTTACACAGATTGTAGCTTCATGATATTTGCATTCGGAATGCAGATGAAACTTAATAATTCCTTGTGGCATAAGATAGAAATGCTTTGTCATAGCTGTTAACACCTCATTTAAATGTAATCTTACTGTAACTACAGGCAAAAGGGTGGCACAAGTATGCTATAAGTATTTAGCAATTTCATTTGTGTAACAGCTACAGTTCGATGAGACATTCTCTAAAGTGTATCATTAATGTGCTCACAAAGTTTGCTAACATTTTGCCAAAGAAAACGTTGTAGCCTACAAAATTCCCTAAAAGTAATTTTTCAATTATAGTGACTCTTCTGTAAATGCACCCATCACATATTTCATAACTGTGAAGTCCAATAACATTTACTTGTGCTAAAGTTGAACCATTTTGACCTAATTTAACTCTTGTTATCCTGTTTTCTAGATACTAAATGCAAGTGAAAATATTTGTGAGTGAAAGTATGGCATCGAGAAAACGCAGTGGATCAGGTTCCAAAAGGCAGTTGAAGGAGAAAGTAGTCCAGATATACGAGTCTTTCTTTAGGGTAAGTTATGTCTAATATTTGAATATTCTCTTTCTTCATGATGATATTACAGACTTTCGGGGATGATGGACAAGGGTAAAAGTATTGATTTGAGGCAAAGGACCTAATACCTCTGGCAGTGGACCTCTTCCAATGCTAGCTCTTTGCTTTTAGTATTTTGTGAGTACGTAATATGGAACAAAACAAAGTCTATTTAACCTAGGGCCTGCAGTGCGTACCTTAAGAACCATGAGTGTTTGTTCATCCTTGCTGCTGTGAAACACATCTCTTCTGCTGAACAAGTGTTCGTAGTTCTTAAGGTATTCATTTTAGAGCTGATGTTTACTAGACAAGTTTTTCTTGTTTTGTTCCCTACTGGCTCCTCCCAAAATATGGAAAGCAAAGTTCTTTCAGTAGAAGAGGTTGTCCACTGTCAGAGGTATCAGAACAGTTTGCATTTAACTTTAGACTTCGCCAGTTCCAGAGTGGGCTCCCTTAAATTAATACATTTACCCTTTTCCATTAAGTTTTCTTGATATCTCCCTCCTCTCCCGCTGTCCTGTCCTTTCTCTCATGTCAAACCTCCCCCCCCCCCCCCTCCCCCTCCCCCTCCCCCTCCCCTGTGGGTTTGGCGGTTAGAATAGGTCCGAGGTATTCCTGCCTATCATTATAGGTTACTAAGAGGAGTCTCCCACTTTTCAGTCTAATGAGTTATGGTCCCGTTTTAGGGTTTGAGTTACACATCTTTCCAAATTATCCAAAGTGCGGGCTATTTGGGGAAGGATGCCTAATGTGGTACGCCATATATCCAGTGTACAATTAGACCTTCCGCACCTCATATTGTCCTGGATCTGCAACTCCACCTGCAATCCAGTTATCTGGACAAGGACGCCATATAGGGTTAAATCATCTACTTCCATAGTCCACTGCCCTCTTTCGCCCCCATGACAATATTGGATTTTTTGGCACCTAACATCCAGCATGATAGCCAATCAGTTGCAATGGGGCCATGATGTACCCATTTGGTGGTAGCCCCCTGACAACACTGGGATCGCACTGCTGATGCCTGAGCTGTAAACTCACCACGTGTGCCAAGGAGTAGATGCCCATCTTCTTGGGGCGTTGGGACTCCCAGCAACAGCCATCATGCCAGGTGGCCTTTGCTGTGGCTGGGTAGCACCCACGGGGAGTGCCGCTGATCGGAGTGGGTGGCATCAGGGTGGATGACCCACAATGAAGCAGACCAAGTCATCTTTTGCTGGGGACTGAATGGCCCCAGCATTCTCTAAAAAAGGAAAAGTCGACTAATGCTGAGAGATATTACCCTAAGTCGTACCCCTCCCTATCCACACCACTGGAGGAATGTAGCTCTACGGACCAGAGGGAGCATTACTCACCAAGGTATTTAGTCTGCAGCAGAATGGGTAGGGACTCCTTTCTGGCTAGAAAACCTCAATTTTTTGTCAAACACCTGGAGGACAAGTTTGGGGTAGTGGCAGTGCTGTCAAAAATGAGAAGTGGGGCAGTCCTAATTCAGACAGCATCCCTGGCCCAGTCACTGGCATTGCTCGCTTTTGACAAGGTGGGTGATATTCCCATTTCCGTCATTCCCCATACAAGCCTCTACATGGTCCAGGGGATTATTTTCCGTTGTGACCTTCTTTTGCAGTCTGACAATGAGTTCTGCGCCAGTTTAGAATGGTGGGGTATTCACTTCATGTGGTGCGTCTATAGGGGTCCCTAAGACAATAGGGTTGCTACCGGTGCCTTCATCTTGGCCTTTGAGGATGATTCATTGCCTGAAAAGGTCAAAGTGATGGTGTATCGATGTGACATAAAAGCATACGTCCCTCTTCCTATGCAGTACTTTAAGTGCTGGAAATTTGGCCACGTCTTCATGCTGCAATTACAGCGCCACATGAGACTGCGGACATACACTACATCCAAATACTTCATGTGTGCACTTCCTCCCATGTGTGTCAGCTTTGGAGAGCACCACTACCCCTGCTCGTCAGGCTGCACAGTACTCCAAAAGGAGGGGTAAATTATGGAGTACAAGACCCCGGACCAGCTGACTTACCAAGGGGCTAAACGTAAATTTGAATGATTGCACCCCATTCACTTGAAACCTACATATGCTGCAGCTGTGTTGACATCGCCCTCACTTGTGACTGCAGTTCCACAATCTCTGCCGGGTATAGTGGTCCCTCTGGGCCATCCAAATACATCCACTCCCTTGGTGGTTGGGTGCACCTGTTCTTGCGTTGCTCCTAAAGCACCTATTTCAGGAACACTACCCCGCCAAACTCCGGGGACATCGGGCCCCTCCCGAAAGCCGGAGAAGCCACAGCCTCCTCTCACACTGAAGGGATTCCTTGGGACTCCCCCGCCCTGTGAACCCAGGGGTTAGAATAGGCTCAAGGTATTCCTGCCTGTCGTAAGAGGAAAAAGGAGTCGCACACCTTTCGGACTTCATGTGATGATCCCCTGTAGGGTTTGACGTCCATTTTTCAAAATTTTCTCGAAGAGCGAGCCAATTTGGGAAGGGCACGATACATGGTGCATTGTGTCCATTGTGCATTGAGATCTTTAGCCCACTTTCTTGTTGTGGATTTGCAGTCCCGCTCATCCTCCATCTCTTGAGCGAGGAGACCTTCTTGTGTGCATTTTCCTCTACCCTCTATGTAGAGTTGTTTTCTGTGCCGAAGATGACGATGGAATTCTTCACACCTCATATCAAGCATGGTAGCCAGTCCATTGTGGTGGGGCCACCATGTACCCTGTTGGTTGTAGCCCCCTGACTACACAGGGACCACTTTACTGATGTCTGTGACGTTAACTCCCCACCTATGTCAAGGAGTAGATGCCTGTCAGCCTGGGGCATTGGGACTCCTGGCCTTTGCTGCGGCTGGGTGGCGCCCGTGGGGAGGGCCCCTGGTCAGAGTGGGTGGCATCAGGGGGATGACGTGTGGTAAAGCATACCATCTTTTGCAATCTGACAACAAGCTGCGTGCCAACTTAGAGTGACGAGGAGTTCATTTCATCCGGCATGCCTTTCGGGGTCTGAGGGATAATCACTTGCTGGTGATCAAACACCAGTAGTCTCTAAGCATTCCAAGTCTCAGTACAATGCAAGGAAGTATGATCCTAAATTGTTCCCCTCTTTGGCCACACCATGGAAGGAACGCCAGGCTAAGGACAGCAGCGAACCTTATTCGCCCCGGTAGCTCGTATGTACGTGAGCTGATGGGGACTCCTTTGTCTCGATGAAGCCTCAGTTTTTTGTAGAGCGTTTAGAGTACAAGTATGGGGAGGTGGAGGGCTTGTCCAAAATGCAGTCAGGGTCAGTCTTGATAAAAAAAAATCCTCTGCCCAGTCACAGGCATTACTCGCTTGTGACAAGCTGGGGGATGTTTCCATTACACTTACACCTCATAAGAGCTTAAATATGGTCCAGGGGATTATATTCCACATGGACCTTCTTTTGCAGTCTGACAATGAGCTGCATGCCAACTTAGAGTAACGAGGAGTTCATTTCGTCCGACATGCCCTTCGGGGTCCGAGGGATAATCAGTTTGCCACCATTGCCTTCATCTTGGCCTTCGAGGGTGACACATTACCCGAGAAGGTCAAGGTGATCGTCTCCCACTGTGATGTCAAGCCATATATCCCTCCCCCGATGCCGTGCTTTAAATGCTGGAAGTTCAGCCACATATGTCTTCCCGCTGTACTTCCAGCATCACATGTCAAGATTGTGGACATACATCCGATCCCAATATTCCATGTGCCCTGCCTCCCATCTGTGTCAGCTGTGGAGAACACCATTCTCCTTGCTCACTAGACTGCAGGATTTTACAGCGAGAAAGGAAAATCATGGAATAAAAGACCCTGGAGCAACTGATCTACACTGAGGCCAAGAGAAATTTGAACACCTACATCCTGTGCCTATGACCTCTTATGCCACCGCTACAAGAATAATTGTAGCCCCATCAGTTCCACAAGTTCCAGTCGGCCCTCAGAGCCGGAAGACTACACCTGCCCCCTTGATGGTGGGGGACACTTCCCTCCCTGTTGCTCCCGCACCACCTACCGTGGGAGCACTGTCCCCCCCAACCATCGGGGACACAAATCCCCACTTCTCAGCTGGAGAAGCATAGGTCTCCTTTGGCTCCTCTCACTAGGAAGGGGTTCCTTGGGTCGCTCCCTTCACAGGTTTCTGCTAGTGGGAAAGATGATACTCGCCTGTGGCTGAAGTGCCTAAAAGCAGCTAGTAGTAGGGCTTCATGATCATCTTCAGTCCCAGCCAGAGAAACCCAAGAATCAGTGAGAGAAATCCAGGAAGAAGACCCCCCCCCCAAGACCAAGGGAATTGCGGTGGCACCCACACCACCACCGCTGCTGCTGCCTACAAGCTCTGCGTTTGAGTATGAGGTGAAGATTCTGGCATCCGCCGAGGACCTAGATCTCACCAGACCCTCAGACAAAATGAATATAGCCTGTTCAGCAAATAATTTGGTGGCAGCAGGTGACCCTGAGGCATAGACTGCCTCATTGAGTGATTCATGCCTTCCCAGTCTCACGATTACGCCATCCTCCAGTGGAATTGTGGCGGTTTTTTCCACCATCTGGCTGAGCTACAGCAGCTGTTAAGCTTTACACCTGCTTTCTGCATTGCCCTCCAGGAAACCTGGTTCCCGGCAATGCGGACCCCTGTCCTTCGTAGCTACAGGGGATATTACAAGAACTGTAATGAATATAATAATGTGTCAGGTGGAGTTTGCGTTTATGTCCTGAACTCGGTATGTTGTGAACCAGTGCCCCTTCAAACTCCTCTTGAAGCTGTGGCTGTCAGGATACAGACAATGCAGGAAATAACTGTCTGGAATTTATATCTCCCTCCAGATGGTGTGGTATCCCTGTACGTATTGGCTGCACTGATTGATCAAGTCCCTAAACTTGTCCTACTTTTCGGAAATTTTAACACCTGTAGCCCCTTGTGGGGTAGCACAAAGCTTCGTGGCCTTGGCAGAGATGTCGAAAATTTACTGTCCCAACTCGACCTCTGCCTCTTAATACTGGGGGCCGCCACACATTTCATTGTGGCTCATGGTAGTTACTTGGCCATTGATTTATCAATTTGCAACCCAGGACTTCTCCCGTGTATCCACTGGAGAGCACACGATGGCCTGTGTGGTAGTGACCACTTCCACATCTTCCTGTCACTCCTCCAGCATCATGCCCATGGACACCTACCCAGATGGGCTTTAAACAAGGCAGACTGGGTAGCCTTCACCTTGGCTGTCACAGTTGAATCTCCCCCTTGTGATGCCATTGATGTTGTGATTGAGCAGGTCACTACAACGATAATTTCTGCAGCGAAAAACACGATCCCTCGTTCTCTAGGGTTCCCCAAGCGAAAGACAGTCCCTTGGTAGTCGCCGGAAGTCACTGAGGCAGTTAAAGAGCGTCGGCGAGCTCTACAGCAACATAAGCGGCACCCTTCCCTAGAGCACCTAATAGCCTTTAAGTGGCTCCATGCCCATGTATGGCTGCTTATAAAACGATGGAAACAAGAATGTTGGGAGAGTTATGTGTCGACCATTGGGTGCCAGACATCACGTCCCCAAGTCTGGACAAAGCTCAGAAATCTCTTTGGGTACCAGACCCAAACAGGTGTGTCTGGGATTAACATCAATGGCATGCTCTCTACCGACGCAAACGCGAATGCTGAGCACTTTGCTGAGCACTATGCTCGAGCCTCTGCGTCGGAGAACTACCCCCCAGCCTTTCGCACCCTCAAATGGCGGATGGAAAGGAAAGTCCTCTTGTTCACTACACACCACAGTGAACCCTATAACACCCCATTTGCAGAATGGGAGCTCCTCAGTGCCCTAGCATGTTGCCCCAACACAGCTCATGGGCCAGATCGGATCCACAGTCAGATGATTAAACATCTCTCGTCTGACTACAAGCGAATTCTCCTCATCATCTTCAACCGGATCTGGTGCAATGGTGTCTTTCCGTTGCAGTGGCAGGAGAGCACCATCATTCTGGTGCTAAACCCGGTAAAAATCCGCTTGATGTGGATAGGTATCGGCCCATCAGCCTCACCAACATTCTCTGTAAGCTGTTGGAACATATCGTGTGTCGGCGGTTGGGTTGGGTCCCAGAGTCACATGGCCTACTGGCTCCATGTCAGGGCGGCTTCCACCAGGATCGCTCTACCACTGATAATCTTGTGTCCCTCGAGTCTGCCATCCGATCAGTCTTTTCCAAACGCCAACATCTTGTTGCCGCCTTTTTTGACTTACGTAAATGACCTGGCGACGACATATCCTCGCCACATTATATGAGTGGGGTCTTCGGGGCCTGCTCCCGATTTTTATCCAAAACCTCCTGTCATTTCATACTTTTCGTGTCCAAGCTGGTGCCTCCCATAGTTCCCCCCGTATTCAGGATAATGGTGTTCTGCAGGTCTCCGCATTATGTGTATCTCTATTTTTAGTGGCCATTAACGGCCTAGCAGCAGCTGTAGGGCCGTCGGTCTCCTTTTCTCTGTATGCAGATGACTTCTGCATTTCGTATTGCTCCTCCAGTACTGGTGTTGCTGAGCAGCACCTACAGGGAGCCATTCACATGGCGCAGTCAGGGGCTCTAGCCCACGGCTTCCAGTTTTCAGCCACGAAGTCTTGTGTCATGCCCTTTTGTCGACATTGTACCGTTCATCCGGAACCTGAACTTTACCTTAATGACGATCTACTCACTGTAGTGGAGACATATTGATTCTTAGCACTGGTTTTCGACGCCTGGTTGATTTGGGTACCTCACCTTCATCAGTTTAAGCAGGAGTGCTGGCAGCACCTCAATGCTCTCCGCTGCCTGAGCAGCACCAACTGGGGTGCAGATCACTCTACGCTGTTGCAGCTGTGCAGAGCCCTTGTTCAATCCCGCCTTGACTGTGGGAGTCTGGTTTACGGTTCGGCAGTGCCCTCATCGTTGCATTTACTCGGCCTAGTGCACCACTGTGGCATTCTTCTAGCGACAGGAGCTTTTAGAACGAGTCTGGTGACCAGTGTCCTGGTGGAGGCTGGAGTCCCAGTGTGGATCTGACGTGTGCAACTACTTGCCAGTTATGTTGCACACATTCGTAGTTTTCCTGAGCATCTGAATTACCGTCTCCTGTTCCCTCCCGTTGCAGTTCATCTCCCAAATTGGCAGCTTAGGTCAGGACTCATGATTGCAGTTCGTGTGCGATCCCTTCTCTCTGAATTGGAGTGCTTCCCTTTATCACCTCTACTTGAGGTCCATTCACGTACACTTCCATGGTGTACACCTCGACTGAAGCTTCAGCTGGACTTTTTGCATGGCCCCAAGGACTCCGTTAAATGCTGCCGCTCTCCACTGTCCCTTCCTTTCGATTCTTGACGTGTTCCAGGGCTCTGAAGTTGTTTACACTGACAGCTCGATGGCTCATGGTAATGTTGGTTTCATCTATGTCCACAGAGGCCATATTCAACAGCATTCCTTGCCCGCTGGCTGCAGTGTATTCACTGCAGAGGTTGTGGCCATATCTCGTGCACATCAGTACATCTGTTCCTGTTCTGCTGAGTCATTTCTTCTCTGTCCTGACTCCCTGAGCAGCTTACAAGCTGTCAACCAGTGCTAGCCTCACCATCCATCAGTAGTGAACATCCAGGAGTCCATCTCTGCCCTGGAACGGTCCAGTCATTCAGTGATGTTTGTATGGACCCCAGGACATGTTGGAATCCCAGGCAACAAACTTGCTGACAGGCTGGCCAAACAGGCTATGTGGAAACTGCTCCTGGAGATGGGCATCTCTGAAACTGACCTGTGTTCTGTCTTACGCCGCAAGGTTTTTCGGCTTTGGGAGATGGACTGGCAGAACAGTATGCACAACAAACTGTGTGTCATTAAGGAGACTGCGAATGTGTGGAAGTCTTCCCTGCGGGCTTCTCGCAGGGAATCAGTTGTCCTTTGTCGGCTCTGCATTGGCCATATGTGGCTCACACATGGTTACCTCCTCTGTTGTGAGGACCCACTTCAGTGTCGCTGTGGCTCCAAAATGACAGTCGTCCATCTCTTGCAGGACTGTCCACTTTTAGCTGCTCTGCAGTAGACTTTAATCTTTCCCAGCACCCTACCTTCGGTGTTGGCCGACAATGCCGCAACAGCAGTTTTAGTTTTATGTTTTGTTTGTGAGGGTGGGTTTTATCATATGATCTGAGTTTTAGCACATGTCCTATGTTCCTCTGTGTCCTCCACCCTAGGGCTTTTAGGGTGAAGGTTTTAATGTGTTGCAGAGTGGCTGGCTCCTGCTTTTTTATTCAGCCAGCCATAGTAATCTGCTTTCTTGTTTTTAGTCTCTTCTCCATGTTTCTTGCATCTCTCTGTGGTTTTCTTGTCCTGTTTTGTCCATTGTAGTGTTTGTTGTCCTCCTGTCATTTTCTGGTTCTTCCTTTCTCCTGTTATTGTGATCCATGCCTTGGCCACAACTTTGTCTGAATCTGTTGCAAGGCCCAAAGGGGTCAGTTCCACCTGGGGCTCTCCTCCGGCAATTTTTCTCTCTTCTCGGTGCGTTCCAGGGCTCAGAAATAGTCTACACCAATGGATCAATGGTCGACAGTCTTATTGGCTTCGCTTACGTTTACATTGGACATACTGAACCACACTCCTTGCCAGATGGCTGCAGTGTTTTCTCTGTAGAGTTGATAGCCATCTATTGCACTCTTGGAGCATATCGGCTCCTGCGCAGGTGAGTCCGTCATCTGTAGTGACTCCTTAACACTTTCACCGCCATGTGCATTATGTACGATGCACACCGCTTTTTCCATTTTCACCTTGTACATCATATTCGATCATGCAGGGGGTCATGAGCACTGTTAGCGAGTGGCTGTAATTCTGTCCCAGACTATTGTGCTCCTTCCTTTAGCAATAGTAGCAGTGAAGATGAAATAATTCCACTGAAGAAACAGAAGGTACACATGCAAGTTACGAATGATGTGGCCACAAATGGGCAAACAAAGTTTCGTCTTCCATTGACACAAACAGTGAAAGTGAGCTTTCACCTGCAGAGATATCTTGTACTCATGGGATTCCTACTAAAAATTCGTATTAGGGCCTATCTACTAACTGTGGAGTAGGCAATGCACTTTTGGTCAATTCATACCATTGAAGTTTAAAATTTTTCTTGATGAAGATATGTGCAGTTTCATAGTGAAGGAAGCAAAACGTTATGGTGAAAAAAAGATTGTTAGCAGAATGACTGCAGAGACATTATTACTGTCATTAAGATTTACCTTATGGAGTGATATAAGTGCTGTTGATTTGAGAAAATTGTTGGGACTTATGTTGTGGATGGGGCTTGATCATAAGCCAAGAGTGGGGGATTACTGGAACAGGAATCTGCTTTACAAAAACCAGGTGTCTTCTACTACATTTTGAGATATGTTTTGATTTGTTGTTCCATTGCATACATTTTAGCGGCAATGAAAACATAGAAAACATAGATGAACATGACAAGGTGTTCAAAATTAGAAAGCTTGTGAATCATATAAACACAAAATTCCAGCAAGCTTTCATTCCAGGTGAAGTTGTTTGTATCCATGAAACAATGATTCAGTTTCGTGGGAGTTTTCACGTTCATCACTACATCTCTGGAAAATGCAGAGTGAAATTATACAAAGGGTGTGCTGTAGGTGGATATACCTTGAATGTTAAAGTGTATTGTGGAAATGAAATTACTGCTATAGACATAATAACAAGAATTGTTTTGAAGTTAATGCAATCACTTTTGAATTCTGGAAGAACACTCTTTGTAGATAACTTCTACGCTTCTGTGAACTACGCACTCGTTCTCCTAGGGGGGGGGGGGGGGGGGGGGGATGGAAACTGATCTGGGTGGGATCTCTCCACAAAAAAAGGAGGAGACATCCAAAAACTATTACTATAAAAACATTGAAGATGGGGAAATGGCAGTTGCGGAATAATACAAGGAGAGGTCAAGTGAAAAAACCAAATTCAATTCCGGATTACAATGCAGCCAAACACTTCAATGGTCTTTCAGATCAAAAGAAAACCTATGGCTCATGATTTAGGAAGTCAGTGAAGTGGTATCACAAAGTGGTTTTTGAATCACTATTCAGTATTACTCTTGTAAATGCTCATGCTCTATATGTTCAAATTACAAGACAAAAAAATGTGTATCATTGCTTTCTATTAGACAAATGGGTTACACGGGACCGACAGTGTTCAGGAGACTAATGAATGGGAATCACAAACTGGTTGAAACTGCAGTGAGATGAAGTTTGAACGGCTGTTACCAGAAACCCCACAATGCAGGTGGGCGAATGCTTGCTATCAGATATAGCAAGCAGAGGCCGTTGAAATGCCAAATTTATCCTCAGAGTTTCATGTGATGTACTGTTTTCCTGTAATGCACAAATGTGTAAAAATGGAAGTTTTTATTTTGATAATTAAAGCAGTTACGTAGCAGTTGGTTGGCGTTTTTGTTTGCCAACAATAATGTCTTCCTCAGGTATACGAGTATGCATCAGAAGTGCTGCACATGGGCATATAAAGCTTCTAGTTGCATTTTAAGTTTAAAATGGGCCATGTGCATCGTATTTGATCACACCATATTTTTCAGGTTAATACTGATTTCTTACAATTTCCTTCATGATCAGATATACTAGCCTAATTTTTTAAAATAACATGAAGGAAAAAAGTCACAGCCAAACTGAAAAATTTACGAAAATGCTGCTGGCGGTCAAAGTGTTAAGCAGTCTACAAGGTCTCGACCAGTGCTTCCTCCTACATCCTTTGGTAATGATTATCCAGGAGTCTGTTTATGCCCTCGGCAGTAGTAGATGTTCAGTGACCTTCATTTGGACCCCAGGACATGTCGGGATACTGGGCAATGAACTTGCTGACAGCCTGGCCAAACAGCCTACTGGTAAACCAACTCTGGAGATCGGCCTGCCAGAGACTGATCTCTGATTGGTCTTCTGCCATAAAATTTTCGCGATCTAGGATACTGAATGATGCACCCTCAGTACACCAAATAAACTCTCTGTTATCAAGGAGACAACCAATGTGTAGTGGTCATCCATGCGAGCCACTTGCAGGGACTCTGTTGTTCTTTGCTGGCTTCACATTGGGCATACTCAGCTAACACATGGTCACCACCTCCACCATGAGGACCCACCTCAGTGTCACTGTGGTTCCCCTGTGACTGTCATCCACATTTTGTTGGACTGCCCAATTTTGATGTTTGGTTTGTGTGGCGCTCAACTGCGCAGTCATGAGCATCCATACAAAGTCACAATTTGCACAGAGTCCCATTTTTTTAACAGTCCAGTCTTACCACTGTCAGGAATGATGATGATGACGATGACAACACAAACATCCAGTCCCCAGACAGAGAAAATCCCCAATCTGGCTGGGAATCGAACCCGGGACCCTATGATCCAGGGGCAGCAACACTAACCACAAGACTACGAGCTGCGGACTGCCCAATTTTAGCTGCTCTGTGATGGACTTTTAACCTTCCTAGAATGCTACCTGGTGTTGGGCATTGATGCCTCAACAGCTGATTTAGAGGTTTTTATCATACAATCTTAGGGTGGCCTCCACCCTCCCTCCATTTCACCTCTTCGTTACTCTTTCTGTGCATTTTGTTTGCCTTGGTGTTTGTGTTTTTCCTGTGTGTGTTCATCTCGCCTTGTCTTTTAAGCTGGAGATTTTAGTGTGTTGCAGAGTGGCTGGCTCATCCTTTTTAATTTTGTGATCAGCCAGCCCAGGATATCTGCTATATTGTTTTAATACCTTTCATTACTTTTTCCTTTTGGTGTACGTTTTCCCCTTTGTGTTAGTTTCTGTCATTCTTGTCTTTCAGTGTGTTTTGAAGTTACTGTAGTTTTATGCATTTTAACTTCGCTGACTCCTTTTGGGACTGTTTTTAACTCAAGACCTGTTTGAATGAGGAAAAAGGGACTGCTGACCCTGTAGTTTGATTCCCTTACTCCCCAAATCAACCAACCAGCCATCTCAACCCCTCTCCCCCTACATCCTACCTTTTACTCTCAATCCCTTTCTTGCTTCACCCATTTTCTTACCTAATGGTATCCTTAATTTTCAGCTGTGACACTCAGCCTTCCCTCTCCCCTGTACCTACCACACTAAGCTTTCATTTGTTTCCTTCTTAACCCAGCTGTTTACATTGTAACCTTTCTCTTTTCCTCCTCAATCCCTATTCACTCCCCATCAGTCTAGTAATTCTTGCTCAGCCTTTTTACTTTTTACCTCATTTTTGCCCTTCTACATTGCTTCCCCATCCATATTACAGTCTGTCTTTCCATGCTCAATCCACCCTCCTTTTTGACAACTGCCCCCCATCCGTCCCTAGACCCCTCTCCCTTTCTGCCTCACTCCTCAGCCTCTACTCCTTTCTCTCTCCTGAGCCCCAATTCATCCCCCTCCAATCATCTCCACCCCTCCTCAGCCACCCACCACCTCCATCTTTTCCTTAATTCTTACTCAGTTTTTTGTATCCTCTACCAGTGGGTGGAATTATTTTTTTCTGAGGAAATCCTCTCTTTTAAATTCACTTAATTTATTTGATATTGGTAATTCAGTTTATGAGTATTAGTGCTCAAAGTAATAATCGGTAGCCAATTTAACATGGAACTGAAATTTTTTTCCAGGGAGAAGATCCAACTGTGGGAAATCCAAATTTTTGGGAAGAATTTTTTCTTCTGAAACCAAAAGTGAGTGAAATGTGATATATTAGAATAATGGAGATTCCGTGATGGAAATAGTAAACAAAAACTATGTACAGGCACTGCTCATCTTCAGATGTATGAGTGTGTGAGCTTTTGAGATGTTCTGTATTTTTAAGTGTAAAAACAAAACACACACACACACACACACACACACACACACACACACACACACACACACACAACTTACTTACACTGCTCTGCAAAACTTAAGGGCAAGACAGGTAAAGTAACATAACATGTATTAATCACTTGGTGGAATTGAATGAAAGTGTGTGAACATGTTGCCAGAGGTCTCCCAGTCATGCACAGACAGCTGGGGATGACACATGGTATGAGGTCAAAGGTAGTATAGAACTAAATGTGGCTGACACTGCAACATGATTCAGTTGAAGGAATGGGAAAAGACAGTGTATGTTAGTTAGGAAGTAGTTATGTCGCAGTGTGTGGTGGTCTCCATGACATCACAGCTCTGTAACAACATTTGAATAACTTCAGACAAGGAACAATCATCGGGAAACTGAATGAAGGGTGCAGTGTAACAATTGTAGCCCAGGAGTTTGCTGTTGTGCACAACATTGTTTCATGTGCATGGAGAGTGTTCCAAACCACAGGTATTGCTGCCTTAAGAAGAGGAGGTGGTCATCAACAGTCAACTGCAGCAGCAGATGACTGCTGCATTGTTCAGTAGGCAAGAAGGGATTCACATCATACAGGGGGTGCAATTGCAACTACATTTAACAGAACTGCAAGGCACGCAATCTCGTGCTCCACAGTGGCACAGATTCTGCATGTGGTTTATATCATTGCTAGATGACCATTATGTTGAGTTCCATTGACACCCACACATCAGAGGCATCATTTGCAATGATGCAAAGAGCATAGGGACTGGGTCAAAGAGGAGCGGGGCTGTGTGCTCATCTCAGGAGTGCACTTGGCTCTCAGTTGAGTAAGAGGATATTCAGTGAATGGAGTAGCCTGCCAATTCCTCCATGACTTAAATCCCATGAGCCCACATGGGATGCGTTGAGGAGATATATTGCAGCATGTCCACATGTTCTAGTGACCATCCAGCAGTTGTCAACAGCACTGGTGGAAAAATAGAATGCCCTGCCATAAGGACATTGTATTACCATCTGCTGTGATTACATCCTGTTAAGAACCATGTCCACTTTTTCCAATATCTAGGGGGCCATCATAAATTGCAGTGGCATCAATGTAATTATTATCTTTGAATAAAAGTGTCATTTTTGTTCATCTCATTGTGTATTTCTTTCAATTATCTTCTGTGCTATATTTTAGCAGTTCTTTCCATGTGTGGTACAAGTTTCATCAATTTATGTTAATTGGCAGTGACAGATTGTGCAGAAGTTACTTTTGTCCACACCAGTCTACTTATTTTCAATAACACTACTACTATCATTATGTGATGTGATAATTTTTGTCTTTCTGTGGCTTGTATATAACTTAAATTGTCACAGCTTTTAGTGTCTATTCCTTTTGAAGGAGTGCATCATTTATTACCATGTATGGGCCCCAATTCCTTCCATCGTCATTTTCCAAGTAGAGATGGTACTGGTTAGGATGGCCAAGTACAGAAAGTTCGATCTGGTGCTGTGGTAATAGGATCCTATTTTTCTGATAAATGAACTGTTCCTCAACTTTGACTGTGAGCTATGGCATTACTCAGTCTGTCACCATATCAGGCTACACAGTTTGTGGCATTTTTACTGACTGAAGTGGCACAGTGGTTAAGATGCAGTAGCAGCTTTCAGGAGAGTTAGAGTTCAAATACAAATCAAGCCATTCACATTTAGATGTCTCCCTTAGACTATTGAAGGTGGATGATGGTATATTGCCTTTGATAAGGACACAGCTGATTTTCTTCCATATGCCCACAGCTTGTGCTTTGACTGTAATGTGTAATGATCTCCTTGATGGAAAGTTAAGCATTTAACTTCCTCCCTTCATACCTCAGTATATTTCTATTAGTCTAGAAAAATCAGTCAAACACATATTTAAAAATTGCATGAAACATGTTTGTTATTTTAACTGTCACAATTGATCTCAATAACAAGTGTTTTGTATGAGTCTCTCCACTTGGATATTATGCCTCTTGGCACAGTTAATGAAATGTCACTCACAGTAGCTTATTCTGACACAACATCACTGTGTTCAGTAATTTCCATAATTTTTTTCCCAAAAAGATCTGTCTTGTTATGGGCTCACAGGCAAAAGTTTGTGTAGAATCCATTACAATCACTTCCTTGAACTCTACCCCACTTTTGTTGACTAGAGCTGTCAAGTGGCTCTCTACATTGAATTGTATGGGCTCCTTTATGAACCATATCTTTTCATGCACTAATTTGCTGAGAATCCTTTAACTTCCACTAGTTAATTAATATCTATTTGCATGTAATATCCCTATGTGGATTTTTTGAGAGGGGAGTGAGATAGTAATTTTGCCACCTCAAATGTAGTAAGGAGTCATTATTAACTCTGATGATGAATTTTTTTTTCCATTGCCACATAATACCATGTAAGGTACAGTTTATTCGGATTCTTGGATACATTTTTAGTTTTTTAGATTGTATCTTCACATACACTTAACTTCCTCTAGCTACCTAGTAGATAAGGAACAAAGGAAACAAGTTTCCTCTGTAACAGTACCAACAAGTTGAATCTTGCGCACATTTCATAAAAATTAGTTGTGCTTTGCTACTAATGCTGCATTACTTGGTCCTACTCTGTCTATTTAATACTTGTCATAGCTCAGTGACTGTGTATACTGTTTTCCATAACACTTACTGTGTGTATGTAATACTTTTCATAGCTCATTGACTGTTAAATGTATACTGCTTTCCATAACTAAACTGTCAAATAACACCAAGCTCTTTTCATGAGATTCTTCAATACTATAATTGGACGGGTGTTAGTTGGTTGCCCATAATGAAGACCATAGTCAGTTTAACTGAAGCGACTGTAGCCCATAATATGGTTCATATAAAATAGGGTCAATTTTTTGTTTCAGGTTTCACATTTAGAAGCTGAAATTCAAAAATTAAGTGGTGAGCAATTGGTGGCACTTAAAGACAATATAAATACACTTTTTCAAAAGTGCATTGCAACATTAGACCATGAACATAACATCCGTGTTGTCTACTCACTACAGGTTTGTTTCAGTCATATTGTGAGAAGCGTTAATAATAATAATAATAATAGATGTTGTACTTTGTACTTCAGCATAATCCAGAATAGATACTCTTTTTTTTTATTATTTCATTCTAGTGGTGTAAAAATTTTGATTATTTGTTTTTAGACATTATGTGCAGTCATCCACAGTATATACAAGAAAACATCTGGAGAATATGGAATTGATGTCATCAATGTTCTCATGGGTTTTGAAACTGCTGAACAGCTAATGCAAACACTACTGGATCATTGCAATAACTTTTTGATTGGTAAGACCAATATGTAAATTTTGATACATTCAGAAGTTATCTCCACAGTAGTTACGACAAAGACAACTATTGCTTTGTTTTACAGTCACAGATTTAATATACAGTTGTGATGATATTGCATGGGAATCACTTATGGGGAGGATGTGGTCAGCTATGCCAGCTTATTTTATTTACCATATTTCAAAAGGACTGCAGTATTATCTGCATATGCTGACATCTGTGTTCTTCCATTTGCATTGACAAATTTCACAGTTCCATTTAGCTTTTAATGAAATTCCTGAAGCACAATCTTAACACCCCCATTAACCCCTTTTGTACTCCATATTCCCTGACAATTACTTTGTTAGCTCATCAGGTGGACCCTGTTACGGTCTGTGAAGAAATCCACAAAGATTGTAAAAATGTAGTTGTTGAATTCACACTAATCTCTGAAATCCATTGTATGCTAAATGTCTGTAAATAATCTTTATACTCAAAACCCTGTGTAGTGATGCCAATCTGTCTTCATTTGGAATTTCTTTATATATGTCTACCAGTTTACTGAAAACTGTGCCTAACGTTTTTATAAGTATCTGTCACCTTCGAAACTTCATATGAACTGTGTTTTCCATTTGTATTATTACCCATGGACACTTACTTTACATGTCTATATTTCTCCTAAGTTTTAATTGACAGCATAAATTAATCAATCTAGTTTTAACTGTTTAAGTGTCGTAGGAATAATTGTTATATTACAGCTGAATAATACTGAAAACAACAGGATTCATTGACATTATAAACTAAACTTTGTTGCTTCAGTGGAATTTCCTGTGATGCAAATAATGGAATCAGACACAACGGTTTTTTATCACAGCTCTTATTTCTACACCCAAATGTCTTTACCACATTCGTGTATCTCTATTCAGTATAACAAGCCACTTTCAGTAAAACGTGAAGCCACCATTGACAAGTCTGATTACAGATGTATATCATTTTGGGGAATTTTAAAAGTGGATGTGCACACCTAGGTTTAGTTTTGTATCTGCTGCTTATCTGGTTTTGTATGTTTGCTTCATTGTCTTCAGAATGTGATTATTGTTTCAGGATTTTTGTGTGTGTAGAAATATGAAACTGCATATGTAAAAGTTTGATGGAAATAATACACATTCAGTTTTTTTAATTTCTGTATTCTTTAACAATTTAAACAAAAATATCTTCCATCTGTTCCCATAAACTACAAATCCCACATACAAAACTTGTCTACCCTATACAAATGACTTCACACAACTCCCTCTTAGAGTTACTCTTCCTGCAAAATGAGAGAACAGTGATTGTGTTTGTAGGCAAAAAATCTAATTATTTACATTGCGAGTGAAGATTAGCTGGTACATATTCTTTACATAAAGTTAACAGAATGTAGTGGTAATATATTTACATAGTTTCATGTGAAATAGCTGTACGAAAATAGTTTTGCGTGAGGTTATTGTTGTACAAATGAAATGTTTGATATCCACCAGTATCGGAGAGTTCATAATGTGCATTAGGCTGAATTACATCACAACATTTATTAGATTAATTTTTTCTGATATTATTATAAAAGTAATAATTATTATTTACTCTAGGTGATTACTCATCTAGTCTTAAAGCCCTTTGTCTGAAGCTGTTGCTTGTTCTTGTCACGGGTACGGACAATGTCAGTCAAAATACACTCCTTGAATATGTTATGATCAACAGCATATTTGAAGCCTTGATTCAGGTAATGTTTGATAAGTTTTTGTTTATGATTATACCCAACATTATTATATTTTAATGACTTTTAAAATTTTTTAAATTTTTATTTATAGTTATTATGTGACCCTAGCACAAGAGCCCAACATGGCCATGATGCAGTGCTCTTGTTGACATTGCTTGTGAATTACAGAAAGCATGAAGCAGCAAATCCATATATTGTGAAGCTCTCAATCTTGGATGATGAATTAGCTCTTAATGGCTATGGACAGGTGTGTAATTGGCTAGTTAATATGATTACATAATGTGTTACATAGCAAATGAATAATGTATAGAACTCAGTTATTATTAATTTTACTTCTGTTAGTCCATTTATAAGGGGCAATCAAAAGGTTTCCATTTGAGGGTGTTGCTGCAGCATATATGTAACATAGCGCGACCATGATACAGGTATATAAGTACCAACATGTAAGTAAGGGATTAGCATGGAATTCATGTCATGCTGATGTGTGCACGGTAAATGTGGAAACTTGAACTGTGATGAGACTATTATCAAATGCATCCCAATAGGACCAGAGTGCTGTTAATTTTTTTTTTGGGGGGGGGGGGGGCAATCCATTGAAAAATGAAGACTGTGTGTGTGGCAACATGTCTGTCAAAAACTGCTGTTGTGGAATGGCGCGCCAAGTTCTGTGCTGACCGCAGTTCAGCACAATATGTCATTCAATCCAAGAGTTATTCAGAAGTTACACCAACTCAAGTGGGAGATACCCAAGCACCCGCCCTAGAGTCCTGATCTCTCCCCATGTGATTATTGCTCTTTCGGTTCCCTAAAAAAGGCCTTGTACATTCAACATTTCCTGTCTGATAAGGATGTGCAGCAGGCAGTTAGAGACTTCCTCATGCAGCAGGACACAATGTTTTACCTAATAGGCTTCTTCAACCTGGTGCTTCAGTGGAATGATTGGCTCAGTGCTCACAGTGATTTTGCCTGTTTGGCATACTGATTCTGGACTGTACCACCTTCGAAAGGAAACTCTTTGATCACCCCCTATATATGAAAATATGCCATTACTTAGTGACTAAAAAGAAAATCAACTTCCATTTTGCCATTTCACTGCTTAATTTGGTTATTGCAATATTTGTTGTCTCAGAGATTTTCAACTTCAAGTAAATCTTCTTTAATTTGTCAGTATTTCACTTGCACTGTCATGTTTGTTTTTTCCTCCATTTTAATTCTCATTATCTTCTTTTTCACCACATGAGTTACACACTGGTTCTAGGTTTACACAGTGTCTCTGTTTATATCTTCTGAATTTCAACCCCCATTTGTCACTGCTAGCCCGCATCTCGTGGTCGTGCGGTAGCGTTCCCGCTTCCCGCGCCCGGGTTCCCGGGTTCGATTCCCGGCGGGGTCAGGGATTTTCTCTGCCTCGTGATGGCTGGGTGTTGTGTGATGTCCTTAGGTTAGTTAGGTTTAAGTAGTTCTAAGTTCTAGGGGACTGATGACCATAGATGTTAAGTCCCATAGTTCTCAGAGCCATTTGAACCATTCGTCACTGCTAGTTCCTGATTGAAATTAGTATTTCCATGTTGTTGTTCATCCTAGTTCATTATGTGGTTCATATCTCTCTTCCTGACATTGTTGTGAAACAAACTTCTATAGTGTCTTCTGGTTTCTTCCAAGTAGACATTTTATTGTTGTGACTTTGCAAGATGACGTTAGTTACAACTAGTGGAAACCTAACACAACTTGTCTCAGCTTTATCTCCTGTGATTTCTTTCCCCACGTCCAAAGTCTCCAATAATTTTCAGTTTCATGTCATTTCCTTCCCACCACATAGCATTATTATCCCCCTTAAATTCTCTATCTTTCATCGTTGTCAGCTTTGGTGGGTGCATGTAATTCCATATCATAATCATTGTTTACTCTTTTTTGAAATTGTAGTAATAATGATAATGCTAATAATGTAATAATAACAGTAAGAAGAAGAAGAAGAAGCCACTGTGTGGCTCACAGTAATTCACTTTTATTCCAAAGAATATCAGCAGGTTTCATTATTTAGTTCTGTAATCATATTCCATTTATTAAATAATAATGATATAGTTATTGCTTCTTTTTCGGGCATATTGTTGAAGGCCTGCAATTTTTGTACAGGTCATAACAGCATGCTTAACGGACTTCTGCAGACAATTCCAAGCACAGCATGCAGAAACTCAGTCTGGTAGCTGGCTTTCATCTATCACTAATATTGTTGGAAATATGTTTGTTTCTGAAGAGGGGGGTGTAAGAACGCAGCAAATCAGGTAAGCTCAAATTATAGAACAATAAGATACAAACTCTGCAATTTGATGTAAGCTACACAGCTACTGATTTGTTTAAAAGGGAAGACTGTGATAATCTGTTAACGTGTACACAAAAGAAAAGATCCAGTCTATGCTTAATGTACACAGTGTAAGTATCCTTCAAAAGGGTCAAGTTACATCGTAGAAATTCTTGATGGGGATGAAAAGAGATTAGTAGAATGGCAACTACCAATAGGTATAATCCAAAATTGCGATTCTGACACACGACCTAATAATGTAGATGTTTTTCTATATGCATTTCATTTTTGTTTATGCTGGCTACCTCCTGTCTCCTTACTCTGTTATTTAGTTGTGCTCAACTGTGTAAGACTGCAAAAATTGGGTAGTCAAAAACTTATTAGTTTTTCTCCTCTTATGATGTTTGCCAGTAAACACACTAAAACAAATATAATCTTAGCAAGTTAATGAAAGTTTCAAATTGGAACTGTATCAATCATCTTGTGGTGTTGCAGTTCTTGTTATGTCCGTTCTTGCTAGAAATGGGAAGAGGAATTTCACCTTATGCAAGACACCTTTTTTCTGTTTTGTTTCACCCAGGCATGTTTCAGCACATTTTGTGCTGTCTTCAGTGGGTTCTTTTTCTTTAACAGAACCTACTGGAGATAGCACAAATTGTGTTGAAATATGTCTGGGCGAAACAAAACACAAAACAGAAAAAAGGTGTCATGCATAAGGCAGAATTCCTCTTCCCATCTCCCCTAGAACTGTATTGCTTCTTTTGTTATAGACCTCAACATTAATCTGGATCTCTCATTAGCTATTTATCTGATTACACATGTCCATAGCTAAGGTGATTTTGGTACAATATTTTTTTTTTTTTTTTTTTTTTTTTTTTTTTTTTTTTTTTTTGTGGTAACAGTTTCTCATACAGTGCGAGGCAAGGAATCATTGGTATTGAACCATTTTTTCATATGGGCAACTGAAGCTTCACACACACTTGCTGATATTCGAAAGGTAGATTAGTAGGACAGGAAAAAATTGTCGTGTTTTATGGCCAAATTCAGTGTTTATTTTTGTGTGTTTCAGTGTAATTTTTTGCCAATTTTGGTGTTATTTTTGTAAAATTCAGTGCTGTTTTGTTGTCTATTTTGATGTTATTTTTTCCTCTTCCATGTTATCTTTTTCCAATTTCAGTGTTATTTTTTTTCAAACTTTGGTGCTATTGTTTTGCAAATTTTGGTGATTTTTTTGTGCCAAATATGGCAAACTTTGTTTACCAAATTTGGTATTATTTTCTGCCATTTTTTATCTCTTTTTACCATATTCACTGGCCTTTTTTATAATCTTGAACATGGTTTTTGCCAATTTTGATGCTATATTTTGCCAGGTTTGGTGCTATTTTTTACCACATCGTGTTAGTTTTCCCATCTGCTGAGTATGGGTGTGGCGACCCCGGGTTTCTGAGCTGGGGACTGATAAGTGCTTCCAGTTCCCTGTCACCATAACCTCTGGGCATGCTTCAGTGACCACTGTAAGGCGCAACAGTGGAATATTGTGAGTCACAGGGAATGAGGATCTTGGCTTGAATGTCTGGATTGTGAGGATGATAAAAACCTCTATAAGGAAACTCTCAGTCTCAAGTTGTACCACATGCTGATGAGATGCGTGGGTATTGAGGTGGAACAGTCGTTAGCGGGCAATCTCTGTGGAACCTGCCGTACCTCAGTTGTATAAGGCTTACATAGGCATGCGGGGCTCTGCCTAAGTGGACTTTTATTTCCCTAGCTGCTTGTGGGACTGAGATGGATCCTGCAAAGTTTTCTCTTCCACCTCCCGGTTGAATGGGTGGATCACTGGTAAGTACTAACACCCAGTCCAATAAGAGAGCCCATGTAGCCAATCTTCCAGATTCAGGGATAGTCAAGAATTCTAGTGTGTTTAGTAACAGAATGCATGCTGCTGACCAGAGTGAGTTTCTATTATTTTCAAAAAAAAAAAAAAAAAAAAAAAAAGAAGTTTTGACAGTGTCACCTTGCTACATGTTGTTCATATTGTTGTTGTGGTCTTCAGTCCAGAGATTGGTTTGATGCAGCTCTCCACACTAATGTATCCTGTGCAAGTTGCTTCATTTCCCAGTACTTACTGCAACCTACATCCTTCTGAATCTGCTTAGTGTATTCATCTCTTGGTCCCCCTCTGTGAATTTTACTCTCCACGCTGCCCTCCAATACTGAATTGGTGGTCCCTTGATGCCTCAGAACATGACCTACCAACCAATCCCTTTTTCTAGTCAAGTTGTGCCACAAATTTCTCTTCTCCACAATTCTATTCAATACCTCCTCATTAGGGTATGTGATCTACACATCTAATCTTCATCATTCTTCTACAGCACCATATTTCGAAAGCTTTTATTCTCTTCTTGTCCAAACTATTTATCGTCCATGTTTCACTTCCACACATGGCTACACTCCATACAGATACTTTCAGAAATGACGAGTCTACATTTTTACATTCAAAAGGATGTAAAGGGGATTGCAGGTATGTTAAAGTCATTTAAGTGGTTATGAAACAGGACACTTGGTAGAGACGTCAAGATCCCAACAAGAGACAAACCTTCAAAAGGCCAAAATCCTTGGGGAATATGGCATTGAGACTGAGCTCCACACCACATTACTCTATAGTAAAGGTGTTGTGACATAGGGAGACCTGGTGGACATCCCCAAAGAATACCTAATTGCTGAATGGCCTTAGGAGGCATTGTGGATGTGCAGAATATAATGAAAAGGATGGAAGGCGATCTGATTACATCCAACTTGTTCATCCTCACTTTTAGTAGCAGAAAACTCACAGAACATATTAAGGCAGGTTTTCTTTGCTTAACCATGTGACCCTATGTCTCCAACCCAATGCTCTGTTTTAAATGCCAGCAGTTTGGGCACACCACTCTTGGATGTAAAGAGAAGCCATTTGTGGAAAATGTGGTAAGGCTGCCCACAAAGGAATTGGATGTTCATCTCCTCCAAAGTGTGTGAATTGCTCTGGGGCTCACCCTGTTTGGAGTAGGGACTGCTGTGACTTGTTTGAAGAACAGAAGGTACGGGAGATTAAAACCACATGACAGCTCCCGTAAGGTGAGTCCAAGATGATTTATAAGTCCTTGCAGCCCCTGACATTTGCTACTTCCTTTGCTTCAGTTGCTAAACAACCAGTACAGAAAAGTGATGCTGCTACACAAACTGAGGTAGCTAGTGTCAGCACTAGTACCTGTGTTTGTCATTGTACTTCTGCTGCTGCAGTTACTTCACAGCTTACACTTCCTCCCAAAAAATTGGAAAAGTCTGTGATCGCTAACATTGCGGAGCTCCCTGGTCCCACTAAGATTCAGTCAGGTCCACTGTGCAGCGTTGCCTCTACCACTGCTGTGGTTGTGATTCCAAAGCCTACCTAGGACAAAAAATCAAAGGCCAAGCATTACCGATGATGTCGACATCATACTACCCAGACCGGCATGAAAAAGGCTTCGATTTCTTACAAAAACTGAAATTTATTTTAAATTTGTGTCACTTTTATGACACTAATCCACTGTCTTATGATGGAATGTTGGGGTACAGTCCCATTTAAGTGTTCTACAATGAATAACTAAAGACAATTATAAACAAAATTTAACAATTTAAGCCAGAGATGCACACTTCAAGGAAATTTTTAGTAAGCTCGTAAAGGTAATGCGTGTCTGTTTTGATGTTATACACTTCACAGTTTACTTCACAGACCTCGGAGATGATTGAAGAGACCTGTGTTCGCATCATCAGAAGTGTGTATTGCCACCTCTTGCACCAATGGCGGCATTCTACCTTTCAGACATGTTCCTGATTAATGTGGTAATGTCCTGTGGATGAATCATATCCCATTCTTCCAGTAGGGCATTCCATATGTCCTGTAGGGTCTCTGGATGGTGCTGACAGGCTTTTCTCCCCAGGCAGTCAGTCCCAAATGTGGTCAGTAGGATTCAGATCAGGGTTTCGAGCAGGCCAACCCATAGCATGAATCCCTGTTCATCCTAGAACCCTTGCACAAATCTTGCAACATGTGGGCATGCATCGTTGTACATTAGTGTAAAATCATCACCAGTAAATGGAGCAAAAGGAACAACATGCTCCAGGAGGATTTCCTCCACATACCAGTGTGCCACAATGCTCCCGTGCTCCACAAAGACTAGATCCATCCTTGCAACTGTATTGATTCCTGCACAGACCATCACAGAACCAACATGAAAAGGCGATCTGGATGAGAATGTGCAAGGGGAGTACCTTTCTCCTGGCCTTCCGTGGACCCTCTTACTTCCATCAGGTGATTGGAGGCCAAATTGCAACTCATCGGCGAACAACACTTGAGCCCATTGTTGTATTGTCCAGCCAAGATGTTCCCTTGTGAAATGTTGTTGAGCTATGCAATGGTTGCTAGTGAGTTCCAGACCTTTAGCAGGTCTTCTGGACTGAAGATTGGTTTCTTCCAGTCTTCTTCAAACAGTTCTCTCACTGACATTGACCCCTTGAACCTGGTGGAGTCGATTTCGTGCTTCAATAGGAGTTGTGTGGTGGTTGAGGAGAACTTGAATTGTAAGAAGCAGTCATCCCTCTCTGATGTTGCTCTGCCCAGGCCCATACCTGGTCTCCTTGCAAAACCTCCAGGTTCCCAGTGCCTTCATACAGTTCCAGAAATTGTGGAAAGTGTAGTTCTCAACACTTCTGCAACATAATGCAAGTTGTGGCCATCTTCCACCAAAGCAACAGCTTTTGCATCTTGTTCAGGGCTTAACGGCATGTTTACTCTAGAAAGCTGATTACGACAATCACAGAAAGATCCTACAAACATGTTTGATTGAAAGGGGGACAATTCTGGGTACAAAAATAAGTGTTACAAGAGTGGGAAAACATTATTCGCTTACATTCAGTGATGTGTTTTCCAGGTTGTGCAGGAAACAATTAAGGCTAGTGCAATAAACAATCAACACTTCATAGTTTGTTCGCAAAGCAGTGCCAGTAATGTACTCCATTTAAAAAAATGGTTGAAGTGCTTCACTTTGATTAAATAAACAGTCACACAACATTTATTGAGTGTTGCATTTTTCATGCCAGTCAGTGTAGCTGATGTCTTTTTTAACTCTGGTAGAACTAATGGAGCTTGGTGTTGGACTGAGGGAATCATCTCGCCGCAGGACTGAGCCCCCACCCATTGTGGACTCCCCTAGCGGAAAGACAGAGTGAAAGTGCAATGCCTGTAATAGGTGGCACCCATATTACAGTGGAACATTAATGGGTTCAGGACACACGTGGTAGAACTGAAACTGCTAGTGCAGGAACATCCCCTGTGCCTGTGTTTACAAGAAACACGTTTTAAAGCCACTTACACCCCTGTCCTAAAGGGCTAATACCCTTCATCGAAAGGATGACCTGGCTGGGACAGAGCCCCTGTAAACTGTTGCTGTCGAAATTCATGAGTGTTGAAGATCACTGTTTGCTCACTGTATCTATCTCTGCCAGACTCTGAAGCTCTTGTATATCTTGTGGAACAACTCCCCGCAACCATTTCTCCTACTGGGAGCCTTCAATGTCCATCATCTCTTGTGAGGCTCGACCCCTACTTGGGCTTGGCATCAAATTTTGGAGTGCCTCCGACACGTCTGATGAGCTGTACTTCCTCAACACAGTAACTCACAATCATTTCTGCACTGCTGATGGGCCATTGTCAGCCATCCACCTCTCTTTCTGTTCTCCAGCCCCCTCAGATTCTGTTCAGTTGGAAGTCCTTGGTGGCCTTCATTCCAGTGACCACTTCCAAATGTGCATTCACCTACTAGATGGAGCACTACCTCAAGAGAAGCCACCAACATGGATGGTCAGCAGGGCTAACTGGACGCCATTCAGCCAGCTGGCTGTGTTTGAACATCATAACAGCGTCTAGGAATGGATGGACCATATCACACAAGTGATCCACCATGCCCCTGACTTATTCATCCCAATGTCCTCAGGTCCTGGCAGACAGAAGAGTGCCATTCAGCGATCCGGGACAGGCATGCGGCTCTTCGCCAATTTAAATGCCACCCTACAGCTGACAGCCTCATAGCCTTTCCAGTCGCAGGAGGGTCAATCCATATGAAGTGGTCCAGTGATGGTTGCTTGACCATTTTTAAATATTTTAATTTTTTATATGTGATTGCCCTATATTTGAGAAGTTCAAAACAGTTTTTAAAAATAATTTATCTTGCACCTTTACTGGATGGCGGCCATTTTTACTTGTAGGCGCGCAACAGTTTTTCAGTCTGGAGACATTACCAAAAATTTGAATATCTCTGCACTAGGTTAAGTTACAACATTGCAGTTGACATGATTGTTTTCAGAAAAGTGTCCTCTAAAACATTGTCTATTACACAAATTACCCTAAATTCAAAAATAACCAGTCAAAATGACCTCCAAAGTTTGGTATCCAAATTTTCAAAAATCCGCTTTTTAGGCTCATAAATAACAAACAAGGAGTGATTTGTGAGAGTATATTTTTTTCCTATAGTTAGATGTCATACACTACTAGCCTCATATAAAGCAAGAACACTTACAAATGTTTCCTTAATTTTTCATGAATTTTGGAAATTTGAAAATTTTCATTTTTTTGTAAAGTTTGGGGTTGGTTATCTCAGGTGGGACTGAATATAAAAATATGATTTTTGCACAGTTTGTACACTAATATGATAGAAACATACTGTAAATATTTCAACATTGATATCTGACTGTGAACAAAGATATGAATTTTTGAAAACAAGGAAATAATTCACATTACTCTACAATTGAACTTATGGATGTTGCCTATTTAAATGGTTTATTGTTTCATTGTAATAAAATTTAATTGTGACATATATTTAGTTAACACTATCACCCAATATTCATTCAGTTTATTTATTTTTAATAATGAAATATTAAGCAATAGGAGCTTTCACTTTTGTTCTATGCTAATAAAAATGCCCATTTACGTTTAGGTTTATTGTCGCACACTCTGTATGTGTCTGTTTATATCATCAAAATGTCAAACTGATGATTGCGGGTGCAAAACACAGTGATATTAACTACAAAGAGTTACTAGATTTAATGGTCTGTGACACTAACAGTTATGACTGCATGATGAGTTTGTTTAATAAATGCCCTGGTAAGGAAATTGTTATTGAATTATTTCACGAATATGATGAGGAAATGCCAGACAGTATTACCTTCAAACAGTGAGTCACAACTGACAGGGCAGAAATGATAACAGTGGTTAAATCTCAGGAAGAGTGCTTGGAATCTTTAATTGATAACTTACAAAAACTCAAAAGTCACCACGATGTTTCTAAAATCCAGAATAAGTTTTTGAAGGGGGGAAAAAAAAAAAAACCACACAACTTCATGAAACTGAATGCATAGTGCTAGATGATTTTGCAGAAAATTTTACATTTGTGATTCAGGATGCAATACAAGGGTACCACTGGGTCAGTGACCAGGCAACAGTGCATCCATTTATTCCTACTTTAAAAATGAGAAAGATGAAGTTTGCAGTTCTTCAATTTGGATTCTAATCGACTACTTGGAGCACAGCACTGTGGCTGTACATGTAATAAATTACATAAAAGAAAATTTTCCCAAGGTTGAGAAGCTGATATACTTTTCAGATGGAAGCGGTAGTCAGTATAAGAACAAAAAGAATTTTTCAAGTCTGTGCAACCACAAAGTAGACTTTGGGTTAGAGGCTGAATGGCACTTTTTTGCATCTTGCCATGGTAAAAATGCATGTGATGGAGTAGGAGGTACAACAAAACGTGAAGTAAGTAAAGCCAGCCTACAAAGACCAACTTCAGACCAAATTCTCACAGTACAGTACATGTATGTCTTTTGCAAGGATAATATTAAAGGCATTACCTATGTTCTGATCAAGAAAGAAGAAGTGGTTTTGCATATGAAAACAACACTTCAAACCAAATTTGAAAATTGCATAGCAATAAAAGGATCAAGACATTTCCACAAATTCCTTGGCATTGCAGAAAACTTAGTTCAGTGCTATGTAACATCAGAAACTGAAATTTATGAGGATCCTTGTGTCAGTAAAATTACATCTCTGTCTTTAACGTTGAATGACATAGTGGCATGCGTGTATGATGGACAGTGGTGGCTTGCAGAGATTGAAAGAATAAGTTTGGAAAACAATGATGTATTTGTGCATTTTTACCACCCTGCTGGCCCAAGAACATCATTCAAGAAATTTACTAGTGACAAATTTTGGATACCAATGAAAAATGTTTTAAGGAACCTTTCAGTGCTTGAATGTCCGCCCCCGGTAGCTGAGTGGTCAGCACAACAGGCTGTCAATCCTAAGGGCACGGGTTCGATTCCCGGCTGGGTCGGAGGTGTTCTCCGCACAGGGACTGGGTGTTGTGTTGTCCTACTCATCATCATTTCATCCCCATCAACGTGCAAGTCGCCGAAGTGGCGTCAAATCGAAAGGCTTGCACCAGCGAGCGGTCTACCTGACGGGAGGCCCTCGTCGCACGCCATTATTATTGCAGTGCTTGAACTTACCACAGCCACTGGGAGGTCTTACACTACATCGCAGAAACTGTCTGAGGAAATAAGAGTCCTTAACATTCACCACCAGGTTTAGGAACAGTCAAATTTCGAAGGATGTTAATTGAAAATTTTTATTTCACATATGTCAAAGTAATATAAATGTTAATTTCAGTGATGTTTCCACTTTTTGTATATAGTTCAGTACCTTACTTCAATAATAATTGATTATATCCCGCCAATATCACACATGAATAGGCAACAGCCGTAAGATCAGTTGTAGAGTAATGTGAATTATCTCCTCATTTTCAAAAACTCGTATCTTTGTTCACAGTCAGATATCAATGTTGAAATTTTTACAGTATGTTGCTATCATATAGGTGTACAAACTGTGCAAAAATCATATTTTTATATTCAGTCCCACCTGAGATAACTAACCCCAAACTTTACAAAAAATGAAAATTTTCAAGTTTCAAAAAGTCATGAAAAATTAAGGAAACATTTGTAAGAGTTCTTGCTCTATATGAGGCTAGTAGTGTATGATATCTAATTATAGGAAAAAATATACTCTCGTAAATCACTCCTTGTTTGTTATTTTTGGGCCTAAAAAGTGGATTTTTGAAAATTTGGATACCAAACTTTGGAGGTCATTTTGACTGGTTATTTTTGAATTTAGGGTATTTTGTGTAATAGACAATGTTGTAATTTAACCCAGTGCAGAGATATTAATATTTTTGCCAACGTCTCTAAAATGAAACATCGTCACGCACTTACAAACAAAAATGTCCGCCATTCAGTAAAGGTGACAGTTAAAATTAAAAAGAAAAAACTGTTTTGTACTTCTCAATTATAGGGTAATCACACATAAAAAATTAAAATATTTAAAAATGGTCAAGCAACCAACTTAATTTTTACTGGACCACTTCATTTGGACTCAACCAAGAGCCAAGGCTCAATGCATAATTAAGGAGAGCAAGAAAAGGGCATGACAAGTGTTTCCTGGATTTTGTCAACTGTTCCACTTGTTCTATGAAAGTATGGGAACCCATCAGCAGGATTTCTGATAAAAGCAAGCGTTTACCAATAGCAGCAGTGCTGAAACAGAGACGTCTCCAAACAGCATCTGAGACATCGATGCTGGCAGAGAGTTTTGCACAAACTACTGCCACTGCCAGTCAGGATCCAAAGTTTTGTCACTACTGTGCGACTGTAGAGGAGGGGGGGGGGGGGGGGGGGCAATTGGACTTCAGATCCAACAATTCTGAGGCTTACAACTACCCTTTCTCCTTGTCGGAGCTGGAATCGGCTCTGCCTGAGACTCATGATACTGCACCCGCCGTGACCAAATCTGGTACTGCATGCTTTGACATTTGCCAGCAGCATCAAATGAAATACTCCTCGAATGTTTTAATCTTATATGGTAGACAGGTAAATTCCCCAACTTGTGGAGAGAGACACTTTTGATACTTCTCCTCAACCCAGGAAAGGACCGCACATGTCCTACTAGTTATTGGAGTATCACCTTAACAAGCTGTGTAGGGAAGACCCTAGAGGGAATGGTTAACCTTTGTCTGGTCTGGTTGTTAGAGACCAGGGAACTCCTTAGCTACTTTCAGTGCGGTTTCTAGAGATTTCGTTCCACTGTTGACAACCTGATACTGCTAGAGATGGCTATTCAGGAGGGTTTCCTGTGTAAACGTCACTGTATTGGCATATTCTTTGGTATCAGTGAGGCATATGATATTATTTGGAGACACTCTCTCACAACTGCATTCATCACCACCCCCCATCTTCAAGTGATCTTTTCCTTTCAGCGGTTTTTTAGGACCCGAGTTGGTGATATGCTGTCAGATCGTTCTGAGCAGAAGAATTGTGTTCCTCAGGGCAGTATTTTAAGTGTTGCCCACTTTACCAAAGACATAAACAGTCTGGCATCTAAGGTACGGAGTCCTTTACAGTGCTCCTTATTTGTGGACGATTTTGCTGTTTTCTGTTCCTCCTCCAGTGTTGCAACAGCAAGCTGTCATTTGCAACTTACATTGGAGAGGTTATAGGAGTTGGTGCAAAGACAAGTTTCCTATTTTCTGGAGATGAGTTAATGTGTGTGCATTTTAATCGTTCTCGTATTTTTAATTTACCTGTCTTGCAGATGAGGTACACCATCCTACATTTTAGTGACTCAGTAATGTTTCTGGGCCTCATT
Organism: Schistocerca piceifrons; assembly: GCF_021461385.2. Taxonomy (NCBI): domain Eukaryota; kingdom Metazoa; phylum Arthropoda; class Insecta; order Orthoptera; family Acrididae; genus Schistocerca; species Schistocerca piceifrons. Next base: position 383,543,809 of record NC_060141.1, read on the forward strand.
TTTTACTGTTAATTGTGGTTGCCACAACTGAGACACCTAAAAGCCAGAATCCTGAAAGCACTGAATATATTAAAGGGCCTTAGCCACAGATCTTGGAGAGCAGTCAGGGTGCATCTGCTCTAGTTTTATAGGGCTTTCGTGCATTCACAGCTCAACTATGGGTGCACAGTGTACGGATTTAAGATTGCAATAAAACACCTTATACATTAAGTATTATATGACATACATCATAAATTTTTCAATGGATTAAAAGCAGTTATGCTGTAAATATGACTTTAGAGATTTTCCAAAGGTTTTGGCCTCAGTAATAGCTTTTATGTTTTCAGGAAGTTTGTTACAAAGTTTAACTCACATGTGGAAAGTAGCTTTTTGGCACAGAGATGTGTTGATTTGGGTTATATGTAAATTTTTGTTTTCTCGTGTAAAGTGATCATGTATATCACAGTTTTTATGAGTAGTCTTTCTACTAAACTTTGTGGTGCCAGTTCGCAGTGTGATTGAAGTTCGTAGATGACATTTATGCTAAATGAAATCTTACATAATTTTCAATTTTTTTGTATCAGTTTAACCCTATTACTCTAGTTTAAGTTGATGCACTTTGTCAAAAACTTGTGCAACATTCTGTGAAGTTTGCCTTTTATTAAGTGAGAGCTTTTGTCATACTCCCATAGATATTGAAGTATACAGTGAAACAATAGTATCAGCATTTCATGAGAATGTAAATTCCAGGATGAATAACGAGTGTTGCAAAGGCACACTTATGCCTCCCCCCCCCCCCCCCCCAACCACCACACACACACACACACACACACACACACACACACACACACACACACACACACACCTATTTTCCATTGTTGTTTTGGCAGTAATTGTTCCCCGTAAGTGCAATTTGTTTTCTTTTTAAAACCAAGGAGTATGAATTTAACAAGGAATTTGTGATACAATAACTAAGGAAGAAAACAGAATTCGAGCAAAGTATATGTGCAAAAGTAAATCAGCATGAGTTCTGATGAAACATAAACAATCAAGTAAGAGTGAGTTTAATGCAGTATGTGCTGTTTATTGTGTGATATTGTGTGTGTAGTTGTCACCTTTGAAAGAAAATGTTCACTTACTGTAATGTATCTGTCTGTTTTGTAGGTTTATGTTGCCTTCTTAATATTTTTACTGTACACAATATGTGTTTAGAGCAAATAATGCAGTGCTGGTGGCGCTATACGAAGCTGTGCACCTGAACCGTAACTTCATAACAACACTTGCACACTCCCAGACTGAGACAAGTGCCCCACCATCGCCGAGCAACACTCTGGGCTACAATCAAACGGCCCCTGCTGCTGACCCAAACACTAATGGCGATCTCATCACAACACAGCCATCTAATCTCCTTGTCACGTTCTTCCAGTACTGGTGAGTATTCTGCCAAAGACATTTGCGGAAGCTGATGCCTAGTGTAATGGTTATTTCAGATTACTTATTTTCCTGTCATGGCTCCAATTGACAGAAATAATTCAAAGTAGTTTATGCCAAATTATGAGGTTCATTCAAATGAAACCTGGTCAATGTGTTTTCCTTCGCCTTATGCGTAAGGTGGCACCACATAACTTCGGATGTGGTAGCTCCATCTTTTGGTAGAGAGACTGACTTGTGCGCGCTGTTTGATGTTGCATAGCACCAGTGTGGTTTCACACCGAAGAGAAGGTGGTCACACAAGTTATCGTCCATGCAGATGAGTAAGCAGGAACAACGAGGAGTGATTCGATTTTATGAAGATGGTATCTGTTCTTTCGGGCATGTCCAAAAGAACAGATACCATTGGTGACTGTGCAGCTCTCTAGAATGAAATGATAATTAAATCAAGACCCTAAGCTACTGACAGGCATTGATATACATCAACAGGGACAGTTGAAAAATTGTGCCCCGACCGGGACTCGAACCCGGGACCTCCTGCTTACATGGCAGACGCTCTATCCGTCTAAGCCACCAGGGACACAGAGAATAGTGTGACTGCAGGGATTCATCCCTTGCACGCTCCCCTTGAGACCCACATTCCCAACTTAATGTCCACACACTTGATTCTCGTAAGAGTTCGGGACTCGGTAAGATGGTCTGCCGCGAGTAATGAGTGTAATAGGCAGGGGCACTACAAATGTAGTGTGTGGACATTAAGTTGAGAATGTGGGTCTCACGGGGAGTGTGCAAGAGATAAATCCCTGCAGTCGCACTATCCTCGGTGGCTCAGATGGATAGAGCATCTGCCAAGTAAGCAGGAGATCCTGGGTTCGAGTCCCGATCGGGACACACATTTTCAACTGTCCCCATTGATGTATATCAATGCCTGTCGGCAGCTTAGGGCCTTGATTTAATTATCATTTGATTCAATTTTTGGTGGCAGAGGGAGCTGCAGGCCATGAACTGTATCGGCGGATGAAGGCTGTATACGGTGAGTACAGTCTGAGTCGTTCAAGTGTTGTGGAATGGTGCAAATGATTCCTTGAGGGGTGCAAGTCACTGGAAGACAATGCTTGTCCTGGACAGGCTCATCGTATCATCACACCGGGAATGATTGCAGAAATGAATGCTTTAGGCTTGGACAACTGCAGAATCACCGTGGACGAGATCCATCGGTTACTGGGTATTAGCGTGGACACCGCCCACACCATAATGCATCAACACTTGAACTTTTGAAAAATCTGTGTACAGTGGGTTCCCCACCAACTGACCGCCAAACAGAGCAATACTCTAATGGCGCTGTCTTTGAGTCATCTGCAATATTAGCATGAGGAGGAATACGGCTTTCTGTTGCATATTGTCACAGGATATGGTGTCACCATTTTGAACCGGATAGCAAGTATCAGAGCAAGCAGAGGAAACATGTGACTTCACCACCTCCAAAGAAATCGGAGGCCGTGCACACCAGTTCTGGTGAGGTCATGATGTCCTCCTTTTTTTACCATAGGAGCCAAGGGCCAACTGCTTTTCAAGTTCCTGGAACGGGGAACCACCATCAATGCCCATTGTCATCAAGCCACTTTACAGAACCTTAGACAAGCCATTAAGTCCAAACAATCACATTGTCCAGTGGCGTTATCCTCCTGCGTGTTAATGCCCGCTCATACACGGCCAATGCGGTTAAGACAACATTGCAGCAGTTTTGGTGGGAAATGCTGGAGCATCCACCATACAGTCCTGATCTTTCACCATGTGACTTTCATGCGTTTGGACCTCTAATACGAGCTATTCGTGGACATCAATTCACAACGGACGATGAAGTGTGTGACTGGTCCAGGCCTGGATCCGATAGCAGCATACTAGCTTCTTCAAGGATGGAATCGACCTGCTAGTGTAGCAATGGTGTAAATGTGGCAACAGTTTTGGTGACTATTTTTGAGTATGTGTACTGTGTATAACTATATTTTTGAGTTAATAAAATCTTTACTATTACTTTACACTAGTGACCAGGTTTGATTTGAATGGCCCTTATATTTGCTTCCATGTAAGTCAAATTTGTTTCATGTTAAGCAAATCAGTTTCTGAATTAGCTAGTGAATTAAATAAAAAGTTAAGTTTTAGAGGGAATCATTCAACTCTCTTAGAAATGGCTGTCCAAGACTGTTGTCTTAAATACACCCCAATGATGGTGACAATGGGGAGGCTGGATCAATAATTAAACACTGAATACTGAGGCTGCATCTTACAGAAGTGACCAACTCTGCACAACTACTACAGGTGACAAAAGGTGACCTCAGGTGTAGTTGCAGAAGTGTCCTAGGTTAGTGATGCTCGTGACAATGCTTGTCGTCCACTGTAACTGGGAATGTTTGAATTCGGCTGTTTGAATTTTATCACTGCATCATGTGTGACAGTGACAGCAACATCTGTGACTCTTCTCAGCGAAGCACTGGAACAGGCACATTGGCTGCAATGAAATACTTATTATATTTTAAGAAAAATATGTGGTGAATAAAATTAATTCTTTCACATTTTACAGCCTGATATCTTCCCTCAATAAAGGACTGTATTTCTTTTCATTATCATCTTAGTAACTACACTGCATATAACTAAGTAAATAATTGCATAAAATTTTTGAGGAGTTGGCAGAGGTGAAAATGCATTGCATAGAATTTGCATGTGGTTCTCTTTAGATCATACATTTGTGCATATGAAATGCAGCCAACATATCAAAATTGTGTTTGAAGTTGAGAACAGAACAACATCTGTCTTAATTCTCAAGATTTTGGATTTTAAATGTGACAGACGGGTCAGGTCGGGTCACATCCATTTCTGTCACTGCACACAGGGAACTGTGTGGTTGTAAAAATAATCATATTTCATAAAGAGTTCAAGATATCAAAATGATAACACACAAAGAGGCATGTATTTTATTGTATGATTAAAACTCAAGACTTATTGGTCAATTGTTTGAATGGAACAGAAACGAGTCTTCCTGTAAATTACGCAATGGGCTTTGTGTGAGTTTTCATATCCAAACAAAGAGTGTGAAATGGACAAATGGATATCAAATTGACCAATGTGAGGTCTCGTTCTGCAAATAAATAAAAAAAGAAAGAATGGAAAACTAAACAAATGTTCAGTTACTTGAGAGTAATCAAGGTAATTACGTTAATTTAATGACTTGAGGGAAAATAGAAATATTTCATGAACAACTGCTGCTGCTAACTGTGTAACTGAAGTGTCAAAACATTCATCTCTTCAAGGCCTAGCTATTTTGCACATAAAAAGATACAGTGGTCTGTGATTTTTAACTGTCAGAAAGGCTTCCATGTGCCATTTATGCCATTGTTTAAAATTTTACTAGCACATTTGTGTTTGATATATCTTAAAGGGGAACACGCACCAAAAGAACAAGCTTCAAGGTTAGGTTTTCATATTTATTTTAGTTCTTTCATAGATTACAAACTATGCAATTATGAATGACAGAAAGTGTATGTATCCTTCAAAAAAAAGTATGAGGTGAATTCTTGAGCAATTTCACACATAATTGGCTTTTCTATGAAAAAGTCAAAGTGCTCAACGGAATGTGTATTCAGTCAGATAACCCATGAAAAGTTCGGTGCACAGCAGTGAAATTTATAATCATGCCTGTCAGAAATATTCAGCTGCGGCAATTTAAGCTGTGCTCTTAGGATCCTGCTCAGTGACATCCTCTGGGGGGAGGGAGGGGAGGGGAAATAAAAAGTAAAAATACAGCAAAAAAATTTTTGACAGGAATGTTATATGTGGAAGGTTAACTTTTCTTGTGGCTACACTGTATGTATATTAATTTAAACCATTAACTTTTCCTGTTTGTGTGTTGGTGCTACTTAGCATTGTAGTTGCTATTGGCCGACTACATCATTTATCCTATGCTCCGAATATCGATGGTATTGTCTGGCAAGATCACGTGACATAAGCTATGATCGGCTGACAAAATTACAACATGCAGTGCGATCTCATTCAGTGATTCAATAGGTAACGTGTTGTAGTTGATTGAATTTGCATTAATACTTTCAAATATGTGCAGTGTTAAATGTTGCCATGCATCAAATATCTTTCCAAAATGTGTTGTTTTTTCTGGGTTTCATTTCCTAAATTGTCAGGTAGATCCATGCCGGTGTACAAAACCTTTACCATTCAAAGGGTTGATTAGTTTTACGTCTCCAAGAGGCAGTATATTGTTGCTTAACATGGAAAAAATGTACTTTGACCTGGTAAAAATTATATGTTCACCCTGGGAAAAGTGTGTTTTTAAATGGGAACTCCAGGAAAGATCCAGGAATTTTTTTCCCTTGTCTGCATATATATCCTGAAAGAGTATGGATAAAACTTAGTACACACAACAGGTGATAGGACTGTAACTGAGTCAGCTAAAATATAAGAAGTAGCCGGGTGTGAACGTAGGACCCATAATGATCCAGATTACTAGCCTAAGAGATTACCACTAAACCACAGGCACCTCGATACTAGTCTTCTGTACTTGTTATGGACAAGCTTTCTTCTGTACTTCATGCCTGCTGAAAGTTTGTGGTCACATAGGAAACACTCATATTTAATTCATTGATGAGATATCATATGTACCTGTGTTCACCTCATATATTCAAAGAATATAGTTGGTGATCTTCATAGTTGATGATATAAATGATGGAATTCTCCATGAACATGCCTCCCTTCATAAGTTTCATGCACAGTGCTCTTTTTCCCCTTATTTTCTTGAGTAAAGCTAATTTTGTTGCCTTATTCTCGATCTACAACATTTTACAGTTTATGTGCGCCATTGTTTCGGGATACCCATGCATATAGCCTGATACTGCTGCGTGTAGCAGGAATGATGTGTGTCCAGGTGTTGCGCGCTGTTGGTCACTTCTGTCACATACATAGAACACACTCTATGGACTTTCTGGATATGATCGGATATCTAGCAGAGTACTACAGCTCTGTGCTGCATATGTTAGCTTAGTAATCAGCCACATTTGTATTTTTTCCTGTGGGAATGCAGTTTACTGAACAATGAAAGTACTTGATAGTGAAATCATGTTTATTATTATTATTATTATTATTATTATTATTATTATTACTATTATTATTATTATTATTTATTTTGAGAGAAAGGGATATTGTAGGTAGTCTTAGACTTATTTCTATTCCATTGACATTTGTTAAAGTTATTGAAAAGGCTGTATTTACAGGATTTCCTTTGAGAAATGGTCAATATTCAGGGATATGACAGGAATGTTTACGAAACATGGGCTTTAAAATGGATGCCTTAAGAGATATAAGCAGTTTGTCATCTTCAATATTGCAAAACAGATTACTTCTGCAAGCTTTTTGCTTTCCATATTTTGAGAGGTGGTAGTATGGACCAAAACAAGAAAGAAGTGTTCAGTAAACATCGACTGTAAAATGTAAACCGTAACAGTTATGAGCACTTTTTCATTTTGACTACAATGAAACACATCTCTTCTTCTGAACAAATGCTCCTAGCTCTTAAGGTATGCATTTTAGAGCCCATGTTTACTGGAAATATATATATATATATATATATATATATATATATATATATATATATATATATATATATATATATATATATATATATATATAACTTACCAAACAAAAGCGCTGGCAGGTCGACAGACACACAAACAAACACAAACATACACACAAAATTCTAGCTTTCGCAACCAATGGTTGCCTCGTCAGGAAAGAGGGAAGGAGAAGGAAAGACAAAAGGATATGGGTTTTAAGGGAGAGGGTAAGGAGTCATTCCAATCCCGGGAGCGGAAAGACTTACCTTAGGGGGAAAAAAGGACAGGTATACACTCGTTTCCCTCTATTATATATATATATATATTTATTTATTTCGTATTTTGTTCGACACTGCCTCCTTCCAAAAATACAGTTTGGTTTTAGAAGTGGCATTGAAACTGGAAATGTTATATTCTCTTTGCTCTGTGACACACACGGTGGATTAAACAAGTTGCGAACACTAGGCATCTTCTTTTATTGAACTAAGACATTTTATTGTGACACAAAATAATACTGTAGAAGTTGGACCATTATGGAAAAGAGTAGTAGGTCACAATTGGTTCCTCTATTACTTTGTAAGCAGACAAGAAGAGAACATTCTCTGCAGTAATGAGTATAGCTAAGTTCATAGCTTGTAGATAGATGCTAAATCACCATAAGACTTAGTTTTTACAGTTTTAACCAGAACTGATATTTTGGTGACACAGAATGTGTAAATGATTAGTGAGTCCGAACAGTGAAAATTCCTTGATATTCAAATAGATGGTAAGCTTTCATGGAAAGCGCCATGTTCAAGATCTTGTTCACAAAAAGAATGCTGCTATATCTATCATTAAAACATTATCTGCAAATCTCCACATCCATGGAATGTTTAAGTACATGAAAGTAACATCATAAAAGTTAGTCAGAGGTAAAATAAAATGTGATAGGCCAACACGAAAATTAGTTTTCTTTGCTTATTTTCATTCACTTATAACATAGGGCATTATATTATTATGTAACTCTTCCCACTGACAAAGGTTGTTTTTCGCTCAGAAATGGGCAGTTCGAGCAGTATGTGGCATATGTTCGCAAACCTCTTTGTCAACCCCTGTTGAGGAGGCTGGGAATTCTGACGTTGGCCTCTGAATACGTATTTGTTTTAATGTCATCTGTTGTTAACAATATAAGCTTGCTCTCAAGAATTAACTGCTTGTACTTGGTTAATTCTATGTGGAAATCCAATCTGCATTTGGATTGCATCTCGTCAACTCTTGTCCAGAAAGGTGTGCAGTGTTTTGTCGCATCCATTTGCAATAAGCTACCACAAAAATTTTAGCAATGGTCCACGCTCTTTTAAATCGAAATTTAAGAATTTATTTATGCCTCACTTCTTTTATTCTCCTGGAGAATTCTTTGAAAAAAAAATAAAGCAATTTCCAGTGATACATTGTTCTATATGCTGTTATATACTCAACATCTCGTTGTCTGCATAGGATTTATGTAAATTTTATTTTATCTCTGACTAACTTTTATGATGTTACTTTCATGTACTTAAACATTCCATGGATGTGGAGATTTGCTCCTCAATTTGACCCCATGAAAATTAATACAATGATCAATGAAAACCACCTCAGTAGTATAATTACATATTTATTGTCCTGCAACCAGTTTTGTTCGTAGAATATCTTCAGATTGCCTGCAGTTAAACAGAATAGAAGTTATGCTAACGCTGGTAGCATCATAATGAATAAAATAAGCAACTTACAATGATAACAATCTTATATCAAATCTTCACTGAGTTATGCTAATCATGATGTAAATGGTGTGGTTGTCATATGTAATGTTAAAGATCATACCCAGAAACAGTAATCACCTGCCAGAAGTATTGCGAGCAGGCATAGCATGCTACGTACAGTAAACTGTACAGACAGGCCCGCTCCAGAAGGGAGGTAAACATGTGAATACAGTACTTGGCCTCTGTTGAGTGTGATAGTTGATTTTTTATCACAATTGTTGCAAGCAGTGGCAGAACATTAAGTTCAGAACTGATGTTGAAGAGTAAAAAGTCACTAAACAATTAATTATAAATAGCTATGAACAAATGTTAAAAACAGAGTTATGTACACTAAAAAGGGAGTAGGTGACTACTTACACCAGACTGCATTGTCATTCAAAACGTATGACAGTAAGTGAATAATTATAAAAGAAAATTCCAAAGTAATTATGTAAAATATATCAGGAGTGGTAATTATGATCTCACAGAACAATTATAAGTCATGACTAACAAGATGCACTGGCATTGAAAACGTAAAAGAGCTAAAGCAACCAAACTGGTGGTTTTTGTCATACGTTCCTTATAAAATTACAAGCAAGCTGTGCTAAACTTGTTACAGTTATTTGCAGTGGAAGAGAACACATGCCATTGATTACATGAAACTATATCATCACTAGATTGATGAAGCCATTATATGTATACGGCCAATTGCGTATTAATTTCATACAACATAACAGAACCAGTAATTGTGATTATACAAAATAATCATGACAACAGAATAAAAGCAGCTACAACAGACAACATGTCATCATTGAACACATAAAAGAATTAACAATAACTAAACTGGGTAGTTCTTCTGTGTTGCTAACAAAAGTGAGCTGTGTTGAATTTTCTACATATCTGTATAATAAAAGAAGAAAGGCCAAAGCATATACAATATTGCACGTACATTAGACAGGTGGAATAGTGAGTAACTGGTTACACAAATGATCAGGAATATTTCACGTGGAACTAGACAACACCTCGCAAACATCACAGAACCAACTCTGGTCCGAATCACAAGGCTCCTTACTCTGTAGGTTAAATGTCTCATTGGTATGTGGGTGTACGATACATCTTGAGTTGTTGGAAAAGAGGCAAAACCACGACTCATCCAGTTTCTGTGTTGATTGGCCAATTGAGGACATTCAGCTTTATGTGCCACTGTGAGCAATTGCCTTTTGTGAGGTATCAGACTACAAATGTCTGTTGCTTGTCCCTTAGCATTGTTTTTTCAGAACCTAGTTGAATTAGACTTACATTCTGGGACACCTACAATTCCTGTTGAATTTGAAACCAGTTGTTATTGACAAGGTGTGACGCTCTTCCCTGTTTTTTATACAACCACTGTTCTTATGTGGAGTTGCATGACTTAGTGATACACCATTCAGTGAAGGCACACTACACGGTTTGCATTGAAACACAAACAAGTTGAACAGTTCATTCATAGTGAGGTTTTCACCATGTCCCAACAGAATAGCTGTTCTGGTTTCATACAACTGACTGGCACATGCATACTACTTCACTGAGTGATAGAGTTGTACACCATCTGTAGTGCCGGCCGAAGTGGCCGTGCGGTTAAAGGCGCTGCAGTCTGGAACCGCAAGACCGCTACGGTCGCAGGTTCGAATCCTGCCTCGGGCATGGATGTTTGTGATGTCCTTAGGTTAGTTAGGTTTAACTAGTTCTAAGTTCTAGGGGACTAATGACCTCAGCAGTTGAGTCCCATAGTGCTCAGAGCCATTTGAACCATCTGTAGTACTCCACATTGAGCTGTGTGCTTTCTTAAGGGAGTGTATAATGTTTGGTCTGTGATCATCTACATTACAACTGTTGAGCAAGATCTTTTTATTTGATGGGATTTGAATGATACTCGTTAAGTGTTTTAATAAAGGGTTACAGCTGAAAAAAATTTATCAGCTAATTGATCTAAACTTTTATGATTTCTGTGAGCCACTGTTCTGTTGTTATACTAGATTACCATAGGAAGAAAAAAATTGCACCCACATTTGTAATGTGCTTCTCATTCCATTTGATAGACAAATTTTCATGCATACCTGGGAGTTGAAGTAGTTTAAAGCTCTTAACTTTTTAATTATGCCAAAGGAAACTGGGCCTTTTTGAACACAGGTTAAATATGACAGTGGAAAAACCTAGATGGAATACAAAGATTGGAAGGAGTGAAGATAACAATTCACCATACTGTGGAGGTGTTGAGCCATCTATAAGCAGAGAAATAAGACTAAAGATGTTGCTAAGCTTTTTAACAGTGTACTACTTCAATGCTAACAGGCACAAAACACACATACAAAACATATATACACTATGTCCTGGCTGACTAAATTGTACTGCCTTTGCATCTTGTGATGGAAGAGGGGCTGTGTTGGAGAGAGTTGGTGAGAGGAGAAAGAAGGTGGTGAGGGAGAGGTGAAGAGGATGGTTGGAAGAAAAGCAGCAAGCAGAAGGAATGGGAATGTGGTTATCAGTGAGTATGCCAGACAAGGGTAGGGGTGTTGCATGTGGAACATGATGGAGTGACAGAGTGGACCAGGAGATATGGTTATTTGTTTCCTTTAGTAATATCTGAATGCAGTTTTGCAATTCTTGACTTATTTTGTGTAGTTGCCAATAAATATAACATCATGAAATAAAATGGATCTACACACAGGCACAGAAATAAGTCAATAATGTCACTTGTTGGTCATCAAGCTTATTGTGCCTGTAATAGCTGTTCACGCTAGCGTTTTGAAGTTCCCTTGCATAAGCAAGCATATAGTCCATGACACTTTTGCCCATATTTTTCACAAATAATTGATAATTGTCTGGAGGTGATGGTTATTCAGTAGAAATGATTAAAGTAACGCAGACATAACTTGCCGTATGCTTTGAAGAATGTCTACAGAGGAAGACAAGTCCTCAAAATTGGAACAGTACTATAATTATACTCCACAAGAAAAGAGACAGCTTAGAAAAAAAGTTACAAACCACTGTCTCATCTCCATAATGTGCAAGATATTCACTAAAATTATCATGAATTGCTTAGAAAAAATACTGGATTATAATCATACAAAGGAACAAGCAGCCTTTAGAAATGGATAGCACAGCACACCATTTGTGAACTGTGAATGGCATTATAAGATGGAGTAATGAGTATGAATTACAAAGTTGTCTGGTACTGACAACTTCGAGAAAGCTTTCAACTCAGTATCATCGTATCTCTACTTAAAACCATAAGGAGCATGGTACTGATTCAACTATGTGAGTATACTGAATAAAATGTATATCAGTGCCACTGCTTTCATTAGACTTCATCAAGTTCGTGAGAAAATTACTACTAAGGATTCACACAAAGAATTTTCATATCACAAAAAGTATCATAAATGAAAAGCATTGAAATTTGGCTGTTCTGCATTATTAATGCTGTAGAACAGGACTGTACAAGAGGTGACTAGGTGAGGACAGGCACTCGTGCTCGGTTGTCACATGGACAGTGAGCAGTCACAGTAAAATGCGACAGTTGAACATCATCAAGTAATGCAGAGGAAATGCAAACTGTGCACTGTCTTTTGAGAAATGATCGTGTATTACGAGCGTTGTACCAAAAGTAAGGTTCCCAATGAGCTACAACCTCGAGGGAAGGTGCTAGGCTAAATCCGAGAACAGTGCCTTGTGCAGTTGTCCCCCCACTCTTGAGCCCACCCGTCTGCAATTCACTACATCACTCAGTGTGTTGGCTTGGCAGCCATCAGAGATGAAAGTGTTGATCATCGCTCCCGCCAAGTGCGAGGTTCGTGCAGTAATCTGGTTTCTCCACACAAGGAAGTTACCACCCATGGAGATTCATCGGCAACTGACTAAGGTTTAAGGTGAAGAATACATGACCATTCAGCAAGTCCACTAGTGGTGCAGGGCTTTTGCTGAGGGTCACACAGAAGTTCACGATAAAGAACGGAGTGGAAGACTGCCGGTTTCAGATGTGATTGTCCACAAGATCAACAATGAGCTGCTCAAAGATTGGAGGGTCATTGTCTGTGAACTTGTTGAACGCATTCCTGAAGCTTCCCACGGCACGCAACGTGCTCGCAAGTTTCTTCAACAGTGTGAGGGGGCAGGCAACAAGGAGAAGTTGTTGGACCCTATAGTAACGGGAGATGAAATGTGGGTGTTTCATTACACCCCCGAAACAAAACAACAATCTTGTCAATCGCATCTTCCGGTTCACCACCATCAAAATAATTCAAACAAACGCAGTCGGGAGAAAAGGTTATGGTGACTGTGTTTTGGGATCGGAAGGGGGTTCTCCTCATGAATTTCATGCAACCTGGGATGACAATAAACTCAGATGGATATTGTGAAACATTGACCAAAATCCGGCGAGCAATCCAGAATTGCCGGAGTGGACGACTGACAGAGGGAGTAGTGCTTCTTCACGACTATGCTTGACCTCACATTACTCGTCAGGCACAAGAGCTTTTGAAGAAATTTGGGTGGTCTGTTATACCCCATTCCCCGTGCAGCCCGGACTTAGCCCCAGTGATTATCACCTCTTCCCCAAGCTAAAGGAACACTTAGGTGGCAAACATTTCAATAGGACGATGAAGTTCAAGAAGAGGTCACTGGAGCACCGTCTTAAAAAGTAGACTATATTGAAATATAATAGAGGGAAACATTCCACGTGGGAAAAATATATCTAAAAACAAAGATGATGTGACTTACCAAACGAAAGTGCTGGCAGGTCGATAGACACACAAACAAACACAATCATACACACAAAATTCAGGCTTTTGCAACAAACGGTTGCTTCATCAGGAAAGAGGGAAGGAGAGGGAAAGATGAAAGGATGTGGGTTTGAAGGGAGAGGGTAAGGAGTCATTCCAATCCTGGGAGCGGAAAGACTTACCTTAGGGGGAAAAAAGGACAGGTATACACTCGCACACACACACACATTTTTGCTTGTGTCTGTGTATGTGCGGATGGATATGTGTGTGTGTGTGCGCGAGTTTATACCTGTCCTTTTTTCCCCCTAAGGTAAGTCTTTCCGCTCCCGGGATTGGAATGACTCCTTACCCTCTCCCTTAAAACCCACATCCTTTCGTCTTTCCCTCTTTCCTGATGAAGCAACCGTTTGTTGCGAAAGCCTGAATTTTGTGTGTATGATTGTGTTTGTTTTTGTGTCTATCGACCTGCCAGCACTTTCGTTTGGTAAGTCACATCATCTTTGTTTTTAGACTATATTGACAAATAGACAAAAGTTTAAGCTTTTTAACAATGTATAAATTAATAACAATAAACAATGTTTTCTATTTGTAAAAAATTTAGGAACCTTCCTTTTGGTACAACCCTCGTAGATGCACAATAGCCTTAGACATGGACATATATACTTATGGTGCAGGGCTTAAAGTGAAGAATAGCTCTTTTCAAGTTGATGAAAAGTAGCAAGATAGCCAGGATAGGAACTTTAAAGTGAAGATTAGACATACCCTCATCTATTTACAACATGTCAGTGGAAGATGCCCTTACATTTATGGTATGCAGTGGTGTCTTGACATGCTCTAAAAACAATGAAAAATGCAGTTTACAGTGACATTACAATATCTACTAAGCAGATGATTATGGACACTTCAAAGATGGAGAGTGAGAAGTGGGCTGCAAAAATTTAATAAAGCACTGCTAAACAATGTGAGTGAAGTAATTATTCACCTGCAGTAGCAGAGAAATAAATACCTGAATAATTTTATCCAACATTTTCACGATTGTTATTGAAATATATTTTTGTTTTCAGGTCAAACGCTCAACAGATGAATCTGCAGTTTCAGCAAGTTTTCATATATCTTTTGTAGCTCCACAGGGTAGGCGGGGCCGCTACAGTGTAGAATTGGTGAAATGGCAGGGTATTAAGGCCATGGTGCTGGCCAGTGGTGGCTTGGAAAACTCAGCTGCGAAGTAAAATGTGTCTATACATTTTTGCGCTACAATGATCGAAGTGCAACGGCACCACAGACATGTCCCCAAGCAGGGGCACTATCTGCTGGCTGCACTGTCAGCTGCAGAAGGCCTTGACGGTGTGCTAGACATATAATGTCTGCATGTTTGGTCGCTAAGCAGCTCGTGGCCCAGTTAGCACTGTGTGGCCATGAATTGGGAGTGTCAGCAGTGTGGATGCATACCCAGATTCTCCTACAGGTCCTCTGCCACTGCAAAAGAAACTCACCCCAGTGTGGGGTGATGATTGTAGTCTGCTCTGACCACAAACCACTGCTCTCCAAGGCAGAAGTTAGGTGATTGCTGTAGAGGCTAAGATGGCTCCTCCATTGTATTGCTTCAAGTTGGCAGGTGCAGACTTAAGCCCATAAGCTGGTCTAGTGGAGATGGCTGCCCAGACTGGCATCAATTGCACACTAATCCATAATGTAGCAGAGACTTGGATTGCTGTGGCGTCATGGAAGGTGCTGCCAGACTGCACATAACTGTGCATGAATCAAAGGGTGTATATAGGGGTTAATGGCATGTTTGTTGTGCCAATATGTTGCTTACAGGCACATACAGATCAACACATTTGGACACAATGATTTTAGCATACCTGTTTTACCCGCACAAGCTGTGCCTACATTGAATCTGGCTGAAAAGTTGGCATTAGGAACAAGAAACTACTGATAATGTAGCCCATACTGGAAATTTGCAGTTCAAACACTTTACTTGCACTTAGGTGTTGAATGAACTGCTGTTTATAGCCAGATCGTGTCTCATTACTTTAATAACAGCAGATAAATGGATAGGCACATACTACACTCACTTATTGTTCTGTAATGTTCAAATGCAGTAGCCCAACTCTGAAGTAACTATTCACAGAAGTTCAAGAGTGACAAAATATTTGACACTCTTAAATCACTGACTTCCAGATCCAATATGCAAATAGGTACAAACATTTTGTGCACAGTAACACAGGCCAACGATGGAAAAACTTTTTTGCTGAAAATACCTTATTCTTATATTTTTCGGGGTGGGAAATCCAAATATGATACTTAAAAAACTGTATCACCCACCAATTCTTCACATTTTACAGTTAAATTTATTAAATTAAGTGATTTTTTAAAGAATTTAGGGGCTTTTATATCGATAAAATAATTTAAAATGGAGGTGTAATGAATATAGATGATGTTGGTAGCACCGCTGAAAAACATTTGCTGGCAAAATAAAGGTTGATTTTATTGTTGTGTTAACAGATGGCGTTCTGTTTACTGTCAACCTAACCTCACTTTCCCGTTTCCTGTACATGTGCTCAGTACAATGTCTAATCATGGTTGTAAAAACTCTGCTGATAGTTGTTGTTGAGTTTGTGATTAACAAGCACCAAAGAAACATTGCAGACTTTGTGAAAAAGATTTATCTATCATACGTTAGATCTAAACTTGGTGATCAAGATAAATCTTGGGTGCCGCATAAGGTATGTTATGTGTGTGTTGAAGATCTGAGAAAATAGTCCAAAAAGGAGAAAAAAGCCTTTAGATTTGCTGTTCCTATGATATGGAGGACCCATGAAATCATTCCGATGATTGCTACTTTTGCAGTGTTGATATTACTGGTCATAATTCGAAAATGAATGAATTTGGTATTGAATACAAAAAGGAAGACTGGAGGCTGCTTATTGATTCATCCAAAACTAGTTTAAAGCCTGTTTTATTACACAATGGTAACATGTATGCATCTATACCTGTTGGAAATTCAGTACATATGAAAGAAAGCTATGAAAACTTAGAAATAGTGCTAAATAAAATAAGCTATTCTGCTCATGGTTGGAAGATATGTTGTGATCTAAAAGTAAGAGGCATGCTCCTTGGTCAGCAAGTTGGCTTGACCAAATTGCTATGTTTCTTGTGTGAATGGGACAGTAGGGCTGCGGATCAACACTGGTGCAGAAAGAACTGACCTGTGAGGGAGTCTTTAAAACTTGGCGAGAAGAACATTGTACTCAATAACCTTGTAGATACAAAAAACTCCTACTACCTCTACATATAGAGTTAGGCCTAATGAAACAGTTTGTAAAGGCCTTGCCTAAAGATGTACTATGTTTTAAGTATCTCTGCCAAAAGTTTCCACACCTTTCAGAAGCTAATCTAAAAGATGGCATCTTTGTTGTACCTGACATTAGAAAATTGATGTTTGATGTTAACTTTGAATCCACAATGACCTTAAATGAAAAAGAAGCATGGGTATCATTCAAGCAAGTAGTTACAAAGTTCTTAGGATATGAAACAAGACCCAGAATATGTTTCTGCTATAGCTCCAATGTTAAAGAAATTTAAAACTTTGGGATGTTTAATGAGCCTGAAAATTCACTTTTTGAACAGTCACCTTGATTACTTCCCGGACAATATGGGAGATGTTAGGAGGAGCAGGGAGAGCATTTTCACCAAGACATTAAAGTGATGGAAAAGTTCTACCAAGGCTGCTGGAACACCAACGTGATGGAGAACTACTGTTGGTCACTTTACTGAAAAGTTCAGCAAGCAACTCATTATAGAAAGGGCTACACAAGAAGCTTCCATGAAAAAAGAGAAAGAAAATTCAAACCAATTCCAGCTGACAAGTGAAACCTCTATTAAAACGTATCATTGTTTTAAGTAGCTTACTGTAAATACAAACCAAACTTATGTTGTAGCAAAGTGTTTCATTAATTTCCCCGTTTACCGTTTAGCATAGAATTTTTATGCTATATAATAAAAAGCATATTGCTCGAAAACTATGAGTGATACAAAAAAACTAAGGCTAGATTTGGATTCAGCTCATAAAAATCTATAAAGATCAGCTATCAAAGTAAAAAGTTTTTCAAAAAAATTTTTCGTTGGCATTTGTAATTATCATTTGGAAATAACACAGTTTACAGTCTGATCCTACTGACACAGTAAGCATTACTGAAGTTTGACACAGTTTGTAATAATAATTACAATTCATTGTCCAATTAATCATTTAAAACAGTGACTAAATTATTAAATAAACTTCCATTCATGAAATTTAGATAAACCACAGTACATTTCCCTGAATTGGTGGACATGGATCTTGTTCGTTTCATAATACCCCACAAACTGACCTAAGATGGCTTCCAACATGCCTCTTCTATAAGTTTACAATAATTAAAACTGAAGTTGTCTCTTGTTGTTTACCAGGCTTTTACAAATAACAATTAATTCTTTCCACCCCAATGGTGAGCAGTGCACAACATTGCAAATTTTGTTTTCCACTCCAGGGTCAAGCCTGATGCAACAATAAACATATTTAAAAGAAAATAATGTGAAGTTACAAGCAATTACTAGAACCAGTTGGTGAGTTTTTGTATTTAGGACAGTTGAAGATAATGACTGGATGGCCGCAAGAGAAATAAGTGGATGAGTAAAAATTCCTTGAATGCTTTTGACAAACTAAGTGTTTTCAAGACAAAGTTTCTGTTATGTCTGAAAAGGAAAGTTATAACTGGGTACATTACCAGTTTTTACTTTTGGTAGTGAGACATAGACTTTAAATGTAAACATCGCTTAAAAACTAAGGGTTGCATAGTGGGCAGTGGAGAGATGCTTTTTAGGAACTACTAAAACAAAACGGGCAAATAGATCAGGGTGTCAGGCTGGAGTGAAATACATAATTATGAAGGTAACAAAGATAAAAGTGAGATAGGTGGGATGTGTAATCAGGTGAATGGATTGTAGGTGGACCAAGGATGTGCTTTTTCCGTATTCCAGAAGGTAAGGAAAGACTGATAAAATGACTAGCAGAAGGTGGGTAGATGACAGGAAACATGCAAGAGCAACATGGTTGCACATAGCTGAAGACTTAAGTCTAGAGAGGCTTCTGTCTAGCGGTGGGTGTCAAATAATTGAACAGTGAGGTAATAATTTACAGATGAATTTTGTAAAAATAGTAGTGATGTAACGAACGAGGGTATTTCCGCTAGAGCCCATAAGGATAAAAATGCAACTTTAATATGGTATTCATGCCTAAATGCTACCATTAACTTGTGTCAACTGTTGCATTGATCTAAAGCTTACAGATGTCATTCATTCCAGGAGTAAACTTTTATATAACATACATTTTTCTCACATATGAATTTTTCTTCCCAGTTCGATTGTGATGCAAGATACAAAGTCTGAGGCCAGTACAAACAATGTAAAGTTGTGTTTCCTCATCCTTACCTGTATTTCGGAAGACCAGTATGCCAATTCTCTGATGCACGATGCAAACCTCATCTTCAAGGTGCAACTGCATAGGTTGCCAATGCGCCATCGAAAACTGGCAGTGGACAAAATCTCTCCGGCTCAACCACTGGCCTCAACATTGCTTGGTTAGTAAGCTTTCTACATTATATTAATATATTTTAACAAAAATAGTGAATGTGTGCCTAGCAATAGTTTTCGTAGACATGACTAGTTCATATTATAATTAGTAGCTTCTTTGTTAACAAATGTAAATGTCCCATACTGTATTTACATCTAAGAGTATTAACTCAGACTCTTGTTTGTCAGATAATGTATGTGCCCTATTTATTCCCATTTTTATATGACCTGCAATATAGATGCTATCGCAGGACATACTTCCATCAATAACAATATTATGTGCATAGTAAGTAGAAGAGAGAGTGTGCTGACTCCCCTAGTTCACCAATTTCACCACAAGATGTCAGTTGCTCCAATTGTGACCCAAGACAGCACATTACTACGGCAGTTGCAACGATTGACCTCATTCATTCATGAACATAAATTTATACAATGAAATCAATGAATATATGGGTTTCATTAACTTAATTCATTGAACATCAGCTATCAGTTGGTTTAGATAGTTTCCAGGCAAACTTTTCCACGAGTATTCAAATATTTTTAAGCTAATTTCAGTAGTTACCCTTAGAAACAGGTGAGTTGTTTCAGGGGCAAAGGTTTTACTTTTATTGCCGCAAGTGTTTCTAGATTTTATTGTGAGCCTCTGGGTTGTTACACAAAATACTGTTAGGAAAAGAAGAGTTAAGTGCACTCACTGAATTATTGTTCTCTCTTATGAATGATTTCATTGACTTTCTGCATTTTGAATTGTACAGCTTATATTTTTCTGAAGATTTCTATTCTTTTCATATGTGAGTTACTTCGCAGTAGATTGGTTTTGGCATTGGCTGCGTAATTTCGCAAATTATAGTTTCTTACACTTCAGTCTTCCTTTTAATGACACCATTTCTGTGTCCAGTACCAGCTTCTTTCATACATTTTCTTGAGCAGAAGAAGCACTGGCAGATGACGTAGTTTCTAGCAGTTTATCATCATCTGTGCCTTAACTTCCCTTCAGGTGATTTTCTATTATGTAATATTTTGGATAGATATTTCTGTAAATTTGGGTATAAATTGGAACAGCTCCTGTTTTTAAAGACCATCTTTTTTCAGAAGTTCAACATGTTTACAATAAATGATAAACAAATCTGCTTTTTTTTAATAATTTCCTCTGTAAAATATGAATCACCCACAAAACATTTTTCAGTAAAATTGCTGTACGTTCCTGGATTATATCTTACCCATTTTGAAAATTCTACTTCCTTCTTATTGTCTAAAAAATTATTCTCTTTTAAGTGTGAGTAGCTAGAACTGCTAGTACTACATTCTCACCATAGCCTACACATAGTAGTCAACATTCACACAATACTGTTAAAAAATTGTAATTTGAGTGTCAAGTGACAATACTGGTACTAGCTTGCAGGAATGCCACCTGTCTTACGCTACCTGTGTTAATGCACGGCAAGACACTGCACTTCTCTCTTGTACTCGCTTAGTGAATGTAACCCAAACAGTAATCTTTTTTACAAATATTCCTTAACAAAAAATTGTTAATATAACAGAAGAATTTTGCCAAGCAATTGATGTTAAAAACTAGTATTTTAATTGAAAATCTTGAGGATATGTATGTACCTCATGGAAAAGACATTTTATTGATATTTTTGATTACTGTTATCTCCTAACCTCAGTTTGTAAATCCTTGGTCAACAGCAGTTGTATTTCTTTCTAGTGAGATGGAAATGTTTCTTCCATGATGTAAAATTGCTTCCAACTTCGTTGCAGATATCACTACGAGGATGTTTAATGTCTACATTTATTGCTACTCTTAGTGATCTAGAAAGTGAGCTATCATAAAGTCTCTCTTCCTCTCTTATGTTCTGGCATACCTATCCCCCCCTCCCCATCCCCCCCCCCCTCCCCTTTCTCCTCAACCTCTGTAATCACACATAACACTTAGTCTTTTGTTTATTTCATACAAATACATAAATTATGGAGCAGCTCTTGTCACAAAAAGAATTATGCATTTGAATGTGGGCATGTATCTTATTCTTTAATCCTTCCCTCATGTCTGGCAAGAGCATGTACCATACTTGTGGTCATATATCTGTCTGTTGATGTTATATCTTATTGTTGATTTTATTCTGAGTATGGCCTCTAGTGGTCTATTGTATTCTCATATCTTCACGTAATATGTGACAGCAATTATCCCCACTTATATTGAGAATGTAGAGAGAGAGAGAGAGTTGCATCCTTAGAATGAACTGCTGGCATTACAAGTCTCAACATATGTGACCCTACACATCTTCCAAAGTCCTCAACTAATGAAAGGACAGTTTCATAGTAGAGATAAATTGCACTTGTAGCAGTTCAAACCTGTTCATCTTAAATCAGGATAGCTTCCTGCCATCCTGAAATCCAAACACTTCTTGAACAACAATATCTGTTTATCAAAAGTGTGAGACCTTACTGTAAAATTTTACACCATTTTGTCTTAACTCCCTTCTGCATGAAAGGACCCACCTTTTCATATTAGAAATAAGGCATTTTTTCTGTTTTTCCATGAATCAATTATAAACATTATTTCATGATTACAGACAGCAGCAACATTTAAAACTCATTATCAGTCTGTTGTTTTGAGAACAAGAAGGCAGTAGCAGTTTTTTAAATTTTAAATGCATTATTCCATCACTGGTTGGTATAATTATTCATATTTATCAATTGAAACAGAAACTGTTGTACAGGATTAATGTACTTTTCCAACCAGTTTTTGGCTGTAATGGCTGCTTTTTGTGTCCATATGGGGATTTTTGTTTTATATGCCACCTTCAGACAATTACTGTTAGTCATTAGTTTTCAGATAATGATGAACAACTTTCAAAAAGACTTACACACAACATGTGAGATGCAAAGAACAAAGTAAATATCGCCTTTGACAGTGCAAATATGATGTAATTATATAATATAGTAGGGAAGCCAAATGGTCGACTTTGATTTATTGGTAGAATTATAGGAAAGCATGGTTCATTTGTAAAGGAGACCACATATAGGACACTAGTGGAAACCATTGCTGAGTATTGTTCGAGTGTTTGGGATCCGCATTGGGTAAGATTCAAGGCAAGCTGCTGGATTTGTTACCAGTAGTTTCGAACAACACACAAGTATTATGGAGACGCTTCTTGGGAACTCAAGTGGGACACCCTGGAGGGAAGGTGACGTTCTTCTCTGAGGAATGCTATTGGGAACATTTAAAGAATTGGCATTTGAGCCTGACTGCAGAGTGATTCTACTGCTAACGGCATACAGTTCACGTAAGAACTATGAAGATAAGATATGTGAAATTGGGGCTCATATGGAGGCATATAGATAGTCATTTTTACCTTGCTCTGTTTGCAAGTTGAACAGCAAAGAAAATGACTAATAGTGGTACAGGATACTCTCTGCCATTCGCCATATGGTGACTTGCGGAGTACATATGTAGATGTAGAAAATACACTGATGATCCCTTCATGCTTGATGTCTTGCCCCATTGCAGTGGTGTGTTCCATCAGGCTAACTGTCCCTGTCACAAGGCCAGAATGATGCTAAATTTGCTTGAGAAGTATCATAGGAAACACTGTTGATTTTGTGGTCACCAAATTGGCCTGATCTGAACCAGATGGAACATGCCCGGGCCACAGTGGTGCCAGCTCTGTGCCCACAAATCACCGGTCCATAATTTCCAAGAGTTGCATGACGTGTGTAGACATTGTGGCCACATGCCTCCTCAAACCCATCAAGGACATGTCGAATCCATGCTATGCCTAATCACTGCTGAACCAACACTTTATTAAGCAAGTGTTCCTAATGTTCATCTACATCTACATGACTACTCTGAATATCACATTTAAGTGCCTGGCAGATGGTTCATCAAACCACCTTCACCTTCTGACTATTTCTCTATCTATCTAGTTATGAACAGTGCACAGGAAAAACGAACACACAAATCTTTCCGTGTGAGCTTCTATTTCTTTTATTGTATTACAATGATCATTTTTCCCTATGTAAGTGGTTGTCAACAAAATATTTCCATATTCAGAGAAGGCTGTTAGATATTTAACTTTTGTGAAGAGATCTCGACACAATGAATAGGTCTCTGTTTTGACAACTGCCACCCCAACTGGCATATCATTTCAGTGACACTCTCTCCCTTATTTAATGATAATACACAGCAAATGGCCCTTCTTTAAACTTTTTCAATGTCCTCTGTTAGTCCTATCTAGCAAGAATCTGATACTGTGCAGCAATATCCCAAGAGAGGGTGGATAAATGTAGTGTAGGCAGTCTCTTTAGTAGACGTGTTGCAAATAAAACACGGTCTTTAGTTCACCTTCCCCATAACATTATCTGTGTTATTGTTCACTTTTAAGTTATTCATAATTGTAATGTATAGGCCTTTAGTTGAATTGTCAACCTTTATATGTGTGTGTTTTTATTGTGTAACTGAAATTAATGCATTCCTTTTAGTACTCATGTGAATGACTTCACACTTTTCATTATGATGTCTCTTCACGCCATACAGATATGCAGAATGAGATTCTGCAGCGGAGTGTGTTCTGATATTATTAGATTAGATTAGATTTACTTTCATTCCAATTGATCCGTAGTGAGGAGGTCCTCCAGGATGTGGAACATGTCAGAAAAACAACAATACATGACAAATATTTACAACTAAAACAAATAAGCTAATGTACCATTCCACAGGTCCCAAGTGGAATGATCGTCATTTTTTAATGAACACTAAGAGTCATTTTACAAATACTATTGCACTGAATTTAAAATAAAAAAGTTTTTTATTTATTTATAAGGTAAGAAACATGTAATACAACTACTGTAATACTTATTTACAATGAACACATTACTGCACTGAAATGGTGCAGAAGTTAGATTATACTTACACACTTACACACACACAAGCACACACACACACACACACACACACACACACACAAATTTTCAGTGAACACATTACTGCACTGAAATTGTGCAGAAGTTATGTTGTACTTATATACAAATCAGTTGGTTTTCCTAAGAAATTCATCAATGGAGTAGAAGGAGTTGGCCACCAATAAATCCTTTAGGCTTCTCTTAAA
The DNA here is from genome assembly GCF_021461385.2 of Schistocerca piceifrons. NCBI lineage: Eukaryota > Metazoa > Arthropoda > Insecta > Orthoptera > Acrididae > Schistocerca > Schistocerca piceifrons. Next base: position 383,568,063 of record NC_060141.1, read on the forward strand.
CTGAATTTCATTGGTTGTTAAGCTTTTTATGGCTGCTGGCAAGTTATTGAAAATGTGTGTTCCTGAATAATGCACACCTTTTTGTACAAGACTAAGTGACTTTAAATTCGTGTGAAGATTATTCTTATTTCTAGTGTTGATTCCATGAATTGAGCTGTTGGTTTGAAAAAGTGATATATTTTTAATGACAAATTTCATTAAGGAATAAATATATTGGGAAGCTGTAGTTAGTATCCCTAGTTCCCTAAACAGGCTTCTGCAGGATGTTCTTGAGTTCACACCACATATAATTCTTACTGCACGTTTTTGTGCCCGGAAAACTTTAGCTTGGCTTGATGAATTACCCCAGAAAATAATCCCATATGACATTATGGAATGAAAGTAAGCATAGTATGCCAGCTTTTTCATTTTTATATCCCCTATGTCTGACAAAATTCGCATTGCAAACAGAGATTTGTTAAGACGCTTCAGCAGTTCTGTGGTGTGCTCCTCCCAGTTGAATTTATTATCAAGCTGTAATCCCAAGAATTTAACACCGTCCACTTCTTCTATCTTCTTGTCATCATATGTTAGACATATACTCTTGGGACACCCCTTACAAGTTCTGAACTGCATGTAGTGTGTTTTTTCAAAGTTTAGTGACAAAGAATTGGCTAGGAACCAGTGATTAATGTCCACAAATATTTTATTGGCTGATCTTTCTAAGACTTCACTTGATTTGCTATTTATTGCAATGTTTGTATCATCAGCAAACAAAACAAACTTGGCATCTGGTAATGTTACTGATGAAAGGTCATTGATATACACAAGAAAAAGTAAGGGCCCCAAAATGGAACCTTGTGGGACCCCACATGTAATTAGTTCCCAGTTGGATGATGCGTGATAGCTTGATACATGTCTCTTTCCTAATAACACCCTTTGTTTCCTGCCAGAGATATAAGATTTGAACCATTTTGCAGCATTTCCTGTTACACTATAATATTCTAGTTTACTTAAAAGGATATTGTGATTTACACAGTCAAATGCCTTTGACAGATCACAAAATATACCAGTTGCCTGCAATTTTTTGTCTAATGAATTAAGTACATTTTCACTGTAAGTGTAGATAGCCTTCTCAATATCAGAACCTTTTAGAAATCCAAACTGTGACTTTGACAGTATGTTATTTGAGATAAGATGGTTATAAAGACGACTGTACATTACTTTTTCGAAAATTTTTGAGAATGCTGGCAACAGTGAAATTGGACGGAAATTTGATGCTATTTCTTTATCTCCCTTCTTAAACAGTGGCTTAACTTCAGCATATTTCAGCCATTCGGGAAATATTCCACTGATAAACGACTGGTTACACAGATAGCTTAATATGTTACTTAGCTCAGAATCACATTCTTTAATTAACTTTGTTGATATTTCATCATACCCACTAGATGTTTTTGATTTTAAAGATTTTATGATGGACGTTATTTCTGTTGGGGTAGTGAGGGTCAAATTCATATTATGGAAATTACTTGAAATGTCTGGTCTAAGGTAATCCATAGCAGCATCTACCGAACCTGACAACCCCATCTTTTCAGTAACAGTTATAAAATGTTTGTTAAAAAGTTCTGCAACACTATACACATCTGTCACCAATGCATCATTTACTCTTAATGCTATTTGTTCCTCTTCATGTCTGGTTCTACCGGTCTCCTCCTTCACTATATCCCATATTGTCTTTATTTTGTTATCTGATATGACTATCTTTTCCTTGTAATATATTTGCTTTGACATCCGTATTACAGTCTTTAATATTTTGCAGTATTTCTTATAATGTGCTATAGCATCAACATTGGAAATGTTTCGGATTGACAGATACAGTTTTCTTTTTGTTTTACAAGATACCCCTATTCCTCGAGTAATCCATGGCTTCTTTGTAGACTTTGCTCTAACCTTGGTAAGTTTTGGGGGAAAGCAGTGTTCAAATAAGGTAAGCACTTTATTAGCAAAAATGTTATATTTTTCATTCATGCCATGAGCACTGTAAACATCAGTCCAGTGAATGTCTCTGAGGAGTGTCCTAAAATAATCAATTTTTGGCTTACTGATTACCCTCTTGAGCTCAGATTTAACAGATTTTATATCCTGTTCAGTATTAACATTTAACAGAAGGAACTGCATGTCATGGTCTGAGAGGCCATTGACTATTGGTTTTGTAATGTAATTTTGTTCATTAGACTTTTCTATAAAGATATTATCAATGGCTGTTTGTGAGCAAGTGGTTATCCTAGTGGGGAACTTTACTGTGGGAATTAAGTTGAATGATAGTGTTACTAACTCAAATAGGTTCTTATTGGGAGAGTCTTTAAGGAAATCTACATTGAAACTTTCCAGCACACAGTTTTAATCTGCCATGAAGTTTCATACAGATATCATCTCTAAACCATTTTACTATCGGTTTTGATCTTCTGACAACTTTACTGATTGGTAAATGACAACATCGTGTGCAAACAGTCATAGCCCAGTAGAGATAGCTCTGAAAATGGAGTTGGGCTGCAAAGGGTGGAGTGATTTCATTTTCAGATTTGTTTTACGTATTACCAGTCTTGTGAAAAGTCCAAGTTTTAAATCTTCTATCCCTTGTGTGTTATCTGCTATTTTGAAAAAAATGTTACCTTTTACAATTTCCTCCTCATTAACTCGTTTACAGTGCGTTTTAGGCAAAAAATGCCATTATCAGTTTAAAGAGCTTTAAATTTTGTGCATGTTACATATATAACATGGAAAATTCTGAACAGCTATTGAGATACCAGACTTCAAACATGTGCAGATAGTCATGAAATACTAAAGTTTAGATATGTCAGTGGTTTCACCTTAATAACTTTTTTGGTGCAGTTTTCTGCACAGTGAGCTATAACCTTTGTTGTAGAGGATTTATTCCTGAATGTAATATCATCTTTAAGCATCTCATGAACTCATGAGGTTAGTGTAATTTCTAGGGAATACATTCACAAAAACACAAAGGCCACTTTGTACTCTGGCTTCACGCTTTTACTAAATGACATAGAAATGGGAAAGAACAAAGTTGATGTAATAGGTGGCGGCTACCTCCTACACCATGTTCACTGGAATCAGAATGAAAGTTTTTTTTGCTATTTTTGAAAAAATTTGTGACTTACATACTGGGACATGATGGCCAAAATGGTGTGGTACTCTTCAATGGGTACCCCACAGAAGAAAACAAAAGAACACAAAAAGCACCGAAAGAGCTCATCATTCCAAGCTACAATCTTGTGCAGAAATTTACTTTGATGGTACCATGTTTCTGCAGACGCCAAAGGATAAATTGTTATTGAATGAAAAAAATAAATGAACAAACCTGCTTTGTGTCATTGCTTCAGAAGGGATTTCAGAGTACAGATGGTCACCAAACAAGCAATAGAAGATAGAAATATGTTAATTGTGAAAGCTGCCATTTTGTTGTCTTTTGAACATGCATGGTTCTGTTGTTGTTATAGCAGAAGACATTGATCTTTTGATTTTTGTAATGGCTTTAACACGAGACAGGTGTTGTTTTGAAAATTTGGAAGGGGTAACATAGGAGATATGCTATCTCCCAAAACATACTTCAGATATAACATTCTATCTCTCCATGTGATAAGTGATCGCAATACCACCTCTGCTCTGTTTCTACAATGTAAAATTAGATTTTGCACTATGCGTGAAAGTGGTGCTTGCCACATTAAAAGTGTTTCCATTTTCAAAGATTCAGCTTTAGAAAAAGAGATCATGAAAGCAACTGAAAAAATTCCTTGTGGCTCTATCGAGGAGTCTCGAACACTTCTGTAGATGAGTTTGATATCTTGCTTTTCTAAAGCTGCTACAATCACCAAATTCGATTTGACATGCCTACCTCCAACAAGGGATGCACTGTAGTATCATGTACATAGAACTTATCTGTAAGTCCAAATGTGGATGGGGTATGAAAACAACACCCTCAAGTGGGAACATGAGGAGGATATTGGTGGTCTAATTCCAGTGCCAATGAATAAAGAGACAGCTCCACAGCCTTTGCTTAAACATGATTTCAAGCCAGTGCAAAAGACCTGTGGCTGCAATTGCAACTGCAAAAAGCAGGACTTTGATCTCCATTGTGTGTGTTCATTGTGGATCCAAATCATGTGGAAATGCACCAGAGGTGGAATTCAACATGGAAGATGAATTAGATAATACACTACCTATTGGTTGAAGTGTTGAAGCGTAAACACTAACCTCATCTGAGGCAAAACAACAGAAGTTGATGAACTTTTCACTTAAAATTTTGTGTACATCATCAAAATAAAATTTAAGATCTATTTTTAAACTGTATTTTGTTGAAATATACATATGTATAAAAGTGTTGAAAATTGGTATTTTTATTTTCCAAAAATACTTAATCCCTAGAAATTATATGTATCTGACCAATTAAACATATATATTACATACATTATATTCAGGACTGTTATTTTTGACTGACTTTAGAGTCAACTTTCGCTAAAATTGTTAATGCAACATTTCACAGTGTGTACAGGGAGTAATTACAAGTACTTGGTATGACTAGAAGAAAATTAAGTCCTCTACATCATTGGTTATTATGCACTGTGCAGAAAATGATACTAAGAAAAGTTATTTAGGCGAAACCTCTGACGTATCTTAACTTTCTGTAATTTCATAACATTTTTGCAGGTGTTCACAGCCTGTTGTGTATGAAACTTGCAGTAAATGTAACACTGTTTAAAGCTGATAATGGCCTATTTTTGTCTAAAATGCATTGGAAGCGAGTTACTGAGGGAAAACTGTAACTAGTGTTTTTTTTTTTTTTTTTTTTTTTTTTTTTTTTTCTTCTTGGATGATGGATATCACACAAGGGGGCCAATATCGGAAAATAAGATTCTTCGCGAGAAGGGTATTACATACAACATGCCTGAGAATGAAAATTACTCCATATTTTGCAATCCAAAATGCTATCTCCATTGGGTTATAAGAAAGCTGCACAGATCATCATCAGATAGGCACCACAGAAAGGCAGCTAAACGTGTGAGCTTGCAGCCAGAAGGCCTTCTTCTGAAGCAGACAAAACACACACACACCGCACGCACACACACAGACACACACACACACACACACACACACACACACACACACACACACACACACACACACACACACACACACACCTCAAATACATATGACCCCTGTCTCTGGTCACTGAGGCCAGACTGTGAGTGGCTGCACAAGGGGAAAAAACAGTCTGGCTGGTAGGGGTAAAGCGAAGGTTATGGTGTGGAGAAGGAGGGATAGCAGAGTACTGGTGGGGGATGGCAAAGTGTTGTTTGTCGGTGCATCTGGGGATGTGGTGGGACAGGTAGGGCACCGAGGGCAGTCAAGAGGTCAGATGGGGGTTGCATGTATAAAGAGGTAGTTGAATTTCACAAGAAATATACTTTCTAAATTTGTACTGACCAGTATCAGCAGATCATTTTCTTCAAGGTAATTCATAGTGATCAAACACAGTATATGTTCCAAAATACTACTGCAAATCGACATTAGTGATACGGGCCTGTAGTTCTGCCGATTACTCATATTTCCCTTCTTGAGTAGTGTTGTGACCTGTGCAGTTTCCCAGTCCTTAGAATGGATCTTTCATCGAGTAAGTGGTTGTGTATGATTGCTGAGAACAGAGCTGTTATAACAGCGCACTATGAAAGGAAGTAATTGATACACAATCTGCATCAGAAGACTTGGCGTTATTAGGTTATTGAAGTTGCTTTTATACATCAAGAATATCTATTTCTAAGTTACTCATGTTGGCAGCTGTTCGTGATTCGAATTTTGGAATATGCACTTGGTCTTCTTTGATGAAGTAATTCAGAAAGTGTGTTTAATAACTCCGCTGTAGTGGCACTGTCATTGGTAACATTACCATTGACTGTGCGTTGCTGCTGGTCTACTTTACTTACGACCAGAATCTCTTTGGATTTTCTCCCAGATTTCAAGACAGTCTTGTTGTGAAGACTATTAAAAGCATTTCACATTGAAGCCCGTGCTAAATTTTGAGCTTCTGTGAAACATTGCTGGGCTTGGAGGTTTTATGTTGCTCTAAATTTGGCGTGCTTTTTCCGTTGGTTCTGCAACTGTCTCTTCACTGTTTTGTGTACCATGGGGGACTAGTCCTGTCTCATATTAATTTATTTGGGATACGTCTCTCCATTGCTGTTAACACTATTTCTTTGAATTTAAGCCATGCATAATTTGTTGGGAAGGAGTGGAGGTCGGCTAAGCCCTGTATCTCTCATCATGCTCCGGGTTACTTGTTGCTAATATGTCAAGCTCGTTTTCAAAACTATTTACACTTCCAGTAATTTTTGGCTCATCAGTGTTTGTAAGCCAAACAGTACCTATATGTAGAGGAAACAAACCAGAAAACATTAAGACATTAATGTGTGTGTGTGTGTGTGTGTGTGTGTGTGTGTGTGTGTGTGTGTAGAACATCTACAGTTTGTATTTATCATTAGTGAATTTCCTGGATATTACAGCCATGAGAATGAAAACAGTGATTCAATTTGTGTACCATATTTATTGGCAAAGCACTATTTTCATAGCAGTTGTGCAGTTATCAGTAGCATTTACACAGAACTTGCCATGTGCTTGTGGTTAACTCTGGCAACAGATTCTTAACATTACAAAAATTGTACCTTATACTGTGAACAAGTTATTTATAAAGTAGTTAACTAAGCATTGCAATTACAGGAATATATGTATATCAGGGTATATACGACCCGGGAGATCCGGGAAAAACCTGGGAATTTTTTCATCCAGGAGAAAACTGGGGAAAACCCAGGATATTTTTGAATTCCGGGAATTTTTCATTGTTTGAGTTTTCAGTTATTTTTTGGAATTTTAATTGGTAAGAGTCAATACTCTAACAAAGGATATTACTGTATCCTGCTACTGCAGAATAATACTTCAACAATAAAACATAAACAAGAGAAAAAACGAAAATAACTTAAATTGCAAAGGAAATGCGCCATATACAACAACGACACACAGTGCTCATGCAAGCGTCTGCCAATTGAAAATGTATTGAAGGTTTTAGGAAGACTATGCAGTGCTTCATAACAACAAATTGCCTCCAATGAGCGTGAATTCGCAACTGTTTACATTCGATTTGTTTTAGCAGTTACGCGCGGGCTCATGTGCATGCTCAGTTGAGTCATGTTTGAGTAGTAGATTCTCCAGCTTCTGGCTACAGGAATGTGGCCGTTGGCTGTGCAAGCAGTCGCAGCAAGTAGCTAGATGCTACCGGGAAAAGGGGGCACCAAATTCATATTCTTGAGAAAAAAAAACTTGTTCCACAAAGCGCCTAGCATCCAGCGCATGTTTGTCTATCGATTATTCATATGATTTTGAAAGACTTCCCTGTTAGTTTTTGAACATTTTTGAACACATTTTAAGTTGATTTCTAAATGAATCATAAGTTGACTTTTGAATGCATGCATAGTGTATGTGATGTATCTGTCAGGAAATCCTCATCGCATCTAGAAATAAACTTTCCACAGACAAAGGGGGCGGGGCAATACGAGCTGAGGGAGTAAAGCCGAACGGATGAATGCCAATCGCTCTTTGATTATGTGGTTGATTGCGTTTGCGAATGATCAGCATTGTTATAATTACTAACGATATCCTTAGATTCAGACTACCAGAATGGAAATAAACGAGTAACAGGAATAACAGGTGAGAAAGATTACGTATTATCTTCTTGGTGTATCCAAGAAAATGAAATTTTTACAGAAAATTTTTGGCCACATCGCTACACTAGTAAGGACCAGTAGTACAGTCCCGGCTAGCAGACGCGTAAGTTCTATTCTGGAAGTAATGCGGAAAACGTGTTGTTAGAACACATAACAACGCCTAACCAGAAGATAATCGCGGGATAACTAAACCTGTGATTCTGACAGGGTTAGTGAAGTTAATCGGCGAACAAATCTTGACAATGGCAGTAACAGCTATAGAATTGGTGATGACAAGATTGTTAGAACGAGGAAGGAGAAGAAACGGGGTCATCACACAAATTATGGAAGAATAAGATGATTCAAAATTTATATAAAAATTTTGTAATGCTACTTTTCGATCTCATGCTTGAAATGCTGACATAAAGCTTTTTGCTTGTAGTAGGCCTAATAGGCATTTGATAATGGTACTTCGTGAATTATATTCTGTCGTGTTATAAAAATGGCCATTTGTGCCAAAACAGTCTCGTTTATTTGGTGTGTTACAAAATTGCTGCCATGTTAGAAAGGCCTATTTTGTTTTATCTAGCAGACAGTGACAAAATAGACATAATCAGATAGAGAAACCACACCAGTCTTGGATATTATTTGTATTAACAGCTTTTTCGGTATTAGATAACGACATTTCAATTTTTCATGTAGCAAAACATTTGACGAACTTTGATAAGGTAATAGATTCTTTCGCAGAAAGGAAAGTATGCCACGTAAAGCTGTAGAAAGATTAGAGAGAAAAAAATGCTAGGAGCTAGGGTTTGAAGAAATGTGTAATTTCTTGCTTATCTCTTGTCAGTATTGGTTTTATATATCCTATATTTAATTTTATGTCTCACAAAACAGCAAGTTATTAACTAATAGGCAATAAAGAGTTCAGATTTTCTGAAGAGTTCTTGTTCGCTCGATTACAAATAATTCCATCCGTTCTTAATTGTGAGATTTTTTTAAGAGGGGCAGGCTGTCAAACTGGCTGACTGGAAGCAGGAGAGGCACCAAAGGACATTTCAATTTCCACTTGCCTGAATATAGTTTTGGCGTGCGGTAGAAAAATGCTTTATGAAGAGGCGTGGCACTGCAGTTTGGCACACTTAAGACCAAATAATAAGTCTTAACATTTCCTCGAACACACATGTTTTATGTTCCATTTTTCAGAAATATATGCGCTACAAGAGGAACATATTTTTGAAAATTAGATTTTTTTTAGTATTGACCTGGTTCGCAAATATCGTCGATCCGGGGCTGACGCGCAGAGCGCTCTGAGCTATAGTGGGTAGTCTCCATGTCACCCGTGTTTACGTTTAGTGATTTTGCTGTTTCCTCCTCATTTACTCTCACATCAGATGAAAACAAAACGGATATCTGTGGCCGGGAGTTATCAAGTGAATTAAAACACATTCACATAATTATGGAAGGCTAAAATACATCATTAGTTTCAGATTTTATTTTATTTCCACCTTTCTGACAGTCAAGCATTACTTGTCTTGCGGAACAATGAAGTTATTTTTGTCTGTTTGCTAAATAAATTTGACTTTCGTTAACCTTTTCCGCAGAGGCAGTCAATGTATTTGAAACGAAATGTTTCATTCCACAGTACTGGCTAGTTTCAACTGTTCGCTGCATTTCAAGTGCACATTTTTATTTTCGATCACATATGGCATTATTTCATAATAAAGAACCAAACATGATATAATACAGTACTGGTACTCCAAGAAAATTTACATCCCGAAAACCACACTGAAAAGCTTAATATCAGGTCGAGGTCTACTTCATTGGGAATCCGGATATACGAATGTGCACTTTAAGTGTGTACTCTAAATGTGTACATTTTAATATTGTTCGCTGAATTCCGATGCTCTTGCAGTATCCTCTGATGTCTTGTTTCTTTTATGACATAATGTATGATCTTTCAATGTTTTACACGTACGTACATACGGGCTTCCTACGTCATGACAGCTACCCAAGCTCAGTGTCGCCTGTTATCTGTGCTTTCTGGAAACTGCTGAAATGAACGTACTTCTAACAGGTCGCGGGAAAATATTGCGAATAGTGGTTTGAAAAGCGTTACTTTCAAAGTAAATATCCTTTTACGTAAGTTGAACTGTGTGCAAGAATGTACCATGAATTTATTAAATCACAGAGCGTTTGACTCTCATTTAAAAATCACCTCTTTGATGACGCTTCTTTTAGAAGAATTTCGAGCCCTGGAGATCAGACATTTATGTCATTATTAAAAATATTACTGGCACATTTGTGTGATATGTCTTAAAGTGTAACACGCGCAAAAAAGATCAACAGTATATTCGAAAGCTTAGCTTCCCTTGCAGCTTGAGAATAATATTATATGTGAAAACTTTGCTTTTCTTGTAGCTGCACTATGTATATTAATTTAAACTATTAACTTTCCCTGTTTGTGTGTTCATGCTACTTAACACTGATGTTGCTGTTGGCTGACTACATCACGTGTCCTATGCTCTTAATATCCGCTGTCATCGGCTGGCGAGATTACATGACATGAGCTACAAACGGCCTACAAAAGCACATCAAAATCTCGATTTCTATGATTTGAAAAGTAACATGCAGTGTTTGGTGGAATTCCAGTGTATACTTTCATAATACAAAAATATGCAGCGTACATGTTGCTGCTCATCAAAGATGTTTCCAAAACGTGTCTTTTTCCCTGAATTTCGTTTTCTAAAGTGCCGGGAAAATATACTGCCACCTGGGAGAAAGTGTATTTTTAATCGGGAAAGCCGGGAAAAATCTGAGAATTTTTTTTCCTTCTCCTCGTATACACCCTTTATATGCTTCCTATATTTCCTAAAATCTCTGCAAGGTGTATTTCTTAATAATTAACTGACTCTGAGAAGCAGTCATTTAATCTGGCCAGGATTACAAGTTCCTCGAAAATAAACGCCATATTTCTTATACCCAGATGTGTTGTCACACACTAAAAGCAGAGTTATCCATTGCTGATGGGAGATGGGAGAGTTCTTTGGTGCCAACTTGGTTTATAGTTGCTCTCTTTCTTAATAGCTTTGTGACTTTCGACCAAGCCGCAGTGTACTTGCTCAGTAGCTTGCATGGGCATAATGATGACATAATCTTGTTGAGAAGTTAACTGTATTTGCAATGACTGTATACTTCAGCATATGCCCTACCTGATGTGTAAGGGCTTTTAAAAAGTTAGGTCATCACTGTAAAAAATGCCACACAGGTATCTTTATCATGTATGCAGTTTCGTTCATAAATGCACCATTCTTCCACAGATCCCCCCCCCCCCCCCCCCCCCAAAAAAAAAAAAAAAAAAAAAAAAAATCCACATCTGCCTTTTGTTTTACCTACTAATGGTTTTCTTTGTTATTTATTTTCTTTGTTATTTATTTTCTTTGTTATTTAAGTCGATACAAGGCCCCGGGAATAGATAACATTCCTTTAGAACTACTGACAGCCTTGGGAGAGCCAGTCCTGACAAAACTCTACCATCTGGTGAGCAAAATGTATGAGACAGGCGAAATACCCTCGGACTTCAAGAAGAATATAACAATTCCAATACCAAAGAAAGCAGGTGTTGACAGATGTAAAAATTATCGAACTGTCAGTTTAATAAGTCACAGCTGCAAAATACTAACTTGAATTCTTTACAGACAAGTGGAACAACTGGTATAAGCCGACCTCGGGGAAAATCAGTTTGGATTCCGTAGAAATATTGGAACACGTGATGCAATACTGACCCTACAGCTTATCTTAGAAGCTAGAGTAAGAAAAGGGAAACCTATGTTTCTAGCATTTGCAGACTTAGAGAAAGCTTTTGACAATGTTGACTGGAATATCCTGGAATATTCTGAAGGTGGCAGGGACAAAATACAGGGAGCGAAGGGCTATTTACAGTTTGTACAGAAACCAGATGACAGTTATAAGAGTTGAGAGACATGAAAGGGGAGCAATGGTTGGGAAGGGAGTGAGACAGTGTTGTAGCCTCTCCCCGATGTTATTCAATCTGTATATTGAGCAAGCAGTAAAGGAAACAAAAGAAAAATTCGGAGCATGTATTAAAATCCATGGAGAAGAAATAAAAACCTTAAGGTTCGTCGATGAGCTTGTAAGTGTGTAAGAGACAGCAAAGGACTTGGAAGAGCAGCTGAACGGAATGGACAGTGTCTTAAAAGAAGGATATAAGATGAACGTCAACAAAAGCAAAATGAGGATAATGGAATGTAGTCGAGTTAACTTGGGTGATGCTGAGGAAATTAGATTAGGAAATGAGACACGTAAAGTAGTAAAGGAGTTTTGCTATTTGGGGAGCAAAATAACTGATGGTGGTCGAAGTGGAGAGGATATAAAATGTAGACTGGCAAAGGCAAGGAAAGCATTTCTGAAGAAGAGTAATTTGTTAACATCGAGTATACATTTAAGTGTCAGGAAGTCGTTTCTGAAAGTATTTGTATGGAGTGTAGCCATGTATGGAACTGAAACGGTGACGATAAATAGTTTGGACAGGAAGATAATAGGAGCTTTCGAAATGTGGTGCTACAGAATAATGCTGAAGATTAGATGGGTAGATCACATAACTAATAAGGAGGTATTGAATAGAATTGGGGAGAAGAGGAGTTTGTGGCACAATTTGACTAGAAGAAGGGATCGGTTGGTCGGACATATTCTGAGGCATCAAGGGATCGCCAATTTAGTATTGGAGAGCAGCGTGGAGGGTAAAAATCGTAGAGGGAGACCAAGAGATGAATATACTAAGCAGATTCAGAAGGATGTAGGCTGCAGTACATACTGGGAGATGCAGCTTGCACAGGATAGAGTAGCATGGAGATCTGCATCAAACCAGTCTCAGGACTGAAGACCACAACAACAACATCACTTCATACTGTTATCCCTGTATATTTAAATGCTATTAATCTCTAGACTAACTATGTATTTGTAACATACAGGTTCCCAAGTCATAGTGTCAGGGACGTACTTGTGAAAATACTACATATGAACATTTCGTGACTATCAATAAGGAACATCCTATGGAAATTTAAAATGACATGTATGTCTATTACAAGCAGAATACTATATGCAAAGAATGTGAGTCAAACCATTCTATTTCTTCGAGAAAATCTTTTTTCTGCTGAGGACATCATACTGTCTGAGCTTAGAACAATCTCTTTGGTCCTGCGGTCACCTTCAGACTTTCATTCTGTGTGTGTGTGTGTGTGTGTGTGTGTGTGTGTGTGTGTGAGAGAGACAGAGAGAGAGAGAGAGAGAGAGAGAGAGAGAGAGAGAGAGAGAGAGAGAGATTAGTTTAGTGAATATATGGGTACTGATGAACTAATTCAGATAAAGGAGAAGTTAGAAATAACGAAAAATTTCTTCACTGAATTTGGAATGTGCTCTGTATCACTGTCCATATAATTCCATGTGCATATTTTTCATGTCCCCAATAAGATATAATGAAAGCAGTTGTCTTTTGTGTGTAGACCTGCTGGTGGAGTTCATTATGAGCCACATGATGAAGAAGTTGCCAATGGAGTTGTACTTGCTCTGCGTTGGTGTTGTTCATCGAGTTCTGTGTTACCAGAAAAGATGTCGTGTTCGTCTAAATTACCAGTGGAAAGAGCTGCTTACAGCATTAATTACGTTGCTAAAATTTGTTCTTGCAAATGAAAATCACCTTGCCAAAAAAATGAATATCTTTCATCTTACTTTGCAGGTGGGTCATAGCAAACTTTTCATTCTATTTTTGCTTCATATTTATAAAAATCACTACTAACACAACATAATGGTTTTGCAAATCCATGTTGACGCCCCCCCCCCCCCCCCCCGGCCCTTCCCCCCCCGCCCACCACCACCACCACCACCACCACCACTACCACTACTGTCTCTCTCTCTCTCTCTCTCTCTCTCTCTCTCTCTCTCTCTCTCTCTCTCTCTCCCCCTCTCCCCCTCTCCCTCTCCCTCTCCCTCTCCCTCTCCTCCCCCTCCCTCCCCCCCCCTCCCCATTCATCTGTCTATCTCTAGCTGGCCTGTGAAGATGTATTTTGTACTAAACCAAGAAAATTTTACAGCTATCCATCACCAGATTGAAACATGCAGAAAGTACCTTGGTTACCAATATCCAAGCAGTTTGTAATTGTTGGAAGGCATCAGTATTTATGTGCATGCATATACACATTAACACTGTCGTTTTCTGCATATGTTAGTCACATAACAATAATTCAGCCTTAGTCATAAAACTGTAATATTTTTACTTGGCTGCCAACAGTATTCAGTGTTCACTGCAATTGTTGCCATGGCAACACTAAAAATATGTGCCTGACCACTGTTTGATTGAATGCCATATCAACACTTAACATACTACATCTCCCAACCCAAGACAATGTTATTTCCCCCGATTTTCATGCTCGGAAGTAGGGAGTGTTCTTGTCTTCACACCATTTCATGTGGAGTTTTTCTTTTCGTTACCAATTAGAACCTCGAGCTTCTGTTAAATTGTAATTTTACTCTCTGCCACACATGCTGCTGTAATCTTGAACGTATGCATACGCTTTGAACACTGTTGTACGATAACAGAAAGTGTGGCAATGTTTTTTATCATTTGTTGCTCGACTGTAGAGATCACTCTTCTAAAGTGAAACAACATGGTTCAGCATTGAATTTCTCAACACGATGCAGGTGTTACTGTGACACAAAGTTCAAAATCTGGTTGTTCAGCATGCAGAAGCAACAAACAATTATGCGGCTTCAAGGAAGCATGGAGTAACAGAAGCCAATGTTCGGTGGTGGCGAAAGAACAAAAGGTGTCTGAAAACTTTCAGTGTTTCAAAAATATTGAATTGGAAATACTGACATTTGTGAACTAGAAACATAAAGAAGGGAAGACCGTTTTCTGTGATGTCATAGAGAGTAAAGGATGTGAATTGGCACAAGCACACTGTGTGCAAAGGATGGTGTGACACAGTGAACTTGTGCTGTGATGTGGAACATACCTTGTTCTTCCAGCATTGTACATGGAGAAGTGGATCAAGTATCACTGACACATTATAGGACTGAGGAAGGAACATGCTTACCTCTTAGTGCACATTGGAAAGACTGAGAAGACTATTGTTTGTTTCGACATGCCATATAGTACAATAGTTGAAGAGAAAGGTGCCAAAAGTGCATTGGTTCCTATGACAGACAATGAGAAATCGCAAATTACTGTGATATTATGTGTGAGATGGGACAAAAATGTTATGCTACGTCATCCTCACTCATAGAACTATGCCAAAGGAAAAGCTACCACCTGGTGTAATATTTTGTTTCATTGGCAAAGGATGGGTGACCAATGAGTTAGTTATAGATCGGCTCCCTACTGCCTGGAGCAGGCAGTCAGGTGCTCTTGTAAAGAATCATATAATGTTGATCCTTGTTGCTTTCAAGGGGCATTTGACACCAGCATTGAAGGCAGAAATCATGAAATCAAACACAGATCTTGTCATCATTTCAGAAGCCATGACTTTGCAACTACAAGTGTTAGATGTGTTGGTGAATATGCCACTTAAAGACCATCTGAAGCAACAGTACGGCAATTGCTTACTTCAAAGTGGTCAAGCTTGACTCCTACAGGGAATTTGCTGAAGCCTTTGGTACCTCTAGTTGTGGAGGGGATTCCATTTTCTTGGACGTGCATATCCAGTGCATCAGTTGTGAATGGCTGTAAGAAGTGATGTGTAACAGATGTATTAGATGGGAGTGAAGATGATCTACAGTGGAATGAAATGCAAGATAATCATGAAATAGGCAATAACACTGCAAATTCAGTGTACCATGACAGTGAGGAGGACTATGTGGCATCTGTATCTGATTAACGTATGTCTTTGTTTAATTTTATTTTCTGTGTACCAGTACTTTTATTATCTCCTTCAGTTACCTGTAATACGGTAACCATTTGTAAGTCATCAAAATAAACCTAGTATACGTATAAAACAATGGAAACTCCAGCAGGTTGGAATTTCCGACAATGTTAGGAAAGGAATGGATGGCTACTCACTGTAAAGACGACACATTGAGTTGCAGACGGGCACAATGAAAAGACTGTTGTACATTTAGCTTTTGGTTAAAACTTTCAGAAAAGAAACACACACACGCAGCAGCATAGCATACAAGTGGGGATGGGGGGGGGGGGGGGGGGGTGCACAGAGACTAGATGAAGTCATGAGAAGACAGTCAGGCACAGTGATGGGAGGCCAAGGCACGTGCCCATCTTCCCCTTCCCTACTCTTTGAATAGAACATTTCCTATTGTCATTGTTCCAGTCAGTTTCATCCTATGTTACTTAATATGAGCGTTAACGAGGAAAAAAACCTAGAATTTTCCATAAAGCTGTAAGATCCCCATTGTGGAAGCAGATGATACCTCTGAAGAGGCTCAGCTAGTAATGGCCAGATCCAGGAATGGTGAATCTTGGAACTCTGAATAATGGGTTTGTCAGCACTTGACAACCCTTTTTACTGGGTAACTGTAATTAAACTGAAGGTGTTCAGAGTGCTGCCATGCAGACTGTATATATTGCAGGACACTGAACCGTCATAGGTATGTTCATTAATCGGTGTGGTCACAAAGTATGCTGAAAAAATAATTATTCCACTTCCTGCCACCAATTGAAAATATTGCACTGTAAGCAGTCAGAATGTGAAATGTTTTGTGTCTTTACATCAGTATGTTCTTTGTCGCATGGTGACACTTGTTGATTTCTTTTGTAATGTGACTTTTGGTGTAAAGTATTAAGCAATAGCTACTGAGAAGAAGGACTGTGCAATGCTTGTAAAATTGTTTGATGAGAATGGTAGTAATAGCAGTGCTGCGTTGGGGGAATATCACTGACACAAACAGCTGCAAAGAGCCCCGTCTCAATAAATGAGCCAAAGAATATGATCAAGAAATTTAAAGATACAGGTGACTTCGGTGATGCACCAAGGAGAGGGAGGCAGCCCATTCTTATGGTAGTTGTTAAGTTGCTGTAACTATACCCAACCATGCAACATACACCTCAGATTCTGCAGCCACTGCTTGAGCTGTGTCATAGGAATTCCACTGAGATTTTATGTTGCCTGCATGTCATTGTTGGTTGTTGTATGGTACGTAATAAACTTTGAAATGGGATCCGACAAATATCAACCCTATTTGCCCTGCAAAAATATACTGATGGACCTGGTGGATGCCTAAATCGAATTCTGGCATCTCCCTGACTTAAATTTATAATTTCAGTAAGACCGATACACCAACAGAACAGTTTACTTTCGAGGAGTCAGCAATAAGAGTTTGCACACCAGAAAAATTAAATTGCAAAGTGTAGTTATTGTCACTGCTAACTTTTTTTGCGCACAGAGTATTTGTTGATAAAGGACTGGTGGAAACTTCTGAAACCAACCACAGTTTTTGATTTTGTAAATCACTCTCACAGATTACTTCTTGTAGAATTTATTTGTGTCTTCTATATAAAAAAATGGGAGTTTAGAAAATTTTCCTCCACTAAACTCATTTCTTAGCATGAGAAATTTGCTCCTTTTGTACAGTCCCTGTCACCATCCATTTCACACTGCTCCCAATACTATTACAGGGTGATTTTCTATGGCTTGTTAGAAAGAAATACCATGTGACAATGATTCCAAAATCAACCTTGTGATGGCACAAATTCAGAAAAACTTTTGCACTTTTTGTATTGAGCACTGCACACATCTGTAAAATACTCTGTTTTATTAACCGTAGGACAGCAATGCGTAATTGAGTCTGACTGAATATTTTAGACAAAAGCAATGTCATGACTTAAATCATTGTAACTAGAACATAATGATAAATGTCATAGTTCTTCAATATCAGGATTTCAGAAAAATGTCTTGTAGAGTATGAAGTATAGCATATGACATGGAAGACCAATGGTAGGTTTGTGTTGCATGTTGTAGCAAAAAACCATAATTTTCAGCAAAATCCATTAATACTAATGCCTCATTTTAATTTATATTATTTTTTTCTCGCTTTCAAATATGCAACTTGATGTTTTGCTATATGACAATGTGGAACTAGAGTTTCTAGTTTACTTACTAACAGACCTGTAAATTCATTAAATGGTCGGGTTATATCAGTAATCGAGTTCCTTTGACTGATACCCACTCGTGGAAATTTATTTTGTCATATTCTTCAAGTTGAAATTTAATTTCAATGTAAATTGTTAATTTTTTTCGTGCTACAAACAATTTTATCTGTGCATCATCTTTCATATTTAAATTTAGGTCCTGTAAAAGTGACATCATTCTGGTGTATGGTGCATACACAGCATGCATTCCTGTTGAACCAACAAGTACACACCATTTATGATACATTTGACAAAATTTTGAAAATCCAAGTTTAATGTTAGGATAAATTTTCTTATATATCTGCACACAACTCTTCTAAATTATGAAATATTAAATGTTTCTGAGGATGAACAGTGTTGTGTGATTCTTGAAATTTTCCCGGCATAAAGAGTAGTCCATGAATTTTCAGGATTGCAGCCAGACAACATCGACTTCCTGGCACAATATTTCAGCTGACAACTGTTCAACCATCTTCATGTGGGTGTTTTGCACTAGAGGTTGTTAGTTCACATCACTACCTTTATACCATAAATAGGCACGAAGACGCATGCACAAAGGCAGCCAGCCACTGCATGAGTGACCTTGGTTGATTTACGTGCTCTCTTCAAATACTGTTCTATCTGTGGTGCGCAGGTGCATGCATAATGGGATACTACATGTGTGCGCTCTGTTGGAATGCGCACTCACAGAGTTAGGATTCAAATGTCAAAATAATAAAATTAAATCTCACTGTACATGTCATTGGTCATAAAATATTTTCTTTCTGAAGAAATCAAAGAAATCACCAGGTCCTACGACTTGCCCAGTTGAAAGCCACCATCACAATCAATAAGATCTTGCACTAAACATATTTCCACCAGTTCCTTAATAAGTGAAACTCAGAAGGATCTTGTAGAAGCAAAGATATCCATGGTAGAACAATCCATGGAATGTCCTGTGGAAATACAGTTCTGCTTTGGTTGACTTATTGGGCTGCGAAAGGTGAGTGTGACGATCTTGTTCAATGGATCTTTCACGAACTGTGTGCATTGTCCGACCAATGTAGGCTTTGCCATGCTGGCAAGGTATTCTGTAGATTACAGTCTTTCACAATCCCAGATACTCCTTTGCCTCCTAACCAAGAAGAGCGCTAATCTCTGTAGGGGGGTGAAATGTTACTTTGACATAATGTTTTCGATCCTGCCTGATTTTGAGAAAATAGTGTCGTCGTACAGGAGGAACACCCTGGTCCTTAAAGTTTTGCTGATTTTATGTGTATAATATGCATTATCTTTGAAAACTGACTGTAGATGTTCCAGCTCTCATACAAGCCCGTCTCCATCAGACTCAACATGTACCCAGTGCACCAACGTTTGAAGGATGCTTATAGTTTGTGATAGGTGGTGGCAGCTAGATGTTTGCAAACACAAGACTGTCTGTGTGGGCTTGCGTGCAGTAGATGAAATGCCCCAATGACCCATCCACTTTGCATCTGATCAAGACATCCAGAAATGGCAGACAGCCTTCCTAAAAATGGCTGAGTGGTTGTCAGCGAAAATATCATGACAGGAAGTCAGCGTTATCCAGCTTCAGTCCCAAAACTTTATGGAATATGAACATTCTTTTTTATACTAATGTAATTTTTTGTACCAGACATAAGATGACAGTGCTCATCATCTGCATAAAAATTCCTGACACATAATGTTGTTTCATTAGGTAGCTTCCAGCATTGTGTAGGCCCAGACAATGAACAGATTCCTTTCATATTAGAAATCTCACTAACTTCATGCACCATTCTTTGTAAAACACCATTTTTCTCTTGTCCATAATGGAAGAACAAAAGTAAGAACACAAATCTTTTCCCACCTACTAGTCTATATAAGCGATTAGCTGTTTGTTTTTCCTCATGTTTACTTGCTGTGCTTCAAGATGGGAAGTACTGTCTTCACATAATTTTTCTCCTGGAACATGAAGCATACAAGCCTCTTTTTTAGGATATATTGGTTCGCTGTATTTTATTTTATGTTTGCTATAACATTTTTTGGTTTGGAACTAGAGAACTTGTTTCTGTTTTTTCATTGGTGAATCATATACCAGTTAATTTCTATCAAGTTTATCCCGTTCTTCTGTATTTTCTGCTGCTTCCACTTCCGCACAGTCTTCATCAGTGGTAGGCTGTACTTCTCTGTTTTTTTCACTGCTGTCTTAGTTTCTCTCCTTTTGATCTACACTTAAAATTTCACTTAAGGCACGCTCAAAGCAGGTTGAACACAACTTGTGCCATTGAATGACGGTTGGAATAACATACAATCTCTCACAGAACTGATTAGTGAAATCAAGTGAAGCAACTCACAAAATAATGCTTTATTGTTTTTGTGTGTCTTTTAAATGGATCATAACAACACTCATGAGCACAACTTTCATACTGATCCAGATACTCTGTTTACTTATATCATCATGTTGCTCAATTCGTGTTCACCAAAGCAACAGTTCTTTTTGTACATCAGTGAATGTGGTAACCACAATGTTTATCACATCAGGTGAATGGATAGTCTTATGGCACTCCACAGAAAAGTACAAATGCTGCGTAGTTGGTAACTTTTGCCATCTACGGGTCTGCTTACCATACTTGTGCACTTAAGTTAATTTTTTACAACAGGGCTTTACTTCTCCTATAAAACAAACAACAGTAAATTAATCTTGCTGCATTATGAGTATTGAACTGTATCTTACCAATGTAATGAAAATATAATGTTCAAATTATGCACTAACCACACTAGCTTCAACTTCGCATGTCAGCCATCTTGACTACAGTCAGTACACAGGAATTTGTAATTTAAGTTGTGGTCTTTTAAAGGAAAGTAATATTTCTATATTGAATGCCCATGTGACCCTTTACAATGTGTTTACAACAAATCTGACACAATATTTGAATTCAGTAGAAAATTTTACGTGAAGTGTTGAAACTTTCAAATCTCCTCTACTTCGATTGGAGGGGGGGAGAGATATATATTATATTTATCTGGTGCTCCCTTACTATACTTTTCTAGAGTCATGAGAATTTCACTGGTCGTGTTATTGAGGACATTAAGAGGGTTATGAAAGTTTTATTTACTGTACTGTAATTTACCATTATTTCCCCTATTATGTAATAAAAATAGCAATTTGTTTAGGAAGAAATACATATTATATTTTGTTCATGATTGTTGTTTCCTTCCAGGTGCTGAATATATTTAATTTGTTTATAACATATGGAGACACTTTCTTACCCTCCCCTGGCAGCTACGATGAACTATATTATGAACTCATTAGAATGCAACAAGTGTTTGAAAATCTTCATTCTATGTGTGAGTATTCTGTTTTTTTGTACAGAATTATAAGCTATGTTAAGTAGTTCAGGTGTACATATGTACTACGAATAATTGGTTGCTAGTGCTTTGAGGCTTTCTATTCATGTGTAAAAACTAGCTACAAGAAATAATTTTCTCTCCCACCAGCAGATTGTATGAACTGTAGCAAAAACTAGTCAGTCCAGATTGCAAATGATGTCTGTTTACATGGTACAGTAACCGTGGTGTGGGGGTAGTGTCTTTGATTAGTAATCAAAATGTCCTCCTGGGTCCAACCTCCACCACCACTTAAATTTTGAATGAAAATCATCATTGGTGGCTAAAGGCTTCCGATGTAAGAAGTCACCCTCATTCTGTGTACTGCCTTGTCAGAGGGGTGGAGGTGCGGTCAGAGGTTCAGGGCATTCTCTTGCCCATGGGGTGGGAAGCTGCCCCTAAAAGCAGACAAATCAGCTATGATATTCGGCATGAGGATGCAGAAGGCAATGGAAACCACTGCATTAAAGACACACATTGTGTATCCGGATGAAATGTGACCTGTAATTGAAAAAGTTTCATGATGATCTCTCCATTGGCAAAATATTCCGGAATAGTCCCCCATTTGGATCTCCAGGAGAGGACTGTCAAGTGGGAGGTGACCATGAGAAAAAGACTGAATAACCAACAAATAATGTTCTACAAGTTGGGGCATGGAATGTCGGAAGCTAGAAAATCTGAAAAGGGAAATGCAAAGGCTCATTGTGTATATAGTGGGGGTCAGTGAAGTGAAGTGAAATGAAAATAAGACAAGGAGTATAGGATGATATCAACAGCAGCAGAAAATGGTATAACGGGAGTGGGATCTGTTATGAATAGAAATGCAGGGCTATTCTCATCAGAATCGATAGCAAGGCAACACCTGCAACAATAGTTCAGGTATACATGTCGACATCACAAACTGAGGATGAAGAGGCAGAAAAAGTATATTGAACAGGTAATTCAGTAACTAGAGGGAGATGAAAATCTAATACTGTAGTCATGGGGGACTGGAGTGTGGTTGTAGGGGAAGGAGTAGTAGAAAGGGTTACAGGAGAATATGGACTTGGTACTAGGAACAAGAGATGAGAAAGGCTAATTGAGTTCTGTAATAAATTACAGCTCATAATAGAGAATACCCTGTTCAAGAATCAGAGGAGGAGGGGGTATACTAGGAAAAAGCCAGGAGATAACTGGAAGATTTCATTTAGATTACATCATGGTCAGACAGTGATTCCAAAATCAGATACTGATTTGTAAGGAGCACTCAAATCACAGTGTAGTAGTGATGAATAGTAGGCTAAAGTTTAGAAGATTATTCAGTGGGATGTGGAAATATACTCTTGAAGTCGTCTAAGGCTATAGGTACTGCAATACGAAATAGCACAGTAGGCAGTACAATTGAAGAGGAATGGATACCTCTAAAAATGGAACTCACAGAAGTTGGAAAGGAAAATATAGGTACAAAGAAGGTAACTGCAAAGAAACCATGGGTAACAGAAGAAATACTTCAGTTGATTGATGAAAGAAGAAAGTACAAAAATGTGAACGGAAATTCAGGAATACAGAAATACAAATCACTTAGGTACAAAATAAATAGGAAGTTGAGAGAAGCTAAGCTGAAATGGACACATGAAAAATGTGAAGAAACCAAAAAAGCAATGATTATTGAAAGGCTGGATTTGGCATAAAGGAAAGTGAAAACTACCTTTGCTGAAATTAAAAGCAAGAGTGGCAACTCTGCTGTTAAATGTAGAGGAGAGAGCGGATAGACAGAATGAGTGCACTGAAGGCTTCTGTGAGGGGAAAGATTTGTCTGATGAGATAGAAGAAGAGACAGGAGTAGATATAGAAGAGATCGGGGATCCAGAATTAGACTCATAATTTAAAAGAGCTTTGTGGAGACTTAACATCAAATAAGGCAGAAGGGGTGGATAAAATTCCATCAGAATTTTTAAAATCAATGGGGGAAGTGGCAACAAAACGACTATTCTTGTTGTTGTGTAGAATGTATGGGTCTGGTGATATACCATTTGAGTTTCGGAAAAATGTCATCCACACAATTCCGAAGACTGCAAGAGCTGACAAAAGTGAGAATTGTCGTACAATCAGCATAACAGGTCATGCATCCAAGTTGCTGACAAGAAAAATATACAGAAGAATGGAAAAGAAAATTGAGGGTGTGTTAGATGATGATCAGTTTGGCCTTAGGAAAGGTAAAGGCACGAGAAGGCAGTTCTGATGCTGTGGTTGGTAATGGAAGAAAGGCTAAAGAAAAATCAAGACATGATCATAGGATATGTTGATCTGGAAGAAGCATTTGACAGTGCTAAATGGTGCAAGATGTTTGAAATTCTGAGAAAGTAGGGGAGAGACGGGTAATGTGCTGTACAAAATCAAGAGGAAATAATAAGAGTGAAAGATCAAGAATGAAGTGCTCAGATTAAAAAGGGTGTAAGGCAGGGATGTAGTCCTTTGTCACTACTGTTCAATCTATACTTCAAGAAGCAATGATAGAAATAAAAAGAAAGGTTCACTATTGTGAATCAAAATTCAAGGTAAAAGGATGTCAATGATCTGATTCGCTGATGACATTGCTATCCTGAATTAAAGTGAAGAAGAATTACATGATCTGCTGAAAGGAATGAATAGTCTAGGAAGTACAGAATATGGATTGACAGTAAATTGAAGAAAGGCAAAACTAATGAGAAGTAGCAGAAATGAGAACAGTGAGAAACTTAACATTAGGATTGATGGTCTCAAAGTAGATGAAGTTCAGGAGTCCTACTACTTAGGCAGCAAAATCACCAATGACAGATGAGCAAGGAGGACATCAAAGGCAGATTAATACTGATAGAAAGGACATTCTTGACCAAGAGAAGTCTACTAGCATCAAAAATAGGTATTAATTTGAGGAAGAAATTTCTGAGAACATTTGTTTGGAGCTCAGCATTGTATGGTAGTGAAACATGGCCAGAGGGAAAATCGGAACAAAAGAGAATTGAAGCATTTGAGATGTGGTGCTACAGATGTATGTTGAAAATTAGGTAGACTGATAAGGTAAGGAATGAGGAGGTTCTGCACAGAATTGGAGAGGAAAGGAATATGTGAAAAACACTGACGAGAAGGAGAGACATCTGCTAAGACATCAGGGAATAACTTCTGTGGTACTAGAGGGAGCTGTAGAGGGTACAAACTGTAGAGGAAGACAGAGACTGGAATGCATCCAACAAATAATTGAGGATGTAGGTTGCAAGTGCTACTCTGAAATGAAGAGGTAGACCTGGGATAGAAATTTGTGGTGGACTACATCAAACCAGTCGGAAGACTGATGACTCAAAAAGAGAGAGCAACAGTTTCAGTCATACATAGACCATCTTCAGACCATTAATGTCTCTAAAATTAATGGAGTAGGCTTGGAATAATACAGCAATAATGGAGCCTTGATTATACGTGTAGAGAGAATGCATTAATGGTTCTCCTGATGGTGAAACTATTTTTAAGAAAACTGCTGTTATAGGATTCCATTCCCTCTGTGTGATATAGCATTCCAGTTTGACAGTTGGATGGAGAAATTCAGCATCGTACAGAGGTTTACCAACAGTTGTTCATCATTCACAATTTGGACACGAATGAACAAAATAATAGCAGTATTTGAAGTACATTCTACCACTCACCATATAATGATCTACGAAAAACAACATTAACACAGTGAGTAAGGTCCAGAAGACCACAAAATCAGTAGATGGCATGTGACTACCGTGCAGAGGAACCAGGTATGATTCACAGTACTGGCAGAGATGTTTCCTTGATGGGAGGACTGGAACAGGATGATCTCAGCCTTATGAGGCCATTTGAGGAGGTGGCTGAATTGAGAAATCGTGATTCCCAGGTTTTGTAGAATTGACAATGGGTGGGAGACTGGTATGCTAACCACATGTCCCTCAATACCGCATCCAATGATATTATTGATGCCACGCTGAATTAGCCGAGCGGTCTAAGGCACTGCAGTCGTGGGCTGTGAGGCTGGTCCCGGCGGAGGTTCGAGTCCTCCCTCGGGCATGGGGGTGTGTGTGTGTGTGTGTGTGTGTGTGTGTGTGTGTGTGTGTGTGTGTGTTTGTTTGTCCTTAGGATAATTTAGGTTAATTAGTGTGTAAGCTTAGGGACTGATGACCTTAGCAGTTAAGTCCCATAAGATTTCACACACATTTGAACATTTGATACCATTGACAGAGGGTGACAAGGAAACTGGTCCGGTTTGCATAGTCCTGGGGGCCTGATTTCCAGAGTGTGTGTTTTTTTTTAACTTGTGAAATGATAAATTTATTCCAATTATTGCCCTTTTGAGGAAACTTATGCCACTGCAGAATAGGTTGCTAGAATAACTGGTCACTTGCTGTTCAAAAATTCTTATTTCTTGATGCATTTTGGACATCAGAAAATCTGCATGGAAAAAAATAAAACCATGCTCAAGCACGAATGACAAAGGTCACTTTAGTTAATTTACAAAAGGCATAACAAAAAATGCTTGAAGAGAAGACATAGCAAAAAGACAAGTCTTCATACAGGGTATGGAGTCACATGTATGAGCCGTCAGCCTCAGATCTCAACTAATAAAAAGACAACATTACAAAGCTTAACTTGTAGAACCTGTCACAAGATGCCATGAATGTATATGAACAGTGGCACAATATTGTGCCCACAGAAATAATTTAATGACCTGATATAGAGACCAAAGAGTGTATAATAGAAATAAAGACCTGAATATGAATCTAAAAGTATTAAGAAAACAAAAGTATATGAAACAATGCATAAATCTTACAAGGTTCAATTAGTGGTTTTGTAAAACTTAGTTGACAGGAACTGCTGTCAGAAAGTGAGACTAAGTTAGTGCAGTGGCACCATATGTGACCACTTAAGTACATGAACAACTTCAGTATATTAGAAAAACTGTGGTGAGGAGAGGCAGCTTTATTGTGTAAGTTGTACTACACCGACTGAATATTAAATACATCAGTGAATGCATTTACAACAAACACACAACACTGCTACATTACAAAGTGCATGTGCAGTACAGTGCATGAGAACAATGAAAAAAAAAAGTTGACAGAAGCCAAATAACATTAAAACATTCCTAAACAAAGCATACATCTTCATAAATACTCCACAAGCCATCATACAGAGCATGGCGGAGGGTACCTTGCACCATGACTATTCGTTTCCTTTCCTGTTCCACTCATAGATGCAAGAGGGAAAATGGACTGGCTCTATGCCTCCATATGAGCCCTAATTTCTTGTATATTATCTTTATGGTCCCAACACGAAATGTACGTTGGTGGCAGTAGTACTAAGGATTATATAATACTGAAAAATGGATGGCATTCATCATTGAGAGCCTAGTCAGGTTTAATAATTGCAAGACTCAGGATGAATGTTATCCACAAGAGTAAAGAAGGTACAATAATACAATATCTTGCCCCCATGCAAGGACAGTAGGTTCTGCAAGGAATAGTTTACATGCATAACAACCAAGTGTTAGGACAATGACATGAACGAGGCTAACAGAGTTGAACAATCAATGAAGACTTTTTGAAAAAGAATTTTTTTTTATTTATAAATTACGAACTTCCTAAAAACCTGAACACAATGTTGCTTACATAGAATAACACTTTAATGGAAAGAACAAAACCCAAACTTTCTTTAGGTGAACAGTAGCCAATCAAAAAACACCTACATATAAAATAACGTGCTTAAACTAAAGAAGTCTGGCCGAGCCAGCCAAAGAATGACAGAACTGAGCATATAGCACCACTGTACTAACTCAAGTGACAACACCAGATGACAGTTCCTATCAACTAAGTTTTCTGAAGCCATTAATTGAATCCTGTTTGCTTTATCCATTGTTGTACACAATAAAAAAAAAAAAGTCCTCGAGGAGGATGCGGATAGGAGGGGCGTGGGGTCAGCACACCACTCTCCTGGTCGTTATGATGGTATTCTTGACTGAAGCAGCTACTATTCAGTCGAGTAGCTCCTCAATTGGCATCATGAGGCTCAGTGCACCCCGAAAAATGGCAACAACGCATGGCGGCTGGATGGTCACTTGCACATATTAATTACAACCTCAGAAAAATTAAGATACAATTATGAAACTTCGTAGTGTTATTAATCCTTCTCCACACTGTCATCCTTTAATGCAATGCATATTTCCCAACAAGTGATTTATCTGTAGAGACCTTGAAAATCACTTTGTCATCATTCTGGAAACGCCTACCAAGCAACGGTTTCTTCATCTGAGGAAGGAAGAAATAGTCACTTTGTGCCATGTCAAGAAAACAGAAGGTATGAGGCAAAATTAGGTACCCCAAAGTAGTAGCATATGTGACTGTGTCCCACGTAGATCGAGTTGGTGCATTGTTGCGCGTCAGACACATCCCCTTGAACAGCTTCCTGTGACACTTAACAAACAAATGTGTTAATACCATACAATGGTGGTTCCAAGAAATACTTAGCATCATGTTGCCTGATGATGGTTGGGTCTTTTTCTTTTCTGTCGATGGCAAATCCATGTATTTCCATCTCTTGCTTTGTTGATTTGTCTAGGGGGTCATAGTGAACAATGGTACACATCCTTTTTGATTAGGCAGCTAATGAATTATTCTGTATTTGCGTGATACAACTGCAATGTTTTAGTCATGAGACCCTACAGGTGGCAACTTTTGCAAATTTTGTGCAGGGTCCTTGACTGATTTTTGCTTTTTGCACTATCACCTCATAATATGTCATTCTTTGCGCACCAGAGCTTCTAGTTTTGGTGTGATTCCAGTTTCTTCATAGGGAGATGGTCTGCCACTTCATTGTTTGTCAGTCAGACTGGTTTTGCAACCCTGGAAGAGTCTGTACCACCTAACCACTGTGTCATATGATGATACATTGTTGTCATTCCAGCATGGATTCGAGGAGCGTTGTTCCCCTTCAAATACAGAAAACAAATTACTGCATGATATTCCAGATCATCATTTGTTTAGGCTACTTTGGTGGTGTGCTGAGGTACTCTGATATGGGGATTTCAAACTACATGACTCAAATAAACAAAATCTTTATTATTTAACTTTCTTGTACTGTTTTTTTCTCCCTCAGTTGTAAGTTACTGTCTAACCTTAATCCCCAGAACTATTTAGAACAGTCTTTCATCTGCAGTTGGAATCATTACTGAAAGTACTTATAATTGTGAAAATCCAGCCACATCTGTCTACTCATGTAATTAGATCAATTCACAAAGTAATGATCAAATTTGGATGAGTTCTAGAGTAGCAGTGAACAGTTCCATGTGTTATGTGAATGAGTTATACTGTTGTCCAGTAAATAGTGGTTTCATTGTATAAGTGTCTAAAGGAAACTAGAAAATACAAAAAATGAAGCAAGTTAAGGGGGATACAGATTTTAAAAATGAGGCTGACACAAAATATGTCACCTATATGAAAATTAAAGAGACTTTTGGATAAGAGAGAATCACCTGTATGATTATAAAGTCAGTTCTAAGCAAGGAAGGAAAATCTGGAAGGTGGAAGGAATGTAGTGAATGGCTACACCAGAAAAATTAATTTGTAGCAAGGAAAGAGAAAGTAAATAGAGATAAGATACTGTGAGAAGAATTGGGCAGAACAGTGAAAGTGTGAAGTCAAAATAAGGCCAATGGGGTAGACTCATTCCCTCAGAAACCCTTGGGAGAGCAGGCCATGACAAAACTGGTCCATCTGGTATGAAGATATCTGAGACAGGTGAAATACACTCAGAATTCAAGAAGAATAT
This sequence comes from Schistocerca piceifrons, assembly GCF_021461385.2. Lineage (NCBI taxonomy): Eukaryota > Metazoa > Arthropoda > Insecta > Orthoptera > Acrididae > Schistocerca > Schistocerca piceifrons. Next base: position 383,597,121 of record NC_060141.1, read on the forward strand.
AATAATTCCAAAAAAGGCATGTGCTGATGAGGGTGAATCCTAACAAACTGTCAGTTTAATAACTTATGGTTGCAAAATAGTGATACAAATTATTTACAGAAGTATAGAAAAATTGTTAGAAGCTGACTTTCTCAAAAATCAGTTTTCTTTCCAGAGATATGAAGGAATACACCAGGCAATATTCGACCCTACAACTTCTCTTAGGAGATATGTTCCAGAAAGGCAACCCTATGTTTGTGGCATCAGAAGATTGAGAAAAAGCTTTTGACAATATTGAATGGAATACACTGTGAAATTCTGAAGGTTTGAGGGGTAAAATACAGGGAGCGAAAGGTTATTTAGAGGTGATACAGAAACCGGACTGCAATTATGTGAGTGAGTGATATGAAAGGGAGCAGTCATTGAGCAAGCAGTAAAGGAAACCAAGTAGAAATTTAGAGATGGAATTCAAGTTCATGCAGAAGAAATTAAAACTTTGCTGTTGGCTGATGACAGTGTAATTCTGTCAGAGACAGCAAAGGACTTGGAAGAACAGTTGAATAGAATGGATACTGTCTGGAAAAGATTCTACTTTATGAACATCAACAAAAGTAAAACAAAGGTAATGGAATGTAGTTGAATAAAATCGAATGACGCCGAGAGAATTAGGCTGGGAAATGAGACGCTAAAGTTGTAGGTGAGTTTTGCTATTTTTGCCGCAAAATAACTTACTGATAATGGCCAAAGTAGAGAGGATATAAAATGCAAATGGTTAATAGCAAGACAAGTGTTTCTGAAAAAGAATTTGAATGTTTGGAAGTCTTTTCTCAAGGAATCTATGCAGAATGTTATCTTGTATGGATGTAAAATGTGGGTAATAAGGAGTTCAGACAATAAGAGAACAGAAACTTATGAAATGTGGCACTACAGCAGAATACTGAAGATTACATGTGTAGATTGTGTAACTAATGAGGAGGAACTGAATCAAATTGGCGAAAAAAATTATGGCACAACTTTACTAAGGGAAGTGGTTGATTGTTAGTCTGCATCCTAGGATATTGAAGAATCATCAGTTTGGTAGTGGTTAGTGGCAATGTGGGGAACAAGGGGGGGGGGGGGGGGGGGGAGAGGGTGTGTGTAGAGGTTAAATTTATGGAGATAATGTATTAAGTTGGTTCAAATAGATGTAAATTGCATTAGTTATTTGGCAAGTGAAGAGCTTTGCATAAGATAGAGTAGTTTGGAGAGCTGCTTCAAACCAGTTTTCGAATTGAACACAACAACAACAACAACAACAACAACAATTGTCTCCAATACTTGTCTTGTTGCTTATTGAATTCCTTAATACACTGTCCAGCCACATTAATGTGACCACCATCTACATTCGACATCAGCTTGAAGTAACTGTGATTCACAGATACCATTAGCAATGGAGGGTATATAAAGTGTGTCAGGGGGAGGGAGCGGAACACCATACAGTCATTGTCGTAACACAAGGGATGATCTTACTTTGAAAAGTGCACGATCATTTCCAGAGGAGCCAAGTTTGTAAACTGTTCACATGCCACCGTGGAATAATGTGCATGGCTATTCAGAACCGTGACGAGGTACACCATAGGCAGTAGATGGCAGAGGTGAACGAGGGCTGCGAAGATGTGTACTGGCTACCATCGAGCAACTGACTGCCCAGAACCACCAAACGGCTGCCAACAGTATCTCCTTAGTGACAGTTCAACGAACGTTGCATTGTACAGGCTCCTGCAGCAGGTGCCAGGTTCACGCACCCATGCTGACTGCTGCGCATTGGCAATGAAGGTTGAAATTTGAATTCCAATACCACAACGGGGCGTCCACTGAGTGGTGACAGGTGGCCTTCTCAGATGAATAAAGTGTTATGCTCCATCGGACAGATGGCCAGTGGCATTATGACATCGGATGTCTGAAAGCAAACACCCTGTAACAATTGCTAGAAGGATCCATGCAAGAGGAGAGAGCGATATGATCTGGGGAATGTTATTGTACCATTCTCTATGTGATCTTGTCATTCTGGAAGGCACAATGGATCAACAGAAGACTGCATTTATCCTTGGGGACCACATCCACCCCTACGTGCAGTGAACTTTTTTCTTGACATGATGGCATCTACCAGCAGAACAATGTTACGTGGCACACAGCTTGCAGCGTATGTGAGTGGTTCGAAGAGCACCAGGATGAGTTTACTGTACTTCACTACCACCAAACTTCCTGGATTTAAACCCATTCAAGAATCCAAGGGACCACCTTGATCATGCTTTCGCATCACGGATCCTCAATGGAGAACCCTGGCGCAGCTAACGATGATGCTGGGGTTGTCATGGCTCCTCATCCCAATTGATACCTCCCAGAACCTCATTGATTTTCCTCCTGCACATCTCACAGTGGTCTGCACTTCAAATGTTGTTATTCATGCTTTTGGCAGTTGGTCACATTAATGTGACTGGGCAGTGTATAATCATTAACAAAGGAAGTGGTATGTTCATAAACTCTTCCCTCTTTGTGTGTTACATGAATCTCGTATGTTTTCATGAATACTTAAGAGAGAAAATTCATGAAGACAGTTTACTTTTTTTCCATTTTTCGTGACTTAGTGTTTGAGAACTACACAGTTGCTTTCAGCAATTGAGATTAGACCCATCAGAAAACGTGTACCATGTACAGACCTTTTTTATATGAAAGTCAAATCTTCAAGCTGCCAAATTAATTTTGCCAACCTTTTTTCCACCCTTTAACATTATTTGGCATTTACCAGTGGGGCCTTCACATGATTTGTATGCATGTTTGTAGTTTTGTTAGCCACACTTCTGAATATGGCAAAGAATCATCAATGTGGCCATCGCAGTTAAATTTCTACAATAAACTGTATAATTTGAAATCAGTTTATTTTCTAGTACCTATTTATGAATACTTTCATTGCTGAATTTATTTTTAAATATATAAGTGAATATAATTTTGATGTAATTAATTTGCTCTGTTTTGTTTGTAGCTCTGAGGTATTTAACTATGGATGGAGAGTACAAGGATTACGCTCTGAAACTGAAAAATAGTTTAATAAATGTTAGGTAAGGATATTGGTTTACAACTTAATTTTAAAAACTTTGTACAGTATGTAATAGAAGATACTGAGCACAGTTATGAAGACTTCCTTCCTCTTTCATTCAAGCACAGAATGTGTCAGAAATAACTCTTTGTAGCAAATAGTTTTCTTTTCCCCCATCGACTTCTTCTTGTACTTTCTTCTCATGAACTGTAGATTAAAACTGAAGAAACTGCAAAAAAGGTGGGAATTTAAGGAGATAGGACCTGGATAAACTGACAGAACCAGAGGTTGTAGAGAGTTTCAGGGAGAGCATTAGGGAACGACTGACAAGAATGGGGGAAAGAAATACAGTAGAAGAAGAATGGGTAGCTGTGAGAGATGAGATAGTGAAGGCAGCAGAGGATCAAGTAGGTAAAAAGATTAGGGCTAGTAGAAATCCTTGGGTAACAGAAGATACTTTGAATTTAATTGATGAAAGGGGAAAATATAAAAATGCAGGAAATGAAGCTGGCAAAAAGGAATATAAATGTCTCAAAAATGAGATCAACAGGAAGTGCAAAATGGCTAAGCAGGGATGGCTAGATGACAAATGTAAGGATGTAGAGTCATATATCTCTAGGGGTAAAATAGATACTGCCTGCAAGAAAATTAAGACCTTTGGACAAAAGAGAATCACTTGTATGAATATCAAGAGCTCAGATGGAAACCCAGTTCTAAGCAAAGAAGGGAAAGCAGAAAGGAGTAAGGAGTATATAGAGAGTATCTATACAAGGGTGATGTACTTGACGACAATATTATGGAAATGGAAGAGGTTGTAAATGAAGATATGATACTGCGTGAAGAGTTTGACAGAGCACTGAAAGACCTAAGTCAAAACAATGCCCCGGGAGTAGACAACATTCCATTAGAACTACTGATAGCCTTGGGAGAGCCAGCCCAGACAAAACTCTACCATCTGGTGAGCAAGATGTATGAGACAGGCGAAATTCCCTCAGACTTCAAGAAGAATATAATAATTCCAATCCCAAAGAAAGTAGGTGTTGACAGATGTGAAAATTACCGAACTATCAGTTTAATAAGTCACAGTTGCAAAATACTAACACGAATTCTTTACAGACGAATGGAAAAAACTAGTAGAAGCCGACCTCGGGGAAGATCAGTTTGGATTCCGTAGAAATGTTGGAACATGTGAGGCAATACTGACCTTGCGACTTATCTTAGAAGCTAGATTAAGGAAGGGCAAGCCTACGTTTCTAGCATTTGTAGACTTAGAGAAAGCATTTGACAATTTTTACTGGAATACTCTCTTTCAAATTCTGACGGTGGCAGGGGTGAAATACAGGGAGCGAAAGGCTATTTACAATTTGTACAGAAACCAGATGGCAGTTATAAGAGTGGAGGGGCTGAAAGGGAAGCAGTGGTTGGGAAGGGAGTGAGACAGGGTTGTAGTCTCTCCCCGATGTTATTCAATCTCTATATTGAGCAAGCAGTAAAGGAAACAAAAGAAAATTTTGGAGTAGGAATTAAAATCCATGGAGAAGAAGTAAAAACTTTAAGATTCGCTGATGACATTGTAATTCTGTCAGAGACAGCAAAGGACCTGCAGGAGCAGCTGAACGGAATGGACAGTGTCTTGAAAGGAGGATATAAGATGAACATCAACAAAAGCAAAATGAGGATAATGGAATGTAGTCTTAATTAAGTCGAGTGATGCTGAGGGAATTATATTAGGAAATGAGAGGCTCAAAGTAGTAAAGGAGTTCTGCTATTTGGGGAGCAAAATAACTGATGATGGTCGAAGTAGAGAGGATATAAAATGTAGACTGTCAATGGCAAGGAAAGCGTTTCTGAAGAAGAGTAATTTGTTAACATCGAGTATAGATTTAAGTGTCAGGAAGTCGTATCTGAAAGAATTTGTATGGAGTGTAGCCATGTATGGAACTGAAACATGGACGATAATGGTTTGGACAGGAAGAGAATAGAAGCTTTCGGAATGTGGTGATACAGAGGAATGCTGAAGATTAGATGGGTAGATCACATAACTAATGAGGAGGTATTGAATAGAATTGGGGAGGAGAGGAGTTTGTGGCACAACTTGACTAGAAGAAGGGATCGGTTGGTAGGACATGTTCTGAGGCATCAAGGGTTGACCAACATAGTATTGGAGGGCAGCGTGGAGGGTAAAAATCGTAGAGGGAGACCAAGAGATGAATACACTAAGCAGATTCAATATGATGTAGGTTGCAGTAGGTACTGGGAGATGAAGAAGCTTGGACAGGATAGAGTAGCATGGAGAGCTGCATCAAACCAGTCTTTGGACTGAAGACCACAACAACAACAACAACTATGTGTAGATGGTATCTATTCTTATGGACATGTCCAAAAGAACAGATACCATTGGTGACTATACAGCTCTCTTAGAATGAAATGATAATTAAATCAAGACCCTAAGCCATCAACAGGCATTGATGTACACAAAAGAGGACAGTTGAAAATGGGTATCCTGACTAGGACTCAAACCCGAGATCTCCTGCTTACAATACATTCGTAGTGCCCCTGCCCATTATACTCATTACTCGTGGCAGACAATCTTACTGAGTCCCATAAGAGGTCGGGCAATGTGTGTTCATCCAGCAATGAAGGAGGAGATCAGTGGCCGGTGACATCTCTGAAAGAACAGATACCATCTTCATACAGTTAAGGCTAACCGGCCGTTGACCTCCTCCTCCTGTGATGGATGCACATGCATTGCTCAATCTCTTATGGGACTCGGTAAGATTGTCTGCCATGAGTAATGAGTGTAATGGGCAGGGGCACTACGAATGTAGTGTGTGGACGTTAAGTTGGGAATGTGGGTCTCACGGAGAGCATGCAGGGGATAAAGCCTTGCAGTCGCACTATCCTCTGTGCCCTTGGTGGCTGAGATGGATAGAACGCTTGCCATGTAAGCAGGAGATCCCGGGTTCGAGTCCCAGTCAGGGCACCCAGTTTCAACTATCCCCGTTGATGTAAATCAATGCCTGCCAACAGCTTCCGGTCTTGATTTAATTATCATTTCACAACAACTTTCTTCTTCAGAAGTTATTCTGTATAACATGTCTGACCATTTTCTCTTTCAGATACACTTACGAGACTTCTTGTTAAAACATTAATGTACAAAGAAAAAAATTTTTTGCAAGAAAATACACATAATAAAATAACATAAATTAAAAATGCAGTCATACACATGATCAAGAGTGTGTCACCATTAGAGAAATAGCACACTCTGAAGGTTCAGAATCAAAAATAAATATAAGTGGACAAATACCAGTAATGTTTCCAGGGTGGGCGCACGTCTTCAAAATCTGTTTCCAGTCTAGTGCAGAAGTTTTGCTGGGAAAGCTTCACACATCATCCATACAGTCCCAATCTCTCCCCATGTGATTTCCACATGTTTTGGTGCTCTGAAAAAAGACATTCATGGCCATTGATGTGCTTCAGATGAAAAGGTTCAAACCCTTGTATGATTGTTGTTCCATAGACAAGCAACTTTTCATGAAGGCACTGACCGCCTTGTCTCTCAGCAGAATAAATGTATTTATAGTTATGGTGATTACTTTTGAAATGATAAACAGCTTACTTACTTTTCCCAGCTACCTCATTTGACAGAATTTAGAGGCCATGATTCTAAAAATTAGTTTATGACCACACAAAAGACATTTATTGCTGAATATCAGTACAGCAAAAATATCCGCATCATAATGTTTCCATACATGTACTGAAATGATTGTTTTTAGTGTATACTATCAAATATTCTCCAGAAATCAATAAGCACAAAACATCTGTGTTGTTTAATTCAATAATTTTAAATAAATCCATCTGCTGAGGAAGATGCTATCCTCAGAAACAAATAGTAAGCATAAATAAAGGGACTGGTTATGGGCAGTTTTTTCTGGTTGACATTCACAACTGTCATGGTAAGAACTAACCTAAAAAAAAAAGTGTTCATGGAAACTGGTAGTAGTTCTGTCTGAAGCAACATTAAAGAGGAAGTTGTTAATGAAACTAATGTCATGAAGTAAAATGAGGACAGCTAACTATGCATCTGTTTAGGTGATTGATAAGTTTTCATCTAGTTCATGAGTTTTTGATGTGTGGAAAGTGCATATTCTCGTTACCCCAGACTACCGTATTTATTCGAATCTAAGGCGCACTCGAATCTTAAGCCACACCTGAAAAAAGAGACTCGAATCTAAGCCGCACCTGAAATCCGAGATTCGAAATTCAAGGGGAGGGAAAAGTTTATGGCTGCACCTCCAAATCGAAACAAAGTTGGTCCTTTGTAATATGAGACACAATTTAGGTCAAATGAATGATGACACAGCTACAGTAGTTTGGTTCGAGTCATAAGCTTAGCAGTTAAGCTTTACCAGGTAGCCATTGCTATGCTTCAGGCGCTCCGTCCGTATTTATACGGGTACCCTTCCTCTTTCACGTGCTTCGTCTCGTTTGAATTCATTACTTATTTTTCTTTGATCTGATATGTGTCGTTCTCTTTGTTATCGGTGTTTACGTCACTCTAAGCTGAAAATGCCTTATTGTACTGTGTCATCCATTGTTTGTCGCATTCTGATGATGAGTGTTTACGACCTGTCGCCGCTCGCGGCATGGCTTGCTTTAGGGCGCGCTACCGCCGCTTACAATTAAAAGAAAAAAAGAGAGAGAGAGAGAGAGAGAGAGAGAAAGAGAGAGAGGAATCGTCTCATTAGCGAAACAATGGCAAGAGACTGCTATTTGTTGTTACTTACACTGCTGGTTTCTTTGATAATGATCAACAAGAACAAAATAATAGACTGCGTATGATAGAAGATGTTCTGAGCGAGAGTTTAGCAAAAACTTTTCTCAATTTGAAAATCTTTGCAGGCGTCTCTTTAGTACATTACATTCTGCACAGAAATTAGAGTCATCTTAGATTTAAAAATCTAGTCGATTGCCGTGCTTCATTTCTGACTGTATCACTATTAGGCATAAGAATAATACGAGTATAAACATGACATGATATGTATATTCTTCCGCATTTGCTGTTATCTCACTCTAGTTTCGTAGTTTATTAGGCAGACAGGATTTAAACGAGATAGCAGCAAACATGAAACAATACATGGCAAAATGTTTATATTTGTTTTATTCTTACGGTGAAGAGAATACTGCATATGATTCACAATTCATAAAAGTTCCTGTTAGCAACCATCTCTTCTCACAGGTAGGAAAAAATTCAGACCGTAGAGTTGGCCATTTTGATTGACAAACATCCCAAACAGTCTTGCCAGTGGATTTTCGTAGTACATTCAAATGCTGCTACATTCGAAGATGAACAATACGGAATTTGTATTTACTTCGTTGGATAATGTATGAAAATGCAGTGGTCGAAACTCAGGGTGGACAGGTCGAAACTCGAGGCGGAGAATAAAGCTCGTCTTCCATTTTATTTTTTTTATTTTTATTTATTTACTGACGCAGAGGTTTTGGCGCCAGTATTTATCTTTGTGCCTGCAAAGCATGCCTGTGTAGCGCTACATATATTCGAAGGCAGAAGTTTGTTGTGGCGGCACCTACCAACATTTTTCAGAACTTCAGCTTGCTTTGCACTCGATTCTAAGCCACAGGCAGTTTATTTGGATTACAAAAACTGCAAAAAAGTGCGGCTTAGATTCGAGTAAATACGGTAAACTGAGTCAAGTAAGATTATAGTAAAAACTTTTATGTAATTAACCTCTCCTTACAATTGATGGTTTGTTTTCATAATGTATTGATTAAGAATCTCTGAAAAAGCTCTAGATATAACTACATTAATGATTCTGTTATTATTTCCAGAGCTATTATAAACCATTTTCAACCAAAAATTGAATCATGGTTGGCTAGTCAGGGTCTCTCAACACCATCTGAAGAACAGGTGAGCAAATGAGGAATCAAGTTTACCGTTTTGAATAACACTAGTGACAAGAGCCACTAATGCTTTTTGGTGGCACACATTACATGTCTTAAAAAAATGTCATACACAATAGTAGTGCAGTTATATCAAATTTTAAAATATCAATTGTCTCATTTTTTTGTGATTTTTCTTCCAGATTTTGGAAGTCGTGCGCAAAAATTATGACAGTCTGACACTGAAACTTCAAGACAGCCTTGACCAGTATGAACGATATTCAGAGAAACCAAAACATGCTGCCTTTTTCACTTCCATGGTAAGAAAATGTTAGGTTAAGCCTGTATGCCAACCTATGGAAAATCTCAAATTACGTTCTGAAGGCGCCTTTTCCACATACCAAACTGCACAGGCAGTCTCCTGGCTGTGGAAATACAGGCTGGAAAATAGCGCTTATACTCAAAATGTTCATCTCTTCATTAACTTTAGGATGTTCTGCCAGATTTCCTTCTGTATTCAGTGATGTGGAAGTGTTCTATGTATTAAGTGTTTTATCATTGTCTCTGTTCTACATATGCATATGATGTTCTAGTCACTACCCCATACATCCTCTGGTCCAAGCCAGTCAGTCACTTAAGGTGTCAGCCCAGCATTGAGTGCCGATTTCAAACCATTCCTGCTCTTCCTCGCTCATGACAGTACACAGCATGTTTCATCTTCATTAGCAGCACTAGAGTGGTCTGACAATGCTTCAGTACTAACAAATTCATTGTGGTTCTAATGCCCATCTTAACCCTAAATAATAGTCACAGTTGAGGATGTAGGAGAGAAGCGGGGGGGGGGAGGTTAGACTGACTTTTCCTGGTTCATATACACACTCTCTGCCTCAGAAATATTTTTGAATGACAAATGAAATGTAACAGATAACAGTATCCTCCTTTGATTATAAAGGTTAAGGGAACCACACCCTGCCTATCTAACCCATGTTAATTTGGGCACGTATTTGACCTATTTCTGAAAAAGACTATTTGATGCAGGACCTTAATATTTTTTCTGTATGTTACATGATGGTGATAGAGTCAACTGTACTAAAATCTACTCTATCCATTTTATAGTTTTAAAGAAATACTTTTTTAAATTTATTAACAAAAAATATTAAGTTTTTTCTACAGAAAATATTTTTTTGTGAACTTCCTAATGGGGGAATATTAATGAATGTAGTACCAGAGGTGGCTTTTTATGTTATGCAGAGTCTCTGAAAATTTCATTCCTTTTTCTATGATACTTTCTGATATAATGGGGCATATGTACTGAAAATTTTAATTTGTGAGAAATTGACTTTAAAGAAAAAACTTTTGAAATTTGTTACTTACAGTTAATTAAAACTGTCCTGTTGCATATGATAGCCCTTCTTTGGCCTCTAGCATGTCTTTCAGCTTCTTTTTCACCTTCCTGGATGTTTGTCTTGCTTTCTTGGCCATATTAGATGCAGAGCTGTCAGCATCGGCTATCCTCATTTTATCGTAATGTTGCAGCCCAGTGATCATATTTTCACCAGGATTAATTCCCAGCTTTTTCAGTACCCAACACTTTCCAATATTACCACAATTGAATGTAATAACAGCATAATGAACTCCTAGTTTCATTGTATGCATGCCTACAAAAACAGTTTTAGGAAGGCAGTTCCAAATTATGCTGTTGAAACATTCATTTGGGTTCTGTGTCTGCCCATGAAGACATTTCCTTAGGAGGTCAGGATGTGCCAAGTCTCTGAAAATAGGTTTAATTGCTGTAATAGCAGCAGCAGGAAGAGAATGCTGGTGAGAATAAGATTCTTCAGTTGCCCTATTGCGTTCGCACCATGAATTTTCTCCTGATGGACACAATCCATGACATGGCTTATCACCAGTAGAGGACTTATGGAAGGATATGGCCCAAACATCTCTCTTCATTGCCTCCAGATTTTCTTTATTTCTCCTAGTTGCCTGCCCATAGTATACCTGCAAGTTTTCTATTTCAGTTTTAGTTAACCGACCCTGTCCGTTCAACAATTTTCCATCTTCTAATTTTTTTCCTCTCATATAAACAGTTAGTTTTCTCAGCCTTGTTCCCAAACGTTTTTGAACATGGCCTACACATTCTATTTTGCTAATAATGGCATCTCCATATGGCTTAGAGTTCACCACATTGTTGTATGCCTTACTGTCACCATCGCCCAAATATTTGATGTACCGTACGCCTCTTGTTTCTACGGAGTGATGAAATATTTGTTGTACTCCATTAACTTCCATACCACCACTTGTTCCTCTAAAATTAGCCACACAGTTGTGTTCTTTATGTTCATTGACTTTACAACATTTGCAATATTTAGACATTATCTCCACATCTAACACTTTACTGATGTCTACACTTGTGGCAGTCACTACTCCATTCAGAGAAGTATGTCCTCTTTTCTGCCAATTTCCACCAAGTGCAACTGCAATATCCGAACATCCATCATTTTCTTCCACTGCTTTCCTAGCAGCCAGTTTCATGGTTTCCTCACTGACTGCACATACAGCTTTCTCTAATATTGCTGTTCAAATTTATTTGCTGGTTGATGTAAGTTCATCACTGAACAAAATGTTCTCCCCGCAGCCATGCCGTTGCTAATGGATCATAAGGCGTAAACTAGTCTAGTATTGACTTCATAAGAGCCAATTGCATCTGGTTTTGAAGAATTCATAAATGAAATCACAGCTGAGCATTTAGTGCAAATTAAATCCAAAGCAATTGCTAGGTCTTTTCTCCCACTGGCACTGTCACAAATTTTCACACTCTATGACTCACCACACTGTCTACATTGTACAAATTTAGAAATTTCCTCTGATAAGATTCTCAAATTTATAATAATGTTACTGCACCCCTTGTCACTTACGGTAAATTCATTGTAACTCTCCTGAAATGGTGAGAGCTTCTTTGATGATGCACTTGTTGAAGAATTACAATTAGAAACATAGTTGCCAGGCGACATAACCTGTTGTACAGAAAGCTTTCTAAACTAGTTTCCTCTAAATTGCCGTTTCATGAAAATGCCTGCAAATGTAATATAACAACTACTCGCAATCACACTTGAACAAAACTAACCGCATGTTTGAAAGCCTGTTGTTTACAAACAGCAGACACAAAAGAGTAGTGACCATTGCATTCCAAGGATAGCCAACACACTCGGGAGTTAAAAAAAAATCCCAAACGTGGAATGTAGGGGATATAAAGATCTAAAATATTTGCAGAAAAGTGGGAGACAGAAAAGTGGGGGTGGCACATAAACACACGTGGTAGAAAATTGCTCTTTAAATGTTCAAAATATTTTTTTTTCAGCAAAATACTTTTCAGAGTACTTAAATAAAACCTTAACATATCAAAATATGATGAAAACCGAAAATCGATTTTTTTCGACCTGAACCACAGCGTGGTCCCCTTAATTGTAACTTCAGCAGTGACAACTAATGTTGTAAACCTAACATAGGTAAAAGATGCTCTCTCTCTCTGTATTTGTGCCAAGCATGCCTAAGTGGCACTTTAGAGATGTCTAATACTATTTTGAATGTGGACAGAAGTCATTTGATACCATAGCTGCTAAAGAGGTCCATAATAATTTTGCATTTACTGGAGTGCAAGAGAGATTTTATACCAGCTGTTTTTATATCAGCATTTTCTAATATAAATGGCAATCAAATGAAAACAGAACACCCCCCCCCCCCCCCCCCAAAGGACCATGGAATGGTTCTACTGTAAAATAATCACATGCATTAAGACATGTATCCCACTGGGAAATGAGATTGTCAATCCCTGTTTTGTAGAATGTGTTCGGCCACTGATGGATGTACAACCGCACCTACTGTTACACATGCTCATCCGACTGAAACTGACATCCACACATGACACTATTCATGTCACTGAAGATGTGGAAATCACAAGGTGAACGATTAAGGATGTATGGAAGATGTTGCAGTGTTTCTTAACCAAATTGCTGCTGCATAGCCTTCATCTGATTGGCCATGTGGGGGCAAGCATTGTTATGCAACTTACCGGAACTTGTTTGAACAGCTTTGGATTTCTTTGGTTTGTTGGCATTGCCATGTGTCCCCAGGCTCTAAATGGTGGCACCATGTGAAGTCATGATGGCCTCCTCCTTCAACTGCAAGGTTGGTCTGCTTGTCGAATTTCTCAAATATGAAGCCACTATCAGTGGGCAGCACTATGAAGACACTTCACAGAAACAGTGACATTGCAGGAATGCTGTCAGACTGAATTGCGCAGGAATGCTGTCAGACTGAATTGTCCTGCTCCACAGTGACACTCACTACCACACTGCCTATCGGACAAAGGCTACACTTCATAGAGTTGGTTGGGAAACACTGCAATGTCCCCCATATAGCCCAGATCTTTCACTGTGTGATTTTCACATCTTTGAAAAAAAAACATTAGTGGACATCGGTTCCAGTGGGGCAAGGAAGAGCATTAGCAGGTGCAGTTGTGGATCAGTCAGCATTCGACTGCATTCTTCGGAACAGGAACATTGATCATCTGTTGGTAAATGCCCTAACACTTGTGGCGATTACTTTTGAATGGAACCATTCCATGCTCCCTTTGTGGTGGGTGTTCAGTTTTCATTTTACTCCCCTTCATATTTAGAATGAGTTTCACAAAGATGTCTAACCAGAATAACTACTCTTCGTAACCAATAGCTATACAGAAGAGCTTTTGTGAAATTTAGAAAGGAGGGGATAAGTACTGTCAGAATTGAAGCTGTGAGTATGAGTCATAAGTTGTACCTGGCTAACTTAATTGGGAAGATCATTGCCTGTGGAAGAGAAAGTTCCAGTTCAAACCATTATTTTTACCTGCCATGAAGTTTCATATTGTATATTATTGTTACATAGCACTCTGTCTCTACTCCAACCTGCTAAAGTGCCCTTCTAATAATATGGCACATAAACCCAACAGCTAAATGACTTTGAACATCCAGGAGAAACATTTCCATCTACAGAAGAAGAAGATGTACAATTCTACATGGTACTAGTGCACATAGAAATAAAGGGAATGGAATTTGCTAATCCAGCAGCTAAAGAAACTCGCAACTAGCATTTTTTATAGTACAGAATGCTGCCCTGTGACAGGCCACAGTCTCACTACTGAGTAGCAGGGCAGTCATCAGTGAGAGGACTGTTAGCTGAGAAAGAAGGAAAACAAGGTGTTACCATTGCAAGTCTGTCACACAACTTTGGCATGCTCCATTTTAGCTTGCAACATACAAATTTGAAAGGTCCACTTTAATAACAAACAGGTCTTCATTAGGATCTTCTAGGAATGTTACACTGTTCATTTCTCATTTATCTGACAGATGTCACATCATATTCCAGATGCTAGTAAATCTGTCAAATTTAGCATGTATCTGTTGTCAGTTTGCTTCTATTTCTACATTTGTTTGATTGTAGTTTCATTCTATATTATTATTATATTAGTGAAAGATTACTTGTAATAAGTAAAACATGAAGAGGTCTGGAATATATCTGTAGCATTTATATAGCGAAGAAAGGTGTTGGCAGAATAAGTGAAATAAAGTATATCAAATTGGGAGCAAAAACCAAATAAAAAGGCAGAATACAGTATTTATAGATGCCAAATAATAATAGTTAACTAAAACAATCAAGCAGTAATTTGAGTAAAACATCACAGCATGTATTTCCCACATGGACAATTCAGAAAAGCGGGTGTTGGTAGGAAGAATCCCAATGGCATAGGCTGCGAAGCAGTCACTGAAGTGAGGCGAATAATGCTGGGCAGCATGTTTAGCAATGGGTGATCCAACTGTCTCTTCCCCACAGTTTGGTAGTGGCCATTCTTGCAGACAGACAGCTTGTCAGTTGTTATGCCCACATAGAAAGCAATACAGTGGTTGCAGCTTAGTTTATAGATCACATTTCTGCTTTCACTGGCAGTGGGTTAGGAGACGCCTGTGACGGGACTGGGGTAGTTGGTGGTGGGAGGATGTATGGGACAGGTGTTGCACTAGATTTATAGCAGGAATGTGAGGGAAGGAAAAAAAGTGTGGCATAGATCAGAGAGAGTTTTCTACAACAAAGGAGAACATTGACCTGATTGTTGTGCAGTTAATTTTCTAGAGACTCCATCAGTAAGGTAGAAGAGTCAGGAAAAAGACAGTGGACGTACTGATACGGTAATATGAGTACATAATTTTATGGCAAATAAGGATTGTGTAGATTCAGTTGGTGTTTGTAGAAAAAGATGTATTTGAACACAACAAGAAAGTTCTTAGGAATGTGTGAAGACGTCAATTAGCAATTTGTTTGAAAATAGAGTAAATAGTACAGCTCAAGTATTTTGCAGTAATTTGAATGTAGGTGTTTGTAGTACACAGTACCAGTGTAGTAGAACTCAAGCAAATGATGTAGTTGTCCTCCCCCTCAAAAGAAAAGAAAAGAAAAGAAAACTAAACAAAAACACCTATCACTGCCGCCACCAGATTCCCATCCTCCCCCCCTTTCAACAACCATTATAATCTTGTAATATTATATTTTTAGGTTGCTGATAAGTAATTGTAATAAGGCAGAAGTTGGTTCAGTAAGAAAAAGAACAACAGAACAACTGCAAATTAACAAAGTGTAGACTTAAAGGGCATAAAAAAAGTTGAAATTTTTTCCTGAAATTAAACTTAAATGTGATAGGCATAGATTACTACCTAAAGCAACATATGAAAATTTGTGGTGGACTGGGAGTCAAACTCAGATTCCCACCTCATCACTTAGGCTGTCTGAGCATCCTCCCCAGACTGACCCAAACTTCCACATGTCTCACACCTACCTATTCTTCCTCATAGATTGGTAATTAATTTTAATTTCTACAACACTTTTACCGTGTACCTGTAATTCGGTCAGAAATTTAAACCACTGAGAATGTGAACAGAGAAAAAATCTAATTTGTAGAAATTTTCTGAATTTCCACCCATAAATTAGTGCGCCGTATGTTTGTGCTTAATTCACTCATGTGGTAGAGCTGGCTTTGGCAAGTCAGGTTATTATTTCATCAAATTACCATCCATCAGGAATGTGGAATTCACCCAATGACTGTGACCTGAGTTTCAAAATGATGGAAAGCAGCAGTCAGTCATTTCCTTTCTGGCTTTATGAAAGAAAATCCAGATTGCGACCGGTAACTAGCCATTATCAATGCCTATTTTGTCAAGCCCTGTTGTTTGGACTCCTGTAACAGTTCATTCAAGACTCAATGAATGAACTCCGACAGGAGCGTGAACAACAGGGTTTGACATACTAGGGTATTGATAATGGCTAGTTACTAGCCAAAATATGGATTTACTTTAATGAAGCCAGAAAGGAAGTGACTGACTGCTGCTCTCCATAATTTTGAAAGGTTATTATTTATTTGCAGTTGGAAGGCTTGTACAGAATGCAAAGCATTGGGGAACACTCAGATTAATGTAACTGCTACTGCTAGCATAAAACTTGTAGGTCAACCTGTTGTGATTGCAGTTTTGTATCAGTAGCATGTGATGCCAGTGTTATAAATTTTTATGTTCTTTCTTTTACAGGTTCGAAGTGTAGTAAATGATACTCGACAGAATATAGATTTTGCATCCATGGATTCACAGCTTATTCTACAGGAGTTTTCATCAATTTCCTAAGATGGATATTTTTTCTATGGAGTACTTTTCCAAAAACAAAAACTGTAAAAATCGTGTATGAAAGCGATTACTTTGCATGTTTCAGCCTGAAATACATGTTGTTAATTTGTTAAAACAATTTTATAGTGAATTGTGAGACATAAGTAATGACCATCAGACAAAGACTGATAAAATTTGTAAAAAAAGAAAAACATATCATGTTGTTGTATTATTAGAAGTGTTACTGCTTTGCTGACAATTACACTTCCTCATTTTCATAATGAGTTTTATTGTGAAACATGTTCTATAACTTTTTGAAATAATGTAATATGATGATAACTATTTTGAAAAATTGGTTTGAATAGTTCTTCGTAATTCCATTTGTCAATCATACTTGGCTTTGTTAGTGAAACAATATGTTGTTCTAAACGTGATTCGCATGTGTACGGTTAAGTGTATATGTACTCTATTGCGTCTGTAAGGTGGAGGTTTCTGAAATTAGAAGTGAGACTGACTCCAACATTGCAGTCAAAACATCCAGAGGGACCAACGGAATCAACATAATCCTCAAAATATGTTGTAGTAAGTATTAACAACAATATTAAAAAGATAGATTGCTTCTTATCACCAAAGAGAAAGTTGTAAGTCACAGAAAATCACAGTCAAAAAGAATGCTGGAAGTATTTCAACTTTCAGGCAAAGTGTTTCAGAAGTAGAAACCTCACACAATTCACACAACTCACATACACGGCCACTTCCCTGGGCACTAAGGCCTGACTGACTGTG
This sequence comes from Schistocerca piceifrons, assembly GCF_021461385.2. Taxonomy (NCBI): domain Eukaryota; kingdom Metazoa; phylum Arthropoda; class Insecta; order Orthoptera; family Acrididae; genus Schistocerca; species Schistocerca piceifrons. The sequence continues at coordinate 383,614,548 of NC_060141.1, forward strand.
TCTGATGCGAGGAGCAATCTAGTTAGGGTGGGTAATGGAGATAAGGGAGGCTTGGGGTGGGGAGGAGGATGGATAGCAGGGTAAGGGTGGGCGAAGGTGCTAGTGCTGCCTGTGGGAGTGTCCAGCAAATGATAAGTAGGTATTCATATTACTAGGATTCAACTTGGATATATTTCATAAATAATCAAAGTTATTGGGAAGAGGAATGAGTTCATTGATGCAGTTTGCTGTGAGTAGTTGTCAATGTTTCTATGAAGCAGATGTAACTTTGAACTTAAATGGCTACATGATCTCAAAACAGGAAGGACTGAGTTTCTCAGAATGGTGAAGGAAATTTAGAAACAGATGAAATTGCATGTAAACATGCCGTGTACAGATAATGTACTGGTATGAGAGAGATTTGTGGCAGTTTCTAATATAAACATTGAAGGCAGGAACCAATTTAGAACCAGATATTGCAGAGATGGCTGTATGGGCTAATATAATTTACACATTGATTCACAGTTTTTGGTGTGCAGTTACTTTTTTATTGCAATTGTACAGTAACAGAGGGCCTATAAAATACTACTAGCGAGCAGTTTCAAAGTCAAGTTGCAAAAGAGATTGAGCCATAAATTTTGTAATGTTAGAGGTGACAAGTACAATGCATGTTGTTCAGTTTTAACTCATTATTGATACGCACATACTTGCGGTCTAGGAAATTTTGTGCAGAGGCACTACAAGTGCAACAGCCATATTGCAGGCAGCAGAATACATTTTACTGAATGGCACTAATCTGTTTATACACATTTGGCTTGTCTCAGAGCTGCTTTCATAGAAAACATGGCTAGAAGTTTGCATGCATAATGTCACATAGCCAAAATAGTGTGGAATTAAAACTCAAACAAAAAAACGAGGTTTTTAGTAACTAGGATGGACTGCACAAGCTCTTGGTGAGCCTTGTCTTCTTCAATGATCTTTCCCACATTTCTCGGTTGTTTGTTGCTCTTTTCTCACCCCCAGACTCCCATACCAGTGATGTCCACTATTACATCATCAGTCCATAGTCTTCTGGGTCTTCCTTCCCATCTAGGTAAATAAAAACCTTAGTTGTTACTTAATTGTTACTGGAATTCAGTTTTAATTTATACTTATGTCATTACAGTGTATGATCTACTGCAGCCGTAATTTTATTGTTACATTTCATTATCAGTTATGTATCTAGAAACAGACAAAAAATTAACAAAAATGTGATCAGAATTGCTCATAACAAACCATCAGAAAATAAGATATTAAAAAAAGAATTGGAACTATGATTGGGGAGCTACAACTGACAACTTTTGTGTCGATAATACCAAATAGCTCAAAAATTTTGTTACATTTCAGTGTTTTTTTGGTCCATCATATGACAGGCCTTATACTGAGGGATTGCTTGTTTGGTACATCAGATGACAGGCCCCATACCAATGCTATGTTTTTGTTGGTCCATCATATCAACGTCTCATCCTCAAAGGATAAAAAAATTGAAATGGTAATGAAATAGACACACCATAAAATAGCTGTGACAGAAATGATGAGACGTTGAAATCACTGACTACCAAATTCAATTATTACTCTTTTTCACATTGGCAGCATGCATTGTGTGGTGTCTAGGAAGCCTGCATACTTGATTCGATACCCAAAAAGTCAAACAAATCATATTAATTAATTTTATTACAAAAACATGATTACAAAACTTAACTTTTGCAATTATACAGATGTGTGTCAAGCAATCTTCTTCAGTTTAAACAATCCCAAGTCTATGCTTCATAGAGAGTACAAGCGAAGTGTCTAGTGTTGATGCTGCTATTGAACTGGGCCATAACCAGTTGGTTGGGGCCTTATGTACTCTTCACATAGGGGCCGCTGCAGTCGCATTTGTCATCCTGGAGGGAGGTCTGGCCAGCATGCGATTGGCAGACTTCTTCTCACAGCCTTCTCTTCCGTGTTGTTCCCGAATGGCATGCTGGCGCTTGACTTTAGACAATGAGATTTCTCCCCCTGAAAGTGACAGAACTTCATCGTATAAGGAGCACTACAATGAGAGGGAAGGCAGGGATGTGGATGCTCTGAGGGACTGGAAGCTATGGCTGCAGGGGATGTCCGACTTTCAGTCCTACCCCGCCATCTGGCCTCTGCTGTGGTGGAAATGTCCCCCAGAAAATGCCCAGAATGGTACATGTCTACCTTCTGAGGCCCACAACAAGATGTAGAAGGCGTCAGCTGCTGCGGCGTGGGTGGGTCCAGCTCCTTCAATAGGACGAGCGGAGGTGGAGGAGGTGAAGGCTCCATCTCCATAGGGTCATCCCACGGTGCTGCACTGTCCTCAGGATCTGTTAATCTGGGGAAAGAGATACAGAAAGATCACTGTGCACATGACAGTGGCGAATTTGATTGTGACATCAGTGCTGTAATCCATCTGGGCCTGAAATGAGATACATGCAAGTGCCAAGTCAGCGAAAGATCTTGCCTCATGCCCACCATCTGCCGCTGCCAAAAACCGTGAAAAACACAATATCATGCAGTGCGAAGTGATACTTGTGACCTTCCTTCAGCACCAGATGCTGAGGAGGATGGAGCAGGTGAAACAGTGTCCAATGGTGACGGCCACGAAGCAATTCTGCCGGTGATGGTCCATCTCGTGGATGCAAACGATAGGAGGTGAGAAACAGTTGCAATGCTTGATCCCTGGTGTGTGCGGTGCGAAGTTTGGCCATGTGTTGCTTGAAGGTTCTGACAAAACATTCCGCTTCTCTGTTTGACTGTGGATGGAATGGTGCACTAGTTAAATGCTGTATGCAATTGTGTTCACAGGATGTTTCAAATTCATTGGACGTGAACTTAGGGCTTCTGTCTGACATAATGACTTAAGGTAAACCTTTGAGGCAAAAATAGAGGACAACACCTGAATTGTGCCCTGTGACATCGTCAAGTTCATTGGAACAGCAATAGGAAACTTGCTATAAGAGTTGACCACAATCAACCAACAAATGTTCCCAAAAGGTCCCGCAAAGTCGATGTGCACATGTTGCCATGGTGATTGCAACATAGGCCAGGCAGAAAATTTTTATGGTGGGGAGGACTGATTTTTTGCAGATGTGTGACACTGTGACATCATCTATTCTATTTGGGTGTCCATATGCTGCCAAGTCCTCCCCCCCATGAACCATGGACCTTGCCGTTGGTGGGGAGGCTTGCGTGCCTCAGCGATACAGATAGCCGCACCATAGGTACAACCACAACGGAGGGGTATCTGTTGAGAGGCCAGACAAACGTGTGGTTCCTGAAGAGGGGCAGCAGCCTTTCCAGTAGTTGCAAGGGCAACAGTCTGGATGATTGACTGATCTGGCCTTGTAACAATAACCAAAACGGCTTTGCTGTGCTGGTACTGCAAACGGCTGAAAGCAAGGGGATACTACGGCTGTAATTTTTCCCGAGGGCATGCAGCTTTACTGTATGATTAAATGATGATGGCGTCCTCTTGGGTAAAATATTCCGGAGGTAAAATAGTCCCCCATTCGGATCTCCGGGCGGGGACTACTCAAGAGGATGTCGTTATCAGGAGAAAGAAAACTGGCCTTCTACGGATCGGAGCGTAAAATGTCAGATCCCTTAATCGGGCAGGTAGGTTAGAAAATTTAAAAAGGGAAATGGATAGGTTAAAGTTAGATATAGTGGGAATTAGTGAAGTTCGGTGGCAGGAGGAACAAGACTTCTGGTCAGGTGACTACAGGGTTATAAACACAAAGTCCAATAGGGGTAATGCAGGAGTAGGTTTAATAATGAATAGGAAAATAGGAATGCGGGTAAGCTACTACAAACAGCATAGTGAACGCATTATTGTGGCCAAGATAGATACGAAGCCCACACCTACTACAGTAGTACAAGTTTATATGCCAACTAGCTCTGCAGATGACGAAGAAATTGAAGAAATGTGTGATGAAATAAAAGAAATTATTCAGATAGTGAAGGGAGACGAAAATTTAATAGTCATGGGTGACTGGAATACGAGTGTAGGAAAAGGGAGAGAAGGAAACGTAGTAGGTGAATATGGATTGGGGCTAAGAAATGAAGGAGGAAGCCGCCTGATAGAATTTTGCACAGAGCACAACTTAATCATAGCTAACACTTGGTTTAAGAATCATGATAGAAGGTTGTATACATGGAAGAACCCTGGAGATACTAAAAGGTATCAGATAGATTATATAATGGTAAGACAGAGATTTAGGAACCAGGTTTTAAATTGTAAGACGTTTCCAGGGGCAGATGTGGACTCTGACCACAATCTATTGGTTATGACCTGTAGATTAAAACTGAAGAAACTGCAAAAAGGTGGGAATTTAAGGAGATGGGACCTGGATAAACTGAAAGAACCAGAGGTTGTACAGAGTTTCAGGGAGAGCGTAAGAGAACAATTGACAGGAATGGGGGAAAGAAATACAGTAGAAGAAAAATGGGTATCTCTGAGGGATGAAGTAGTGAAGGCAGCAGACGATCAAGTAGGTAAAAAGAAGAGGGTTAGTAGAAATCGTTGGGTAACAGAGGAAATATTGAATTTAATTGATGAAAGGAGAAAATATAAAAATGCAGTAAATGAAGCAGGCAAAAAGGAATACAAACATCTCAAAAATGAGATCGACAGGAAGTGCAAAATGGCTAAGCAGGGATGGCTAGAGGACAAATGTAAGGATGTAGTGGCTTATCTCACTAGGGGTAAGATAGATACTGCCTACAGGAAAATTAAAGAGACCTTTGGAGATAAGAGAACCACATGTATGAACATCAAGAGCTCAGATGGAAACCCAGTTCTAAGCAAAGAAGGGAAAGCAGAAAGGTGGAAGGAGTATATAGAGGGTCTATACAAGGGCGATGCACTTGAGGACAATATTATGGAAATGGAAGAGGATGTAGATGAAGATGAAATGGGAGATACGATACTGCGTGAAGAGTTTGACAGAGCACTGAAGGACCTGAGTCGAAACAAGGCCCCCGGAGTAGACAACATTCCATTGGAACTACTGACGGCCTTGGGAGAGCCAGTCCTGACAAAACTCTACCATCTGGTGAGCAAGATTTATGAAACAGGCGAAATACCCTCAGACTTAAAGAAGAATATAATAATTCCAATCCCAAAGAAAGCAGGTGTTGACAGATGTGAAAATTACCAAACTATCAGTTTAATAAGCCACAGCTGCAAAGTACTAACACGAATTCTTTACAGACGAATGGAAAAACTAGTAGAAGCCGACCTCGGGGAAGATCAGTTTGGATTCCGTAGAAATACTGGGACACGTGAGGCAATACTGACCTTACGACTTATCTTAGAAGACAGATTAAGGAAAGGCAAACCTACGTTTCTAGCATTTGTAGACTTAGAGAAAGCTTTTGACAATGTTGACTGGAATACTCTCTTTCAAATTCTAAACGTGGCAGGGGTAAAATACAGGGAGCGAAAGGCTATTTACAACTTGTACAGAAACCAGATGGCAGTTATAAGAGTTGAGGGACATGAAAGGGAAGCAGTGGTTGGGAAGGGAGTAAGACAGGGTTGTAGCCTCTCCCCGATGTTATTCAATCTCTATATTGAGCAAGCAGTAAAGGAAACAAAAGAAAAATTTGGAGTGGGTATTAAAATCCATGGAGAAGAAATAAAAACTTTGAGGTTCGCCGATGACATTGTAATTCTGGCAGAGACAGCAAAGGACTTGGAAGAGCAGTTGAACAGAATGGATGGTGTCTTGAAGGGAGGATATAAGATGAACATCAACAAAAGCAAAACGAGGATAATGGAATGTAGTCGAGTTAAGTCGGGTGATGCTGAGGGTATTAGATTAGGAAATGAGACACTTAAAGTAGTAAAGGAGTTTTGCTATTTGGGGAGCAAAATAACTGATGATGGACGAAGTAGAGAGGATATAAAATGTAGACTGGCAATGGCAAGGAGTGTAGATTTAAGTGTCAGGAAGTTATTTCTGAAAGTATTTGTATGGAGTGTAGCCATGTATGGAAGTGAAACATGGACGGTAAATAGTTTGGACAAGAAGAGAATAGAAGCTTTTGAAATGTGGTGCTACAGAAGAATGCTGAAGATTAGATGGGTAGATCACATAACTAATGAGGAAGTATTGAATAGGATTGGGGAGAAGAGAAGTTTGTGGCACAACTTGACCAGAAGAAGGGATCGGTTGGTAGGACATGTTCTAAGGCATCAAGGGATCACCAATTTAGTATTGGAGGGTAAAAATCATAGGGGGAGACCAAGAGATGAATACACTAAGCAGATTCAGAAGGATGTAGGTTGCAGTAGGTACTGGGAGATGAAGAAGCTTGCACAGGATAGAGTAGCATGGAGAGCTGCATCAAACCAGTCTCAGGACTGAAGACCACAACAACAACATGCTGCCAAGTACAGTGTCGATGCGCTAACTGTTTCATACAAACAATCCCGCACTGTCCTTGAAGTAGCTGCAACACTTCGTTTTGTAAATTTGGGGATCAACACAAATCACTGTCCATTGTCATTTTGAACAAGAATCACACCTTTCTGTATAGTGAGGCTATGCCAATGTGCAAAGTATCAGCACACTGCCGATTTCTTTATGCTATGCAATGAGGGAGGCCAAGCTGTGTGAATGTATTTTAGCAAAATGTTCAAATCTAAATCAGCTTTCATGATCTGTGCAATTTTCCTGTAGTTCAGAGGAAAGGATTAAAGCAGTTCAGAATCATGAACTTCAATGTGACAAGGTGCAGCAGAAGTGTCAAAATCTGTCCAATTGGAAGACATGAAAGTGCATCCGCATTATCATGTTGAGCTGTCAGACAATACTAAATCTCATACTGGTGTTTAGACAATAACAACGCCCATCTTTGCAAATTTTGGACATTTCATACAAGAACTGGCTTCATTGGATGAAGCAAGGAGTGCAGTGGCTTGTGATCCGTTACTAAGTAGAAGTTTCTGCCTTGCAAATAGTGCTGGAATTTGGTGACACCATACACAATAGCCAATGCCTCTTTCTCTATTTGTAAATAGTTACTCTGAGCTTTGGACAACACTTTTGATGCGAAAGTAGTAGGCCTGACTTTATCACAAAATCTGTGCAAAAGCACTGCACCAATTTTTTGGTATTTGAAGATATGTGTTGCGCAAGTCAATTTTTGAAAAGTATCGGCCAGTGCCTAATCTGTCCATGAGATCCTCTGGGCATGTATCAATGACAGTTTGTGAGTTGACTGTAGACTTAAAGTCAACACAGAGGCAAATGCAACCTGAAGGTTTGGGGAGCAAAACGAGTGGACTTGCCCACTGACTAGCTTGTATGGGCACAATAGCTCCACTATCTTACAATTCATTAAGTTCAGCAGCTACTTTGTTCCATAAAGCAATGAGAACAGTTCCGGCCCAGCAAAATTTTGGCTGAGCAATGTCTTTCATAGTAACATGTGCAACTCAATTGCTAGCCTTGCCTAAATCTACAGAAAAGAGCTCAGGGAATTGTTTCCGCAAGCTAGCTACACTGTCTTTTGCATTGAATGCAGTCACTGACAACACATTGTCCTGAATTTTAAAGCCAAACAAATCAAATGAATCAAGGCCAAATATATTCTCTTAATTGCATGATTGTAGCACAGTGAAACTCATAGTTCGCGTTTGCGAGCAATACATGGCAGGCAAAGTACATTTTCTAAGAGCAGGAATGTGTTGTCCATTACAAGTTGTCAGGTGCATGCTAGTTTTAGACAGGTGTGGGGAGCCTAACAGTTCATATGTGTTATGATTCAGCATTGTAACAGAGGCACCTGTGTATAACTGAAATTTCACATGTTTTCACTGAGATGCAAATGAACAAAAAACTTGGACTGGCATAGCACTGAGGAAACTGTTTGCTTGCTAGTTTTGCTAATGCCTGGAGCAGGCTTTTAATACACTGCATTGATTACATGGGCCTTGTGATTAGATTTTTGTGAGTGGGCAGATTTCTTATGTTTGTTCTGTTGCAAACATACGGATTATATGTGACCTTTCCTACCACAAGTGTAACACTGTGTCTGCATGGGCATCCATGGCTTTTGTGCCCTGAATAGCACCAAGGGCATGACATAATTCTATGTGCCTGTTTAGAGAATTGTTTATGGGGCTTTGCGTGCGTGAGCTGTTGCTGCCTACTAGGCCAGTAGTGAGCAAGGGATGACTCAACTTGATAAATTGGTCACTGCTCAGATTTATCAGTTGCTACGGCAACTGAATCCTACTGATTTAGAATTTGCACTATATGCTGAAATGATGGATCGGACTGCTGCAGAACCTATTCTCTAAGTTTGACATTGCAACAAAAGAATTGGTGCCTAGCTGCCACCACATTCACTTGTTGGTCATAATAGTTAGTTAGAGAATCTACAATCTGATCATAGGAAAGTTCACTCAGAGTGGCGTTAGGGAACAGTTTCTGAATGAGATGAAGATGACATTTCCTACCATTGACAAAAAGTAATGTAGTTTCACAGCACCTGACACTTGTGAACTATGATGTGGGCTTCATGCTGTTGCAACCACTCGAGCCACTCCTTTTTCATTAAACTGGAAAAAAGGCAGTATAGTAGCACTTGGGGCTATGGTTGCTTGTGGCGCTGCGTTAGTGGCGTGTTTTGCCAGGAGCTGCTCTACTGTGTTTAACTGGGTGGATATTGGCTGTGCCTGAAACTGAAAAATCTGTGTTAGCTGTGTTGCATCTATCGCTTGCAGCTGTGGCGCCTGACCAAGGAGTGGAGAGGTGGGTTGCTTATTTTGGAATGGGCAAATGCAAGAAAAGACAAGACAAGCAAGAAAAATAAGCACATAAGCAAATAAAATTTCTGCTACACCTACCTGAAAACACTGAATAGAAAAAAAACACTGTAAGAGACATTGTTATAACATGTAAACATACCCCAACAAAAAAACAGGCAGGTTGAACTGAGGCACCAGCAAAACACAAAAGCTCATGACAATACAAAATTATGGCAGCCAGGCTCTAGGTTGTTACTATGGGAGTCATCCAATCCTCGTCACCAAATACACTCCTGGAAATGGAAAAAAGAACACATTGACACCGGTGTGTCAGACCCACCATACTTGCTCCAGACACTGCGAGAGGGCTGTACAAGCAATGATCACACGCACGGCACAGCGGACACACCAGGAACCGCGGTGTTGGCCGTCGAATGGCGCTAGCTGCGCAGCATTTGTGCACCGCCGCCGTCAGTGTCAGCCAGTTTGCCGTGGCATACGGAGCTCCATCGCAGTCTTTAACACTGGTAGCATGCCGCGACAGTGTGGACGTGAACCGTATGTGCAGTTGACGGACTTTGAGCGAGGGCGTATAGTGGGCATGCGGGAGGCCGGGTGGACGTACCGCCGAATTGCTCAACACGTGGGGCGTGAGGTCTCCACAGTACATCGATGTTGTCGCCAGTGGTCGGCGGAAGGTGCACGTGCCCGTCGACCTGGGACCGGACCGCAGCGACGCACGGATGCACGCCAAGACCGTAGGATCCTACGCAGTGCCGTAGGGGACCGCACCGCCACTTCCCAGCAAATTAGGGACACTGTTGCTCCTGGGGTATCGGCGAGGACCATTCGCAACCGTCTCCATGAAGCTGGGCTACGGTCCCGCACACCGTTAGGCCGTCTTCCGCTCACGCCCCAACATCGTGCAGCCCGCCTCCAGTGGTGTCGCGACAGGCGTGAATGGAGGGACGAATGGAGACGTGTCGTCTTCAGCGATGAGAGTCGCTTCTGCCTTGGTGCCAATGATGGTCGTATGCGTGTTTGGCGCCGTGCAGGTGAGCGCCACAATCAGGACTGCATATGACCGAGGCACACAGGGCCAACACTCGGCATCATGGTGTGGGGAGCGATCTCCTACACTGGCTGTACACCACTGGTGATCGTCGAGGGGACACTGAATAGTGCACGGTACATCCAAACCGTCATCGAACCCATCGTTCTACCATTCCTAGACCGGCAAGGGAACTTGCTGTTCCAACAGGACAATGCACGTCCGCATGTACCCCGTGCCACCCAACGTGCTCTAGAAGGTGTAAGTCAATTACCCTGGCCAGCAAGATCTCCAGATCTGTCCCCATTGAGCATGTTTGGGACTGGATGAAGCGTCGTCTCACGCGGTCTGCACGTCCAGCATGAACGCTGGTCCAACTGAGGCGCCAGGTGGAAATGGCATGGCAAGCCGTTCCACAGGACTACATCCAGCATCTCTACGATCGTCTCCATGGGAGAATAGCAGCCTGCATTGCTGCGAAAGGTGGATATACACTGTACTAGTGGTTCTGTCAGTGTGATCATGTGATGTACCTGACCCCAGGAATGTGTCAATAAAGTTTCCCCTTCCTGGGACAATGAATTCACGGTGTTCTTATTTCAATTTCCAGGAGTGTATGTGGTGTCTAGGAAGCCTGCATACTTGGTTCACTGGACAAACATTCAAATAAATCGTATTAAGGAGTTTTATTACAAAAAGAAGATTACAACACTTAACTTTTGCAATTACACAGATGCATCACAAGCAAAGAGCGACATAAAATAATGAGTCTTCATCAGTACAAACAATCCCAAGTCTATGCTCCATAGAGAATACAAATGAAGTGTCTAGTGTTGATGCTGCTATTGAACTGGGCCGTCACGAGTCAGTTGCAGCACTTATGTCCTCTTCACATAGCGGCCGCTGCTGTGGTGGTGGTGTCCTGGATGGAGGTCCGATCAGTTTGTGATTGGCTGACTTCTTCTCAAAGCCTTCTCTTCCCTTTCATTCTCGACTGGTGTGCCAGTGCTTGACTTTATGCTGTAACACATTGCACCCCGTTATAAACAAGCAAATACAGACACTTTATTTCAGCAGTCACTACATACAACAGCAGCAGGAATTAGTTCCAAATGCACAACCCCATGAAGATGCTACAAAATTCATCAGGTCACTAAAAATTAGCAGTTCTGCTGTATATGATCATGTGTCTAGCAGAGTACTAAAATCTTGTGTTGCTTTGATAGGACTGCTCTTGAGCTGTTGGTACATTCAATCCATTACTTGATGCAAAGTTCCTGACCATGTTAAGTATGCTGTAGGAATGCCCATCAACAATAGTGGAGATTAGCAAAGTACACATACTTCCCATTTTTTGAAAGGCAGTTTTCGCAAAAATGACCATTTACAGACCACTGACCTCTTTTTTCGGTGTGGGAGGGGGGAAACAAAGTCTATTGATTACCCCTCACTTTGGCTGTCATAAATGATTCCTCAGAGAGAAAGCCATACACAACTCATCTGATTAAGTACTACCTTAGTTAAAGAAGAAAAATTATCCTTTGATTCTATTCTGTGACCTTGCCAGTGCCTTTGTGTGGTTCACAATATACTACTTAGCAAAGTAACATACTATGGCGCTAATGACATCTTTTTTGTACATCTGAAGCTTTACATTCACAGCAGAACAGAGAGTCAAATTAACAGACTGCTTGATAGGAATGAAATTATGATCAGAATGGGTGAGTGTAATGCATGGTTCCTTTGAAAGGGCACACCCAGTTCCTTTCATCAGCCTTGAAACAATTTTAGCTTGTGCTTCATCTCTAGAGATCACATTGTCGTTGGGACGTAAACCTTAATCTTTCTTCCTTGTGGGGGGAAAGAAATACTAAGGGTCCCACAAGGGTTTGTGCTAGGTCTGCTCTTGTTCTTGATCTACACAAACAATCTTCCAGTGACTAAAGCGTATTCAAAAAAGTGTAATATTTTCCACTGACACAAGTATAAAAATCGAGGGATCAAACCCAACCTTAGCAATCACAGCTCAGATGATAACTGTTCAGGCCTAGAGTTAGTTTACAACAAACAATAGGAACAGTTTATTGTTAATATAGTGTTTAGCTTATGGGTAAGCGTTGTAGGGTTGCCGTATCCAATGATGCACGCTACACCACATGTAATAAACACTATTTTTATTTCTCGTAAGCACACATATACAGTTGTTTACATTCTGAATTCTCGGTACACGTCCGTACACTTTCGCGCGCGACCACAGACTGGGGCAAAGAGCTTGCCAAAAACAAAGATATTAACCGCGACTTGGTCGATAGTCGCCACATTAGCCCCCCCCCCCCCCTAGAGTGTGGAGCACAAACATAAATATTGGGGCATACATGTAAAGGGCACACCCAGGGGGGAGGGAGAGGGTGTTTAATCAGAAACCATACCTTACATTACATTACATTGCATTAGTAATTGAAGTCTTCGAGCCAGCGAGGGGGGCGGATGGTCCTGCCTGACCGGGTGAATCCTCGTACAGCAGTTGAGGGATCTGGGGAGGGGATGGTGGGTTGTGAGGGGCCAGGATAGCGGATCTGAATGCCTGTGGCGGTACGTAGGACTTTGACCGTTGATGGGTCAGTACCAACAGGCAAGGGGACAGACTGGAGGAGATGAATGTGAGTTAAGTTGTCACTGGGGAAGCTGGCTTGTTCGTAGAAGATGTACACATTACCCGGCTGCATAACAAAAAACACATTAGGGCTGCAAATAAGATCTGTGTTGACATTCACTACCACTTCCTGATACGGGTTGACAGAATCTCCACATGAGTCGTCATCGGTGACATCACACGCTCTGAGGCTGGTCCCTGATACATCACTGAATCCTAACAGGGGAGAGGCGAGGGGCTGCCTGTAGGAGGGTAAGTCATCACACGCATCACTCTGCCTAGGAATGTCACACGACTGGGAGTGGGGAACGTCACACGTGTGGGAATGGGCGTCGCTCATCCATGGACTGTCGGTAGATGCCTCATGCGAGGTGGGTGCAGCAGGGGATGGGGTCTGACTGGGAGGGGTATCGGGCAGTTCTCCCAGAGTCCATGCAGGTTTGAGGCGGCAGACGGATACCGTTTGAGGCGTGCTGTTAATGAGCACTTCGAACGTGTTGGTACGCCGTGATATGACTCTGTGCGGGCCCGTATATGGAGGTCTGAGTGCCGGTCGGATGGTGTCATCACGCACCATGACGTGAGTGCACGACGCCAAGTCCTTATGCAGAAATACGGGAGGGGGCGTGTGTGGTCGAGGAGGCGGCACGCGGATGTTAGCAATTAGCTCCTTGACCTGCCCGACGAATGTCGAGTCGCAGATTTGATCTGGAGGAAGTGAAGGCTCAACTAACTCTGCTGGGAGTGTGAGGGGTTCTCCATACAGTACCTCTGCCAGGGATGCGCCAAGGTCCTCTTTGTACGCGGCCCGAACGCCTAACATTACCCATGGTAAGGCATCGGCCCACTCACCTCCGTGGCACATCAGGGAAGCTTTAAGCGTTCGGTGCCAGCGTTCCACAAGCCCATTGCTCTGGGGGTGGCATGCTGTAGTCCTAAATCGTTTCACCCCACACAGTTCACAAAGCTGTCGGAAGAGGGCAGACTCGAACTGGCGGCCCTGGTCGGTGGTGACAGAGACTGGGCAGCCGAAGCGCGAGATCCACATTAACAGCAGGGCTCGGGCCACTGCATCGGCTGTGATAGTAGTGAGAGGAATTACCTCTACCCAGCGGGTAAACCTGTCAATTGCGGACAGTATGTAACGGAAGGGGCCTGAGGGGGGTAAGGGCCCGACGATATCGATGTGTGTGTGCTGGAATCTTCTTTTTGCCACATCGAACGTACCCATGGGGGGCTGTGCATGATGTCCTACTTTTGCGCGCTGACAAGCCACACATGCTCGTGCCCAACTGCGACACTGTTTTATCACCCCGGGCCAAACAAAACGTTCAGATACCAGACGTGCGGAGGCGCGAATGCCAGGGTATGCCAAGTCGTGGATACTATTAAATATGTCCCGGCGGAGAGGTGCAGGAATCACCGGGCGTATGCGTCCTGTTGAAATGTCGCACCAGATGGGTGATGAAAACCCAGGAAGTGTCCGTAACTCTAGTTTGAGTCCTGTTTTGATATCGGAACGCAATGCTGCGAGTTCAGTATCCTCTGTCTGCAATTTAGGGAGCTCACTGAGGTCCAGTTGTGAAGATAAAACCGACACCCGAGACAGAAAATCAGCGACGACATTGTCTGCGCCTCTGACGTAACGTATGTCATTCATAAACTGACATATAAGGTCCATATGCCTAAAACGTCTCGGGGATGAGTCCTTACCTGGGTTACGGAAAGTGTAAACCAATGGCTCATGGTCGGTAAATACCACGAGATGGCGACCTTCGATATCGTCTTGGAAATATTTGATAGCAGCGTAAATAGCAAACAGTTCCCGGTCGAAGGTCGACCATTTACGTTGGGAAGCGGTCAGTTTGTGGGAGAAAAATCTGAGCGGCTGTACAACAGAACCCACGGATTGCTGCCCCCACTGCTGTATCACTTGCGTCTGTAGTAAGCGAGATGGGAGCATCAGGAATGGGGTGAGCAAGCGTAACAGCTGTCTGTAAGGCTGACTTTAGATTATCAAATGCGCGACGCATATCTGGAGTCCACGTGACCGCCCGAGACCCTGATGTGTTTTTTCCTGCGAGGGCATCCGTCAGTGGGGCTTGTATGTCGGCGGCGCGGGGAATATGTTTACGGTAGTAATTTACCGTTCCAAGGAAGCGGCGGAGGTCCTGAAAATCTTTGGGCAAAGGCACCGTACTAATGGCCTCCACCCGTTCAGTTAGGGGGCGGATGCCGTCGCCCGAAACTCTGTGGCCCAGAAAAGTGACACTGGTGCGGCGGAGTTGTGACTTAGTATTGTTCACTGCGATACTGTTTGCTTTTAATAGTTGGAGCACTGTATTTAAATGTTGTTCATGTTCCTCGAGGGAGGAAGAAAAAATTAACAAGTCGTCCAGGTACGCATATGCAAAGTCCAGTTTTCCAACCAGCGAGTCGATGAACCGTTGCCACGTCTGTGCAGCATTTTTAAGGCCGAATGGCATAAACAAATACTCGAACAACCCGAACAGGGTGATGATAGCGGTCTTTTCAACGTCCTCAGGTGCCATTGGCAGTTGGTGGTACGCCTTATGACAATCGACTACACTGAAAATTTGTGCCCCATGCAGCTGGGAAGCAAAGTCTTGAATATTTGGGACGGGATAATTATCTAAAATTGTTCTGGCGTTAAGCGCCCGATAGTCACCGCAGAGGCGGAAAGTGTCATCTTTCTTAGGCACCAAATGAATGGGTGACGACCAACAACTAGAAGAAGGGCGGATAGTCTTATTATCTAAAAGTTCCTGAACAATAGCTTTGGCGTGTTTAAGTTTTTCCGGATTTAAACGCCTAGCCTTTGCACGTACCGGTGGGCCTTCTGTGGTATTTATTCTGTGGACAGTACCGTTATTGATCGCGAACACCGATGGGGATGCTGGACCAGCACCCGTTGCACTGTGACTAACCTGTAATGCACACGTGTGTGTGTCCAAGGCCGGCAGTTCAGCAGCAGTGGCGGTGATCCACTGGTAGTCCTTGTCGAAGAGCTCGGTGGGGTACCTGGTAGCGTCGCGGGTACAGCTTCCGTCCGGCAGTAGAAATGTCACGCGGCGTCGGCTGCAGGTGCGAGGAAGTGGTGCGGGGGTTGGGGGCATGGCCGTGTGCGACAGCTGGGCGGTCTGCTTACGCGCGTCCGTGAGATTGGCTTGCACGGTGGTGATGCGTAAGCGGAGGGCCCCATTGCTGTCCCGAAGTTCGTCGTTGTGTGATCTAAGAGAAAGCACTGCAACAGCAGTTTCCGCTAGCTCACACAGCAGAATGGCGCTTTCGGATGAGAGGGGTAAGATATCTGAACCGGTGGTACGGTCTCCCGAGTTAAAGGTTAGTGTACCTCGTTGTAGGTCGGGTGACAGTGCGTGGGCTAAGAGAAAATCTACCCCAAGCACGGGTTCATCCACATCCGCGATAACGAAAGTCCACTGTAAGGGCGTATTAATGTCCTGCAGTTTAAGGCTTAAATTCGTTATTCCATGAGAGCGGATCAGGGAATTATTGGCGGCTCGAAGCGGGGGGCAAGGCTGAAGCTCGAATTTAATACCTGCGGACAAAGGTATCACACTAACCTCGGCCCCCGTGTCGACTAGAAATGAAAGGCAAGACACTGCATCTTTCACGTACAAGCGTCCTGGCGCGTGAGGAGAAGAAGTATTTAGTGATAGGCGTCTGTGCGGTTCAACGCGGCCCGTAGCGCCTGAATTGGGTCGCGTTATTAGTTTGGGAACGCGCATGGAGAACGACAGTTCTTAGCCGCGTCGCCAAAGCGGGAGTGGAAATAACACCAAGCGGGGCGGCGCGTGGCGTCGCCCGTCGTGCTGGTTGAGGTCGAAGCGGCAGTTAAGGGGGACTTGTTTGTAGTTCCCTCCGATGGCGACGCTGCAGTAGTGCTGGTAGGAGAGGAGGAGAGGAGTTACTGCGGCGGTTGCCAGGCGGCGTTGGCTCCGCGCGCATGCGTGGAGCGAGTCGTGCGCACTCTGTACTGCAGGATGGGAACTGCCGCGCAGGTGTGCCAACCCCTGAGGCCTGATGGCACCCTGGGGGGGGGGGGGGGGCATGCGGGGGGGGGGGGGGGGCAGAATGTTGTAAACCTGGTCTGCGATCTTCAGTTTGGCATCTAATGGGGCCGAAGTTACACGTAGAAGGTGAAGTTGAACTTGCGGGGGAAGTTTCAGCAACCAGATGGTCCAAAGTGTAATGTCCGGCATGTGATGCGTGTCAATCATAGCGCGGAGATGACGCCAGAGTTGCGACGGGGACTTGGATCCCAGCGATTCCTGACTGATGAGGCGGATAGCTTCCTCTGTCGATGTGGATAGTCGCTCGAGGATGGTGCATCGGGCGAACGCATATTTGTCCGTAGCGGGGGGCGAAGCCACAATGTCGCAGATCAGATCCAGTTCGTCATGGAGGTGACACAGTAAGCATAGGAACTTCGAATTGTCGTCGGCGACGCCGTGTAGCTGCAGGACGTGGTCGACCACGGTAAACCATGTGCGTGGGTGATCCTTGCGAAGGGGTGGTAGCTTCGGCCAACGGGTGGGAAAGTCTTGTCATAAATGTTTATCAGAAACTGTCTCTCCCTGTCCATAGTTCTGCAACGTAATTGTCTCGGGTGCAGTAGCGGTGCACCAGCTTCCACCACTGTCAGTGGCACGCGGCACGGTAGGCGCGGCTGGCTCGACCTTGGTCGAGAAATCAACGAATCGAGCAGTCGACGGAGTAACGCCGACGGGCGTAGAATGGACCGGCGCGGTAGAATCGACCGTAGTCGACCAATGTGCGGCGAACGACGGAATACAGTTTCCGGGCCCCTCCCCTACAGGTGCATTAAAATAGTTAAAATCACCTAATGTTTGTGGAACACACGCGGCAGGAACGGCGTGTGCCGTCGGAAACACTCGTAAAGCGGACGCTGGTGGTGTAGGGGGGGGTTGGTGCAAAATCCGGAGTTCCGGCAGAAATATGAACTCTCCTGTCTTGAGCGTCCGGCTCGATTTGTACAGTCACTGATTCGGGTGGAAAATTCACACTTGCACTTGGGAAACCTGTAAACATAGTCACTGGGGTTTGAGCACATTGTGTCGGCTGTTGAGCACTCGGAACACGTGGCTGTGGAATTGTATAAACACTGTCCTGTTGAGTACAGCTAATCGATGTGTTCGGAAACTGCGTAGAGCTATTGCGGACACCCGGTGGATAATTGTAAAACCATGCCGAAGCGTCCGTTGGAACACTTAGTTGGCACGTGGTCGGTGTAGCAGGCGGCAAGCGCTCAATTGTGTACTGTTCGACGGTATAAGATTTCGTTGTAGCACTCGCGAACAAAATTCAGGGTCACCAGTATGGGTAAGCGTTGTAGGGTTGCCGTATCCAATGATGCACGCTACACCACATGTAATAAACACTATTTTTATTTCTCGTAAGCACACATATACAGTTGTTTACATTCTGAATTCTCGGTACACGTCCGTACACTTTCGCGCGCGACCACAGACTGGGGCAAAGAGCTTGCCAAAAACAAAGATATTAACCGCGACTTGGTCGATAGTCGCCACAAGCTTGAGTTTCTATAACTTGCTTATCTTTTATTAATGCATACCTTGACTTTTTTCACATCATTAAAGGTTCTCCCTCTTGTAGAAGAGTTATAATAATGCCATATGGCTCAAACATCCTGGTCCAAGTCCTTCAGTTTGACGCCACTTCAGTGACTTGTATGCCCCCATTCCTAATCAGTCCCAGAAATACTGCTGGGGAAAGGGAACCTACCGCTTAACATGGAAACTGAACCATGTGTTGTTCCTGGCAAATCACCTTGTCATTGAGAGGTAAAAAGTAGGTTAAAATCAGACTAAAACATTTGGTGGTCCGATCAGAATTCACAATACAAGATGGTTGTACATGTTCACTTTTGTGAATACATTTAATTGGACTCGCATTCGGGAGGACAATGGTTCAATCCCGCGTCCGGCCATCCTGATTTAGGTTTTCCGTGATTTCCCTAAATCACTCCAGGCAAATGCCGGGGTGGTTCCTTTGAAAGGGCATGGCTGACTTCCTTCCCTAGTCCGATGAGACCGATGACCTCGCTGTCTGGTCTCCTTCCCCAATCAACCCAACCCAACCCAATACATTTAATGATCAGAATTCAATCCTGCAACCTTTTGATTTCTAGGCACATGCGTTCCACAACTCCACCAACCAGAAATCTTGTTGGGGTGTGCCAAATTCAGTGAATGAATAAGTAAGTTTATCTACACAGGCAGCTCTGCAGATGCTCACTGTCTTCTGTCATACCTGTTCAAACTGCATCAAATATTTGTTGATAAATGAACCATACTTGTTGTCAGTGTTCCCTTGTTTTTTTAAGTAAAATATTACTTTATAAGAAGAATAACAAACTGAAAACAACAATAATTTTATATAATTTATTTTTGAAATATCTCAATAATACATTTTGTAAAATGACTGAATAAGACTGACCTAAAATTTCCAGTATAGCAGTAAAAATATAGTAAAGCAGCAGTTCCCAAGCTTGGGTAATTATTACATGCGGGAAGTAGGGGGGGGGGGGGGAGGGGATGATGATATTTTCAGGTATGAAACAGCAAAAAGTTTTCCATTAAAGTTGCTTCTTTTACTGAAAATTAATCCTGTTTGAGACAGAGTCCACTGCTCCCAAGTTTGGCAGGTGGATGCCCTCTTCTCGCTGCATAATTTAGTAACAACTCTAAAAAATGCACGTCACTACTCATCATAAATATGACCTATTGAGTTATAGAAAGGCACCACAGAAAGACTGTCACACATAATGGATTTCAGCCAGAGCCTTCTTCAGCACAGAAAACACTCACACAAACAAGTGTACCTCACATACACATTACCACTACCATCATCAGCTCTGACAGAAATGTGACTGTCACATGAATATGAATCTGGAGTGGGGCAGGGAAGGGGTAGGTGTAGCTGGGTCAGGTAGAAGGAGAGCAGAGGGTTGTCTGGTGGGACGTACAGGGAATAATCTTGGCCTGATGGGACTACCACATGCAGTATCAGGAGCTGGGGGGAAAATGGAGAACAGAAAAGAAGAGGAGCAGGGAAGGGGAAAGGATGGGTGGGTGCATTGGCAAAAGGCAGCATACAGTGAGGGTGGGGAATGGGAAAAGGGAAGAGGCGATGGGACAGAAACTGTTGGGTGGAGGGTGTGGGACCAGTACATTGCCATGGGTCGAGACCATGATAATTTCAGGAGCAAGAAATGTGTTGCAAGGATATGAGGGAGGAGGTGATAGGATAGAGGGGGCAGAAACTGTCGGGTGGAGGGTGTGGGGACAATATGTTACCACAGGCTGAGGCTGGGATAATTTCAGGAGTGGAAAACATGTTTTAAGGACACAGCCGTGGGCACCCACATGGCACCCTCGTATGCCAGCAACACATTCTCCACTCTCAAAATTATCCCAGTCTCAACCTGTGGTAAACCATTGTCCCTACACTCTCCATCCAACAGTTTCCGCCCCCTCTGTTGTATCACCTTCCTGCCTTTTCACATCCTTCACCCTTGTTGTTGCTGTCCTCTGCCAATGCACCTTGCCAGTGCACCTGCCCATCCATTCCTTCCCTGCTCCTTTGCTTTTCCACACACTGTTTTTCCTCCCGCATCCCACCTCCTGGCACTGCACCTGTCAGTCTTGTCAGCCCATGTTCTGGTCCCTGCACACCTCACCTGACAATGCTCTTCTCTGCTCGCACCCATACCCTGCTATCGCTCCCCCTTTCCAACTCCACTCCAGACTACTGTTCATACAACAGTCACAGTCGGAGCTGCCAGAGGTAGCAGTCGTGTGTGTACAAGATGTGCTTGATAGTGTGAATGTTTTCTTTAATGAAGAAGGCAGGCTTTGGCCGAAAGCTATAATGTGTAACCTTTTCATCGCGCCTATCTACAACTCAAAGCGTCATCTTTGCGGTGATTAGAAATCTACCCTTTTCCTAATATTGCCAATATTCCAACCTGGAGTTTCCATTCTTTAAAAATTACCATCTCTTTGGAATCTAATGCTTAAATCTTTATCATCATCATCATCATCATCATCAGCTATTTGACACTCATGATTCAATGCAGGCCTCCTTTAGACTTTCCCATGTACTGCTGTCATCATCACTATGCATCTGTGATGCATTTCAGGCTTTTCTTATCTCTTGGAACACAGCAAAGGATTTCCTTGCTCCATTTACAATTGACTTGGCCACCTACAAATCTGGCCCAACTCCATTGCATTTTCATTAGGGACATATTTTTGTCTTCCAATCCACTCCGTTCCCTGATCCATTTGGCTGCACTCCTATCTTAGTAATTTCTAACATGTGTCTCTCAATTGATCTCAGAGTGATCACATTTTTTGGATATGTTTTCACATTTAAAGTTCACATCAAACTGCCGTAGGTCACTACTGACAGTACTCACTGATGGCAAATTTTCAGGCTCAGTAGGAGATTCTGCTTAGTAACTATTTTGTTTGCTGAAACCACTAAATGCCACTTTCAGTTGTATGTTTATTTTTTTTTTGCTGTTCAAAGTCAGCTCTTGTCAGCAGTGATACAATCTATTAGTAACTATTTCCCTGGTTTGCAGAATCTGTTGATTTCTGCAGTCAACATTGCTGTTATTTCTGTATGTCATTAGTTTAGTAGGTTGTTGTAATTTTTTCAAAGTAATGTGAACACTTGTTCTTTGCAAAAACATGTTACTTGTCTACTGCACCTACACTCGTAAATTTACAAAGACCATCACATAAAATAAAATATTAATTATTGAAGAAAAAACAACATGGAAACCAACAAAACAATTCACAGCCAAAAGCAATGACATTTTTTTCTAAAACAGTTACATTAACCTAGAAATCAAATGATGAACATAACTAACATAGCAGTGTTTGGAGTATGAATTAATAAATAAATAACAGAAGTAAGACAAGTAACATTAACAAAGAGCATTTTAACCCTAACACCAATGAGGTTCATTTTTAGGCATACCTTTTCTACTCCATCTCAAGTGCAGCATTTGTTAATTGACTATGAAAAACTGTATTGAAATATCGACTAGAAGTCCCTGTTGCAAGTGATAAGACAGCAGCATATGATATTAAGGTATACGTTTTTGTTACTACAGTTTGAATATAATGACCAAAATTCCAAAACTATATGTATTCTTATGTAACAAATTATTTATCGCATATGAGAAAAATAAAGAGAACCCACTGGTGATCATGAAATATCTTTGAAATGTGTATGGGTGGGAAAAGAAGAAGAAATATGTTTTGTCCAATGGAAAATCTTTTCAAAACATAATTTTTGTTTCTGCAGACAGCACCTTATGGTGAATATCAGATCAAGATGGCACAAGTATTTTATAAGGAGTGGCTGTATTGTCAACAGACTCAAAGCCAAGAACAAAAATAATAATAACATTTTTTAAAAAAGAATTCTTTCAGTGAGAATGTTCAGTTTACTTGCATTGTTCACTCATTTGTCCTTTCATTTCTGAATATTCTCAATTAGTTGCAATTTTTGTGAGAGGTTGATACGTTGTGAAGCTCTAAAGGAGCACTGCATAAGTGTTCATGTACACACTTAATCCTGAAAATCCATAAAACTTGTCAAATTCTTTAATATGCAGTGTATGTGTATTTTTATTTATGTATGTTGCTGCATGCAATATGTTCCCACCATTTCCCATAATATCATACATTATTTTCTCTTGACTGCTGAAACAAATTTGCATTCTTAGTCACTAATTAGTTAAACATGTACACGATGTGAAGTCTTTCATTATTCTTGCGTAGTTGCATAGACCATTATGTAGTTGTTGTAATATTAAAAATTTATCTTTGATGTGTCCAGTCTTACATGCAAGAATTGTAGAATGTTGCTATTCACCATATAGCGGAGATGCTGAGCCACAATAGGCACAATAAAAAGATTCACACAATCATTGCTTTCGGCCATTAGGGCCTTTATCAGCAGTAGACACACACACACGCACACACACACTCACGCAAGCACAACTTGCACACACATCTGCAGTCGCAGAGAGCTGAAACTACATTGTTACATTCCATCCTGGAGTTTCCATTGTTAAATTGTAGAATGTTGTGATTTCTCGAACGTGGTGTTGTTGTGGTCTTCAGTCCTGAGACTGGTTTGATGTACCTCTCCATGCTACTCCATCCCATGCAAGCTTCTTCATCTCCCAGTACTTACTGCAACCTACATCCTTCTGAATCTGCTTAGTGTATTCATCTCTTGGTCTCCCTCTATAATTTTTACCCTCCATGCTGCCCTCTAGTGCTAAATTGATGATCCCTTGGTGCCACAGAACATGTCCTACCAACCTGTCCCTTCTTCTTGTCAAGTTGTGCCACAAACTCCTTTTGTCCCCAATTCTATTCAATATCTCCTCATTAGTTATGTGATCTACACATCTAATCTTCAGCATTCTTCTGTAGCACCACATTTCGGAAGCTTCTATTCTCTTCTTGTCCAAACTATTTATCATCCATGTTTCACTTCCATACATGGTAATTTCTCTTCTTCAGAAATGCTTTCCTTGCCATTGCCAGTCTACATTTTATATCCTCTCTACTTCGACCATCATCAGTTATTTTGCTCCCCAAATAGCAAAACTCCTTTACTACTTTAAGTGTCTCATTTCCTAATCTAATTCCCTCAGCATCACCCGACTTAATTCGACTACATTCCATTATCTACGTTTTGCTTTTGTTGATGTTCATCTTATATCCTTCTTTCAAGACACTGTCCATTCCATTCAACTGCTCTTCCAAGTCCTTTGCTGTCTCTGATAGAATTACAATGTCATCAGCGAACCTCGAAGTTTTTATTTCTTCTCCGTGTATTTTAATACCTACTCTGAATTTTTCTTTTGTTTCCTTTACTGCTTGCTCAATATACAGATTGAATAACATCGGGGATAGGCTACACCCCTGTCTCACTCCCTTCCCAACCACTGCTTCCCTTTCATGCCCCTCAACTCTTATAACTGCCATCTGGTTTCTGTACAAATTGTAAATAGCCTTTCACTCCCTGTGTTTTACCCCTGCCACCTTTAGAATTTGGAAGAGAGTATTCTAGTCAACATTGTCAAACGCTTTCTCTAAGTCTACAAATGCTAGAAACGTAGGTTTGCCTTTCTTTAATCTTTCTTGAAAGATAAGTCGTAAGGTTAGGATTTGCCTCACGTGTTCCAATATTTCTACGGAATCCAAACCGATCTTCCCCGAGGTTGGCTTCTACCAGTTTTTCCATTCATCTGTAAAGAATTCGCGTTAGTATTTTGCAGCTGTTACTTATTAAACTGATAGTTCGGTAAATTTCACATCTGTCAACACCTGCTTTTTTTGGATCGGAATTATTATAAGTCTGAGGGTATTTCGCCTGTCTCATACATCTTGCTGACCAGATGGTAGAGTTTTTGTCAGGACTGGCTCTCCCAAGGCCGTCAGTAGTTCTACTGGAATGTTGTCTACTCCGGGGGCCTTGTTTCGACTCAGGTCCTTCAGTGCTCTGTCAAACTCTTCACGCAGTATCGTATCTCCCATTTCATCTTCATGTACATCCTCTTTCATTTCCATAATATTGTCCTCAAGTACATCGCTCTTGTATAGACCTTCTATATACTCCTTCCACCTTTCTGCTTTCCCTTCTTTGCTTAGAACTGGGTTTCCATCTAAGCTCTTGATATTCATACAAGTGGTTCTCTTTTCTCCAAAGGTATCTTTAATTTTCCTGTAGGCAGTATCTATCTTACCCCTAGTGATATGTGCCTCTACATCCTTACATTTGTCCTCTAACCATTCCTGCGTAGCCATTTTGCACCTCCTGTCGATCTCATTTTTGAGACGTTTGTATTCCTTTTTGCCTGCTTCATTTACTGCATTTTTATATTTTCTCCTTTCATCAATTAAATTCAATGTTGTTGTTGTTGTTGTGGTCTTCAGTCCTGAGACTGGTTTGATGCAGCTCTCCATGCTACTCTATCCTGTGCAAGCTTTTTCATCTCCCAGTACCTACTGCAACCTACATCCTTCTGAATCTGCTTAGTGTATTCATCTCTTGGTTTCCCTCTACGATTTTTACCCTCCCCGCTGCCCTCCAATACTAAATTGGTGATCCCTTGATGCCTCAGAACATGTCCCACCAACCGATCCCTTCTTCTGGCCAAGCTGTGCCACAAACCTCTCTTCTCCCCAATCCTATTCAATACTTCCTCATTAGTTATGTGATCTACCCATCTAATCTTCAGCATTCTTCTGTAGCACCACATTTCGAAAGCTTCTATTCTCTTCTTGTCCAAACTATTTATCGTCCATGTTTCACTTCCATACATGGCTACACTCCATACGAATACTTTCAGAAATGACTTCCTGACACTTAAATCAATACTGGATGTTAACAAATTCCTCTTCTTCAGAAACGCTTTCCTTGCCATAGCCAGCCTACATTTTATATCCTCTCTACTTCGACCATCATCAGTTATTTTGCTCCCCAAATAGCAAAACTCCTTTACTACTTTAAGTGTCTCATTTCCTAATCTAATTCCCTCAGCATCACCCGACTTAATTAGACTACATTTCATTATCCTTGTTTTGCTTTTGTTGATGTTCATCTTATATCCTCCTTTCAAGACACTGTCCATTCCATTCAACTGCTCTTCCAAGTCCTTTGCTGTCTCTGACAGAATTACAATGTCATCGGCGAACCTCAAAGTTTTTATTTCTTCTCCATGAATTTTAATACCTACTCCGAATTTTTCTTTTGTTTCCTTTACTGCTTGCTCAATATACAGATTGAACAACATCGGGGAGAGGCTACAACCCTGTCTTACTCCCTTCCCAACCACTGCTTCCCTTTCATGTCCCTCGACTCTTATAACTGCCATCTGGTTTCTGTACAAATTGTAAATAGCCTTTCGCTCCCTGTAATTTACCCCTGCCACCTTTAGAATTTGAAAGAGAGTATTCCAGTCAACATTGTCAAAAGCTTTCTCTAAGTCTACAAACGCTAGAAACGTAGGTTTGCCTTTCCTTAATCTTTCTTCTAATATAAGTCGTAAGGTCAGTATTGCCTCACGTGTTCCAGTGTTTCTATGGAATCCAAACTGATCTTCCCCGAGGTTGGCTTCTACTAGTTTTTCCATTCGTCTGTAAAGAATTCGTGTTAGTATTTTGCAGCTGTGACTTATTAAGCTAATAGTTCGGTAATTTTCACATCTGTCAACACCTGCTTTCTTTGGGATTGGAATTATTATATTCTTCTTGAAGTCTGAGGGTATTTCGCCTGTTTCATACATCTTGCTCACCAGATGGTAGAGTTTTGTCAGGACTGGCTCTCCCACGGCCGTCAGTAGTTCCAATGGAATATTGTCTACTCCCGGGGCCTTGTTTCGACTCAGGTCTTTCAGTGCTCTGTCAAACTCTTCACGCAGTATCATATCTCCCATTTCATCTTCATCTACATCCTCTTCCATTTCCATAATATTGTCCTCAAGTACATCGCCCTTGTATAGACCCTCTATATACTCCTTCCATCTTTCTGCTTTCCCTTCTTTGCTTAGAACTGGGTTTCCATTTGAGCTCTTGATATTCATACAAGTCGTTCTCTTATCTCCAAAGGTCTCTTTAATTTTCCTGTAGGCGGTATCTATCTTACCCCTAGTGAGATAGGCCTCCACATCCTTACATTTGTCCTCTAGCCATCCGTGCTTAGCCATTTTGCACTTCCTGTCGATCTCATTTTTGAGACGTTTGTATTCCTTTTTGCCTGTTTCACTTACTGCATTTTTATATTTTCTCCTTTCATCAATTAAATTCAGTATATCTTCTGTTACCCAAGGATTTCTACTAGCCCTCGTCTTTTTACCTACTTGATCCTCTGCTGCCTTCACTACTTCATCCCTCAAAGCTACCCATTCTTCTTCTACTGTATTTATTTCCCCCATTCCTGTCAATTGCTCCCTTATGCTCTCCCTGAATCTCTGTACAACCTCTGGTTCTTTTAGTTTATCCAGGTCCCATCTCCTTAAATTCCCACCTTTTTGCAGTTTCTTCAGTTTTAATCTACAGGTCATAACCAATAGATTGTGGTCAGAGTCCACATCTGCCCCTGGAAATGTCTTACAATTTAAAACCTGGTTCCTAAATCTCTGTCTTACCATTATATAATCTATCTGATACCTTTTAGTATCTCCAGGGTTCTTCCATGTATACAACCTTCTTTCATGATTCTTAAACCAAGTGTTAGTTATGATTATGTTGTGCTCTGTGCAAAATTCGACCAGGCGGCTTCCTCTTTCATTTCTGTCCCCCAATCCATATTCACCTACTATGTTTCCTTCTCTCCCATTTCCTACACTCGAATTCCAGTCACCCATGACTATTAAATTTTCGTCTCCCTTCACAATCTGAATAATTTCTTTTATTTCATCATACATTTCTTCAATTTCTTCGTCATCTGCAGAGCTAGTTGGCATATAAACTTGTACTACTGTAGTAGGCGTGGGCTTCGTATCTATCTTGGCCACAATAATGTGTTCACTATGCTGTTTGTAGTAGCTTACCCGCATTCCTATTTTCCTATTCATTATTAAACCTACTCCTGCATTACCCCTATTTGATTTTGTGTTTATAACCCTGTAGTCACCTGACCAGAAGTCTTGTTCCTCCTGCCACCGAACTTCACTAATTCCCACTATATCTAACTTCAACCTATCTAAATTCAATATATCTTGTGTTACCCAAGGATTCCTACTAGCCCTCGTCTTTTTACGTAATTGATCCTCAGCTGCCTTCACTACTTCATCCCTCAGAACTACCCATTCTTCTTCTACTGTATTTCTTTCCCCCATTCCTGTCAATTGCCCTTATGCTCTCCCTGAAACTCTGTACAACCTCTGGTTTAGTCAGTTTATCCAGGTCCCATCTCCTTTTTGAATGTATAAAACCCAATATAGTTTTATTGTGTAATACTTCCTTATAAATAGTGTCATCATCTGTAGAAAGTCTGCGACTAGCATTATCTTTGAAGTAACATCTATGATGAATACTAATAGAGAATGCCAACATAAGGCCTTTTGTATCTATCTAGACAAAAACCTTTGATTGGTAAGCAACATTAATTTGAAATGGGGGAAAATTAGCAGTGGCTTATACCTGCTCAAACTGCTCTCAAAAGTAGCCTAATACCCAGTAAAACATTAATATTGGTGTTATTGAGATTGAATTTACCCAAACCTTAATCACATTCTGGAAGTATGTGACCGTGCTACAGACATGTGTGTCAGTAGTACATCAGAACTACAGGAGAGTGCAGTTAGGCTGATGCATGGATTAGGACAAATAGTTTCCTTGTAATTGTATAAACTGATAACTTTGATTGTGTAAAGCCAAATGGCGGCAGGCAAGTTCAGTGATGTTCATGTTTACAACACAAAGACCAAGTGAAACCACTTTATGTGTATAACAACATTAAGAATAACATGGCATGATATACGTATCAGTGACCAAATTCAGTTTAACAAGTTCCTAATCTATTAGTACACTTGTAGCAAAATTATTTAGAACAAAATTAAAATTCTTCCCAATAAAAAAAAATGAATTTCAGTAAGCAAGACTAATAATTTACTTCTTCAGGATAGGTTATTAATTATATTTCAGAATGGAACTAGTTTCTGACAAAAATGTGTCATATTACTTAATTTGTGTAAGACTGCTTTCTTCTTCTTCTTATTATTATTACTATTATTATTACTACTTTAGCAATTTTATGTGCAATAAACTACAAGACCATTTTAAATGTTATCAGTTTTTTTTCATTTTTATCAGTACTGAGTTTCAGTTTAGTAAAGTAAATCATTACACATCTAAATGTGATATTTGCCAAAATCAATCTGATTAACGCATACAATAATAAATTGAACCAGATAAATAGCTCTCATTTCCACATGCCCAATATCATTTCTGCCCCTTTGAATGACTCATTTGGGGTGAGTTTACTGTGGTTTGCGTGTGAAAAAATCTTTATCATCTAAAATACCAGACAAGATGTTTTCTGCAGCTTATGCCAAGAGCACCTGATTTATTAATTTTTATTTCATTCCATTTGACTACATTGTATGCATGTAATATGAGACAGATTAACTTACTCTAGTTTAACATTTAGCCTACATATTACACTTTAAAACAAATAAATGATAAATATGATAGAAATTTTATGTACTGTACATTTATCTATAGATTAATATATCTAAAAACAAAGATGTGACTTACCAAACGAAAGCGCTGGCACGTCGATAGACACACAAACAAACACAAACATACACACAAAATTCAAGCTTTCGCAACAAACTGTTGCCTCATCAGGAAAGAGGGAAGGAGAGGGAAAGACGAAAGGATGTGGGTTTTAAGGGACAGGGTAAGGAGTCATTCCAATCCCGGGAGCGGAAAGACTTACCTTAGGGGGAAAAAAGGACGGGTATACACTCGCGCACACACACATATCCATCCACACATATACAGACACAAGCAGACATATTAAAAGACAAAGAGTTTGGGCAGAGATGTTAGTCGAGGCAGAAGTGCAGAGGCAAAGATGTTGTTGAATGACAGGTGAGGTATGAGTGGCGGCAACTTGAAATTAGCTGAGATTGAGGCCTGGTGGATAACGGGAAGAGAGGATATATTGAAGAGCAAGTTCCCATCTCCGGAGTTCGGATAGGTTGGTGTTAGTGGGAAGTATCCAGATAACCCGGACGGTGTAACCCTGTGCCAAGATGTGCTGGCCGTGCACCAAGGCATGTTTAGCCACAGGGTGATTCTCATTACCAATGGCCAGCTTCACACATCCGTCCACATCAAACCCACCAACAAGCAACAGTACCTCCATTACGACAGCTGCCATCCATTCCACATCAAACGGTCCCTTCCCTACAGCCTAGGTCTTCGTGGCAAACGAATCTGCTCCAGTCCGGAATCCCTGAAGCATTACACCAACAACCTGACAACAGCTTTCGCATCCCGCAACTATCCTCCCGACCTGGTACAGAAGCAAATAACCAGAATCACTTCCTCATCCTCTCAAACCCAGAACCTCCCACAGAAGAACCACAAAAGTGCCCCACTTCCGGGACTGGATCAGACTCTGAATGCGGCTCTCCAGCAGGGATACGACTTCCTCAAATCCTGCCCTGAAATGAGATCCATCCTTCATGAAATCCTCCCCACTCCACCAAGAGTGTCTTTCTGCCGTCCACCTAACCTTCGTAACCTCTTAGTTCATCCCTATGACATACCCAAACCACCTTCCCTACCCTCTGGCTCCTACCCTTGTAACCGCCCCTGGTGTAAAACCTGTCCCATGCACCCTCCCACCACCACCTACTCCAGTCCTGTAACCCGGAAGGTGTACACGATCAAAGGCAGAGCCACGTGTGAAAGCACCCACGTGATCTACCAACTGACCTGCCTACACTGTGATGCATTCATGAATGGACACAGGCAGACAGTGTTTGTTGGTAATGAGGATCACCCTGTGGCTAAACATGCCTTGGTGCACGGCCAGCACATCTTGGCACAGTGTTACACCGTCCGGGTTATCTGGATACTTCCCACTAACACCAACCTATCCGAACTCCGGAGATGGGAACTTGCTCTTCAATATATCCCCTCTTCCCGTTATCCACCAGGCCTCAATCTCAGCTAATTTCAAGTTGCCGCCACTCATACCTCACCTGTCATTCAACAACATCTTTGCCCCTGCACTTCCGCCTCGACTGACATCTCTGCCCAAACTCTTTGTCTTTTAATATGTCTGCTTGTGTCTGTATATGTGTGGATGGATATGTGTGTGTGCGCGAGTGTATACCCGTCCTTTTTTCCCCATAAGGTAAGTCTTTCCGCTCCCGGGATTGGAATGACTCCTTACCCTGTCCCTTAAAACCCACATCCTTTCGTCTTTCCCTCTCCTTCCCTCTTTGCTGATGAGGCAACAGTTTGTTGCGAAAGCTTGAATTTTGTGTGTATGTTTGTGTTTGTTTGTGTGTCTATCGACGTGCCAGCGCTTTCGTTTGGTAAGTCACATCATCTTTGTTTTTAGATATATTTTTTCCCACGTGGAATGTTTCCTTCTATTATATCTATAGATTAAGATTTATATCTTACATTTTTTAGATGCGCTTTCACATAGTCATCTACAGTATAGACAAATAAAACATACAAAATTTTACATTTTTTATGTACAGACATGTGACTACATTTTATGCACACTGATGATAAAATGTGTCCCTTTACTTATACACATACACCTCCATTCAATAAAATTCCTTTTACCCTCAAATAATCATTAAGACTTTTTGGGAGTACCTTCTCACTTATACTGGCCCATTGTGTCTTTGGAGACACTAGGTGAACAGCTGAGTGTCAACAACCCTCAGTGTGTTGTACTTCACAGTTGGTCTTTATTTCTTGTTACACTGCAAAACACAAAATCAGTTTACAACATTTATTTCCATTGATCACTATACTGTATTTGGGATATGTAGAAGTCAGATTGTATATAACACATTATTTGACATTATTAATAACTTACACTGAGGCTATGGGATAGTGATATCCACATCTACAGATGGTGGTAGTATCACATACACAAGGTACAAAAGGGGAGTGCACTGATGGAGCTGTCATTTGTACTCAGGTGATTCATGTGAAAAGTTTTCCAGTGTGATTATGACCACACAACAGGAATTAACAAACTTTGAATGCTGAATAGTAGGTTAGCTAGATGCATGTGACAGTCCACTTGGGAAATCATTAAGAAATTCAATATTCCAAGTTGCACAGTGTCAAGGGTGTGCCAAGATTACCAAATTTCAGGCATTACCTCTCACCAGGGACAATGCTGTGGCCAACAGCCTTAACTAAGGACTGAGAGCAGTAACATTTGCGCAGATATGTCAGTGCTAACAGACAAGCAACACTGCATGAAATAACCACAGGACTATATGTGGGATGTACAACAAACTGTTAAGGCAATGCGGTGAAATCTGGCATCAATGGGCAATGGCAGCAGACAACCAGCACTAGTGCCTTTGCTAACACCATGACATTGCCTGCTTCACCTCTCCTGGGCTCACGACCATATTGGTTGGACCCTAGACAATTGGAAAACTGTGGCCTGGTAAGAGCTGATGGTAGGGTTTGATTGTGACACAGACCCCACAAAGCCATGGACCCAAGTTGTCGACACACCACTGTGCAAGCTTGTGTTGGTTCCATAAGGATGTGAGCTGTGTTTACATGGAATGGACTGGGTTCTCTGGTCCAACAACCAATCATTGACTGGAAATGGCTATGGTCAGATACTTGGAGACAATTTGCAAGCAGTCACGGACTTCATGTTCCTAAACAATGATGGAATTTTTATGGATGACAATGCACCATGTCAAAGGGCAACAATTGTTTGTGATTGGTTTGAAGAATTATCTGCATAATTTGGGCGACTGACTTGGTCACCCATGAAACATTTATGGGACATAATCAAGAGGCCAGTTCATGCATAGAACCCAGCACCAGCAACAGTTTCACAATTGTGGATGGTTATAGAGGCAGCATGACTTTGTATATGTTGAGTCCATGCCCCATTGGATAGCTGCACTATGCTGAGTGAAAGAAGGACCTACATGATATTAAGAGATATCCCATCACTTTTGTCACCTTATTGTGTACATCAATTGGTTCTACCTCAGATCACAATTTTTTATGTGTCATGAGGTTCTACTAAGAAATCCATCAATGTAGTTGACTGCCAATAGGGCCTTTAAGCTATTCTTGAAGTGAACTTTGTTGGCAACTAAACTTGTTTTTGTCTAGTACCAAGTTCTGAAATGTGGGTCCTGAATTATGGTCACCTTCCTGTACCAAAATAAGTAACTAAATTTTTATATAATAGAGGGAAACATACCACGTGGGAAAAATATATCTAAAAACAAAGATGATGTGACTTACCAAACGAAAGTGCTGGCAGGTCGATAGACACACAAACAAACACAAACATACACACAAAATTCAAGCTTTCACAACAAACGGTTGCTTCATCAGGAAAGAGGGAAGGAGAGGGAAAGACGAAAGGATGTGGGTTTTAAGGGAGAGGGTAAGGAGTCACTCCAATCCCGGGAGCGGAAACACTTACCTTAGGGGGAAGAAAGGATAGGTATACACTCGCACACACACACATATCCATCCGCACATACACAGACACAAGCAGACATTTGTAAAGGCAAAGAGTCTGGGCAGAGTTTCGTCTTTCCCTCTCCTTCCCCCTTTCCTGATGAAGCAACCGTTTGTTGCGAAAGGTTGAATTTTGTGTGTATGTTTGTGTTTGTTTGTGTGTCTATCGACCTGCCAGCACTTTCATTTGGTAAATAACTAAATTTTTATGAATATAACTCCTATTGCTCTTACTGGTGCTGATTTATGAACTGATCTGTTGGTTTGAAAAAGACAGATATTTATGAGAAATTTCATTACGGAATACATATGTTGGGAAGCAGTGGTTAGTATCCTTCAAGAGTCTTCTGCAGGATGATCTTGAGTTCACATTACAATTAATTTTTATTACACACGCTTGGACTCAAAAACTTTCTTGGCTTGATGAGTTACCCAAAATAATGATGCTGTATGACATTATGGAATGAAAGTAAGCAAGGTATGCTAGCTTTTTTGTATTTATATCAACTGTGCCTTATAGCACATAAATAAAAAATAAAGATCAGTTTAGGCACTTCATCAATTCTGTGGAATTCTCCTCCCACTGAATTTATTATTAAGCTGTAATACCAAGAATTTAACATTGGCAAACTCTTCTGTCTGGTTGTTACCATATTTTTAGGCAATATAAGTTCTGAATTGCAATAGTGTTTCTCTTTAAAGTTTAGTGACAAAGAATTAGCTGATAACTATTTGATAGTATTCCATGATTTTTTTTAATTGTCTTTCTAAAAATAGTCTTGGTTTGGTATTTATTTCAATCTTTGTATCATCTGCAAGCAAAACAAACTTAGCATCTGGTAATGTTTCGGGTGAAAAGTCACTAACGTCCAAGGAAAAAAGACAGGCTCCAACATGGAACCTGGTGGGATACCACAAGTAATTAGTTCCTATTTGTAGACATATACCTCTCACCTGTTATCAAAGAGATCCAATTTGATTTTTTTTAATATTCCCTGTTACATCATAATATTCTAACTTACTTAAATGGATGTTGTGATTTACACAGTTAAACATCTTTTACAAGACACAGTAGATGCTTTGTCTATATATTGAATTCGTGTAAGATTTTAGTGTCACTTTCTTCTTATTGACTGCCGTGCTGTTGAAAATATATGTGGGAACTGCAATCATATAGAGATATTTAGTTGTTAGCGATTTGTAAGACTATAACTCAAAACGAGTTGCAAAATAAGGGACTAGTTATGTTGCTTCTACTGTATTGTAGAAACAACCATGCCTTTCATTAACATACAAGTGTTTCAGTTATAATTGTATTGTACTTTAATGTTCCTTTAGATCGTACATTATATAGAAAGTACATCATGATATCAGACAGGTCACCGCAGGTGATATGATTTCAGGTGATGAGGAGTGGTGTGAAGGTTACATTTAATAGGTACTGTACATGGCTTCACATAGCAGGTATTAATTAGAAAATATGTAACTAATAGATCTTTTTTTTCACAAAATGAGTTTTTATCTGAGAGGAAATGTATATTAAAGAGTTCAGAAAATAGTAGCTGATAGATATTTTTAAAAAAGAACACGCATGATTGCGCGCGTGCGCGCGCGCGCATGCGCACACACACACACACACACACACACACACACACACACACACACACACACACCACACACACAAAAAATAGCTAAGTAACATCTGAACCGTGCAGACAGTATCAGTATTACATTGTTCAAGTAGGTTGCAGCTTGTAAAATTTACAACCACACAACTTATAATTATCTGTCCTTTTACATGTATACCTTTTGTTGTTCAGATGTGGTTCTGCTTGTCATGTCAGGTCTGCTTAAGAATTCCTGTATGCTGTAAAAACAGTGCTTTATTTGGCATAATTTTAGATTTATACTAACATACTTTAGGTTTGTGAACTTCTTTATTAGTGTTTGGAGATGATTATGCAATTTTATTCCCACATATTTAACACCTTTGGTGTACAGTTTTGTTGACAGTGAACTAACCTTAGCGAATGTTTTGCTCTTGTGTCATATAGCTTGAAATCTTAAGTTCCTGCCCAGTTTATTGATGGTTTTATTTGTAAAATATAGCAGGCTAGTGAGCATTGCCAAGGGAGGAGTAATATACTCCATTTCTTAAACATCAGTTTACATGTTTCCTTTTACTATTTGGGTAGTATTATTCTCTCTGCTTTCTTTTGGAGTTTAAACAACTTTAGTGGTCCCAATAAATAACTTCTTAACTGTTACTGACAAAAAAAGGAATAGACATCTATATCAGTGTACCACACTAATATTTACTACATTTGTTACTGTTTCATGACATACTTCATTCAGTTTGGTACTGGTTACGTCAATGTGGCATTTCCATGTGAATTTGTCAGTGCTGGAAACTCTTACGAATTTGGTTTCATTGAGAAATTCATCGTGGTTATCATTCAGTGATATAGTGAGCAGCAGTGGAGTTTTATTTTGAGTAGTACAACATAACCTTTCATAAGCAAACTCTTTCATTTGCATTAAGGAACACTTAGTTTGATTAAGTCATGAGTTTAGTTGGGCAGTGTTTCTATCACCACATTCTGGACTGGCGCTTTTGTGTTATATATGAGATTTGTGGTGTCATCAGCAAACAGAAAGGTTCTATCGGTGGTACAATTAAGGGAGGATCATTTTTTCCATTTATGTAAAGCAAGAACAATAAGGGCCCTAAGACTAATCCTTATGGAACCCCATGTTTTGTGTACACGAAAATGCAGTTCTGGCTACTTCTGAAGGCTTAATCTCGTTTATTTGAAACTAAAGATAGCATTTGAAATAAATTTTGAACCAATCATAGCTAGTTCTTATTTCATAGCTTAGGTGCTGACTATGGGTATGCTCAGTCACCACTCAAGCAAATCACAAAATTTGAGTGGGTATGCACAGCTCATTGAAAACTGTAGTATCATTTTTTCATTATGTTACTATTCTGTAAAAAGTTTTCCTCATACCCAACTGGCACTATAAAGTTTGCTTCTTGACCATAATTAAAATGGACTCGCTCATCACATTGATGGGAGGCTGGCTTTTGTAATACACCACTGCAAAAATGTTATTTTAAAACAAATGGCTAATTGAATTTGTAGGAATTAAAATGCACATTGTCGTATAAGTGAAGTGACTGTTTTCTAGCCGGCCAGTGTGACCGAGCGGTTCTAGGCGCTTCAGTCTGGAACCGCGCGACCGCTATGGTTGCAGGTTCTAATCCTGCCTTGGGCATGGATGTGTGTGATGTCCTTATGTTATTTAGGTTTAAGTAGTTCTAAGTTCTAGGGAACTGATGACCTAAGATGTTAAGTCCCATAGTGCTCAGAGCCATTTGAACCATATGAACTGTTTTGTAAAATGTTCGAATATTAAGGGAATGCCCTTAAGTGAATAACGTAAACTGAAGGCTGTAACCTTTAATTATTATTATTGTATTAAATAAACAGAAATGAAACTGGTTGGGTATGATATGAGAAAATGTTTACTATGAAGTATGAATTCAGTTTGCTGCTTTCGACACAACCACATACATTACCAATGAGTCGACATACCTGCTGCAGAGACTGCCTCATTCCTCCTAGCTAAAACATTCAGTTAATGGACGTGCTTTAATTGGCAGGTCTGCAACAATCATGAAAAGCAACAGCCAGTGAGAGATTTTTCCTTGTCAGAATAACGTTGGATACAGTGTTAAGTTCTACTGAATTTGAATTTCCAGAGTTCAACAATT
Source organism: Schistocerca piceifrons (assembly GCF_021461385.2). Taxonomy (NCBI): domain Eukaryota; kingdom Metazoa; phylum Arthropoda; class Insecta; order Orthoptera; family Acrididae; genus Schistocerca; species Schistocerca piceifrons. Next base: position 383,651,154 of record NC_060141.1, read on the forward strand.
GAACGAATAATGAAGTAGTGACAAGTCAGAACGTGTAGACTGATAGACATTAGTTTGTGTTCTGTTTGATCTGTGTCACATTGTGACGAAGCAAGATGGGATAATTTTACTTCCCCTCTTATTTTGCCATATAGTATCTTAAAATTAATTTTTTCAATTTTAACTAATTACCATCAACATATGCAAGTATAACCAACATTTTCATAAAAGAGAAAGGTTGGCCCTCAGATTTAAAGAATATAACACCAGATCTAATTTTGTGCTTAGTTTTATGTATGTAACTGATTTTTTAATTTATTTTGACTATTACTAGCTAGTATCTTTCATTATAGGGCTAAATCAGTAACTGTTTTGTAACTTAAATTCTATTGTTGACATATAAACAAATATAAATTCTGTACTAATTATAAACTTTTGGAGGAACAATTAATAGTAATCTTAAAGTATCTATTTGGCTCTCTTCAAAAACATGTTAGCAAAGCCAGCCCTTAATTAATTCGAAAGTAATTAACAGGTTTCTCCAAAGTATTGTTTGCATACTTATATTTGTTAATTTCATGATTTAAACAAATAATTCGGCCTAACTCTTGTAGTAGAAGAAACTATTAAAAAGACTGAATTTTTTGATGTATTCAGTTAATTTAATGAGTTTAGTTTTAATTGTAATTTCCATAAATTTAACTTTGAACAATGTGTAGTTTCAGCACCTATTATTATGAGGATATATAAGGGCCCAATTTTTGGTCCCAAGACAGTCAGTCCACGGCCACGTTTCAGACAAGGAACCTTTGTTGGTTAGAATGCCAACAATGCATCAACTTAACAGTGAAATAAGTGTTAACCAATAGGCCATGTGTTGAAGCAATGACAGTATCTGTTCCATACATACCTGATTATTCCGAAAGAACTGTGAATTATGTGGTTATGTTTTGACTGCTCGTAAACATTCAGCAGTAAAGTATTGTAGTAGTATGTGGGGGTTACCCTGCAAACTATTATTGTGGCTTATTAAAAGTTAAACAACAGTGCACTGGCCATATAACTGTGTAATACTTGAGGGGGGAGGGGGTTTGTGAACTGTGAAACCAACTGTACATCTGTCAGCTACATTATTTAAAGTAGTCAGTGTTGTACTTCCACATCACATTTTTCGGCCAGTGTAGCAATGCAGTACGTCGACACTGAGGACAACAAACGAAGAAATAAATAAAGCAGGCAGAACCGCTACAACCTATGCTTGGAATTATATCTTCACATCACTGCATGTCAAATCATTAAAATGGATACTGGTAAGTATATAGTGAAGTACAAAAGGACTTTGATAATTGTGTTGGTGATGGTGACATTGAATTGACAGCATGTAACAGTAAATGCGACCCATCTTCGGCAGTTTGTGAGAATGAAGTCCCTGTTACTATTTCTACAAAAAATGACACCTGTACTGAGAGTGGCAGCTGAAGGAGCAGGACTTTTCAAAAACATTGGGTAAAAACATACATGTATTCAGTATCATGAAAAGGATGACAGAGTTTATTGTTTTTTTGTTTAAGGTTATGTGTCAAAACAAAGAGATTGCTTCTTGAAACTTTTACTGCAAACAAGCATGCCTATAATGAATTCGTTAAGTACAGCTTTAAGAACAGATCTGTTGCTCTAAAATGATTCAAATCTCATGAAAAAGCTACTTGCATATTTGTTCAGATAGGACAAATGAATCTATGGAAAAAGGTGTAAATTTTCTGTCATCAGTTATTCATTCTAAAACAAAAGAAGTGCAGACAGCTACTGTTTGTTTAAGGAAAATTTTTTACTTCAATATTGTTCTTGATTTGCCAAGGATTGGCCTTACATGGTCATGTTGATGAGTCTTCTAATTTTGTCAGTCTTCTAAATTACGTTCTGAGAATGTATCTGAACTGAAACTATGGCTAAATCAGACTAGTTACAGATAGATCTCTCATGACATGCGGTAATTAATGAAATTATAACATTAATAAGCATGTCTCTTCAAAGAATTTTGTTTCAACAAATAAAAGAATATGATTACATTTATTAACATTGGACAAGGCATCTGATATATCAATTAGAGAGCAGATGTTTTTTTATCTCATACTTTTGACAAAAATTTTGCTGTTTATGAGTTACTTTATTGTTTTTACGAGCTCACATTAACTGATTCAAATACTCTGTTTAAATCTGCTAAGGATATGTTATTAAGACATTCTAATGACTGATTGATTGATTGAGAGGTTGTACAGGACCAAATGGCAAGGTCATCAGTCCTGCAATTCTGAAGTTACACACAGAAGAAACGTGGTCCACTTAAAGTGGACAGATCAGTCAGGGGAGTGAAATTACAAAATAATGAAGTTAAAACACACAGAGTAAAAGACATAAAAAGTGAGATCAAATCTAAAAACTGGAAAAGAAAACAGACAGCCTTTCCATGAAGGAGTGGTCATGGGATCCCAGACTGGGATGAATGAAGAGAGGTTCCAACCATGACTACCATGCCCCTGCTCCAAGAGTAAAGGAAAACCTTATGTTTGGAAATAAAAACCACTTTCACAGAGAAACTGAGAACCATTCAACCATCCATGAATCATCTGCTAATATTAAAATTAAGGAACTGGGAAGACTATACTTAGCATGAAGGCCAAAAGAAGGGGACATTTCACCAATGTGTGAGATACCATCAGTCTGGCTCCATAACCACATTGTGGAGGTGGTTCGTCACACAGGAGGAAACAGTGAGTGAGCCTTGTATGACCAACACATAGACGGCATAAAACAGTGAACTCCTTGTGAGAGGAGTGGAAGGAAGAGCACCACACAGCAGTAGACCACTTCATTGTGTGGAGTTTATTACTGTGAGCAGTAGTGCACCAGATGTCATTCCACTTTTGGGCAAAGAGAGATTTGATGTAGCTGGAATCATGAAAGGGAAGGGGGATAAGTATCTGCTTCTCTAGCCAAATGATCAGCCAGTTCATTCCCTGAGATGCCCACATGACTTGGGACCCAGAGGAAGACAACTGAGCAGGCAGTACAGCCAAGGGCAGAGTGGTCATGGATAGCAGAAACCAAAGGGTGATGAGAGTATCATCAGTAAATAGCCTGCAGGCTGCTCATTGAATCTGGATAAATTAAAACTCTGTGGAAGGAGGCCTGAGGAACAAAATGGAGGTCTCTGTGAATGACTAGAAGCTCTGCTGTGAACACACTACATGATCCTGGTAATAAATGGTGTTCTAAACCAGTAGGAGATGTGAAGGCGTATCCCACCTCATTGATTGTCTTAGAACCGTCACTGTAGAAGTTGATGGCACCCTGGAATGCTGCAAAGATGGCACATACAAGACACTGGAAAACCATAGGGACGACAGAGACCTTAGGACCCTGGAACAGGTCAGTCCTAATCTGTGGTCTAGGCACCATACAAATGAGAGGGGGGTATGGGAGGGAATGCACACGATGCATTCCAGTGAGTGGAAATGGAGATCCCAACAGAGGAAAGTGAGATGCATGATAATGGCAGTCCCATGTGTGTTTGGTTGTCAGGAGAAAGAGATCTATCATTTACAAAGAGGACAGGATGGTCAGGAAACTGGCGAATGGTGATTATGTAAGAAATGGGGAGTTGGCTCTGTCGTATTTGTAGAGGGGGAATCCCTGCATCTATGAGGAGACTGTCAATGGGACTAGTACAAAAGGCACCCACAATGGTGAACAGTGTCGGGTAGTTGCGAAGTGGAAGGAGCTGCTGAGCCATATCCCTGACTACCATAACCAAGTCTGCATGAGACCAGAGCATGGTAAAGATGGAGAAGAGTGGTACAGTCTGCACCTGAAGATGTTTGGGCTAAGAGGCAGAGAGCATTAAGCTTCTGCATGCATGTAATCTTTAGGGGGTGAATATGGGGCAGCCATGTCAGCTTTTTATCAAAAATGAGGCCCAAGAAATGGGACTTTACAACATTGAGGAGCTGGTTGCCTAAATAAAGTTCTGGATCGGGGTGTACTGTGGGTTTGAGCTGGCACTAAGCAGACGCTGCCAAGTGGGAGCTGCACCAGATGCAAAAATAGTCAATGTACAATGCTGGAGTAACCACAAGCCCAACGCAGGTGACAAGCCCATTGATGGCTATGAAGAAGAGTAAGACACTTCACACAGAACCCTGTGGGACACTGTTCTCCTGAATCCAAGGGGCACTGAGCGAAGTGCCAACTCGAACCGGGAAGAGTCGGTGAGACAAAAACTCTTGGATAAAAATTGTTGGGGGGGGAGGGGGGGGCATGGAAGACCCAGTCATGGAGGGAAACTAAAACGTGATGGTGCTAAGCCATGTTGTATGCCTTACATAGGCCAAAGAATACCACAAGGTGCTGGCAGTTAGTAAAAGCCTGTCAGACGGCTGTTTCCAATCTGAGTAAGTGGTCAATGGGAGATCGTCCTGCCCAGAAGCCACACTAATATGGGAGTAAAAGGCCCCGATTCGAGTGCCCAACATAATCTGAAGCTAACCATCCTCTTGAACAGTTTACAAAGTACATTCATCAGTCTAATCGGGCGGTAGCTGTCAAGAGACATTGGGTTCTTCCTGGGCTTAAGAATGAGGATAACTATACTATCTCGCCATTGTGATGGAAAAGCACCTGTGAGCCAAAACTGGTTGAAAACACTGAGGAGATGTTGCCTCTGGGGAATGTACAAGTGTTGGATCATCTGATTGTGGATGGAATCTGGACCTGGGGCTGTGTCTCATGTAGATGTAAGAGCCTGCAAGAATTCCCTATAATGAAGGGCTCAGGGTGTTATGGGTTGAAACAGAGGGGGGCATGTTCAACTCAGTGTTTCTTCTGGAGAAAGGTAGCAGGATAGGAAGAAGACGCTGATGCCATTGCAAAATGTGGTCACGAGGTGTTCTGCAAGAATCAATGGATCAGTGCACAGAGCATGGACTGTTGGCTGTTGCTGGGAGCCCAGAAGGCTATGGAGCTTGGACCAAACCTACGATGAAAAAGCATATGTCCACAGGGAGGAAAAAAACCATTCCCAGCATACCTTTTTACTCTGCTTAATAAGGTAACGAGCCTTAGCATGGAGATGCTTAAAAGCGAGGAGGTTGGTCTGTGAAGAATGTAATTTAAATCACTGCAATGCCTGTAGGCGGTCCTGGACAGTGACTGCTACATCCTTGGTCCACCACTGTCTGGTCAACAATGAGGGGGACCTGTGGATGATGGACAGCAATGTCAGCAGCATGAAGAATAGTGGCAGAGACGTCTTGAATGGCCGCATCAATGGAATTAGAGATGGAGGTATCAAAGTGCACAGCAGACATATATAAAGACCAATTGGCCCTGCAAAATGCCCAACATTGGACCTGTCTGCCTGACAGCAGGGGAACAATGGAATCACCGGAAAGTGGTCACTATCGCAAAAGTCATCACTGAATGACCATTGTAGGGAAGCCTCGAGAGCAAGGGAGGAGATCATGAGATCGATAGTAAAGGTGCCATGAGCAGCACTGAAGTGGGTAGGGGAACGATCATTGAGGCGAAACAAATTGAGGTCTGTAATAAGTTGGGCAATTAGGAGACCCCTACCTGTTGAAGTGCCACTCCCCCACAGTGGGTGGCAGGCATTGAAGTTCCCAAGGAGGAGAAACAGGGGCAGGAGTTGCTGTATTAAGATAGACAGTTCAATGTAAGAAAATGGCCTAGCTGGAGAGTGGTAGGCAATGCAAACAGTAATTGCCGGAGTTGCTTGCACTCTAACCACTGTTGCTTCCAGGTTGGTTTATAGGGGGATCCAGTTACTAACAATATCAGAGAAAACCAAAGTGTAGATCCTGCCAGGTGCTACCCCGGGGCCGGCACAGTTCCAAAAGAATGCCCGATAACCATGAAATGTTGGAGAGTGGTCATTACGGAAATGTGTTTCTTGAAGAACAAGACAGGACGCAGAATAGGAGGGGACAAGACGTATTTCTGGTAGGTGACAATAGCAGCTGTTGCAGTTCCATTGGGTGATTGTGTGGTGAGAATCCAGGTGAGACATAAAGAAGCCGAGAGGAGGTCATGTCACTCAGTCAGTGATCATCACCGACAAGGATGGGTTGACATCCATAGATAAGATGTCAGACTCAGGTCATGAAGGAGAGGATGGCACACCTCCAGGGGCATGGGGGGGGGGGGGGTGGCGTTTGTATTGGAAGTTATGTTTTTTCTTCTTCTCTTTCAGAGGTGAAGGAGGGCAGAATGCAAAGGAAGCACAGGCATCTGGAACCAAAAGAGAGCAGCTGACCTTGCAGTGCACAGATAGTGCATCTTGTGGCCAAGTTGTGGTAGAGGCTTCTGGCCTGAGGGACACCAGGGAGAGGGATCTGGGGAGGGGGGGGGGGCGGGAGGAACCCCATCACCAGCAGGTGCTGAAGAAGGGGGACACTTCTTCTGTGGATGGGGAGTGGCTCCCAGCCCAGATGGGAGCTTGTGGAAATTGAAGGGGAGGGGAGAGGGGAATGGGGATGGGTCATGACAATTGACACACACAGGTGGCGGAACACAGGGGCTTTCCTCATGGAGTGGGTGACCACAGTCGCCACACAGAGGGTCCGCCATACAGCAGGAAGACATATGCCCAAAACACAAGCACCAAAAGCATCTCATGGGTGGTGGGACATACCGCTTTATGTCACATCTGTAGCACATAATGTTGACCTTCTCTGGGAGAGTACCCCCTCGAAAGCCAATGAAGGTGCCATTATTGGTGCGGTTGTCTTTCTGACCCTTCTGCACATATCTAACAAAATGAATGCTGCATTGCTCCAGATTAGTGAGCAGTTCCTCATCAGTTTGCAGGATGAGGTCCCTATGAAAAATCACTCCCTGGACCATATTCAGAGACTGGTGAGGAGTAAGACACACTGGGACATTGCCAAGATGATAACAAGCCCGAAGAGCTGGTTGGTAGAAGCAGCTTTGATCAACAGGGAGCCCAGCCACATCTTACTAAGAGACTCCAGTTCACCAAACTTGTCCTGGATATTCTGCACAGAAAACGGTGGCTTTGTGGTGGTGAATGTATCCCCACTTGTACTAGTGCAGACGAGGTAGTGGGGAATGTTTCCTCCCAAGACAGCAAGCCTGGCCCTTCTCCCAAGGTGTAGCCAGTGGAAGGAAGGCTGCTGGGTCATATGAAACAGCATTCAGCGATCCTTCACTATTCGAAGAGATGGTCAGACTTTTGAACCTTGACATGTTTCATGCACCAAGCATCTGCCACAATACCACACACTCCGATCAGGGGCTATCCCTATGGGCGCCACCCAGCCACAGCAAGGGCTGCCTTCCATGGCAGCCATTGCTGGGAGTTCCGATGTTCCAAGAAGACAAGCAACCACTCCTTGGGATACATGGGGAGGGAACAGCTCAGGTATCAGTAGTGTGATCCCTGTGTTGTCAGGGGGTTAGCCAGATGGGAACATAACAGCCCTACCACACGAACTGGCTACACGTGCTGGTGACCTATCAGGGTGGAAGGGGGCTGCAGTAGGGAAGGGAGAGGGGAAGGAAGGGGAGAGAGGAATCCATGCCATAGAGGCTAGGGAAAGAGTTCTTCCCCAAATAGCTCACACTAAAAACAGAAAATCTGAAGTGGAGGTCAAACATCAAGTGGGGACCTGAATGCCAAAAGGATGAAAGAACACGCAGAAGGAACAAAATTGCAAGCAATACAGGGAACCAGGTGGATAATCAGGTTGATATAAATCAGAACACAGAGAGGGGAAGGAGGGGCCAATGGGGAAGGAGCGAGGATAGGAAGGCAGGGCAGGGTGAAGGAAATGCAGCCAGGGAAAGAAAAATGGGCTCAATAGCTCGGGGCCCTGGGTGTGCCACATGAACTCACGAAAGAATCGTGAGCCCCTGGGAGGGGAGGGGGGGACGTTTTATCTGCGAACAATTGTTGTGGGCAATGCTATGACAGAGCAACAAATGTCAGCGATTGTCTTCAAGGATTACAGTCATGAATAAAAGAAACAGAACCCAGGACTATTTATATTCAATGCTTGGCTCATTCCACAAATTTAGTTGTTCAAGAGACATTTAATAACATTCCAGTATTAAGAGACAGTCTGTCACTTCTCAAAGATTTGATTTCATTTATTCGTGGTTCACCCAAGAGGCTAGGAAAATTCGGAAATGTTAAACAATTGCTTTCGGTTTCTCATGACATTGAATCAGGTCAATGTTTAAGACCCGTTCTGACTAACAAGATGGTGCATGCATGTTGTCTCTCTGTTGTGTATAGATAGTAATTATAAAACTCTTTTGCAATTTCTTAATGATACGCACAATGGAAGAAATGAAGCTGGTGCAAACGCTAATGGATTTCTAAAATCTCTGAAAAATTTGAAACTCTGTTTCATGTCAAGATGCTAATTTTTGTACTCCAAAGAATAGAAAAACTTAATGCTCTACTTCAAAAAATTCCACTGAATTTCCGTCTCGATTGTAATTCTTTAGATGCTGTTTTGTCTTGAAAAGAAGGCACCAGAAATACAGACCCACATTTATCACTTTTGAAACATGCTAAAGAAAAGTGTGACCCATTGCAATTAAGTCACCCCCATTGTTTCATGTCCTTGCCATTAAAATTAGGAGATGGTGAGAAGCATAATTCATCACATATTTGAAAGTTAGGAAGTGGTGACAAGCATAATTTATCAGATATTTGAATATCTGATGAATTATGCTTGTCAACACCTCCTAATTTTAATATCATTTTTCTAGTGTGTGAATTTTATTTTTTGAGATAGTGGATCAAACAGTAAGCAGCTCTAAAAGTAAGTTTCCGCCAGAAACAATGTCACATCTTGGGAAATAGAACAGATTTTTTTTTTATGGTGACGATTTCTTTTTATGGTGACGATTTCGACTGAGTAAAACTGACTCTTCATAGAGATATTTTGTTGGAAGTGGTAAAACAGCATAATGTTACACTAGATAGCTTTCAAAGTGTAGTGCAATACATGTCTAGGCCAGAACATGATACCAGAATATGTAAAATTATTGCGACTTCTTTTAACGATACCTGTAGTCACGTGAATTGCAGAACATTTATTTTCTGCACTTCGAAGACTGAAAACTTACACAATAGCCACCATGAACCAAGACTGGTTCAGTCATGTAGCGTTATTGAACATCCATTCTGATCTAGCAAGGAAACTGTACCTGGTACCACTAATCAACGAATTTATCAGCAAAACAAGTGACAGGAGAAGCACTTTCCAGTCTCCCTATTTAGGTGAGTGACAATGTATTTTAAGTTACTTTTGTACCACTTACATTCACTGTAATTGTGTAGGGGGTAATTATGAGTTTTAAAGTGTAACATGATGAGCATAGTCCTAGATTTTCAAAAGTTGGAGCCTATTTCGTAGGAGTAAATGTTTTTCAGCAAGAAGGTGAGATTAACTGTGTCAAAGGCATTTGTTAGATCTAAAAAATACCAATGGTTAGTAGCTTCTTGCCAAGAAGAGTTAGAGTAAAATCTAGGAATTTCTTTATTGCATAAGCTGTAGTTTTCTTTCTCTGACGACCAAACTGTACAGGCGACAAAACTTTTCTGTTCCTCAGGAGTGTGTTTCTTCTAATGGCCATGATACATTTACATATTTTACTGACTACTGGGAGTTCTGCAGCTGGCCTGTAGTCAGTCCAAAATTACTTTATGACTGAAATTTTGGCAGGAGCACGTGCAGGTGCGGAACAGAGTTGCCACATCACACACGGAATCTTCCATTTCATTCACCTCGCTCAAACAGGCAAACTACTCACTTTATAAATATGGAACTTGCACATGTGTTCTGAAAGAGTTACATTTCGTTTTAATTTCGGTTGTATCTGCGACAACAAATAACTGCAAAATTGGAAATTTGTGGCATATTCCTATGGGACGAAACTGCTGAGGTCATCGGTCCGTAGGCTTACACACTACTTAAACTAACTTACACTGACAACACATACACCCATGTCCGAGGCAGGGCTTGAACCTCTGACGGGGAAGCCGCGCGCACCATGGCAAGGTGCCCTAGATCACGTGGCTACCCTGTGCGGCAACTAATTATTAAGACGATATTAGGACAGTTTACAAAAGTACGTTTTCTCACGGCGTTACCAAATTTTTGACATGCGGGGAACTTTTTTGTTGTTGAAGTTAGGTGAAGACATTATGGGAATGAGCTCTTAAGAGTGCATCACATTTTCATATTTTCGAAACCAGAACTCTGTTGGAGATATCTAATGCGAGATAATTTGAGTTAAATATGATGCACTATGGTCCGTTCGCGTGTCGGACTACTAATTGTTCGCCCTTGCAGTTTCTGCACCAGAAACAGATTGCTGTAGATTTAGAGTGAAACTGTTGTTAATTTTTACGAATCACCTACGCAGAAATGTTGGACCACGTGAGGCAATACTGACCCTATGACTTATCTTAGAAAATAGATTAAGGAAAGGCAAATGTACGTTTCTAGCATTTGTAGACTTAGAGAAAGCTTTTGACAATGTTGAGTGTGTAACGGAACATATTAAAGGCTTTACTTTAATGAAGTAAGTGATACCCTCCAAATTCAACCAGTTTAACGAGTATTTATGATTATAGAAGAGTTATTGTGTATGTTAACAATGATTGCACAACATGTCTCCATAAACAGTCAACCCATTAAATTATACTGAATAACTGACCCACACAAAAGTTAATATCACTTGATCACTGATACAGCAAATGTCATAATGTAAAAACACTAAGTTTATCTTAAATAATTAATATGAAGTACGAAAAATAGTGGCCAACTTAGGTATTTTGGATCTCCTTAAATAAAAATCACTCAGTGAAACCTATTTGTTCACTAGGAGCGGTTTCACTAAGTATTCACGAAATCAATCCTGTTTCAGACGAAAACCAATGTAATTCTTAATAATTCATGTTAATTAGTTATTTATGCAAATTAGAGAAGTCAATTGACAAACTTCTAAAAAATGGCCTTTTTGTAACAAAGAATTATTCTGTCAAGTCAACAAATCTGTCTGTCATTTTCATAACATGTTAAATTATGTCACTCGATGCAAATTAATAACTTATCTGCACAAATTATGATAACAGATGTACATGTGACTTACAAACTATATCTCTTTTTAGTAGTTCTTTGACAATGTTATAAATACAAGCAGCAAGAAGGGTCGAGGAGGCAGTCGGAATGTCATTTTGGTAGAGTGTGTTTGTGTTATTGTTTGAGGTGGATAAACAATGCAAAGAACATAAAACGGAAATACTACTTTGTCTTGTGTCATGGTCTTTGGTGGACAGTGGAATTAAGATGGCCACCAGAGTAATAAATATTTGAGGTTTACATATTTGTTGGTTTTGCTCGTTCTTTATCATCAAAAGCACATAAAAAACACGGGACCTCATGTTTTTAACCCTAGACAACCAGATTTAGAGCCAGCATCAGCATCGAGACACAGCAGCGATCCAGCAAGCAGCAGCGATTACTACAACGCATTTTAATGGCGCCAACCAAACATCAAGTGCTAACAAGCTCCGTAAACGGGAGTGAAATAGTGCGATTACAGCAATTAGCTATATCAACGACTAGGCGACCATTACAAGTGGAATACTCTCTTTCAAATTCTGAAGGTGGCAAGGCTAAAATACAGGGAGTGAAAAGCTATTTATAATTTGTACAGAAACCAGATGGCAATTATAAGAGTCGAGGGGCATGAAAGGGAAGCAGTGGTTGGGAAGGGAGTGAGACAGGGTTGTAGCACAGTCTATGTTAGACTGTGGTTGTAGCATATCCCCGATGTTATTCAATCTGTATATTGAGCAAGTAGTACAGGAAACAAAAGAAAAATAATACGGAGTAGGTATTAAAATGCATGGAGAAGACATTGTAATTCTGTCAGAGACAGCAAAGGACCTTGAAGAGCAGTTGAACAGAATGGACAATGTCTTGAAAGGAGGATATAAGATGAACATCAACAAAATCAAAACGAGGATAATGGAATGTAGTCGAATTAAGTCGGGTGATGCTGAGGGAATTAGATTAGGAAATGAGACACTTAAAGTAGTAAAGGAGTTTTGCTATTTGGGGAGCAAAATAACTGATGGTGGTCGAAGTAGAGAGGATATAAAATGTAGACTGTCAATGACAAGGAAAGCGTTTCTGAAGAAGAGAAATTTGTTAACATCGAGTTTAGATTTAAATGTCAGGAAGTCGTTTCTGAAAGTATTTGTATGGAGTGTAGCCATGTATGGAAGTGAAACGTGGATGATAAATAGTTTAGACAAGAAGAGAATAGAAGCTTTCGAAGTGTGGTGCTACAGAAGATTGCTGAAAATTAGATGTGTAGATCACATAACTAATGAGGAGGTACTGAATAGAATTGGAGAGAAGAGAAATTTGTGGCACAACTTGACTAGAAGAAGGGATCGGTAGGTAGGGCATAGTCTAAGGCATCAAGGGATCACCAGTTTAGTATTGGAGAGCAGCGTGGAGAGTAAAATTCGTAGAGGGAGACCAAGGGATGAGTACACTAAACAGATTCAGAAGGATGTAGGTTGCAGTAGGTACTGGGAGATGAAGAAGCTTGTGCAAGATAGAGTAGCATGGAGAGCTGCATCAAACCAGTCTCTGGACTGAAGACCACAATAACAACAACTTCATTCTAACACAAGCAAAAATAAGATTAAGCGTGTTTATCACAGTGGTAAAACGTATCTTAAATAGACCAACTTCTGTTTTTTAGAAAGAACAAACGCGATAAAAATAACAGTGCTTCTGTATCACGGCAGATATATTTATTTAGTGTGATGCATACTGAATGCCTGAAATCAACTTCCTTTAAAATTAGTTGCTATTAAGGCCTTATTATTAAAATTTCAAAACTTAAGACGATATATATTTTTTTTGTAGGCACTTACAGATGTAAACTGCGCACGCCAAACATGTAACTGGATCTGTCTGTTCTAATTTTCAACGGTGATAATGAACAAACTCCACTGTGCTCTCTTAACTATGACGAATTCTTTAAGATTAGATTAGATTAGATTAGATTTACTTTCATTCCAATTGATCCGTAGTGAGGAGGTCCTCCAGGATGTGGAACATGTCAGAAAAACAACAATACATGACAAATATTTACAACTAAAACAAATAAGCTAATGTACCATTCCACAGGTCCCAAGTGGAATGATCGTCATTTTTTAATGAACACTAAGAGTCATTTTACAAATACTATTGCACTGAATTTAAAATAAAAAAGTTTTTTATTTATTTATAAGGTAAGAAACATGTAATACAACTACTGTAATACTTATTTACAATGAACACATTACTGCACTGAAATGGTGCAGAAGTTAGATTATACTTACACACTTACACACACACAAGCGCGCACACACACACACACACACACACACACACACACACACACACACACACACACACACACACACACACACACAAATTTTCAGTGAACACATTACTGCACTGAAATTGTGCAGAAGTTATGTTGTACTTATATACAAATCAGTTGGTTTTCCTAAGAAATTCATCAATGGAGTAGAAGGAGTTGGCCACCAATAAATCCTTTAGGCTTCTCTTAAACTGAATTTCATTGGTTGTTAAGCTTTTTATGGCTGCTGGCAAGTTATTGAAAATGTGTGTTCCTGAATAATGCACACCTTTTTGTACAAGACTAAGTGACTTTAAATCCTTGTGAAGATTATTCTTATTTCTAGTATTGATTCCATGAATTGAGCTGTTGGTTTGAAAAAGTGATATATTTTTAATGACAAATTTCATTAAGGAATAAATATATTGGGAAGCTGTAGTTAGTATCCCTAGTTCCCTAAACAGGCTTCTGCAGGATGTTCTTGAGTTCACACCACATATAATTCTTACTGCACGTTTTTGTGCCCGGAAAACTTTAGCTTGGCTTGATGAATTACCCCAGAAAATAATCCCATATGACATTATGGAATGAAAGTAAGCATAGTATGCCAGCTTTTTCATTTTTATATCCCCTATGTCTGACAAAATTCGCATTGCAAACAGAGATTTGTTAAGACGCTTCAGCAGTTCTGTGGTGTGCTCCTCCCAGTTGAATTTATTATCAAGCTGTAATCCCAAGAATTTAACACCGTCCACTTCTTCTATCTTCTTGTCATCATATGTTAGACATATACTCTTGGGACACCCCTTACAAGTTCTGAACTGCATGTAGTGTGTTTTTTCAAAGTTTAGTGACAAAGAATTGGCTAGGAACCAGTGATTAATGTCCACAAATATTTTATTGGCTGATCTTTCTAAGACTTCACTTGATTTGCTATTTATTGCAATGTTTGTATCATCAGCAAACAAAACAAACTTGGCATCTGGTAATGTTACTGATGAAAGGTCATTGATATACACAAGAAAAAGTAAGGGCCCCAAAATGGAACCTTGTGGGACCCCACATGTAATTAGTTCCCAGTTGGATGATGCCTGATAGCTAGATACATGTCTCTTTCCTAATAACACCCTTTGTTTCCTGCCAGAGATATAAGATTTGAACCATTTTGCAGCATTTCCTGTTACACTATAATATTCTAGTTTACTTAAAAGGATATTGTGATTTACACAGTCAAATGCCTTTGACAGATCACAAAATATACCAGTTGCCTGCAATTTTTTGTCTAATGAATTAAGTACATTTTCACTGTAAGTGTAGATAGCCTTCTCAATATCAGAACCTTTTAGAAATCCAAACTGTGACTTTGACAGTATGTTATTTGAGATAAGATGGTTATAAAGACGACTGTACATTACTTTTTCGAAAATTTTTGAGAATGCTGGCAACAGTGAAATTGGACGGAAATTTGATGCTATTTCTTTATCTCCCTTCTTAAACAGTGGCTTAACTTCAGCATATTTCAGCCATTCGGGAAATATTCCACTGATAAACGACTGGTTACACAGATAGCTTAATATGTTACTTAGCTCAGAATCACATTCTTTAATTAACTTTGTTGATATTTCATCATACCCACTAGATGTTTTTGATTTTAAAGATTTTATGATGGACGTTATTTCTGTTGGGTTAGTGAGGGTCAAATTCATATTATGGAAGTTACTTGAAATGTCTGGTCTAAGGTAATCCATAGCAGCATCTACCGAACCTGACAACCCCATCTTTTCAGTAACAGTTATAAAATGTTTGTTAAAAAGTTCTGCAACACTATACACATCTGTCACCAATGCATCATTTACTCTTAATGCTATTTGTTCCTCTTCATGTCTGGTTCTACCGGTCTCCTCCTTCACTATATCCCATATTGTCTTTATTTTGTTATCTGATATGACTATCTTTTCCTTGTAATATATTTGCTTTGACATCCGTATTACAGTCTTTAATATTTTGCAGTATTTCTTATAATGTGCTATAGCATCAACATTGGAAATGTTTCGGATTGACAGATACAGTTTTCTTTTTGTTTTACAAGATACCCCTATTCCTCGAGTAATCCATGGCTTCTTTGTAGACTTTGCTCTAACCTTGGTAAGTTTTGGGGGAAAGCAGTGTTCAAATAAGGTAAGCACTTTATTAGCAAAAATGTTATATTTTTCATTCATGCCATGAGCACTGTAAACATCAGTCCAGTGAATGTCTCTGAGGAGTGTCCTAAAATAATCAATTTTTGGCTTACTGATTACCCTCTTGAGCTCAGATTTAACAGATTTTATATCCTGTTCAGTATTAACATTTAACAGAAGGAACTGCATGTCATGGTCTGAGAGGCCATTGACTATTGGTTTTGTAATATAATTTTGTTCATTAGACTTTTCTATAAAGATATTATCAATGGCTGTTTGTGAGCAAGTGGTTATCCTAGTGGGGAACTTTACTGTGGGAATTAAGTTGAATGATAGTGTTACTAACTCAAATAGGTTCTTATTGGGAGAGTCTTTAAGGAAATCTACATTGAAATCACCAGCAACCACTATTTCTTTGTTTTTGGTTGTTAAATGGGCCAGTACAGCTTCAAGGTGGTTTACAAACAGATTAAAGTTACCTGCAGGTGCTCGATATACACTTAATATTATGAAAGATTTTTTGTGAAAATCTAATTCTGTTGCACATGCTTCCATATGCTGTTCTAGGCAAAATTTATGAATGTCTATGTTCTTAAATTTATGACAGTTCCTGATGAATGTGGCAACACTGTCACTGTTATTGCCACTGTTTTCATTTACTGAAATTATCATCTCTTCCACTGAATTTTCCAAAAGAGCTTCATTCCGCCATGCCCTTTCTATGATGTTCTGTGTATGTTTGATGGCTTTCTTTCAGTCTTAGGAGGTGCCGTTCCTGACACCTTTTCTTGTGAGTGGTTCAACTGCAGCGATGGTAATTTGTTATTATTCCTGGCAAGGCAACCTTTAATTTGGCCACTTATTAGCTCTACTCGGTTGAAATGGCAGTGGTAAGTTGGTAACCTAACGACTGTATGCCCATGTTTTTTGCCAGTTCGTCGATTTCATGTTGGGGAACAGCGGCTTACGGAGAGATATTTTTTCCATGAGCTCCACCTTTTTAAGGTCATCTCTTACATCAGTATTGTGACACTGAAGCCAATCAGTAATTTCCTTCTTTTGGTTTGCCATGGTAGGTGCCTATCAACAACAACTGAATGGTAAGAAGCATTATTTAGTACAATTTTTTGGTTGTTTTCCTATATTTGATATTAGTGAATCTTCGAACCATTTTGTAGATGTAACGTGGTTCATTACTTCACGATAATCTTCTGTTTTCTTTGATTTAAAATGCAGGAGACTGTTTGGGAAAAAACCCTGTGAGGTGCCTGCATGGGGAAGTTGCCACACTCGCCAGAAAGCATTGCCATTGTTCCTTTAGCTGTGTCATCTGGCCAGTCCTGCTTGACAATGTGTGGAGAACTGACCCACATTTCGTCAAGCCACACCACTTAGTCGAATGTATGCTACGGATGCGCCTCAAATATCGGTATCGCTATGCGGCTGTATCCTCCCTCTCCATCAACAGCTTATGGGCACAAAAATGTCCATAGTAAAAGCCAAGGTTTTAAAGCTGTTGACAAGAATGTGCGACTGCCTTGAAAAAGCCCTGAGTCTTTAATTGTGTGACCAGTACCTTCCTCAGCATCGGATGTTCCGTCCTGCGATAGTAATCATAAACATGACGACGAATCGCATCCTCTGCAAACGAACTGATATTGGTAATCCGCTTATTCATGTGACTTTTTTTTCCCAAGGGTGCTAAATTTCGACAGTTCTTCAGCTTCCTTTCTTTGTCGAACATTTCCTTTCCAATCTTCAAAACAGTGATTTTGTTTATATTCAAATCTGCAGCAGTTCTGTCGATCAGTTTGGAAACAGAGAGCAATGGGCAACCATTAAGTTTTTCATTCTCTAAGTAGCCACGTAAGGCGCAAAACATTTCTCTTAACCGCCCTCGTGCGGCAATCTCCAGGCCAAGAGAACGACGTCGAACTTTTCCACTTATAAAATACTTCGCGCTGAAATCACTGAGAACCAAACAACGAGTAACGCTAACAACGAATAACAGTAACAGCTCCTACAACCTTACAAACAAATTCACAGGAAGTCACAGGGCGCAACGATCACACAGGACATCAAGCTGACTGCAACTGAAACACATTACAAGTTGGAAGTGTTGCGTGAGGTAAAGGTTTGGTGACTTCGAGTGGAAAGTGGCCCAGCCCTGCCGCCTGGGTTTCCCTTTCCCCCCTCCCCTGCCTCCCTATCAAATCGCTTCCGTCCTCAATGTCAATCCCAAAGTAATTTTGGACGTACTATAGTCTTTATTTTCCTTTTTATGTGTTGGTACGACTTTGGAAATGTGCCACTCAGGAATGAGGAGTTTATAATGGGGGACAGAGGTTTACTTATAAACTTGTTGCACAAATGGAGCAGGAGGAGGCTCGAGACTGTGTCTGGTCCTGCAGATGACTTCTTCTTTTTTGTGTGAATTATTTTTTCTATCTTTGGTGCTAACGTCGATGCCAAGAACAGTGATTAAGAGTCCTTGAGCTAATAGGTAGGAGCAGATATTCAGGTCTCGTTAGGGACATCTCCGAAAGAAAAGACACCTCACATATACATATATGCGCCTTGACGGTAGCTCATGATTATTCAGTGTTTATGAACTCTTCACCCTACCTGTTTCTGGAATCACTGTGAGGATGCGAGAAAGAAGGGTAGTGGATAGGGGTCACTTTTATGCAGTGTGAACAAGTCGGAAACTTGGGCTGGTCAGAAAACGTGTTCGGGTATCCGAAGTTGTTAAGGCGTCGGTACGCGTAAATTCGGTTTCGAGGCCAGGTCCGACATAAATTTTCAATTGTCATCATCGAATTTATTTCACTACCCGAATGCGGGTAATGTCGGAATTTCAGTTTCGTAATTTTGCAACTTTTTGGCTATATGTAGTGAAGTAACTTACTTCTTAAATTCTAAACTACTACCAAAATTGGTTTTACTGATGGAGATTAGTTCTTTCTGTCTTTTACCTTGCGTAATGATGGGCTACTTGTGATCGTTTGTTTGGAGGATTACTTTTGCTATTACTGAGTCCAGTCAATAATTTATTCTTTACGCGACTTCATTGAGTGGATGAACATAATTTGCAAGTGGCATTTATAATATGTTTGTTTTCATTTTTAATGTTCAGACTTTCAAGATATTTTTCAATGATCATTTTCCAAGCTAGCATCTTTGCTTTGTGCACCACAAAATTTTGTTTGCACGAGGAACTCTGATATACGTTTGTTTACAATCTCCCGTGCGTGTTTTGAGTTAGCGTGGTGTCGCAGTATATCTTACAAGAATGAATTTTGAGCAGTTGATAGAAAGTGAACTAGCAAATTTGAACAATAAATTATCATCCAAGAAAAGGCTTTATGATATTGGCGTGTATGAAGATGTACGGGGAGCGAAAGGTGAGCTGTCGCGAAAATACAGCTGTTTTGGTGTGTGAGGGAAGAAAATGCTGATTTGTAGAACACAATAAATCAGCGTGATGCCGTGACACAGTCAGGAGATTTAATATAGTTCCGCGAGAACTACATGATACACATTTGTCGTTTTCAATTATAATGACAACCTATCGTGAAGCAACAGGTGTTCTTTTATGTAATTTTGTTTAGGCCTAGTTTATCTATTGATCTTAGAACGTATTTTACTTTTATATGAAGCATTTCATGTTGCCAGTTTTACACAGACTCAACAAATTACATAGAAATTTGCCACTGATTAAAAAAAAAAAGTTTCTAGTAATGGTGTTAACAGATAATTAGAGAAACAGAGAGAAAACAACTTCTTTTAGTTATGCATTGTGATGATAAATACTAATAGCCTACATTAACTTATGCAGCAGTCGTGCTTATGTAAGGGAAGTCTACAAATATTTATTTATGCAACACTACAGATAATACTAATATAGTTACACAAACTGAAAACTAATTTTTTTTATCATACTGCAGAAAACATTTATACATTAATATACGGTCAAAGTTCGTGAAAATCATATTTGGGCAACGGCACAAAGTAGGGGATTGCCTTTAGGGGCGATGTACAGCGGGGACTTCGTGTGCCCCAGGACCGCTACGGTAGCTGAGAAGGCCCTATGGGAACCCTGAAACGTGACGGCTAACGGGGCTCTGGTGAAGCTGCGATAGGCCTAGCAAGCCAGTAGTGGATAAATCAACTGCTTTCAAAAAGGGAACATGCCTCGGATCACGGAACGGATTTAAAGGAAACGGACCAAGCAATGGAAAAGGATTACGAGATGGTTTACGGCTGGGCACCTTAAACATAAGGACTCTAACTGGGAAGTTAGAAGAAATTGTAGAAATGATGGAAAGGAGGAAATTGGACATCTTGGGACTTGCTGAGACTAGGTGGAGAGGAGTTGGTGAAAAACCACTAAGTAAAGGATGTAAACTGTACTGGATAGGGAATGAGAGGGGAAGAAATGGAGTGGCAATAGTGGTCAGAGAGGGTCTGCAGGAGGAGGTGGAAGGTATCAATGATCGAATGATAAAAGCCAGAGTACGGGTGAAAGGAAAAAGCATTGAAATCATCCAAGCATATGCCCCACAGGTGGGGTGTACAAAAAAGGAGAAGGAGGAATTTGAAGATGACATGCAAAAGCAGCTAAATGGAGGAAATCAGATTATAATAGGGGACCTCAATGCACATGTTGGCACAGACAGGAAAGGATTCGAGGAGATAATGGGACCAGAGGGCTGGGGGAACCGAAATAGAGAAGGAAAATTGTTGCTGGAATTCTGCAAGAGGAATGGGCTGGCGATTGCAAATTCGTGATACAAGAAGAGGAGTAGTCACAAAATAACTTGGTACAGTGGGGACTGGTCCCAAACTTCAGTAGTAGACTATGTACTAGTGGATAGGCAGATGATGAGCAGCCTCACAGATGTTAAGGTCATACCATCTGAGGCCTTAGACAGCGACCATCGGCTGTTGGTAGCCACCCTAAGAGAGAAAAAAGATAGGAGGGCAACAGATATACAGGAGAAAAGGTTGAAGACATGGATGCTGAAAGAGGATGAACGGAGGACCCAGTACCAGACACTGATCAGGAAGAAGCTGCCAAAGGAAGATCAGAGAACAGTGGAAGAAGAATGGGGCGATTTTAAGAGGGCTCTAGTTGAGGCAGCTGAGACTGTGTGCGGAAGAACTAGCACAAAGAGGAGAAGTAGGGAAACCCCATGGTGGAACAACATATGTAAAGAGGCAGTACTTCGAAAGAACAAAGCCTTCAGAGAATGGTTCCAGACCCGAACAGAGGAAGCTAGGGTAAAATATAAGGAAAGCAAGAAAGCGGCACAGACCATAGTAAGGGCGGAGAAGAAGAAGTGGATGGAAAAATGGACAAGAATGTT
The DNA here is from genome assembly GCF_021461385.2 of Schistocerca piceifrons. Classification (NCBI taxonomy): domain Eukaryota; kingdom Metazoa; phylum Arthropoda; class Insecta; order Orthoptera; family Acrididae; genus Schistocerca; species Schistocerca piceifrons. Next base: position 383,672,167 of record NC_060141.1, read on the forward strand.
AGAAGAGGACAGTGAAGGGAACAAGAAAGTACTTTACACCATGGTAAGAAATAAGAGGAATGACAGAAGCGAGTGCCTGAGGATCATGGATAATAATGGAAGAGTTGTGGAGGAAATGCATGAGCTCAAAAAGATTTGGAAGGAGTACTTTGAAGATCTGTTGAATGCTGCCAAGCAGGTAACTAACAGCGATGAAGAGCCTAAGGCAGCAGACGATTATAATAGTGGGGAAATTGATGATCTAACTTGGAATGAAGTGGAAGAAGCCATAAAGAGGATGAAAGGGGGCAAGGCACCAGGTTGGGACGAAGTAACAGTGGATATGATACGAGCAGCAGGAGAAGTAGGAACCCAGTGGCTATACAGAGTGCTGAGGGTGGTGTGGAAGGAGAACAGAATTCCTGAGGATTGGAAGAAAGGAATTATAGTCCCGATCTTCAAGAGAGGGGATAAAAGGAGATGTGAGAACTACAGAGGAATCACCCTGCTATGCCACTGTGGAAAAATCTATGAAAAGATGCTGGAGAAGAGAATAAGAAGCAGTATTGAAAGTAGACTGCAAGAGGAGCAGTACGGTTTCAGACCGGGAAGATCAACAACGGACCTCATATTTGCGGTAAGGCAACTGCAGGAAAGGCACTATGAGTACGGGAAGGACTTAATCATGGCCTTTTTGGATATTGAGAAGGCGTATGATAGTATCTGTAGGGACAAGCTCTGGGATGTGCTGAACGCAAAAGGGATAGATGAAGAGATTACACGAAAAGTCAGAAAAATGTATGAGGGAAGTGAGAGTTGTGTGAAAGTGGGGAGGGAACGTACTGCATGGTTCAAGCTGGAAAATGGGCTGCGACAGGGAAGTGCACTTTCGCCTTTATTGTTTATTATTGTTATGGATGAAATCCTACAGCAAGTATCAGATGCAATTGGAGATCATAAAATGAAAGCAGTGCTTTTTGCCGATGACCTGATGTTATGGGGAAATTGCGTGAAGGAGGTGCAAGAGCAGTTAGATGCATGGGAGGCAACGGCAGCACAATATGGAATGCATTTCTCTGCAAAGAAAAGTGAAATAATCGTCACAACAAGGAAGAAGAATAGGCCAAATGTGGATATAACTTGTGGAGGGGAAAAACTACAAGTGGTAGAGAACTTCAAGTACCTGGGAAGCGTGATTGAAAGTAAGGGGGGAAACGCAATGGAAATAAATGAAAGATGCAGAAAAGCAGGGCAGTTCTACAAATGCATTAGGGGGCTTATTTGGAGCAAGGAGGTGCCACAGAAATCCAAGGGAATTATATACCGAACCTACTTTGTCCCCATATTGACATACGGAAGTGAGACATGGGTAATGCACAAAAGCGACAAAAGTAGAATACAGGCTAGTGAGATGAAGTTCCAGAGGAGCAGGTTGGGTGTAACAAGACGAGACAGATTGCGAAATTTGTATGTGAAGGAAAGACTAAAGGAGGAACCAGTACAGGACAGGATAGAAAAATCAAGACTGCAGTGGTATGGACACATGAAGAGAATGGATGAGGGAAGAATTCCAAAGAGGATGTTTGATCTGCAACTGGAGGGGAAGAGGCCCAGAGGAAGACCAAGAGATAGATGGGTGAAGGGAGTGAAGGAATGTGTGGTGAGAAGAGGAGAGAACTGGACGAAGGTGGAAGAGGGGGAATGGTGGAAAGACAGAACACGGTGGAGAGGCTTGTGTTCCCGACAGACCCAGCCAGTGGCTGGAAACTGTCCAAGATGATGATGATGATACAGAATCTGGAACACATTTTTCACTTAGTCTGTATGACTTTTTCTATATTGTGAGAACAACATCTTGTCTTCCTTTTTTCTTATTCCAGAAATTTTGCTTCCGCGTGCTAAAGGAAGTATTTTATTCAATTTCCAACTTTGAAGTTACACTTGCCCTATGAATTTGCCTGCAAGTGGGCCGTACAGCTTCACCTTAAACCAGCATCCAGAGATAAAATGGTCCTTCAGTTTTCTTTTGAGGATGTTCAGTTTATTTATGCTCTCTGTGCTGGATGGCAGTATGTCATGTAATTAGCCTCCCACATTCTTAGGGTCTGTCATTTTTAATCGTTTGCTGCAGATTCAGTAATTTTCTTTAGTGTTGTGTCATTGACATAAATATCTCTGTTTAGAGGCACTGAACAATTTACCATTGAAAGAAGTACCATATTTACAGATTTCTTATAATTACCATTTCTGATTCATTAAATTTGTTTTTGCAAGATTCCTGTGGTATTAGTTTTGTTGTGCATCTGATGACTTTCTTTTGGAGTTTTCCAATTCTCTGATTGTGTGCATCTGTCTCTGCTCCCTGTATTGATGTATGGTACGATCTACCACTTTCTACTTATTTTCATTCCGTTTTATTTGCTGATGATACATCAGTCCTAATTGAAAATGAGGTCCCTGAAAGAATTTCAGAAAGAGTAAAAAATACTCTAGAAAAACTTGAATCTTGGTTCCATCAAAATAGACTAAAATTAAATTAATGGGGGTTAAAACCAAAATGAATCATTGTTAAGCTAAATCATTGGAACAGAGTTAAATTAAGGTAACTTGCAATGATCAGTAAATTGCAGAAGCAAACCATGTAAGTTCTCAGGCCTAAGTTGTGATAAAAATCGAAATAGGAAGGAAGGCCCCTACACATTGAGTACTTGGCAATAAACTCAATAGCTTAGCATTTGCAATGTATTTTTTAGCAAGTGCCACTAACATAGATGCCAGAAAGATATTGATCACTACTGCCTTGAGTCAGTTTTTCTTTATGGTACAATCTTATGGGGAAGCTTAACAAATGTCATGTCACCAGACTCTTAGTATTATAAAAGAAAATAATTATGAACATGTGTTAAATTTTACTTACACCAGTGGTGGTGCTGTGTGCTGACATTGCCAGTGACTGTTGAATGATGGAAATTATGTGATCTTCATATTAGTGCAAATGTTTTGTTATGAAATGTTTGCTTTATGAGGATACTTAATTTACTGAATGGACAAGGCTACATACAAGAACCTTTCAACAATAGAATTGGAACAGCATTAATTATTTACTCCATGGCCAGTCGTTGCCAGTATCACCACACTATTACACTGCTGCAGTAGGCTAAGTAAAGTATTACCAAAAAGCCTATCTATTCTCCCTTTACATATATGAGGTGTTGTTATTCTCATATAAAACTCAGCATAGAGTAAACTCTTTCCGTTTCGACCGCAATTACAGTATTCGCACAGAGAAAATTTTAAACTTCCAGCACAAACAGTGTAAAACTCTTATGCCCAAACACCAGTGTGTATGGAGTTTAAATTTTACAATAAAATAAAAGGCAGTGATATATTTAACATGGGGTATGGTTAGTATTATTCTATTGATGAATTCATTGAGAACAGTTTCACAGGGTAATTATACATTTTATCTTTGTATTCTGGGAAGTGCAGTATGCATTTGTGTAGCAGTGTCTCAGAAATGTGTATAAAATAATGTAAACTATTGTATTTCTTCATGGAGGTGTGTTCCATGTGTGCAACTAAATGAAAACCAGTTTTTTTTTTGTTGCCATACTCATTTCGTTTCTTTTATTTATGAAATATATTCAGTGTTGTATCGTATATGTTCCTTTTTAGACATATAATGCATGTATCGTGTAGTATCATGAATGCATCATCATACCATTTGGCAAAACACATGACCAAAATCATTATGCAACACTATGAAATGAAGAACAGCAGGGGGGGGGGGGGGGAACCTCATAACACAAATAAAATTGTTACACATTCCACAAACAGCTTTGGTCATCTTTACCTGCAGACAGTATTAATGAAATAACCAAAACCCACAAGGCAATGACATCCCAAAATTACTTCCAATTTGAAAAGAAGTTCTACTCATAAAAGGATGGGCTTTAAACGGGATCCCCAGTATCAGGAACACTGGCAAACATATTCATCAACCACATAGAAAACACAATCTTTGATTCAGTCATCACAAAGAAAGGCTACAAAATTGTTTACTGGTACAGATATGTGGATGACCTAATCTGTATGGTAGATGAACCAACAGAGAAAGTAGACAAGCACCATACAGATGTAAACAATATACTTAAAACATTCAATTCACCATGGAAAAAGAAACACAAAATCAAATACATTTCTTGCATATAAACATAAAGAGAGACAACAACAAGTACGCTTTTGACTTGACTTCTTTGGAAAGCTAACAGCTACAGATGCAATTATACGTTCATCATTCAACCACCCGCAAAATCAAAAATGTTCACAGACTAAATAATATCAAACTAAAAAAAGAAAACGGTGAAAAAGAATTACAAACAAAACTCATAGCCACAAACAATGATTACAACACCCATGTAGTACAAAATCTCAACTAAACAATCAAAATGAAAACAAGCAGAGAATGGATGCACCATAGAACCTCACAGACACTACAGCACACATGGAACATGAAACAGTAATAATCATGACATGACTAACAGAAATAAATGATACACTTTAATATACAAACACAAATCAGCATACACATTAGGAAGCATATTAAAGAAATGGAATTACATGTTCCTTACAGAACAAGAAACTCTCCAGCCACATTTACAAACAACAACAGACAAACCAAGTAAATACCAAGGAGTAGGTATACACCAGTTAGAATGTCAGGAATGGAATCAGTATATCCAGAGAAGACAGACAGGAATTTCAAAAGTAGGTATAAAGAACACATAAGGAGCTGGAAGCATGAAAATAGCCAGTCTACCTTTACTGAACACCTAATAAAAAATTGGACTGGGACCATCCAACATGCAACAAGACATAAAAAGTATTAGATTGAATGATTGCAACAAAAATCTCCTGACATTACAGAAAAACTTTAATATACAAAGAGCCCTTGCAGTGAAAAAGAAAGTCCAAATCATTATCAGCCATAACTCTCTCTCTCTCTCTCTCTCTCTCTCTCTCTCTGTCACACACACACACACACACACACACACACACACACACACACACACCTTACCTCACTCACTCTGCAAACATATTCATAGTGTTTTAATAAACGTGGGTGGAAAAGTGTCATAGCTGGAGCATGTGGGGACCGATTGAACACATTTTCAGGACTGCACATATGGACTAACAGCATTAGAAATTTTAAGTAACACCAAGTGGTAATTTAACCTTATAAAATTTTTGCTACGGAAGTTGTTTGTAATCTGAAAAATGAGAAAAGCATGAAGAACTGTAACATTGTAGCATATTGTAACTCTACATAATACATTTATTATATTATAAATAGAAACATGTAATGCAGGACACTGAAGTTGCTTCATAAGTAAAAGAAGCGAAACGCATATGGCAAAAAACAGGCAGCCTTTCACTTAGTTGCAAAGACGAAACATACTGGCATAAATTCTGAAGCCACTAAGGAACAACAGAAAAGGGGAAAAAAGTGACAATATTGTATCTCTTTTAAAAAGTTTATTATTTTAGATCTTGTCATGCCTTTTATACATGAATCAGGTGACTGAGAATTGTGCGTTAAGAGGTAAATAAACCACATTTCACAGATAAATGTATTAAGATATAGTTGTACTTATTTTAGAACATATCTTATCAATGTGGTTCCGATGTCAGAGATTTGTTCACCTCTATTTCCAGAAACCTATTGCAATTCTTCTACCTTATCTCTATCCCCAATGAAATCGTTCAAACTGTTATTTTTTTCTGTACACATTGTTTCCTGCCTGTTGAGATGTAAATTATTTTCTCTAAAATATTCTTAGCCCTAATACTTAGGCATATAGTCAATGAAAGCAACTTCTTACCAGTCAGGGCATCTTTGTACCACTTAAGATTTTTGTTTCAAATGACTGATGTTCTGTATTCAGGCACTAAGAGTAACAGAGATAATAAAACTATGGTTACTTTTTGGACAAAATAGTGCCAGTATGTGGAACATCAACCATTTGAAACAAAAATGTAAGTACTACAGAGATAACTTGACTGCTGAAAAGTACCCTGATTGTGTATCTAAATGTGGATATGGTGGTAAAATTATCATATTTTCTATTTGTAAGCATAGGTGCAACAGTACAAGAGGATCGTTGTGGCAAATGGAAAGAAAGTTACACATTTGGAGAATGTGTTGGGAGTGGTGGTGGCGATGATGATGATGACGACGACGACGATGACGACGACGATGACGACGACGATGAGGATGAGAGTGAGGGCAACGATGATGATGGTGATAGGAAATCGGATATTGGTGAAGTAGCTGGATGTTCCCAAAATGATGCTAAGCGAAATTTAATTGACACTGATCTCCAAGAATTATTGAATATAGATGCAAATACTTCAGAAGTAAGAAAGAAGTAAGTCAGAAGAAGTAAAATTTGGTCTTTCTTTCTTCTTCTTCTTTTTCCCCTACTCTCCTCTCTTCAGTCTTAAACTTAACGATAACAAATAATAATCACCACATCACACTTAGAAGAGTGTAAAAAACATGATTTTACAGTTTGGAAATGCAGTTTGTTTTTCTTGGAGCAATTCTTGTTTTTTTTTCACATGTTGTGCTCAATATGTTGTCCTCCCTTATAACTAAACTTTTGATGTCTGCTTAGGGCTCTCTCTCATACACAGATGTTTTCTTTCCTGATTTAATTAAAATGTAATGCGCTCATGATGTATAAACCACACCTGTAATAAAGTAATTTCTGTCATATCCACTGATAAGTATATTTATAAAACACTGTGTTCTCGTACCTACAGCCGTACTTTACAAACTACTGTCAAGTGCATGTTATGAACCACATTTTATGATTTCTTTCCATTTCATTTGTGTAAAGAGTGTGGGAATGAAGTGTCTGTGTGTGTGGTGCCCACATGAGCAGTATATAGGAGGCTGTAGTATATTTCTAGATTTCACCTTTATACTGCTTCTGAAGTTTTGTTCTAGGCGCGTCAGTCTGGAACCGCGCGACCGCAGGTTCGAATCCTGCCTCGGGCATGGATGTGTGTGATGTCCTTAGGTTAGTTAGGTTTAAGTAGTTCTAAGGTCTAGGGGACTGATGGCCTCAGCTGCTAAGTCCCATAGTGCTCAGAGCCATTTTTTTATTTTGAAGTTTTGTAAATATGATTTTGTTGGATAATTGATACCTATCCTTAGGCACCTACCAGTTCAGTATTTCTAAGATGCTCTTCTCCACGTCAAATGTTTGCTGTCCCTCGTTATATATGCTTGGTATCCTCTTTTAGTCCTATTTGCTGTGGGTTCCAAACACTCTTCCAGGATGAGTCGCTTGAGCATTTTGTAAGCAGTCTTTTTTGTAGAATGTAATTTTCCTTTACCTAACCAGTGAACTGAAGTCTACCACCTACTTTGCTGCAGTTGGGTCTGTATTATCATTCCATTTCATACCCCCAAAAATGGTTACAAGTAATTTGTTTGTGTTTACTGAGTACAATAATGACTCATTTATATTTTGGCCTTAGTGCTAAGACATGTTTCTGCATTTTTTGAAGTTCAAAATTTTACATATCTGAACATATAAAGCAAGTTGGCAGTCTTTGCACCACCGTGAAAGCTTTTCGAAATCTGGCTGGATATTGATGCAGTTTTTTAGATCGTACTTCATTATAAATGTATGCAAAAAAAGTCTGATACTGCTATTAGTATTGTCTGCTGGATCATAAACATATGAACACCATGAGTCCCAACATATTTCCCATGGGCATACCTAAAGTTACTTCTACATCTTTCAATGACTCTCCACGCAAGGTAACTTCCTGTTTTCTCCCTACCAGTAAATCCCAAGTCCAGTCACAAATTTCATTCGATATCTCTTATAGTAGTATGTTCTTTAATAAGCGTTTGTGTGGTACTGGGTCAAGTGCTTTCAGAAGTCAAGAAATACTGCATACATGTGATTACTTTAATCCATGGTTTTCACATTGCTGGTTGACTTGGAGATAGTACATTGGGTTTGAGTTAAGATATATGACTATTAAGATTCCACATGCAACATATGAATATCAGTGAAATTAAATGATCATTTTGTGGCCCACATCTCGTGCCCTTAATGTGGAATGGTTTGACGTATGCTTCTTACCAAAAACTATACACTTATTTTTGTTCTAGGTGTCTACTGTATATTATGATTAAGAGAGCGGGCAACTCTGCTACAAATTCCTGTATATCATCTGGCAGTGAGTCTGCAGGGCCACTGACATTTGAGATATTCATTTTTTTTTATATTACAGGTGTTTCTCAGCACCACTGACATTGATATCTATAGCACTCATTTTTTTGTGTTGTGCGACTTAATCTGGGGTAGTATTCCAGGATCTTCCTTTGTTTTTAGAACATTGGTATTGCAAGTTCAGCATTTCTGATATTGCTTTGCTACTCTCAGTTCTGACACACGTGTCATCCTTGAGTGCCTGGACACTCACTTTGACAACACTGAAAATCTAAATATATTACAAGAACTTCTCTGTACTTTGTGTGGTCTTTAGATAAGAGACTGCTACAGTAATTGTTGAACACTCCATGTACTGCACTTTTCGCTTCCATATGTGTTTCATTTGACATCTTTCTATCTATAAATGTGTACTTTTCTTACATCTGTTGTGCAGTGTCTTTGCAAAGATTGTATTTTGATGCTTCATTTGCAGAAAATTATGCTGATGAGTTATTTTTTTCTAATTTCAGAGCAGCTCTTCTGATCAAAGAGATACCAGGGCTCGAAGATATGCCATCTTACATTGATATGAATCTGAAAAGAGGTACAGGAGTTGATGAATCATGTAGGAAATTAACATCAGTTGATAAACTGTTACAAAAAAGTGTTATACAACCTGGATTTGAAAAGCAGCATGCTATACCACATGAAACCAGTGAGAAACGATTGAGACTAGAAAGAAAGGTACTTGCTGGAAGGTCTGCTACACTTCCATTTTGTTTACTTGAAATAGAGTTACTGAACTGCCAACAATTCATAGATATATACATTTTATTTGTAAGATATGTTTCAGTAATAGTACTTCGTGCTCCTATATTTTCTTTCCTTGTAGGTTTTAACTTGGTATTACACAAATAAATAAAAATGGAAGTACATGGATGTTTGCATGAGACAAAACTACAAAACTGCGGTGGAATATACATTGTAATGAATAGATGTATTGTTACTATGCTGTTTAGTGATGTTGACTGCTCAGGTTTTGATCAGTGTATACTGTATGCTTTTTCTGTCATATGACAAATAGGGGAGGAGGGTAATACAGTCTTTAAACAAAAGTTTGTTGTAATATCATCTCTTAGAGATGAAGTAAATTCTTGTCACGCAGGCTACAATTTCTCTTATTTTAATTTGTTGTAGTTTATATATTCCAAAGCACTGTAATATTCTATTCATTTTGATAGGTTTCATTTTCTGCTCTGTACAAATTGCACTGGCAGAGAGAGATTTTGTATATCCTGTGTGCCAAAGATCAACACTGAGCAGAGCAAATTTGAAATGTATTCATGGGACTCCCAAAACTTCATTTCATTGTATGTTAGTTCTGTACAGTCTTTGACATAAAATGTGGCTGCCAGTCAGCCATGGTAGAGATGTTGTTCACTTAAGATGCGAGTAAAACTTGCTGCCCTCTCAGAATTCTAAGTCTGGCCATCGATATGATCTGGCAACATGGTAGGGTGCAGCAGTTACCGGAGAAAGTGTTATCTCCCACTCAGGTTGTTGTAGTGCTGAATCTGCTCATTGTCTACTGGTAAACATAGCACAATGTAGATGAAGTCGCAAGTTTGAGTCCACTGCTTCCTTTATTTTCCAAACCACATTTAAAGTGTGTGCTAAAAGTATCAGTTTGATGGAACCCTTTTCCAACTCACCAGTTATGGCAAAACCTCCCAGAAACATTTCCACAAAGAACTCGTGGCCACGGCAAGATCAGAACAGTTCATTCTCGAAATTTTCTGCAGCATGCTGTGGCTAACAGTTGACTGACACCAGCTTGTGATTGTGATGGAGTGCATGTCAAACATGTTTCTGCTCTCATTTGGCAAACATAAACTGATCATTATTGTAGTTCAACGTTCTGCATGAAGTAGCTTTGATACACCAAGTGAACAAAGTGCAGTGCCAGAACGTGCGTACATGTGCATACATCTGTTTACATTCTCTGTAAGCTTCCGTGCAGTGGAAGGCAGAGAATTTCTTGTATGGTTACTAGTCATTCCCTTTGCTCTTTCACTAGCTAATGAAACAAGAGTAAAAAGGCTATGTATGTATGTATGCAATTGGGGATATTCAGCCACCAGATAATAGTTAAAGCCCATGGTGAAACCTTCAGCTATCATTTAGTTTGCACAATTAGCAACCAGTTTGGGTCAGTGACCATTATCAAGCTTTGCTGCCATAAATGGCAGGGAAATTAAAACATAATTTGAACAAAAGTAGTTTGCTTTTTTAAGCCAACCATAGTACATAAAAATGTTTCACAATAATAACTCTCCAATAACTTTGTGCAGAAGCAAGTCCAAGTTGACAGCTAGTGATGTCAGTTCTTTATGAAAATTTACTCTTGTTCAAATTAGGGTTTACCTTTCCTGCCATTTATACCAGCTAAGCTCAGTAATTGTCATTGACCAAAACTACAGTCTGATCCATGAACGATGTTGGTTCGCACAGGTCGGGACTAGGATGGTGATAGCATTGTTGCTGGTTCCAAGTGATGGTTGCAGTATGCACATATATATGCTTTGTGCTTGATGAAAGCGCGTATCCCACAAATTATGTGTCTTGTTTACCTAGGTAGCACTTGTCACTTATCTTCATTATTAGCCATGACAACGTGCAACAAATGGAATAAAAATTCACTAGATAATGTGCTACAGTCGAGTATAATGCTCGCATTGCATACAACGTTCATAGCAGAGTGCTCAGAACACTACTGAATGCTTATTGGTTGTCGGAGAACGCATGACACAGGTGCGCAGAACAAGCCTGAACTTGACAACCATCGTTCTTGACTCCAGCTGTAGTAACGAATTGTGCAAAATAAATGACAGCTGAAGGTTTCACCATAAATTTTAACAAAGAGAGAGAGAGAGAGAGAGAGAGAGAGAGAGAGAGAGAGAGAGAGAGAGAGAGAGAGAGACCGAGACCGTATGCCTCTGTACAAGCCCAAATTCTCTTACCTTGCCTTTGATGTTCTTATGTGAAATCTATGTTACTGAATTTTGTCAGTAGTTCTTTGTGAAAAAACACCATATTCCCTCCATTTGAATTTACAAAGCACTTCCGTAAGATTCACATGTAGATCAAACCTGCTAGTAGCAAATCTAGCAGCACACCTCTGAATTGCTTCTACAACTTTTTTTAATCTGACAGGGTGGGGATCCCAAATACTAGCATTACAGGAGAATGAATTGCACTAGTTTTCTGTACCCAGTCTCTTTTGTAGAACATCTACTCTTCCCTAGAATTCTCCTAATTCATCTTCCCTATTATTGACCTAGTGAGGTGGCGCAGTGGTTAGCACACTGGACTTGCATTCAGAAGGACATCAGTTCAGACTCGCTTCCGGCCATCCTGATTTGGGTTTTCTATGATTTCCCTAAATTGCTCCAGGCAAATGCCGGGATGGTTCCTTTGAAAGGGTATGAGCGACTTCTTTCCCTGTCCTTCCCTAATCTGATGATCTCACTGTTTGTTCGCCTTCCCCAGATCAACCAACCTATTACTGACTTCCCTATTACTGACTGTACATGCTTGTTCCATCTCATATAACTTTGCAACATTAAGCAAAGATATTTACTCAGTGTAACTACATCAAGCAGCACAACCTCCAGTACTGTATTTGGACATTACAGGATTGTTTTTTCCTACTCACTTACATTTTTCTGCATTTAAAGCAAGTTGCTGTTCATCATGACAAATAGAAAGTATGTCTTAAGCAATCCTGTGTTCTCCTGCACTTAGTCAATGACGAAATTTTCCCGTTCACTACAATGTCATCAGTCAGTCAAATGTTGCTGCTCACCCTGTCTGTCCAATCATTTACGTACATGAAAGCAAAAGCTGTCCTATCACACTTTTTTTTTGTTTCTGATGAACACTCATTGGGGAGAACAATGTTCTCTTACTTAAGAATTCTTTGAGCCACTCACGTACTTAGAAACATTCCTTATGCTCGCACCTTTAAAAATCTGCAGTCACACACTGTGTCAGTCACTATCTGGAAACCTAGATATGTCTACATGTACATATATACTCTGGTAGCCACCAAGTGGTGTGTGGCAGAGGGCACTATTCACACCCCAAGGCATATTTCCCCCCCGTCTGTTCCACTCGCGGATCGCGCGAGGAAAAAATGACTCTCTGTATGCCTCAGTATGAGCTGTAATTTCCCTTACCTTTGAAAGGTGATCATTGCGCTGTTTGAAAGTTTGTGGTAATAATATAAATTCTACATCCTTGACAAAGATCGGATTTTGGAATTCAGTGAGCAGCTCCTTCCATTTAGTGCGTGTTTATCTGCAAGTGTGTCCCACCTCAAACTTTCTATGAGATTTTTAACACTCTCACGATTGCTAAATGTACCAGTCACGAATTTTGCCGCTCTTATTTGGACCTTCTCAATCTCTTGAATCAGACCCAACCAGTAAGGGTTCCATACAGATGAACAGTACTCTAAGACTGGACAAACTAAAATATTGTAAGCAATTTCCTTGATCGTTCCATTTGAGATCATTTTGAATAGTCACAACCTGATATTTGACGGATGTTACTGCTTCCAAAGACTGGGCATTTATTATGTACTCGTACATTAATGGGGATTTTCGCTTTGTTACACGCAGTAGGTTACACTTACTAATATTGAGAGATAACTGCCAGTCATTACACCATGCATTTATTTTTTGCAAATCCTCATTGATTTGTTCACAACTTTCATGGGATACTACTTTCCTGTTGACTACAGCATCATCGGCAAACAGTCTAATGCCGCCGTCAGTACCATCAATCATATCGTTTACGTAAATCATAAAAAGCAGCGGACCTATTACGCTACCCTGGGGCACACCTGATGTTACGCGTGTTTCTGTTGAAGTCTCCTCATTCAGGATGACATACTGCCCTCTCTCTGTTAGAAAACTTCCTATCCATCTTCATATGTCATCGAATAGACCATAAGCACGCACTTTTTGGAGCAAGCGACAGTGCGGAACTGAGTTGAACACCTTTCGAAAGTCGAGGAATATGGCATCAACTTGGGAGCTGGTGTCTAGAGCCTGTTGTATATCATGCACAAAGATGAGCTTCTCAGAGTCTAGAAAGGTCAATATGCCTGAACACAAACTATGTTCCATGATTCTACAAAAAATCGATGTCAGTGAAATTGGCCAGTAATTATGTGCATCCGATTTTCTACCCTTTTTATAGATTGCCATGAACTGGGCCTTCTTCTAGTCCCGTGGAACTTTCCTCTGTTCCAATGATTTCTGATAGATGATGGATAAGAATGGTGCTATATGTGTAGCATAGTCAACATAAAATCTTACAGGGATACCTTCTGGGCCAGATGCCTTCCTGGCGTCTAAGGATTTTAACTGTTTTATAATCCCTGATACATTAAACACTATGTCAGCCATCCTTGCGTTTGTTCGATAATTGACAAGGGGAATGGTGGTGCAGTCCTCTACTGTAAATGAGTTTTTGAAAGCTAGGTTTAGAATTTCGGCCTTCTGTTTATCATCATCTGTTACATTGCCCATACTGTCAGCAAGAGAAAGTATTGAATTATTTGTAGCATTTATAGAGTTTACGGACCAAAATTTTTTGAGGTTATTTTTAGAATCTGCAGATAAAATATTGCTTTCAAATTAGTTAAAAGAATCTCTCGACATTTTGACAGCTGTTTTCATTTCGCATCATTTTTGTTTGTCAGCGGGGCAGTGACTATGTTTAAAATGACTGTGAAAAATTATCTGCTTTCTCAGCAACTTCCTAATACGTTTGTTGAACCAAGGTGTATCATCTTGCCCAGAAATGAGGGATTTGCTACTGACAAACCTTCCCACCCCTGCTAAAGTGGTATTCTGTCACCTACACACCCAACACAGCATCCTGGTCCTTATCTATACCACTCCCAACCCCCTTGCCACATGGGTCATATTTCTGTGGAAGACACAGGTGCAAGACCTGTCAGATTCATCCATCGAGCACAACCTACTCCAGTACTGTCACAAAGGTATCCTATTCTATCAGAGACAAGGTTATGCATGAAAGCAGCTTTGCTGCAATTGCTGCACAATATTTTATGTTGTACACCAACCAGCTGTCCTTCAGAATGAGTGGCTGCCACCATATTATGGCCAAGAACAAAATTGACCACCCACTGGGACATGCTACTGTGACTACATCTTGCTCACGTTCAGTGGCTGCTTCCCAGCTGTGCTATCTGGATCCTTCGCCCCAGCATCGGGTTTTCTGAACTATGTAGCTGGAAGTTAAACTTGCAACACATTCGTTGCTCCCATAATGCTCTTGGTTTCAGTCTACAGTAACCCACTCTCACTACACCCTTTACACAACAGTTTCCTCTTCCTCTGTTCAGTCACTTTCTACCAATTCATGCTTCCACATCATCTTTGTTGTGCACCTCACCTTACCCTCCCCCGTACCAGTGTTTTGCATGCCTAGTCTGTACACTTGCCATACCTCGCACTGCATTCCTGTCCTACATTTATACACGTCTGCTGCCTCTCACTCCAAGCCACTAGGAATAAGTGTGCCATTGCAGACAAATTGCCTCGTCCCATAAAAGAGCAGTAATTGTACCCAATTGTGACTTTAGTATGAAAACAAAATGCACGGAGTATCTGAAAAACAGCTGAAATAATCAGATAAATTAACAAGATAACCACAACAACAATAGAAACAAATTTGTGGTACATCATATATCACCAAAATAACAATCCATAGTAAGGGTGAGGTGTACGTAACCTGTGATCGCTGTCTGTCTCCTGAGTAACTATTTGAACAGTTCACTAAATTTAGTAGTGTGTCATGTTGTATTATCAAATTTGTTGACTTCAAAGACTCACTATCAGGCTGCCACCTTTCACCATAACATAGACTTAGGGCTGCACTAAAAATCAGCCTGGTCACAATCTTTATTCAAATTTTTAGTAAATTATGTTGAAGCTGTGAAGTGAAAATTTAATCAAACCACAAATATCATGTGAGGAAATATTTCTTTTTTAAGGTCTTTCTGTTTACGAGGTTGTACTCCAAAAAAACCGGAAAAACATTGCCGTGGGTGGAGTTTGTGTAGTACTCATTTTGGCCACTAGGCATATATAGCGCAACTTATTGCCAGTTCAGTGCTGCCTGTGTTCTCAACCTGGCTTGTTCTGTTCATTTGCAGTGATTGTTTTTGCTAGTGCTGTTTTGTTCTTGTTCCGTTTTTTATGACGGCAAATTTAAGTGAACAAAGTGCAGCAGTGAAATTTTGTTTGCTACTGAGTAAAACTGCATCGGAAACTGTTGTCATGTTAAAAACAGCTTACCAAGATGACACTATGGGAAAAACTCAAGTGTACGAGTGGTTTGCTCGATTTAAAAAATGGCGACATGTCAATTGGTGACAAACCTTGTTCTGGACTTGCATCAACTGCCCAATAATTTAGAAGAGTTTGTTGCCCCCCAGCTCAGACTGTCAATCAAACCTTTTATTTGGAAGTTTTACGAAGACTGTGCAACAGTGTTCATAAAAAAAGGACGTGATTTGTGACAGACAGGAGACTGGTTCTTTTGCCATGGCAATGCACCTGCATGTGAAACTATCTTCCAATTAGTCAACATACTTGCTATAAGGGGAAGTACATTGTCTTGCAATACCCCTGTTCCAATAGGAGAGAAGGAAAGTTGCTACTCATCATATAACGGAGATGCTGAGCCGCGATCAGCACAATAAAAAGATTCACACAATCATAGCTTTCGGAAGTTAAGGCCTTTGTCAGCAGTAGACACACACACACACACACACACACACACACACAGCGCAAATTGCACACACACACACACACACACACACACACACACACACACACACACACACACACACACACTCTCTCTCACGCAAGCGCAACTTGCACACACATCTGCAGTCTCAGAGAGCTGAAACTACACTGCGAGCTGCAGCACCAGTGTATGATGGGAGTGGCGACTGGGTGGGGGTAAGGAGGCGGCTAGGGCGGGGAGGAGGAGGGATAGTGTGGTGGGAGTGGCAGACAGTGAAGTACTTGCAGTTTAGACTGAGCGTAGGAGAGAAGGTGCAGAGGGGGGAGGGGGCAAGTAGTGCAAAGGAGAGAAATAAAAATAAAAATAAAAGAAATTAAAAGACTGGGTGTGGCAGTGAAATGACGGCTATGTAGTGCTGTAATGGGAACAGGGAGGGGGGCTGGATGGGTGAGGACAGTGACTAACCCCTGTTCTGTGTTTCAGCTGACCATATTTTATTAAAAGTGGATAGCAAATGAAGACCCTTCTTTACTAACAATAAGGGCTCAGTCAAACAGCCCAACACCAGCAGAATGTGTTGTTGTCTGCCATCACCATACAGAGTGCGGACAGGGTATAGTGATCCAGTCATTGAATGGTGCTCATTGGGAGTGAGTCACTTGCTGTCTAGTAACCATGAGTAATAATTCTAATGATGATGACAACATATTGACTTTTAAGTGAACTGTGCAAGAGAACTTAAGTGGAGGTTGAAGAATGTTTCTTCAATTATTTTCATATTTCTCATGAATATAATGTGTAATAAATTTTTTTAATGCGAGAAGATTATGCGCACAAATTGACCGAGGTTTAGAAAGTATTGCTCATGCAAAACTCAGTGTTTTCTTATCTTGCATGACATCATGTGAACCAAGGATGAAGGGCAATAGACAGCTTCCACTATCCTAGATTTTCGAAAGCATTTGACACTGCACCAATGCAGACTGTTAATAAAGGTCCGAGCATACACATTAAGTTCTCAGCTATGAGAGTGACTTCATAAGTAGTAGAATCCAGTAAGCCATATTGGACAGTGAGCGTTCATCAGAGACACTGGTATCATTACGAGTATTCCAGGGAAGTGTGATAGGATTGCATTTGTTCTCTATTTACATAAATGATCTGACTGCAACTTTTTGCTGATGATTGGAAAATTATTGTCTTTGAGTGACTGTAGAAGGTACTGGAAGGCTTAGACAGAATTTCTAGTTGGTGTGATGAGTGCCAGCTTGCTCTAAATGTAGAAAAATGTAAGTTAATGTAGATGACTAGGAAGTCCAATTCTGTAATGTTTAAACACAGTATTAGTGTTTTGCTGCTTGACACAGTTGTGTCAGTTAAATATCTGTGTGTAACATTGCAAAGCGATATGAAATGGCATGAGCATGTAGCAACAGTAGTAGGGAAGGTGAGTGGTTGACTTTGTTTTATTGGGAGAATTTTGGAAAAGATTAGCTCATCTATAAAGGAGATTGTGTGAAATGCTGGTATGATCCATCCTTGAGTACTTCTCAAGTGTTTGGGATTCCCACCAGGGAGACATCGGATCAATTTAGAGGCATGCTGCTAGATTTGTTACTGGTAGGTTTGATAAACATGTGAATGTTATGAGGATCCTGCATGGACTTGAAAGGGAATCCCCAGAAGGAAGATGAAGTCCTTTTTGTGAAACACTCTTAAAGGAATTAACAGAATTGGCATTTGAAGCTGACAGGAGAGCAATTGTACTGCTGCCAACATATATATCATGTAAGACTGAGAAGACAAGTTAAGAAAAATTAGGGCCTGTATTAGACATGTAGACAGTTGCCCTTCCCTAGCTCCATTTGTGAGAAGAACATGAAAGGAAATGACTAGGTACTCTCCACCATTTCACCATATAGTGGCTTACGGAGTATGTATGTGGGTATAAGACAATTTGAAACACTACTCAGGCTCATTGACTGAAAGTTTTGACTAACTCCAGTCGTGTGAAAGAATGGGAGAATTGGAAACTAGAGACTTGTATCGTGTTTCTGACCTTTGAGAGGTATGGAATGAGAGCTTGTTGTTAAGGATTGCCAGCTAGCTGTTTGATTGGCAGGAAGTGTATTAACCTGAGGGGTAGTATTTTACAGCAGAGGCCTCCAAGAACCAGTAGCACTATTACAGTTGTTACGATTAGGCCTTCAGGATGTGTTAGTGTTATTGTTTCATACATGTTTGGGGCAAATTTAATTTATTCCATCTCTCTTCTGTTCATCACAAGTCTTGCTTTGTATTCTGTAGTTTGTAATGGTTATTGTAAGTTAAATAAGTAAGATTAAAACTATCCATTACAGATGTTTAAGAACCCATGAATGTATGTTGAATGTAAATACATAAAACTGCAACCAGTCACTATTTTGAAGTAGTTACTTATCATTCCATGAACCAGTTTTTGAAACCTTTCAGGTTCATCTTCAGATAATGTACACAAAGTTACATAGCTATTTGAAGCATAGTGCTGGGTGCTGGCTGTGTGGCAAGAAAATGGAAAATGCTTTAAGGCATGAGTATTGTTTATCTGCCAATTTGGCTCCAAAATTTAGTTTTGTTCTTTTTGTGACAGTATGGGCAGCTTTTGTTGTTAATATCCATTTGTCTGCTTCCATTGTGATGACCAGTTGGTACCACATCACTCACTTCTACAGAATATGTGTCATATCACATTGTGACAACAGTGATAGTGAGTGACGTGGTACCAACTGGCCTTCACAATAAGCAGACAGACGGATATCAACAACAAAAGCCTTCCATACTGTCGCAAAAAGCACAAAGCTAAATTTTGGATCCAAATCAGCAGATAACAGTACTCATGCATCAAAGTATGTTCCATTTTTTTGTCACAGAGCCAGCACCCAGCTTCCTATACACCATCTGAAGATGAGCTTGAAAAGTTTCAAAAACTGCTTCATGTAATGAATAAATAACTAATTCAAAAAAGTGACTAGTTGCAGTTTTATGTATTCACTTTGAATATGTAAGTTTGGAAGTTACTTCTTCTTGTGCTGTTGATGGAAAACCATTTGACTCTTGGGTGACTTAATTTGTTGAGCAATTACAGCTCATGGTTTTCAGTCAATTCAGTTTATGTACTGAAAATTACAAGCCTCCTAATGAAAATTCTGCTTTAATGTATGTTCCATTTCAGAAACAAAGAGAGCGCACAAAGGGTGCTAAATGGTTTAATATGCCAGCACCTGAGCTCACAGATGAAGCAAAGAATGACCTGATGGTTCTTCAGATGAGGGCTGCTCTTGATCCAAAACATTTCTACAAGAAGAATGACCTTAAAGTGCTGCCAAAATATTTCCAGGTAAGTTAAGCAACGCAAAAAACAAGTGACATTTTTAAACTTCTTTTAACAAATAGTCATGGAAGTATTTTCACCTAGTTAACCACAAAAGGTGTGGCAAGTGCACAGATTTGAGGACTGCTTTTGCCTTTCCTGTTTATTTCAAGGCAAGGTGCCCCCAATCTCTCTCTCTCTCTCTCTCTCTCTCTCTCTCTCTCTCTCTCTCTCTCTCTGTGTGTGTGTGTGTGTGTGTGTGTGTGTGTGTGTGTGTGTGTAAAACAAAATCTTCCTATATCCTATTTAAATCAGTTTTATAAACAATTGACTTTTATGACTTTGAATGTTTTATTAACATCCGTCCAAAAGACAGCATCAGTTTTTCAGTAATTTTCTTTTTCTCCACATTTTTAATCCTTCTTATGCCCACAAAATTATGATACTTTATTAACATTTTTATATCCACATATATCTGATGAAAGCAGATGGTAGTTAGCTTGATCCAACTACCTGAACATTATCTGTGCTTCCTGTCCAGCCAGAGCAAGTTGATGCCATCAAGTGAAATGGTGCCAAATCTGTGGATCCAGTAAATCCACTCTGCAACCATCATTCGCTGTTGATGTTATATCGCATGATAACTGAGATGAACCATGGACCTTGATGTTGGTGGAGAGGCTTGCGTGCCTCACCGATACAGATAGCCGTACCGTAGGTGCAACCACGACGGAGGGGTATCTGTTGAGAGGCCAGACAAACGTGTGACTCCTGAAGAGGAGCAGCAGCCTTTTCAGTAGTTGCAAGGGCAACAGTCTGGCTGATTGACTAATCTGGCCTTGTAACACTAACCAAAATGACCTTTCTGTACTGGTACTGCGAATGGCTGAGAGCAAGGGGAAACTACAGACGTAATTTTTCCTGAGGGTATGGAGCTGTACTGTATGGTTAAATGATGATGGCGTCCTCTTGGGTAAAATATTCCGGAGGTAAAATAGCCCCCCATTCGGATCTCTGGGCGGGGACTACTCAGGAGGACGTTGTTATCAGGAGAAAGAAAACTGGCGTTATATGGATCGGAGTGTGGAATGTCAGATCACTTAATTGGGCAGGTAGGTTAGAAAATTTAAAAAGGGAAATGGATGGGTTAAAGTTAGATATAGTGGAAATTAGTGAAGTTTGGTGGCAGGAGGAACAAGACTTCTGGTCAGGTGAATACATGGTTATAAATACAAAATCAAAATGGGGTAATGCAGGAGCAGGTTTAATAATGAATAGGAAAATAGGAATGCGGGTATGTTACTACAAACAGCATAGTGAATGCATTATTGTGGCCAAGATAGACACGAAGCCCACGCCTACTAGCTCCGCAGATGATGAAGAGATTGATGAAATGTATGATGAGATAAAAGAAATTATTCAGACAGTGAAGGGAGATGAAAATTTAATAGTCATGGGCGACTGGAATTCGATAGTAGGAAAAGGAAGAGAAGGGAACGTAGTAGGTGAATATTGAATGGGGGTAAGAAATGAAAGAGGAAGCCGCCTTGAAGAATTTTGCACAGAGCATAACTTAATTATAGCTAACACTTGGTTCAAGAATCCTAAAAGAAGGTTGTATACATGAAAGAGGCGTGGAGATACTCGAAGGTTTCAGATAGCATATATAATGGTAAGACAGAGATTTAGGAACCAGGTTTTAAATTGTAAGACATTTCCGGAGGCAGATGTGGACTCTGACCATAATCTATTGGTTATGAACTGTAGATTAAAACTGAAGAAACTGCAAAACGGTGGGAATTTAAGGAGAAGGGATCGGATAAACTGACAGAACCAGAGGTTGTAGAGAGTTTCAGGGAGAACGTTACGGAATGATTGACAGGAATGGGGGAAAGAAATACAATAGAAGAAGAATGGGTAGCTTTGAGGGATGAAATAGTGAAGGCAGCAGAGAATCAAGCAGGTGAAAAGACGAGGGCTAATAGAAATCCTTGGGTAACACAAGATATATTGAATTTAATTGATGAAAGGAGAAAATATGAAAATGCAGTAAATGAAACAGGCAAAAATGAATACAAACATCTCAAAAATGAGATCGACAGGAAGTGCAAAATGGCTAAGCAGGGATGGCTAGAGGACAAATGTAAGGATGTAGTGGCTTATCTCACTAGGGGTAAGATAGATACTGCCTACAGGAAAATTAAAGAGACCTTTGGAGATAAGAGAACCACATGTATGAACATCAAGAGCTCAGATGGAAACCCAGTTCTAAGCAAAGAAGGGAAAGCAGAAAGGTGGAAGGAGTATATAGAGGGTCTATACAAGGGCGATGCACTTGAGGACAATATTATGGAAATGGAAGAGGATGTAGATGAAGATGAAATGGGAGATACGATACTGCGTGAAGAGTTTGACAGAGCACTGAAGGACCTGAGTCGAAACAAGGCCCCCGGAGTAGACAACATTCCATTGGAACTACTGACGGCCTTGGGAGAGCCAGTCCTGACAAAACTCTACCATCTGGTGAGCAAGATGTATGAAACAGGCGAAATACCCTCAGACTTAAAGAAGAATATAATAATTCCAATCCCAAAGAAAGCAGGTGTTGACAGATGTGAAAATTACCGAACTATCAGTTTAATAAGCCACAGCTGCAAAGTACTAACACGAATTCTTTACAGACGAATGGAAAAACTAGTAGAAGCCGACCTCGGGGAAGATCAGTTTGGATTCCGTAGAAATACTGGAACACGTGAGGCAATACTGACCTTATGACTTATCTTATAAGAAAGATTAAGGAAAGGCAAACCTACGTTTCTAGCATTTGTAGACGTAGAGAAAGCTTTTGACAATGTTGACTGGAATACTCTCTTTCAAATTCTAAAGGTGGCAGGGGTAAAATACAGGGAGCGAAAGGCTATTTACAACTTGTACAGAAACCAGATGGCAGTTATAAGAGTTGAGGGACATGAAAGGGAAGCAGTGGTTGGGAAGGGAGTAAGACAGGGTTGTAGCCTATCCCCAATGTTATGCTATCTGTATATTAAGCAAGCAGTAAATGAAACAAGCAGAAATTCGTAGTAGGAATTATAAGCCATGGAGAGGAAATAAAAACTTTGAGGTTCGCCAATGACATTCTAATTCTGTCAGAGACAGCAAAGGATCTCTAAGAGTAGCTGAATGGAATAGACAGTATCTTGAAAGGAGGATATAAGTTGAACATAAACAAAAGCAAAATGAGGATAGTGGAATACAGTCGAATTAAATCGGGTGATGCTGCGGGAATTAGATTAGGAAATGAGACGCTTATAGTAGTAAATGAATTTTGCTATTTGGGGAGCAAAATAACTCATGATGGTCGAAGTAGAGAGGATTATAAAATGTAGACTGGCAATGGCAAGGAAAGCATTTCTGAAGAAGAGAAATTTGTTAATATCGAGTATAGATTTAAGTGTTGAAGTCGTTTCTGAAAGTATTTGTATGGAGTGTGGCCATGTATGGAAGTGAAACGTGGACAATAAATAGTTTGGACAAGAAGAGAATAGAAGCTTTCAAAATGTGGTGCTACAGAAGAATGCTGAAGATTAGATGGGTAGATCACATAACTAATGAGGAGGTATTGAATAGAATTAGGGAGAAGAGAAATTTGTGGCACACCTCGACTAGAAGAAGGGATTGGTTGGTAGGACATGTTCTGAGGTAACGTAGAGGGAGACCAAGAGATGAATGCACTAAGCAGATTCAGAAGGATGCTGCTTGCAGTAGGTACTGGGAGATGAATAAGCTTGCAGAGGATAGAGTAGCATGGAGAGCTGCATCAAACCAATCTCTGGACTGAAGACCACAACAACAACAACAACTGCGATGCCTTATACGCCAATGCTCCTTTAACTCCTCATCTCCAGTAGAACTCTCCAAGCCAGGCATACTGTATTTTTATTGCACTCATGCAAGAGTAATTTGTCAGGAATCCACTCTTTGTGTTGTTGGCTGTTTTGCTGTGCTTTTTTGCACCTTGCTGTTTTGTACATGGATGTTGTGTACAGAGCCGCCTGTCAAAACAGCCCACTACAAAGGTGTTCCCACATTTTTACTTTTTCTCAATAGTGCGGTTATCTCTTACACTAGTCTAATTTTTCCTACTCCTCGTCTTTTTATCATTTGTATTTGCCTTAAGCTTTTTAGGTGTAGGATAGTATACATATTAATGCCTCAAATATTGGTGAGCTTGCATGCCCTTGACTTCTTTTGCTATTAGTAATGACTTGATTTTGATATGCCATGAAAATTGCAGGGTTTTGTGTGTAACGTTAATATTGTATCTTCCTTTTCACATTTTTGTGTTTCTTTTTGGTGTTGAGATTTAGTTTCTTTCTGACGGTGTCCTGTCTTCTTTCTGTATTAGTTTCAAGGTTAGTATTTACCTTTTGTGAAACTGAGGTCAGGAACCATGGCATCGTGATTGCATAGCAGTTGTTGTTGGTAATTTTTAATGATAGAAGCAAGGTAATATAGACAGTGTTTGAACTAATTGTAAGTTGTATAGTGTACATGGTAAAATAATCTATCTTTCGTTTTATTTTGTTCATACCGACTGGACCTGCTGGCTGTTACTGGAAAGTATATGCTTGTCTAGTGGAAGATGATTGTCTAAGACTTGTAATATACTTTTAACGTCTTCCAGTTTATTTTGACTGCCACGTTTCCATACTGCGTAGTTTCTTTCGTAAAGTATAGACTTGTCTTTTGAGTGCAGATATTTTGGAGGTTACATATTTTGCAGTCAAGTTCTTTTGTTGTCTCCTTTTTATCATTCTATTTATTATTGTAACCAGTATTGTTAAAACTTCAGATTACTTTTTCATCAGTAAATATAATTATTTAGTGAGAATATGAGATTCATTTCGTAATGTCAACTACATCTCTCTCCATTCTAGAGATTCTAAACTGAATTTAAAAAAATAGCCATATGTGTAATGTAATGTTTATTAAGGTAAGGCTAGAAAGTTTAAGCTTCTACATAGGTTTACTGATAGCCACTCTTCCTGTGCTCTGTCCTGAAATGGAACATCTTTTGACAAAAGATTCTAATTTGCTTGCTGTTTTCATTCATTTGTGATGGAAGATGAAACATTAAAAATATTTACCCCTCAGTATTTTAACAAGTGTGACATCTGTCTGTCTGCATGAAAGTTGGGCATACCTTTTCACATTTTACTTTCTGTTTAAAATTTATATTCAGAATTGTTCACATGAACCACTTTATGGTGAGCAGTTTATTCCTCTTCCTGTACTGTATCCAGTTCCGAAGGTTATTTGTTTGTAGAGATACAGAGTGGAGCGAAATTCACATCTGTAACTTTTACTCAAGAGGTGCTGTAGATATCTAATATTCCCCACAAAGAAAATTTTTTCACCTCCCTCTTGGGTTTGCACATGACCAAAGATCCAGTTTCTGTAATGTAATAAGGCTGAGAGTAGCCATAGAAATTACTGTGTTGTGTTGTGTGTATGTGCATCTGTGTTTTGCATACTGTGCAATGCCCCCTTACACCAGCCCATACAAGTAACATTATTTTACTAAAGGCACAGTGTTGGCAGTATCTTCTGTTAGGTAACTATGCCATTTCTGATTTCCCAATGAAACATTATAGTGCTTAAGATAAAGATACCTCATTTCTTTTTAATGTATAGTATTTAGTACCAATACAGATGCAGAATTTAAATACCAAATATGTCTGTATTTATTTTTAGGTTGGAAAAGTTGTGGATGCACCTGAAGATTTTTACAGTAGCAGGATACCAAAGAAACAGAGAAAGAAGACAATTGTTGATGAGCTTTTGGCAGATGCAGAGTTCAAGAAATACAATAAGAGATGCTACTTAGAAATTATTGCAGAAAAGAAGAGAACACATCATAAAGCACATAAGCATGCACAACGATTAAAAAGGAAGGGGAAGAAAAAGTAGATATGTACTTGTTTGTATATCTGATGATCCCATGTAATTGCGTGTATATATAGATACAGGAATAAGCATTTTAGCATGTATTTATGTTATAATAAATTACATGTGATTTTGCAATCTTTTGACTTTGAAAACATAACATAATTTGGTTTGTTACAATGGTAAGTTACAGATGTTAATTCAAAAGAAAGAAGAGAAGTACCTTCAGAATATTTTTACAATTGTAAAAGTATGTTAACTGAAATGGAAATTACAGAAATGCATCAATGTTAAGCTCATAGTGTGTGATCATTAATAGTATTGTTTGATGCTGTCATCTGTGAAAGAGAAGGAAGTTACAGGAGACATTGAATGGAGGGAAAGAGGACAAAAGCAGCACACTATCATGGGCAAAAACAGCATTCGTCACCAAAAAAAAAAATCAACTGGTCTTAAACATAGGTTTCAGTCTGAAAAAGAAATATCTTTGAACGTAGATCTGGAGCATAGCATTATATGTTAGTCAGTCTTGCACTGTGGAGAAAACTGGAAAAGAAGAGGTTTGAAGTATTTTAGATGTAATGTTACAAAAAGTTTATGAAGATCAAGTGGATTGTTTTTGCAGAATCAGTGAGGAAGGGAATATGTGGAAAATACCAACTAGAAGAAGGGACAAGTCATAGTTAATTTGTTAAGATGTTGAGGAATGACTCCCGTGGTATGAGACAAAATTTTTTAAAGTGCAATGTTAAATGAGTTGTCATGGGAAACACGGTAAAAATTTTCCTGCGGAAGGAATATGAAGGACGGCACTTTGTTACTGTAACTAGTAGCTCTCAAATTCAATATGTAGGGTTTTTCCCCCCAACTATGTCTCTCATGATCCAAACATATAGAACTCTTTCGTGTCTGAGCTTCTTGAGTCCCATTTATTACAACCCTTTCTATTTTGTCAAACATGGGAATCTCATGTTCCAAAAACTAGTGGCGTGTCAACTTCTGCGTGTGTTCATCTACTGCTGCCCAACACTTTTTCAGTGATTAGCTGGTCGTAAATGCCTGTAGTTTTAATACGCTAATTAAAAAATGGAAATTTCTGGTTTGAAGCAACACACAAAATGAGGATAGGTAATAACTCAACAACAGAGGAATCTTATTGCTCATATGACACTTAAAAGAATATTTATTGTATGGTGAGAAATATTTATTGCACCCAGGACTATTTAAGAATGGCAGTTTCTTCCAGTAACTTGTCTATTATTATCTGCTGAAACCAAGTACATTTTTGTCACATCAGCTAAAATTTAAAAATGCAGAGGATTGTAGTTGGGGGATGGGAGGGGTGGGTATGTGTGTTCAAACACTGGATTCTGTAAGCTACATTGCCTCCTGTGTGGTGCCAAATGATGAAGCAAAACCACCTTTAATCATGTCAGCATAGTTTTGTTGTTTGCTTGGGAGAACAGAGATCTCTGTTGGAGTTATGGGATCACAAGGATTACTTCATGAAACTCAATACTAGTTGCACACAAAAATCATGCTCCTGGTATTCAGAACTCCCCCCCCCCCCTCCCCCTCTTGAGCTTGAGTCAGCAGGGATATCTTACTTCATAGAATGATTTCATTTTGGACTTAAATCCTCAAAAGAGTGGAGAAGAATACAGGTCTTTACTAGCTAGGAGATGGTGCCAGAGAGAGCATATGGCTAGAGCTAACACTTCGCAGCTCTGGTTAGTAGTCAGTGCTCCTTTCCCACCTTCCCTGTAGGTTATTTCAGGGGACATGTAGAAAGCCAGATTTGTCGTCAATAGCCTCTTCTGAGGCACAACAACCTGTATAAGGTGCTTCTGCCAGTGTCAGTTGAAGTAGGCATGACATGCTTATTTCCATAGGCTGTATCTACTGTTTTGGAAATTATGTGGTCAGGAATAGTATTCAGTTTTCCAGGAAGGAAAATTTATTTGAAAGGTCAAGGTCATGAAATGAATTTGTTCTGATAAGATGTGGAATTTTGTGCAGCCCTTCACCCTCTCTTTAATATTTTTTACAGCTATAATAGTGTGGTGGCGATTCATATTAAGATCAGCAGGTTAGTATTAGTTGCCGAGCTCGAAAGAAGTTTTGTTGATGCACTTTTTTTCAGTGCCTAATGTCTCCCACTTGGCACAGTTTGTAAACAGTGGCCATGATAAATTCAGCTTTCCTAGTTGCAATATACTTAACCAAAATACAAGGTGTTTCAAAATGAATTTACGTGTTTTTAAGGCTCTGTAGCATTTAGTACATTCAACTTACAGTTGTAAACAATACATCAAATGAAAGAGCAACCCAATCAGTTTTGTTGACAAATCTGTGCACAAAGGGAAGACTGTGGAACGACCAAGAGTGACTGAAGAACATGTTGAACGGGTGAGTCTTTCGTGCATGGCCCCAAGAAATCAGTTCGGAAGGCTAGTCATGAATTAGCAGTTCCAGTGACTTCTGTGTGGAGACTTTTAAGGAGACCCATAGAACTACATCCTTATTGGTTACAGCTGTTAAGTTCTAAAACCTACAGACTCTGGTTTACGTGCTAATTTTGCATACGAAATGTTGCTGTATGATAACAATTTTCTGGGTACCATCGTCTTCAGTGATGTATCGACATTTCACCTAAGTGAAAATGTGAGCACACATAATGTGCACATCTGGGGGTCAACAAATCCCAACTAGATGGTACATTTGCAAGAGGGGCCCCTAAATTGAATGTCTTTTTTTTTTTATTTCTGTCATATCTGGCAGAAAATTTACCGGCTTTCTTTCTTGGTGAAACAACCGTAAGTGGTGTTTCTTATTTTGATGCACTAGAACTGTGGGTATTTCTCAGCTGGAAGAAACTGAACCACAGAACTTCATTTGCCAGCAAGATGGTGCACCACCTCACTGACATAATTCAGTAAGTGATTGGGTAAACGACCACGTACCCGACTGCTGGACTGGCACAAGGGGCCTGATGTCAAGAGCTTGTTTCTCATGACCTCCACGTTCATGCACTCTTTGACGCCATGTGATTTTTACCTTTGGGTGTTTATAAAGAATCACATGCATGTGCCTCTGCTACCAACTGAACTACCCGACATTAGAAACATTGTTGTCCAACAATTACTCCAGACACACTGATAAAAGTTTGGGAAGAACTCGCCTATCGATTCAATGTGTGACAAATGGTGCTCACACTGAACACTTGTAGTAAAACCTGTTTGAGTTGCTCTTTAATTTGATGTATTATTTGTAATTGTAAAATGGATGAAACAAATGCAACAAAGTCTTAAAACTCGTATATTCATTTTGAAACACCATGTACTTCATGGGGTATTGACAGAAGTGTAATAAGGAGAAGAGCTGAACGAAACCAAAACAAACACCCAAAGAGAAATACAAACATGCTTAATGTATTTGAAAATAAAATTAAGCTTGTTGATTTAATGAAAGATCTTGAGAAATGTTGATCTACACAAAATCAGTAAATGGATCAGTCATCTGGATACTGATCATATAGTCCTCTAAATGAAGAATGGAACAGAGAAGGAGAAATACTCAATTTGGTCTCCTGAAATTGTGCCACTGTGAAGTATCACGATACAGCTCCTCCTTTCAGTCATCATATACTGTAAATGCTAAAATGACAGACATTGAAGTAATTGATAGATGAACAGAAAATCAGCTAAACCACTACAGAATGAGGAAAATTGGATGTGGCAGTAAAGCTGTATTGTCCTATGTGAAAAATCTTGGTTTCCTTCTAGAAGCAGATTCTGTAGGTCATTACAGCAATGAAATGTTCAAAACCATTGAGAAAAGGTGCAGGTCATTCTTGTTTTCAAGGAGGACTTTCAGGCATGCACATATCACTAATGACAGTGCTTAATATCTAAAATTTTAGGTACCAGAATGTTTCTCCTCAATCATACAACCCCTCCACCAGCCATAAAGACCACAAGTTTCAATTTTTGAATACTGTTCTGAAATACGATTAAAAAAAAAAAAAATTCCTTATAATCAAAACTATAAAACCACAAGATTTTAGACAAACAACAGGTGCTGCCATTTGTCCCCTTAACAGTGTCACTTTGCTCACTAGTTCTGCTCAATACATATCGACACAAATCGGTAGTCTTCATGATTGATATCATGTTTTCAACTTCTACCACCCAGAACGTTCAAACAGTTGCATTGTAGCTGTTCAGTGACTGTGTGTCCAGTATTAATTAGTAAAGAATTTAGTGATGAATGAAGAAGATATTCCCAGCCCGTCAGGGTCACATGCAATTCTGAGTCCCCGAAGAGTTAGGAAAAACAAAACATGATGTGATATGAGGTAAAGAGCTAGAGGTTTAGTAAAGGCTTTAAATGTCATTGTCTTCTACCCACTGAATTCTATTAAAACAATTTATTTAACTTAATATTCATTGCTTCAAATAAGCTACATATTTGAACACACAGATTCCTGAAAACATCTTCTCAAAAAGTTAGTTCCTTGAGCAATTTGTACGATAACAACTGACCTGTGCACGGCGCCTGAGTTGTTAGCAATGCTGCTCACCCTTCGGCTGCCATGATCTTCCTCCTCTTGTTCCCAGCTCGTGTGACACAGGTTGTGTGCGCACAGGTAATAAATAAGCTTAGAAATGTAAGATGTAACACACTATGACTTTTTTATACTTTTGTAATTTAACCACAACAGAACAACATTTTCTTGTTGCGAGCCCCTAAAATATTTAGTTAAGCAGATATATTATCAAAAACAACTGCACAAGAGAGAAAATGAATAGGCTTATACCAATTTGAAAGTGGAAAAGGAGCAAGGTGGTGGAAATTATGTGTAAATAAATAAATATCTGACTGGCAATATGTGTGTATTTTTAGCTCGTAAATTAAATTAGCTGCTTCTGTGTTACTAGCCAACTTTGGAACAGAGCTAAACTTATTTTGGTTATACTGTAGATCTCTCAGTCATAAACAAAGGACAGTGGACTCCAAGGATACTAATACGTGCTTATTATGTAACGATCCCAATTTATCTTGGGAATACTTCTATCTCTTTCTCTCCCCGTCTCCACCATGCCCTTGCCGATTGCATCACGATCACCCATTGTCAAGTTCACTGGTGTCAGTGCAGTGGCAAATTGTTGGAGCTCATGACACTGTGGGGTATTTGGTGAATGGACTGGCCTGCCTGTGCCTTTGACTTAAATCCCATTGAGCATATGGTGGTGGCATTGTGGAGACGTATTGCAGCACCTCCACATGCACCAATGACCACCCAGCAGTTGTCAACTGCACTGGTGCAGGAATAGAATGACCTACCACAAGATTTCATTACCAAACTCGTGGCCAATATGTATCGCAGTGTGTCGTGACCACACACCCTATTAAGAACCATGTCCTGTCATAAATAGCTATGACTTCAGTGTAATTATTGTCTTTGAATAACAGTGTCATTTTTGTTTGTCTCATTGGGTATTTCTTTCAGTTACTTTCTCTATTATACTGTAGCAGTTCTTTGTATGCACAGTCCAAGTTTAATCCAGCTATGTTACTTGGCAGTGACACATCATGTGGCAGTTACTTTTGTCCTTAAGTTTTGCTCACACACACACACACACACACACACACACACACACACACACACTGATGTGATGGAAGAAGACCAGCAAATGATGGGCAGATGATACAGAGGCTGGCTATGACCCTCAGTCAGTGTAATTTATTGTGTATAAATAGGTAAAATGACTCTTATATTGTTAGATTTCCAAATTGTTGATCAGTCACTACAAAAAGTAACAACTGTAATATATTTCCAAAGTAACCTGAAGAGGAGTCACCACAAAGAACCAACTGTGAGAAAAGGGAACATCAGACAGAGTTTTACTGGAAGAAGCCTTAAGAAAGGTAACTCACCCACGCATAAAACCCTCATTAGGAATATTATTGAGTGTTGCTTGTCACTGTGGTCCTTATCAATTATGATTAACATGGCAGATGAAGGAGCTAGAATGACAGAAGCAAACTTTTTTCATGGGTTTGTATAGTAAGCACAAGAGCATAATGGATGCTCAAGACTCCTGTTGCAGATACCAGAAGAGAGGTGTTGTATCACTTACTGGAGCCATAGGGTAAGAGAGGGTAGAAATGATTGACTGATTCACAGTTACATTAACACATCACACATTTATTAATATTCTCACAATTTTAAAAAGTTTACAACCTGTGCTGTATACAACAGTTGTTCTTAAAATTCACTCACAGGCCAAACAAACAGCAAATTAATAAAGCTGAACCATAATAATTATGCAGTACAGAAAAACAGAAGTAAGCAAACTTTCAATATTGCTAAAAAAAAAAAAAAACTAAACCAGACAACTACTCTGGGACCCAACAGAACTAAAGAGATATAAATTTACTTATTTTTCCTTAATGGGGGTAGATGAAACACTGCAAAGGTAACAATAAGTTTTACAGAGCTCTTCAGAATTAACTCACAGATAAACATTTGGAATGGCTTGTTATAGCATCCACAAGTGAATAGAGAGCAGAAGTAATATTTGGAACAGTTTCTTCCCTTCTTGTGTAACTTGCTTAGGTTCGAGGTGCCGTGGCGTTACATCCAGTATATATAATCAAGCTTTGACTTCCTTCACATGACATTTAGAATATAATGTTTCATAGTGTACCTACAAATAAGCACTACAAAGTTTCACTGATGGATACACCCTGGACAAGTGTTTTACGGACTAAGAAATAAGCAAGCCTACACTTTGCAAGTTTTAATGTAATACCTATAGTACCACATGCAGAAGGTGAATAGTTTAAATGAAACATGCCTGTGTAATAAAGCATGTACATGAAAGTGTTGGATCTCCACAGCTCACATAGCATGTAAAACATATACGAATAGTTATGTAAAAATATTACAGTACACCATAAGGAGGGAAAATGATTAAATGGTGACACAACCATCAGTACACAGAACTTGGAGGAACTGAATGTCTGACACAGTCCCGATACACAATTTCTATGAGTCTGGCTTATTCAAATCCATAACTGCACAGTGCATTTGTACCAAGCATACACAAAGACAGTCCTCCATGCGATAGATCACAGTCCCTTCCACTTGCGCACAGCCAAGTACATGCACGCAGTCTAACCATGACGGGCGTTTTGTCACAGCCAGCAACAACTTCCTGCTCATTCATAGTACTCATTCCATCTCGCAGTTGCTGTCTTCCTTCTGCACTGTACTTGTGCAGATAGACTCTTCTTTCTCTCAGAGAGAGCACAAGCAGTGTCAATAGGCAGTATGGCCAACACAGAATACAGTTTGGGAGTTGCCAACCTAGGCCATAGTGCCGAAAATAGCACAGTCTTTATCGCCACTTTTATGTCTTCTACTGAAACGAAAGTGTAATCTGTAAACGAAGCTTATCACTGAATAACTGCCAATAACGATAACAGAAAAATATCCAAAGCTGGATTGGTATCTGATTAGGAGCTAGGCATAACAGGTAATAACTCATAATACAGGATTGAGCTCACTGTCACTTGCTTGGCCCCAGCAAGGTTCATATGATATGTTGTGTGTGCATCTGTCATCATATGTCAGTCGCAAGATGCAGCATTTTTGAGCTGTTATCAATACCCTACGTTGGCAGAGATACCGTATTTCCGTCAACTTTATTTAACCAACACTGTGCAGGTCCCTTACAACAATTCCCCACAAGCACAAACTTGCCTCAAAAGCCTACGATCCCCTGTTGAAAGAAAACTTGCGATTCCTCCCATTCAGTGAGTTACTTAAGCAAAATTCTGCCACTGCACTGGTTTCGGCTGTGCTTATATTTACTGAGAGCCACATTCGGCAGCTCTGGAGCTCCCATTGTTGTTTAACGACGGGCTACTATTCCCACCCATACCCACCTATTATGTCCTCTGTTAGAATTTTGTCTGAAATCCCATTCCAGATGCCCTCTTCACCCACATCTCTTACAGTGTGTATGTGATCAGGTCGTCCACACCTTTAACATGCAACTTCCACAGTGAAAATTCCCTTTCTTTGCGTCTATCTTTTCTAATGCTATAGCAGTTGCTGTGGCTTCAGCTAAGTTCTTGGGGAACACTGGCCCTACTTTTTGTGACACATTGGGTGGCAATCTCTAGAAACGTACATCTGATGCCCTCTGTTCTGCCTCTTGCAGGAGGGTCCTACTGGTATCATCGTCGTCCATCAGTTCATTGACATTTAGCTTTCTAATCCCGTCCACAAAGTTTTCAACACACTCCCTTCGTTTTTGTGACTCACTGTTCAACTGTTACCCATAATACTTACAGCTGTTTTTTTCTTCTGTATCACTGTACCAAGCCAACCCGCAGAATGTCAGTTATTAGTGTACTCCAGAACTCCTTGTGATACATTTAGCAAGCCCTAGCGTCTTCTACCAAACGTAATTTGACTGTAGATGGTGATTCAGATGCCCCTACCGATGTCGTTTCATTGAACCCATTAAGTCTACCCTTCAAAAACCATGCGTGAGATTTTCATGTCTCTCGCTCACTATGCACAAACTACACTGAAGGCATGCATATTCAAATACAGTGATATGTAAACAGGCAGAATACGGCGGTGCGGTCGACAAAGCCTGCGAAGACAACAAGTGCCTAGCGCAGTTGTCAGAGCAGTTACTGCTGCTACAATGGCAGATTATCAAGATTAAAGTGAGTTTGAATGTGGTGTTGTAGTCGACGCACGAGCGATGTGACACAGCATCCCCGAGGTGGCAATGAAGTGGGGATTTTCCCGTGTGACCATTTCACGAGTGTATCGTGAATATCAGGAATCCGGTAAAACATCAATCTCTAACATCGCTGCGTCAGGAAATAGATCCTGCAAGAATGGGACCAACGACGAGTGAAGAGAATCGTTCAACGTGACAGAAGTGCAACCCTTTCGGAAATTGCTGCAGTTTCAATGCTGGGCCATCAACAACTGTCAGCATGTGAACCTCTCAACGAAACATTATTGATATGGGTTTTTGGAGCCGAAGACCCTTGATGACTGCACGACACAAAGCTTTACGCCTTGCCTGGGCCCAACATCGAAATTAGACTGTTGGTGACTGGAAAGATTTCGCCTGGTCGGACGAGTCTCGTTTCAAATTGAATCGAGCGGATGGACGTGTACGGGTATGGAGGCTCATGAATCCATGCATGCCAGCAGGGGACTGCTCAAGCTAGTGGAGGCTCTGTAATGGTGTGGACATGTGAAGTTGGAGTGATATGGGATCCTTGATACGTCTAGATACGACTCTGACAGGTGACACGTATGCAAGCATCCTTTCTAATCACCTGAATCCATTCATGTCCATTGTGCATTTCGACGGACTTGGGCTATTCCAGCAGGACAATGCGACGACACCCCGCACGTCCAGAATTGCTACAGAGTGGCTCCAGGAATACTCTTCTGAGATTAAACACTTCCGCTGGCCACCAAACTCCCCAGACACGAAAATTATTGAGCATATAAAGGATGTCTTGCATAGTGCTGTTCAGAAGAGATCTCCACCCACTCGTACCCTTACGGATTTATGGACAGCCCTGCAGGATTCAAGGTGTAAATTCTCTCCAGCACTACCACATTGTGTTGCGGCACTTCTGCATGCTTATGGGGGCCTACACGATATTAGACGGTTGTACCAGTTTCTTTGGCTCTTCAGTATATTAGTCCTACAGAAAAAATAAACTGGATGTTTTTGTAGGAAATTTAACTAGTTAAATTTTGTACTGGGATACGTTTTTGCTGGAGACCACGGTTTTCGAATTATCTGAGAAAATCATACAAAGGTAACCTTCAAATGCACCCTCACTCCCACACACAGCACCCACCGGTCAAGATTTCTACTATATTGTTCGTGACATTCCCTCCTACCACTGTACAAAAATTTCCAACTACACGGACTATTCCCGATATTCGATGTTTAGTCACAAGGCTGACGAATACAACGATTATTTTGTCCTGTTAAAATTTACAGAACTGCTAGGCAAAATTTCCACAAATTTTACAATTTATAAGTGCTCGACTAAGCCGGTTGCATAATAATGCCAGTCAATGATGACTAAAAAAGGTCGAATACCGGGAATGGTTCGTGAAGTCGTATTTTGTACAGTGCTGGGAGGGGGTGTCATGAACAAACAACATACTGGGAATCCTGACCAGTTGGGGCTGAGTGTGGTACTGGGAGTGCGTTTGAAGGTCACTTTTGTATGTTTTTCTTGAATAACTGGAAAACTACGGCCCCCAGTGAAAACAAATTCCAGTGCAAAATTTAATACATTAAATTTCCAACAGAAAAGTTCTGTTCAATTTTTTCTGTAGGACTAATAGTTCTCGCGTAGCGAGCGGGAGAATATGAAAATCTGGCACATGGTTTTTGAAGGCCAAGTGTAACATTGTAGGTTGCAGGGAACGACATCGGTAGGGGCAGCTGAATCACACTGTACGTTAAAGTTGTTCTTTTGACCAACACCACAACTTTGTAGCTGGTAACTGATTGTCCATGAACACTAACACGTCGTCTCATGCCTTACTTGAAAAGAAAAGAAAAAAAGAATACAGTAGCAATAGTAGACTACGGACGTAACGGACAGGGGTTGATCTCTCCTCTGCTTTCTCAACACATCCACTGCACTTGTGCAATTACGTACTTTGTACCTACGTTTTTAATAGACGACTCTATAGTGTCTGAACCGTCTCTGCAGTGGTAACTTTCTCTACCGCTGGTTTAATAATTGCAAAGTCAGTGTCCGAAATAAAAGGAAAAACTCAAAAGGAAAGGAAGCAACATCGACACTGCAAGCGTATATCTTGTCACTGTACACACCTAATTTTTAGATCCGAATGTTGACGATGTGTATTCTTCACATCCCATGAAGTAACAACCAGGCCTCCTATTCAGGTGATTAGGCACTGCTTGGTCAACGCTATCACCTGCAAAACAGTTCATTTTCACGGATCATGTTGGGGTGATGTGGTAGATCGTTGCTCCATGATGTTGCTCGTAGGTACTGATCTTCTGACAGCAGTGTTACAGTAGACTGATCCCATTGTGCAGAGTGGCCATTCCTGACGGCGATGATGCTACGTGCGGGAATCTGTGAGATGAATTATCCAGTACTACAGCGAATGCAAAGTTAAGAATGCTTTCTTAAAAGAAACATTTTTATCGTTGTTGCTTCACATACAGCACTGCAGTAATAGTATCCCATAAGCTAGACGAGGCCAGTAGGCAACAGATGACATATAATGAGACACCAGATGCTTTGGCAGCGCAGTGGTAGCGGGCAGCAACTGCGCTTGCTGATGCAAGTCGCGTATCATCTGTGCGGCGCAGCCAGGCTTGGTGGTAGGACTAGCATACACTGTACCTGGCCCAAGTTGGCTAGAAGGAATTTGCAGGCATCTTACGTTGAACCCGGGACCATCGAAGATCTGTAGGATTCAGGTTACCTTCCATTCAGAAAGCTGTTACATTCAGTGACTGTTATATTGACTTGTAAATTATAGATTTTAGCGATCACTCGTCCTTTTTAAATTTTATTGGCAGATCTAGATTTCAGCTAGAAGCTAGCCGTTCTCAATGCACTATTATTTTTGCTCAATGCACACAATGCATGTTGGTCGGGTTTCATCCATAGTTCATTGAATATTCCCCACCATGTTATAGTTCTGGATGGAGATTTTAATTTGCCGGATATAGACTGGGAGACTCAAACGTTAATAACGGGTGGCAGGGACAAAGAATCCAGTGAAATTTTTTAAAGTGCTTTATCTGAAAACTACCTTGAGCAGTTAAACAGAGAACCGACTCGGGGCAATAACATGTTAGACTTTCTGGTGACAAACAGCCCCGAACTATTTGAAACAGTTAACGCAGAACAGGGAATAAGCGATCATGAAGGGGTTACTGCATCGATGATTTCAGCCGTAAATAGAAATATTAAAAAAGGTAGGAAGATTTTTCAGTTTAGCTAAAGTGACAAAAAGCAGATTACAGAGTACTGACGGCTCAGCACAAAAGTTGTGTCTCAAGTACAGATAGTGTTGAGGATCAGTGGACAAAGTTTAAACCATCGTATAATATGCGTTAGATGAGTATGTGCCAAGCAAGATCGTAAGAGATGGAAAAGAGCCACCGTGGTACAACAACCGAGTTAGAAAACTGCTGCGGAAGCAAAGGGAACTTCACAGAAAACAAAGCCAAAGCCTTGCAGACAAACAAAAATTCCGCGAAGCGAAATGTAGTGTGAGGAGGGCTATGCGAGAGGCGTTCAATGAATTCGAAAGTAAAGTTCTATGTACTGACTTGGCACAAAATCCAAAGAAATTTTGGTCTTATATCAAAGCGGTAGGTGGATCAAAACAAAATGTCCAGACACTCTGTGACGAAAATAGTACCGAAACAGAGGATGACAGACTAAAGGCCGAAATACTAAATGTCTTTTTCCAAAGCTGTTTTACAGAGGAAGACTGCACTGTAGTTCCTTCTCTAGATTGTCGCACAGATGACAAAATGGTAGATATCGAAATAGACGACAGAGGGATAGAGAAACAATTAAAATCGCTCAAAAGAGGAAAGGCCGTTGGACCTGATGGGATACCAGTTCGATTTTACACAAAGTACGCGAAGGAACTTGCCCCCCTTCCTACAGCGGTGTACCGTAGGTCTCTAGAAAAGCGTAGCGTTCCAAAGGATTGGAAAAGGGCGCAGGTCATCCCCGTTTTCAAAAAGGGACGTCGAACAGAAGTGCAGAACTATAGACCTATATCTCTAACGTCGATCAGTTGTAGAATTTTGTAACACATATTATGTTCGAGTATAATGACTTTCCTGGAGACTAGAAATCTACTCTGTAGGAATCAGCATGGGTTTCGAAAAAGACGGTCGTGTGAAACCCAGCTCGCGCTATTCGTCCACTAGACTCAGAGGGCCATAGACACGGGTTCACAGGTACATGCCGTGTTTCTTGACTTCCGCAAGGCGTTCGATACAGTTCCCCACAGTCGTTTAATGAACAAAGTAAGAGCATATGGACTATCAGACCAATTGTGTGATTGGATTGAAGAG
The DNA here is from genome assembly GCF_021461385.2 of Schistocerca piceifrons. Lineage (NCBI taxonomy): Eukaryota > Metazoa > Arthropoda > Insecta > Orthoptera > Acrididae > Schistocerca > Schistocerca piceifrons. The sequence continues at coordinate 383,710,683 of NC_060141.1, forward strand.
TTCCTAGATAACAGAACGCAGCGTGTCATTCTCAATGGAGAGAAGTCTTCCGAAGTAAGAGTGATTTCAGGTGTGCCGCAGGGGAGTGTCATAGGACCCTTGCTATTCACAATATACATAAATGACCTTGTGGATGACATCGGAAGTACACTGAGGCTTTTTGCAGATGATGCTGTGGTGTATCGACAGGTTGTAACAATGGAAAATTGTACTGAAATGCAGGAGGATCTGCAGCGAATTGACTCATGGTGCAGGGAATGGCAATTCAATCTCAATGTAGAAAAGTGTAATGTGCTGCGAATACATAGAAAGATAGATCCCTTATCATTTAGCTACGAAATAGCAGGTCAGCAACTGGAAGCAGTTAATTCCATAAATTATTTGGGAATACGCATTAGGAGTGATTTAAAATGGAATGATCATATAAAGTTGATCGTCGGTAAAGCAGATGCCAGACTGAGATTCATTGGAAGAATCCTAAGGAAATGCAATCCGAAAACAAAGGAAGTTGGTTACAGTACGCTTGCTCGCCCACTGCTTGAATACCGCTCAGCAGTGTGGGATCCGTACCAGATAGGGTTGATAGAAGAGATAGGATCCAACGGAGAGCAGCGCGCTTCGTTACAGGATCATTTAGTAATCGCGAAAGCGTTACGGAGATGATAGATAAACTCCAGTGGAAGACTCTGCAGGAGAGACGCTCAGTAGCTCGGTACGGGCTTTTGTTAAAGTTTCGAGAACATACCTTCACCGAAGAGTCAAGCAGTATATTGCTCCCTCCTACGTATATCTCGCGAAGAGACCATGAGGATAAAATCAGAGAGATTAGAGCCCACACAGAAGCATACCGACAATCCTTCTTTCCACGAACAATACGAGACTGGAATAGAAGGGAGAACCGATAGAGGTACTCAGGGTATCCTCCGCCACACACCGTCAGGTGGCTTGCGGAGTATGGATGTGGATGTAGATGCAGAACTGTGGCTGAAGCCCGACCAACAGGCAATACATGCATTGAGCAAAATAATAGTGCAGTGAGAACGGCTAGCTTCTAACTGAAATCTAGATCTGTCAATAAAATTTAAAAAGGACGACTGATCGCTGAAATCTGTAATTTTCAAATCTGTAGGATTGTCAGATTATGGCACCCTTGGAAAGCTTCACCTCGGTGGATGCAGTTTGTTGTCCAGAATCTTCAGGGTAAGCTGGTGGCTCATAGTTCGGTGTCTCTGCCTAGTTGGTAATGCTGCTTGGTGAGGCTGGAGTATCTTAGCTGCACATTCGACTGGTGTGGGGACTGCAGTGGTCGAATGCACGGATCCAAAGAAACGCTGCCACTGGCTGAGATGGGCGCATGTACACTGAGGTGTCACAGGTCATGGGATACGTTTTAATGTCGCGTGAAATCTCTAATTTCCCAGCCGAGCACAGCAGCTCAACATGGCATGGATTCAGGTCGTTGGAAGCCCCCTGCAGAAATTTGTACATGGACTGACTTCTCGATTATTTCCTGTAAATGTTCGATGGAATTCATGTCAGACGATCTGTGTGGTCAGATCATTTGCTCCAATTGTCCAGAATGCTCTTCAAACCAGTTGTGAGCAATTGTGGCCAACATGAAATCCATGAATGGCTGCAGATGGTCACTGATTATCCGAACATAGCCACTTCCAGTCAATGATTGGTTCAGCTGGGCCAGAGGACCCAGTCCATGCCATGTGAACACAGCCCACACCATTATGGAGCCACCAACAGCTTGCACAGTGCCTCGTCGACATCTTGGGTCCGTGACACTGCGTGGTCTCTGCTTCATTCGAACTCTACCATCAGCTTTAACCAAGTGAAATCCGGACTCACGTGACCAGGCCACGGTTTTCGAGTACTCTAGGATTCAACCTACGTGGTCACAAGCCCAGAAAGGTGCTGCGGGCAATGTCGTGCTTTCAGCAAAGGCACTCGCGTCGGTCGTCTGCTGCCATAGCCCACTGACGCCAAATTTCGCCGCACTGTCCTTACAGATATGTTCATAGTAAGTCCCACATTGATCTCTGCGGTTATTTCACGCTGTGTTGCTTATCTGTTAACACTGACAAGTCTACTCCACGCCACTGCTCTCAGTCATTAAGTGAAGGCTGTCGGCCACTGCGTTGTCCTTGGTGAGAGGTAATACCTGAAATCTGGTATTCTCGGCACACTTTTGATGCTGTGGCTCTCGGAATATTGAATTCATTAAGGATTTCCGAAATGGAGTGTCCCATACTTCTAGTTCAAAATTCTGTTCCGCATTCAGAGGCTGTTAATTCTCATTGTTTTGCCATAATCGCTTCGGAAACCTTTTCACATGAATCATCTGAGTACAAATGATAGCTATCCCATATCTTTTGCCAGCTCAATGTTCATCGGTGGCTGCCCCGCATACGCGGTGTTGGCTTGCCTAAAGGTAATGCCGCAACATTATGAACCAGTCACGTGCCGCTGTCGATACAGTGCAAATTGGCGCAATAAAACTTGGCATTTCAATTTGGTGTGCTGGAAGTGGACATTAGCGACCGCTGCATCCCACAAACACAACTATTCTCACAGAGTAGACAGCGCATAAAACAAACACGTGTCAGGGTTCTTTGAAAACACGTATGGTACACGAAGGCAGCGATCTTTTACTTTTTTGTTGTTGTTGAGACTGAATCGCGTTCCTACGAATTACAAAGTACTTCTATACAATACTGCTGCAATTAGTATCGTTCCCGAAGCTTGGTACGGAGCAGAAACAAGCCAGTTCTGGCCAACATTCACCGATACCTCAACTCCAAGCATCTGCCACGAAAAGGGCCAAGTTATAGTGCGATTATGAGTGTAATTCGCATCCGTTATCGATCGCTACATTTTACTCTCCTTATGCATTTGAGAATAAAAGCTTTCAAAAATGATGTCATCGTAAAGTTAAAGTGCTAACGTAGCAGTGACGGGAAACAAACTGTTTACATTCAAAATGACAATGGCTGTTAGTTACGATAACGTAGAAGCATTACAGAGCGTAATGACATACCAACACTGAGTTCAACTACCAAAGATTCACAAGCTTGTATTTCTGTATATTTCAAATGACTCATTTGGAAAAAAAACCTTCGTCTTGTTGTCATATACACCGAAGAGCTAAAGAAGACTGGCACACCTGCCCAATATCGTGTAGCGCCTCCGCGAGCACGCAGAATGCCGCGACACAACGTGGCATGGACTAGAATAATGTCTGAAGTAGTGCTGGAGGGAACTGACACCGTGTATTCTGCAGGGCTGTCCATAAATCCGTAAGAGTATGAGGGGATGGAAAACAGCACGTTGCAAGGCATCCCAGATATGCTCAATAATAATCAAGTCTGGAGAATTAGGTGGCCAACGGAACTCAGAAGAGTGTTCCTGGAGCCACTGTGAAGGACTTCTGGACGTGTAGGGTGTCGCATTGTGCTGCTGGAATTGCCAAAGTCCGTCGGAAGGCACAATGGCCATGAATGGATGCAGGTGATCAGACAGGATGCTTACGTACGTGGACGCGCGTGGTAGCCGCGCGGTCTTGGGCGCCTGGTCACGGTTTGTGCGGCTCCCCCAGTCGGTGGTTTGAGTCTTCCGTCGGGGATGTGTGTGTGTGTGTGTGTGTGTGTGTGTGTGTGTGTGTGTGTGTGTGTTGTCCTTAGCGTAAGTTTGCTTAAATTAGATTAAGTAGTGTGTAAGCCTAGAGACCGATGACGTCAGCAGTTTGGTCCCATAGGAACTTCCCACGAATTTCCAAAAAACCACGTACGTGTCGCCTATCACAGTGGTATTTAGACGTGTCAGGGGTCCCATATCACTCCAACTGCACACGCCCCACACCATTACAGAGCCTCCATGGATTCATGAGGTTGTCTCCATAACTGTACACGACCATCCGCTCGATACAATTTCAAACGGGACTCGTCCGACCAGGCAACATGGTTCCAGTTATCAACAGTTGACGGGCCCCGGCGAGGCGTAGAGCTTTGTGTCGTGCAGTTATCAAGGGTACACGAGTGGGCCTACGGCTCCGAAAGCCCATATCGATGATGTTTCGTTGAATGGTTCGCATGCTGACACTTTTTGATGGCCTAATATTGAAAGCTGCAGCAAATTGCGAAAGGGTTACACTTCCGTCACGTTGAACGACTCTCTTCAGTCGTCGTTGGTCCCGTTCTTGCGAGATCTTTTCCCGGCCGCAGCGATGTGGGCATTTGATGTTTTGCCGGATTCCTGATATTCACGATACACTCCTGAAACGGTCGTACGGGAAAATCCCCACTTCATCGCCACCTCAGAGATGCTGTATCCCATCGCTCTTGTGCCGACTATAACACCACGTTCAAACTCGCTTAAATCTTCATAACCTGCCATTGTAGCAGCAGTAACCGATCTAGCAAGTGCGCCTGCTCCAGATCCTTGTTGTATATAAGGAGGACGAGGATACTGGCGTTTAACATCCCGTCGACAACGAGGTCATTAGAGACGGAGCACAAGCTCGTTTTAGGGAAGGATGGGGAAGGAAGTCGGCCGTACTCTTTCAAAGGAACCATCCCGGCATTTGCCTGGAGTGATCTAGGGAAAACACGGAAAACCTAAATCAGGATGGTCGGACGCGGGATTGAACCGTCGTCCTCCCGAATGCGAGTCCAGTGTGCTAACCACTGCGCCACCTCGCTCGGTCTTGTTGTATATAGGCGTTGCCGACCACAGCGCCATATTCTGCGTGTTTACATACCTGTACCTATGTATTTGAATACGCAGACCTGTACCAGTTTCTTTGGCGCTTCAGTGTAAATATAGTATTTCTCCAGTTGTTGTTGCTGACTCAAATTCACTTGCTTGTGCATAATACAATCTTATCTAAGTTTCTAACAGCAAAGAGGAATACTAACGTAGTGGAAGACTACCATGGGATAATGTTAATAGTGTACTTGCGTGAGGAAAAATGTTGTCTGGTACATGCTAATGTTCGATTTCTATGATTTATGGTGTAATGAGTACTGTCGTGTTTATTTGCTGGCATGAACTGAAGTCACCCATTACGGTTTCATCCTGGGACAGTTCTGCTGGAAATCTTAAGAAGGCAGAGTATACGGAGAAAGCAAGCCCAGGAAGCGAACAAATTCGCCGCAAACACAAAATGTTTTGGATGTTGGATGATCAAAGTGCAGAAAGAAATGCTAGTTTCTGTTTGGAGAAGTAGTTAAGGGCATTATCAAAGTGCTTCATACTCTGTTCTCAATAGTATCAGGAATGGTCTCATATCTCAAAGAGGAATCTGAAACATTTAGCTCTGGGCACTAGCAAGTAGAGGAATCCCTCTCCCGGATGATGCCCTCTCTCCCTCTATTTATCCCTCCTATCAACTCTGATCCTCATCCCCCCTCCTTTCCTCCATCCTTTTCTTGGGCTCCCTCTCCCCCCCTTCCATCCTCCTTTTTCCCCACCTACCCTCTCTCTGCCCCCCTTCTCTCCCCCGAGTCCTTTTGCATTTCCCTCATCTGCCTTTTCCCATTCCCTCTCGCGTCTGCCCTGCCCCTCCCCTCCTTATGAGTCCTCTCCCTCCTTTGGTCCCCCCCCTTTTCGTTTTTCCTCTCCTCCCTCCTTGTTTTCCCCCTCATCTGTCCAGGTCCACCCCCCCCCCATCTGCCCTAGGGTATTGTGCGTCCTCTTTGTGCTGACATTGTAGTGCTGTGTTTACAGTGAGTGTTCAGTGTTGTGTGTCTTTTCCGAAGTGTTGCGAACGGCCATCGTACTGTCGCTGGGTGTGATTTTATATCTCTTGCGAACAGAAACCAGACTGTCGCCGTGTTTTTTAATTGTCTGTCTACTATGTTACCTGTCTGCATCCTGTGTATTTTATTCGCTTTGCCAACCCTTTGCTTTATGTTTTAAATTTCCACAAATTTCCGCCGTTTTACAATTTAATTCCCCGTTTTATCGCCTGCTTTTATTCTTTCTTAACTTCTCCTTACGTTTTAAAAAAGTCTGTAGGCTGCAGAGCAGCATAATTTGCTGTTGCCAGCCCGCCCCCTTCGGGGGGAATCGAAATACAATAAAGGAAAAAAAAGGTAGAGGAACAGTTTAGAAGAACAGTTGACCAAGCACTGAATAGATTTGTGTACCAAGAAGAATAGCTTGTTATGGGAGGGACCCTTCATGGTGTACAGTCTCTGTTAAGGAACTTCTAAGGTAACGACTGCTGCACACACGTGGAACACAAAGCATGTGAGTGTAGATAGTATATTTCGCTGACAAAACGACAAAGTGTGAAGCCTTCAACGATTAATTACCGTAGCATGACGTTATCGAAAGACCTCCCACAAAAACCAAAGATATTTTGGTTACATACAAAGGCTGTCATTGATATCAAGTTTAATATCTAGACGTGAATTACACAGGAACTGAAATTGAGGATATGAAAGTAAAAACAGATATGCCGAAAATTTTCAAAAGTATCTTCATGAACGAAAATCTAAGAGTGCTACCACAACTTAGTTCCCACATCTCTGCAAAAATTAGCAATATAGATTTTAGTATTAGTGGCACTGGGAAACAGCTAAAGATGAACAAAGCTCCAGGGCTGCTGAGACAGCCCCTCTTTTAGCTATAACACACCATAGATGCAGAGGGCAAAAAACTTTGCGCACAAACTGGAACAAAGTACCGGCCAAACACATCTGCAAGGAAGGTAGCAGAAGCAGTCAACAAAATTACTGAATTACTGTTCAATACCATTGAAATCTATCTGTTATAGAATCTTAGAACATATTCTGTGTTCAAACATACTGAAGTACATTGGTGTGACGACAGTCGTGGGACAGCGAATGCACATATCCTGATGGCGGTAGCATCGCGTAGACAAGAAATAAAAGGGCAGTGCATTGGCGGATCTGTCATTTGTACTCAGGTGATTCACGTGAAAAGTTTCCTGACGTGATTATGGCTGCACGCTGGGAATTAACAGACATTGAACGCGGAATAGTAGTTGGAGCTAGATGCATTAGACATTCCATTTCGGATATCTTTAGCGAATCAGTATTTAAAGATTCACTGTATCAAGAGTGTACCGAGAATACAAAATTTCAGGCATTACCTTTCACCACGGAAAACGCAGTGGTCGACGAGCTTCGCTTAACGAGCGGGAGCAGTGGTGTTTGCGTAGAGATGTCAATGTTAACAGACAAGCAACACAGCGTGAAATAACCGCAGAAATATTGACGTACGGCGAGCTTATCCGTTTGTACTGTGCTTCGAAATTTGGCGTTAAAGGGCTGAGGCATCTGAGGGCCGACGCAAGTGGCTTTGCTAACAGCACGACATTGACTGCCGCGCCTCTCCTGGGTTCAAAAAATGGTTCAAATGGCTCTGAGCACTATGGGACTTAACATCTATGGTCATCATCAGTCCCCTAGAACTTAGAACTACTGAAACCTAACTAACCTAAGGACATCACACAACACCCAGTCATCGCCTCTCCTGGGCTCCAGTCCGTATGGACTGGACCCAAGACGACTGAAAACCCATGGCCTGGTTAGATAAGTTCCGGTTTCAGTTGATGAGATCTGATGACAGTGTTCGAGTGTGGCTCAGACCCAATGAACCCACAGACCCAAGTTGTCAACAAGGCATTGTGCAAGCAGGTGGTGTCTCCATAACGGCGTGGGCTGTGTTTACGTGGAATGGACTGAGTCCTCTGGTCCAAGTGAACCGAACACTGATTAGAAAAGGTTACGTTCGGTTGCTTGGAGACCATTTGGAGCCTTCATGGAACATTTGGAGCCATTCATGGACTTCATGTAATGATTGAAAATGCGCCATTTCATCAGGCCTCAGTTGTACACGATTGGTTCGAAGAACATTCTGGGCTGTTCTAGCGAATGATTTGGCCACCCAAATTTCCCGACATGAATCTCATCGAACAGTTATGGGACATAATCGAGAGGCCAGCTCGTGCACAGAATCCTGCGTCGGCATTGCTTTCGCAGTTACGGACGACTATAGAGTCAGCATGGTTCAAAACTTTTGTAAGGGACTTCCAATGACTTGCTGATTCCATGCCACGTCGAGTTTCTGCACTACGCCGGGCAAAAGGAAGTCCGACACGATATTAGAAGGTATTCCGTGACTTCTGTCACTTTACCGTATGTTGAACAGGACGACCTCCACCTGGCCAACTTTTCCATTATTTCCCTAAATCGCCCCATGAAAATGACAGAATAGTTACCCTGGAAAAGGCGCAGCCAATTTTCTTCCCCCATACTTTTGTAATCCGAGATTGTGCTCCGTCTCTAAAGACCACATTGTCGAAGAAGGGTTGAAAAATCTTCCTTACTTGCTACCTAGCCATTCAGTATGGATTTCGAGAACATCAGTCATGTGAGACCCAACGCATGCTTTTCTCACAGGCCGTGCTGAAAGCCATGGATTAAGACAGTCGGGAAGTTGCAGTGTTTCTTGACTTTCGAAAAACAGTCGCCGTCTGGACGGGGAGTCATTGGCAGACGTAGAATTAATTTCATAAATGCCCTAGGGATGTGTGTTGGGACCCTTCTGTTCATATTGTATGTCAGTGAGCTGTCAGACACCATTAATAGTAACCTCAGCCTTTATGCAAATGATACAGGGTGTTTCAATGTAAAGGACATAGAGAATGCTCCACTGAACAGTTTGAGGTAGGGAGCCTGGGGTTGGGAGGCCGTCTTAAGAAAATATGGAAGTAAACTTGTCTACCAGTTTGACAAGCATTACTGTTTTCCGGCTCATTTACAACTAACATGCGTACGAGTTTACACGCACTGTGTTGATTATTTACATGTACACTACTGGCCATTAAAATTGCTACACCAAGAAGAAATGCAGATGATAAACGGGTATTCATTGGACAAATATATTATACTAGAACTGACATGTAATTACATTTTCACGTAATTTGGGTGCATAGATCCTGAGAAATCAGTACCCAGAACAACCAACTCTGGCCCTAATAACGGCCTTGATACGCCTGGGCATTGAGTCAAACAGAGCTTGGATGGTGTGTACAGATACAGCTGCCCATGCAGCTTCAACACGATACCACAGTTCATCAAGAGTAGTGACTGGCGTCTTGTAACGATCCAGTTGCTCGGCCGCCATTGACCAGACGTTTTCAATTGGTGATAGATCTGGAGAATGTGCTGGCCAGGGCAGCAGTAGAACATTTTTTTGTATCCAGAATGGCCCGTACAGGACCAGCAACATGTGCTCGTGCATTATCCTGCTGAAATGTAGGGTTTCGCAAGGATCGAATGAAGGGTAGAGCCATGGGTCGTAACACATCTGAAATGTAACGTCCACTGTTCAAAGTGCCGTCAATGCGAACAAGAGGTGACCGAGACGTGTAACCAATGGCACCCCAAACCATCACGCTGGGTGATACGCCAGTATGGCGATGGCGAATACACGCTTCCAATGTGCGTTCACCGCGATGTCGCCAAACGCGGATGCGACCATCATGATGCTGTAAACAGAACCTGGATTCATTCGGAAAAATAACGTTTTGCCATTCGTGCACCCAGGTTCGTCGCTGAGTACACCATCGCAGGCGCTCCTCTCTGTGAAGCAGTCTGTGATGCAGCGTCAAGGGTAACCGCAGCCATGTTGCTGCCAACGTCGTCGAACTGTTCGTGCAGATGGTTGTTGTCTTGCAAACGTCCCCATCTGTTGACTTAGGGATCGAGACGTAGCTGCACGATCCGTTTCAGCCATGCAGATAAGATGCCTGTCATCTCGACGGCTAATGATACGAGACCGTTGGGATCCAGCACGGCGTTCCATATTACCCTCCTGAACCCACCGATTCCATATTATGCTAACAGTCATTGGATCTCGACCAACGCGAGCAGCAATGTCGCGATACGATAAACCGCAATCGCGATAGGCTACAATCCGACCTTTATCAAAGTCGGAAACGTGATGGCACGCATTTCCCCTCCTTACACGAGGCATCACAACAACGTTTCACCAGGCAACGCCGGTCAACTGCTGTTTGTGTGTGAGAAATCGGTTGGAAACTTTCCTCATTTCAGCACGCTGTAGGTGTCGCCACCGGCACCAACTTTGTGTGAATGCTCTGAACAGCTAATCATTTGCATATCACAGCATCTTATTCCTGTAGGTTAAATTTCGCGTCTGTAGCACGTCATCTTCGTGGTGTAGCAATTTTAATGGCCAGTAGTGTACATTATTTTTTTCCTGCAAGGGAACGCGGAGGACGAGCCTGATTACTAGGAAGTATTTCCGCTTGCTAGACTGGAAGAGAAGCTCCTATTCCATGGGCTGCGAGGCCACCTGACCTGAATCCCCTTGCCTATTCCCTATGGGGATATCTAAAGTCACTTGTGTATGAGACCCCAGCGGTTGTTGTTGTTGTTGTGGTCTTCAGTCCTGAGACTGGTTTGATGCAGCTCTCCATGCTACTCTATGCTGTGCAAGCTTCTTCATCTCCCAGTACCTACTGCAACCTACATCCTTCTGAATCTGCTTACTGTATTCATCTCTTGGTCTCCCTCTACGATTTTTACCCTCCACGGTGCCCTCCAATGTTAAATTTGTGATCCCTCGATGCCTCAAAACATGTCCTACCAACCGATCCCTTCTTCTAGTCAAGTTGTGCCATAAACTTCTCTTCTCCCCCATCCTATTCAATACCTCCTCATTAGTTACGTGATCTACCCACCTTATCTTCAGCATTCTTCTGTAGCACCACATTTCGAAAGCTTCTATTCTCTTCTTGTCCAAACTAGTTATCGTCCATGTTTCACTTCCATACATGGCTACACTCCATACAAATACTTTCAGAAACGACTTCCTGACACTTAAATCTATACTCGATGTTAACAAATTTCTCTTCTTGAGAAACGCTTTCCTTGCCATTGCCAGTCTACATTTTATATCCTCTCTACTTCCTCTCTACTTCGACCATCATCGGTTATTTTACTCCCTAAATCCCTCAGAGCTACCCCAGCGGTTACGGAGATGGAATCAGTTGCCAGAAATGTATCTGCCTATGATGTGATTCGAAACACACCAGGGATATTTGTCAGGATGCGTCAGAATCCTGATCGGCGATGTCATGCTTTTATTGAGAGGTTGATGGCCGTCAGTTTCAGTACATTTTGTAATATACAGTATAAATGGTACGCTCATTTTGTCAATCATGGTATTTGCAGTTAACAGTAACTAACGTAAATAAAAAAGTACACTGTACTGTGATTTTATTCCTATTATCTCCTTAACCTGGATTATCCGACTCCAGGGTCTCTACCTCAAATTGTTCAGTGGAGCATCCCCTATGTCCTGTTAAATGTTTGCACGCCCTTGCGGTAACACTATTTATAGTGAAGTAACGGCTGAGAAAAGCTGCACAAATATTCAGTCAGGTGATGATAATAATTCAAAATCGTTCTAAAATTGCCAATTTCCTTTGAATTTCCAGATGTGTTAAATAAAATTCTTCATTTCCCAAAACGCAAAAACAATTTTTTTTAAGTCTCCAGTCTTCTGACTGGTTTGACACATCCTACCACTAATTCGTCTCCTGTGCCACCATCTTCATCTCAGAGCAGTACTTGCAACCTACGTCCTCAATTATTTGCTGGCTGTATTCTGTTTTTCACTACAGTTTTTGCCCTTACGGTTTCCTATAGTACCATGGAAGTTATTCCGTGATGTCTTAAGAGGTGTCCTATCATTTCTTCTACTTATCAATGTTTTCCATATATTCCACCCTTTCTGATTCTACAGAGAACCTCCTCATTCCTTACGTTATCGATCCAACTAATGTGCAACGTTTTTCTGTAGCATCGCATTTCAAATGCTTCGATTCCCTTCTGTTCCGGTTTTCGCACAGTCCATATTTCACTACCATTCAATACTGTGATCTAAACGTACATTCTCAGAAATTTCTTCCCCAAATTAAGGCCTTTATTTGATTCTAGTAGACGTCTCTTGCCCAGGAAAGTCCTTTTTGCCAGTGCTAGTCTGCTTTTTATGTCGTCCTTGCTAATCTGTAATGGCTTATTTTGCTGCCTAGATAGCAGAATTCCTTGACTTCTTCTACTTCGTGGTCCCCAATTCTGATCTTAAGTTTCCCCCTGCTCTCGTTTCTGTTACTTCGCATTGCTTTTATCTCTCTTCGATTTACTTTCAAGCCGTATTGTGTACCCAATAAGCATGTTCATTCCACTCAACAGCTCCTGTAATTTTTGCTCATTTTCACTGAGGATAGCAACGTCATCAGCGAATCTTATCACTGATACCCTTTCACCTTGAATTTTAATCCTGCAGTTGAACCTTGTTTTATTCCCCCCATATCTTCTTCGATGTACGGATTGAATAGTAAGGGTGAAAGACTACATCCCTATTTTACACCCTTTTAATCTGAGCACTCATCCTACAGCATTGCTAAAGTGTGTTGAATAGGCCTATTGAACGTATTGCTGCGTATCGACCATATTTGGAAAAAAAAAAAAATAGCCAGAGCGGAAGCGAGTAGCAACACAGTCAGCCGCAGACAGGCGTGAGTGTTATGCGTTTAAGCAAAACACGGCCGACAGGCATTGCGAAGTGGAGCCAGCTGGATGGGGTATAGCAACAGCTGACACTGCAATATGCTAGCGGAAGGAAGGAAGCCTTTCCTCACTTGCCAACATGGAAGTGTTTAGAGTAGGTGCCTTAAGCTCTTAACGAACATAGTCTGGAGCATATAAGTATTCAACCATTCTTATAGTAAAATATTCTTGTCTCAGTACCACAGCCTACACCATGAGCCTGTGACACATGGAGCGACATCGTGGAATGCAGTACGGCGTCCGCTGTTCGACCACCAGACGGGGCAGCCTGCCCTGTCTCACGAGACAGCTGCCGCCAGAGCAGGAAGCAGCCCGCTCATTGTAAGGGGGGGGGGGGGGGGGGGCACGGTCATCGTCAACTGCGCCACCACGCTGTCATCACAATCACAGCCGGTGATGACGCTAACACCGGCATTCGAGCGACACATCGCTCGGCCCCACTCTCCGTGCTGTCAGCAATGCCAGACTTCTATTGTTTCACATGAGAGGACGCTGTTTCTGACATACTGAGCTCTAGCTCAGTTGGTAGAGCACTTGCCCGCGAAAGGCAAAGGTCCCGATTTCGAGTCTCGGTCGGGCACACAGTTTTAATCTGCCAGGAAGTTTCACTGTTAATTGCTTGTCGGAGGGTATTCCCCACTGTATTGAGTATTTGTGTTTCTTTCTATTCCATTCGCGAATAGAGTGCTGGAAGAATTATCGCTAAAAGGCGTCTGTGTGCGCTGCAGTTGGTCTACTCTTGTCTATGCGATCCATACTGGAGCGATACATAGAGGGTTTTAGTATATTACTAGATTCCTCACTTAATGTTGGTATGTGAAAGTTTGTAAGTACGCTTTTGCGGGACAGTTAACGTCTGTCTTCAAACGTCTGTTATTTCAAGTGTTTCAGCATTTTTTCACGAAACACTCCCGTGACCCAAATAATCCTGCCACCATTCGCGCTGCTCTTCTCTGTATACTGTTAACTGACCCTTCGATTTTCACCCGTAGAGATCGAAATAAAACTTCACGACGACGGCAGATTTGTTTAACTGACTTCTTTATCTGAGCTCAGTTGGTAGAGCGCTTGACCGCGAAAGGCAAAGGTCCCGAGTTCGAGTCTCGGTCCGGCACACAGTTTTAATCTGCCAGGAAGTTTCATATCAGCGCACACTCCGCTGCAGAGTGAAAATCTCATTCTGGAATTAACAGTGGTTTACTACGTGCAGATGTACAGGGGTCGGACGACAATTTAGAAACACCACGAGAAATGCATATTTGAACATACATTGACCAGCCAGAATATTATGACCACCGACCTACTTGTCGATATAAAGCCATCCAGCCGATAGCAGGGTCACCTGCGAGGAATGACTGCTAATCAGAAACATGCAGGTTATATGTAGCATCAGTGATCGTGCACTGGAGACGGTGCGCGATGTATCTGTGTTTCATCGTGGACAGATTTGATGGCCCGGAGGCTCGGCACGAGTATTTTGGCAACTGCACAAGTTGTTGGATGTTCGAGGAGTTCTGTGGTGAGTGTCTTCAACACCTGGTGAAACCATGTCCACGTCGTGGAGTTGGGCGGCCATCCTTCATTACACATGACGGACGGCTGGGCAAACTGGTAAAACAGGGCAGGCGGCGAACTGTGGCGGAACTAACATCAGACTTCAGTGCTGGGCAGAGTACAAGTGCGTTTGAGCACACAGTGCACCGAACACTATTAACGGTGGCCCTCCGCAGCACATGCAAGTGCCAGTTTCAACACCACGATATCGGCAACTACGACTGAAATGGGCACATGACCATCGGCGCTGGACGTTGGAGCAGTGGCAGGGTATCGCATGGTCTATTTATTCTGATACCTTATTCATCAAGCAAATAAGAGGGCGCGAATCCGTCGTTTTCCAGGGGAACAGCTCATTGACACCTGTACTCCAGGAGGGCAGCGACTCCTTTATGTTCTGGGGAACATTCACTTGGGCATCCATGGGTGCAGTGGAACTCGTCCAAGGTATCATGATGGCCAAGAAGAATCGTAAACCGACCGTAGACCGCGTAAACCCCTTCATGATGATCATGTTTTCCAATGGGACTGGCTTTTTTCAGCAAGATAATGTACCGTGTCAAAAGGCCAGCAGTTTGAGGGACTGGTTCGAGGAATAAAGTGGGTAGTTCCAGTTGATGTATTGGAACCCCAACTCGCCACATCTGAACCCACTCGAAGACAACTGGGGTGTGATTGAAAATGGCGTCAGCTTCATCGCCCCTCCCCAGAATTTACGGGAATTAGATGACTTGCGTGTGCAGATATGGTGCCAACTCCCTCCAGCAGCCTACCAAGGTCTCATTGCTTCCATGACACGACGTGCCACCGCTGTTATGCGCGCCAAAGGTGGACATACCAGCTATTAGATAGATGGTCATAATGTTCTCACTGATCAGTGTAAATGTCGTTGCTAGCCAAACTCACTTGTGCTGTTGTATTTGATTACAAACGGTACCTGTGCAATGTCACCGATAAGTTGCAAGTGTTAGTCGTGTCGTAATTGTCTTCTGTGTGGCTGTGAATGCATTATGTCGGACCTAAGTGATCTCGAACGTGGTCAAATTGATGGTTTTCGTATGGTGGGTACGTCTGCAACCAAGACAGCCGAAGTTTTTGGAT
The DNA here is from genome assembly GCF_021461385.2 of Schistocerca piceifrons. Taxonomy (NCBI): domain Eukaryota; kingdom Metazoa; phylum Arthropoda; class Insecta; order Orthoptera; family Acrididae; genus Schistocerca; species Schistocerca piceifrons. Next base: position 383,725,979 of record NC_060141.1, read on the forward strand.
TTTCAAGAAGCACCATATCGAAGATTTGTACCATGTACAGGTAAAGCGGAGAAACATCACCCGCCAAGTCACAATGTGGGCGAAAGCGCTTGTTGAGTGAAACGATTCACTGTTATTGAAGAGGACTGTGACGAAAAATAAGAGGACGACAGCTGCAAAAGTCACTGTCAATACCGAAACAATGCGAAGAGAGCTGCAAAAGCGGGTAATAGCAACGCGAGATGGAATTCAAAAACTATTCGTCAGTGATACAAATGCTCGCAACAGGACAAAATGGTGCCGAATCCGTAAAACCTGGACTATGCAACAAAGGAAGACAGTCATTTGGTCGGATGAGTATTGTTGCACACCGTTTCCACCTTCTGGTCGAATTTACGTCCAAAGATTAAAATATGGTGGGGGGTTTAGTGATGATTTGGGTAGAAATATCGTGGTATTCCATGGGCCCCATGGTTACTCTGCAAGACACATTACAGCCCAGTATTGTGTGGCCATTGTGGCTGATCAGGTCCATCCCATGGTACAATGTCCGTTCCCCAATGGTAATGCTGTGTTCCAGGACGACAAGACTCCCTGTTCACGTAGCTCGCATCGTCCAGGACTGGTTTTGTGAGCTCGAGGATGTATTGGCGCATGTCACTTGACCTTCACAGTCACAAGACCTTTGTGGTCTACTTGGAGAGATGTGTACCTGATCGCTATCAATCTCCATCGTCGTTGCCTGAACGTGCAACTATTTTGCAGGAGGAATTGTGTAAGAATCCCCTGAAAACCATATGGATCTGTATTTATCCATTCCACGACGATTGGAAGCTGTTTTAAATGCCAACGGGTCGCCTACACCGTATTAGGCATGGTGAGGTGTTGAGTTTTTGGCGTTTTCATATTTCTGTCCACATCCTGTAGATGCAGACGTAGACCTGTTTTCATCACTTGTAGCGACTTGAACGTAATTACAGCGGTAATCAGGAGAGGCATCACAATGTCGCCTACACCGTATTAGGCATGGTAATGTGTTGAGTTTTCGGCATTTCCATATTTCTGTCCACATCCTGTAGATGCAGACGTAGACCTGTTTTCATCACTTGTTGCGAATTGAACGTAAACACAGCGGTAATCAGGAGAGGCATCACAGTGTGTCTCGTTTAAAGTTTGCATGTCATAAGCATTTCAAACATAAACGTAGCGTCATCTGCGTAATAAGGTAGTCTCTGCGTGTACGTTATAACTCTGTACTGACCTTGGTGAGTTCATCCGCTACGCCAGCACACGAGGCAGAGCACGTGAACTGATCGTGCGTGTGAGATTAGCCAGTGGGGTCGGGGGGCCTACAGGTAGCGCTGAAAGATAATTATCGCTGTGGCATGCCACAAGACTCCCAATTAAACTAGCTCTTATCCACCTGACGGATCGCTTGTTCCACTTCGTGCAGCGATGTACGTTTATTCCGGAAGGCGGTAATAGTAAGGGATTAGTTCAATTTCTGCTCTGTGGCACTGCAGGACAGGAACTTTGTAGGTTTGTTAACTGACGTTTCTCCTATAAAGTACGTAATTGAAATAATTTGAGTTAGGGGTCGTTGCCAGAGCGTTTTGTGTATTTAAGATCATGCACTTTGATTTGTTGTTGGCAGTAGTAAATGTGGCATATTAGCTTACTCAATTTTCACTTTACTTGTGCGTGCATTTAATCTTAGGTCATACAGTGCTCTTATAGTTAATCAACTTTATCAAAAATTGAAAGTGGCGGATAACAGTAACTACGAAACTTCGATATTTCATTCACAAGAGATAAACATATAGTAACTGTCTAAGAATGAAATATTCCTAAAGTTCTTGCAGCACATTCACGCTCTTGTGGCGGCTTCTAGATCTGTCGATTTGTGTGGATGGTCTGTCGCTACAGCAGTCCCCCTCTTTTGAGCGTGGAACTGTAGGCACCCAGCTCTGCAGCGCTTCTACAGGCAGAGTGCAGCTGAACCGTTCCTTCGTTTGAGTGTGGTAGACAGCTGTTGGAAGGCCCTCTGCAGGTGAAGAAGAACAGTTGTCCTATGAATGACGAAAACTCGGGACACCGGGAATTTAATGGAATTTTGGGTGTCTCTTCCGTTCTGTTCTAGGGAACAAAAGTTCGAAAGGTCCCAACGTTTTGGATGAAAGATCGTTTTGGAAGGCGGCTGTAGAGGGCGAGGGAAGGCTGCGTTTACGAAGACTCTTCTGGTTGTATTCTTCGGACGTGCGTCCGTGCTGGTCAGAAGAGTGGTGCGCCCAGTACATACTGATTGGTGTGTTCGAATTTCCGGCCGGCTCGAGTGATAAAGCCTGGTGGAGCTGGATCTTCGAATGGCGGTGATCTGTGTCCCGCAGGAGTTACTGATGTGAAGCGATCACAATGTCACGATTCGGCGAAGATGCGTGCTCCTCTAAAGGGGTTTGTCTCGAAGAAGTTGGCGGAGGTGAATCTGGCGGTTTCTCATGTGCGACATTCACAGGCTTCATCTTCTCAGCTGAGAACGCAGTGGCTGTACCATCTTGCAAATAAACAAGGGTATGTAGGCCTCACAGAAATATCTGGCGTAGGGCAACATGTAGAGGAGACAGTGGCCGCATGAGTGCATCTACGTATAACTGAACTTTCGGACAACAATGAAGATACTTGTGGCAAATTTTCGCTTGATGCCACGACGAATTTGTACTACTGGGATGAGTTTTCGCGTTGTCTGCTGCAGTGTTTATGCAAACTCTTGCATAATATGTACCGGAGATGTTGTAATCTCCTGATTCTCTATAAGATCTGCTGACACACGTACACTGCTGGAAAGAAATTAGTACACCCTTTTAGGGGTTTCCAAGATTCACTGCTTCAAGCAATGAGTATGCAGTACGTGAAATGATTACATTTACAGATCGGTAGCTCAAGTGGTTCAGAGCTGTTGAGCCGTGCCTACATGGGAAGCAATGCAGCTGCTGACTCTGGCATCCAATCAATTGTAAAGATGGTGAATAATGCTCTGGGATACGTCATTCCATGCCTGCTCGACCAGTTCATGCAGTTCTGTAGGAGTTGTTGGCTGACGAGTCACTTCTCGTCCCATCATGTACCACATCGATTGGAGACGAGTCTTGAGAGCGCTGTGGCCGAGGAAGTTTCTGCATGTCCTACAGATCACGTTGAGTATCCTGGGTAGTGTGTGGCTAGCATTATCCTGCTGGAAAAACACGTCACCTTCAAGTTGCAAAAACAGTCAAAAAATGGGTCTAACAACATTTTGCATATACTGAGAGTTGGTTAGTGTCCCTTCCAGTAACACCAAAGGTGAAAGAGAGTTGTAGCTTATCGCACGCCAGACAATACAGCCAGAGCTTCGTGGATAAATGCACTCTACGAGACAGCTCTCACCAGCTCTACATCGTGAGTACAAATGGCCATCACTTGCTTGCAGGCAGAATCTACTTTCATCACTGAAGACCACGGCGCTCCATTCCATCTTCTTAGGGATCCTCTGATGGCACCAGTTGAACCGTGTGCGCCGATACTGTGGCGTGACTGGAAGACAGGCTAGAGGTGTGCGTGCCCATAATCCCAATGCTAATAACCGGTTCGCAACAGTTCGTGTTGAAGGTGTGAGAATGTTCACGTGACCGCTGATACTAGCATCGTTGCACGGCAGGCGCAGCATGTACAACTCGTGTGGCAGCTCCCCGAAAGCACAATTCCGCCTCTCGGAAGGTCACAATTTCACCCCTTTCGAACTCGGTCAGGCGGCAGTAGGAAGCAAGAGTGTGTCTATGTGGCATGGTTGCCCACGTGCTTCACACGTTTGCACCACACTGAGCCTTCTGCCTGCGAACATTCCCTATTAAAGGTTGGACACAGATGGCGCTCTGGTTGCTATGCCACTACGCTATCTGTTGGAGGACCACGCTGAAACCATTATCAGTGTATATATTACACACAGGTGGCATATGCTGTCACCGGACAAAAATCGACATTTTCTTTCCCAGTGTACTAATTTTTTTTTTTTTTCCGGCGGCGTATTTGTTGACCATAGACTAGCCGACTCACAGCCAGGTCAATGTAACAAATCAGCAGTAGCAACTCACTTTAAAGACACACGCCACTCTTCGAAAATCGAAGACAACCTCGAAATTTTACACAAAATAGGAAATAGTAAAAGAATAGATATCATGGAAGAAATGGAAATTTTGATATATAACACAAAGCATGGAGATAACATTCTTAATGAAATAACCGAATTCAAAAACTCAAAATTCTTCAACAGTCTTAAGCCAGTTCTAACTCAAAAGATTCAAGATATGTAAATGTAAATAATTGAGTAAAATCTGCCAGTACCAAGAATATCGATACAAAACCTCGATAACCGATACAGACTCACATGCTACAGTCCGCCATCTTGTGTTGTGTGTATAACATCGAAGCAATTTGTGCAGTGAATTACGTTGGCAATCAGTGACAAAATATAATGTGCAGTAGTGTACAGTCAATCAACAGCTCCGCTATTACACCAGCGATGCAAGTGAAGCAGTAAGATGATGAAATTGTAAGTGATCAACTGTTATATGAAAGCCTTTCACACTATTTTCATAACATATAACTGATGCAAATCTATCTACATCCTATACAGGCTGTGATATACATAGTCAACCACAAAGAAGAAAACCAGGAGAAGAAATCACTGATTTCCATTTCTAGCCATACACTGTCCCCCTCCTCCCCCCGCCCCCAAATGCCACACCAACAGCTACAGTAAAAAACAATGGACAAAGTGTTCTAGAATTATCTAGTTTAAGACTGTTTATTTTAAGTAACATTTCTCTATGTATGTATAAACGCCTGAAGATGAACAGAACATGTTCGAAATGCGTTGCATTATGTTAGATTAAGCATAAAATACAAAGTGACTGGTGGCAGAAACTTGAAATAAGTAATCAGGTCAATGTCTGTATTCATAGCCGTACGTAATCCAAATAGGACCACTGGTAATACGTCGCTCGAGGTATCTTCATGACACATGAGCGGCGCTTTCATGGTTCTGTGTAGACGCTCCACCGTCCCATTGCTCGAAAGGTAGTAGCTCGTAGTTTTTACGTGAGAGATTTCACATAGTTTTGTGAGTTCTGTAAGCAATGAGCAATCGAAATGTCGACCCCAATCAGGCGTCACACTTGCCGGGACTCCGATGCTATCGATTGACATGTGGACGAACTCTTTCGTCACACTTTACACTGAAATGTCAATAATTGGTGTAGCTTCCGGCCAATGGGTAGAGCAGTCTATCATTGTCAGTAACTTTCTTACTCATTGGAAAATGGTCCTAGTGCATACATATCAATCTTGCGATGGCCGTGACTATATCGCCGATAGATGCTCAAATTTGCCGACCGATCTTGCTTTGTTGGCAACGTAGCTGGCGGCACAGTTTGTCGGTTCCTGGCAACTTAAAGCGCTGCGAACGCCAGGATGGGAAAGACAACATTGAATATCGCTCTTCGATGTGACAATAGCGTGATCGGCCATTAGTTATGTCACACCGTAAGTTGGCCTGTAAAGCCAGGATGAAGATTTTCTGTAACTTAGAACCGAAGTCTAGTTGTGCACAAAGCATTGTAGTTCACGGTCGCTGCTCCGCGCGACGATGATGCCTGACCATGATATTCTACTAATTGCGCGGTATGCCCACGAAAGACAATCAGCGAAAATGTCATCGAAGCCTCTCGTATGTTGTATATCCGTGCGAAATTGCCCTGTGTACTCCAAGTGTCTGATGTGCTGGGCCGGTCTTTGCTGCTTGATCCGTAGAAAAACAATGACCAGAGGACGGACATCGGTGTAAATCGTGAAAGTCCTTGCTTCAGTCTCTGTTAGGAAGTACATCATTGCTCCGTATATCGCAAGCGTTTCATGGTCTGTTGCTGATCACAGGGTCTGAGTCAGATGACGTGAAAAAATGCCAATTGTTGACAAATACCGGATACTCATTGTTTAGAAGCTTCACCCATGTCCGTTTGGCTAACATCTACTGTTACAGCTAATTGCGCGGTGTCTTGTGGATGAAAGAGTAAGGCATCTATTGCCAATGGGTCCTCAGACATGTTGAGTGCTTCAGTTTGCCACTGGTATATTTTCCCATAAAAATAGCATATAGGAGGGCCTGGATCTGCACAATGTTTGGCAAATGACATCTATAAAAGTTTATTATGCTCAGAAAACGTCTTAATTCTTCATAATTTTCGGGCTGTGGCACGTGGGCCATTGCTTGTACTCACTCTGAGGGGTTTGATACATTTGGCTGAAAAGTTGCAAAAAAAAAAAAAAACCAAAGAAACAGCGTAGAGTTTCCTTGTTTGGAAAAGCAAATGAAAGTGTCATTAATGCATCTCTTCATAGTCAGCTCCAAGCATTCACCACGGGACACAAAGATATGGAGCATCTATGGTCGGAATTTAAAGGTATTGTCCACCATGTGCTAGAGAAGTATGTGCCTAGCAAAAATATAGGGGAGGGAAGTCGCTGAGAAAGCGGAGAGTTTTGCACAGTCGTTTTAAACGAAGTCACTGCCCCGCTGACAAATAGAAATTATGCGAAATGAAAGCAGCTGTCAGAAGGACAATGAGAGATTCTTTTAACGAATTTGAAAGCAATATTTTATCTGCATATTCTAAAAATAACTCCAAAAAATTTTGGTCGTATGTAAAATCTATGAACGCTACAAATAGTTCAATACCTTCTCTTGTTGACAGTACGGGTAATGTAACTGATGATGATAAACAGAAGGCCGAAATTCTAAAACTAGCTTTCAAAAACTCGTTTACGGTAGAGGACTGCAGCACCTTTCTCCGTTTCAATTATCCAACAAACGCAAGGATGGCTGACATAGTGTTTAGTGTATCTGGGATTGTCAAACAGTTAAGATCCTTAACGCCAGGAAGGCATCTGGCCCAGACGGTATCCCCGTAAGATTTTGTGTTGACTATGCTACAAATATAGCACCATTCCTATTCATCATCTATCAGACATCATTGGAACAGCGGAAAGCTCCACGGGACTGGAAGAAGGCCCAGGTCATAGCAATCTATAACAAGGGTAGAAAATCGGATGCACATAATTACCGGCCAAAGTCACTGACATCGATTTATTGTAGAATCACGAAACATATTTTGTGTGTCAGACATAATGACCTTTCTAGACTCTGAGAAGCTCATCTGCAGAAACCAGCACGGTTTTAGGAAACAGCGGTCATGCAAGACACAGCTGGCCCTCTTTGTGCGTGATATATATACAAACAGGCTCCAGATACTGGCTCCCAGGTTGATGCCATATTTTTCGACTTTCGAAAGGCATTCGACTCAGTTCCGCACTGTCGCTTGCTCCAAAAAGTGCGCGCTTACGGTCTATCCTATGACATATGCGGTTGGATAGAAAGTTTTCTAACAGGCAGGGAGCAGTATGTCGTCCTGGACGGGGAGACTTCAACAGAAACAAGCGTAACTTCAGGTGCGCCCCAGGGCAGCACAATAGGTCCTCTGCTTTTTACAATTTACATAAACGATCTGGTTGATGGTATTAACAGCGGCACCAGACTGTTGGCCGATGATGCTGTAGTCTACAGGAAAGTAGTATCACACGAAAGTTGTGAACAAATCAATGAGGATTTGCAGAAAATAAATGCATGGTGTAATGACTGGCAGTTATCTCTCAATATTAGTAAGTGTTACCTACTGCGTATAACATGGCGAAAATCCCCATTAATATACGAGTACAAAATAAATGCCGGACCTAGTGGCCGAGCGGTTCTAGGCTCTACAGTCTGGAGCCACGCGACCGCTACGGTCGCAGGTTCGAATCCGGCCTCGGGTATGGATGTGTGTGATGTCCTTAGGTTAGTTAGGTTTAAGTAGTTCTAAGTTCTAGGGGACTAATGACTTCAGACGTTAAGTCCTATAGTGCTCAGAGCCATTTGAACCATTTTGAACAAAATAAATGCCCAGTCTTTGGAAGCGGTAACATCCGTCTAGTATCTGGGTGTGACTTTTCGAAATGATCTCAAATGGAATGATCAGATTACATGAGTAACGGGTAAGGCGAACTCTAGATTGCGGTTTATTGGTAGAATCCTGAAGCGATGCAGTCCTTCAACGAAGGAAATAGCTTACAATACGTTAGTTCGTCCAGTCTTAGAGTATTGTTCGTCTGTATGGGACCCTTATCAGTTGGGTCTGATTCAACAGATTGAGAAGGTCCAAAGAAGAGCGACATGATTCGTGATTGGTACATTTATCCATCGCGAGAGCGTTACAAATCTCATAGAACGTTTGAAGTGGGACACACTTGCAGATGGACAGCGCGCTAAACGGTAGAGGCTGCTCACTAAATTCCGAAATCCGATCTTCATCGAGGATGTAGAGCATATATTATTACCACCGACTTTCTAATCGCGCAATGATCACCATTCTAAGATAAGGGAAGTTAGAGTTCGTACTGGGGCGTTCAGACAGTCGTTTTTTCCTCCCGCGATACGCGAGTGGAACAGAGGGGGTAGGGGGGGGGGGGGGGGAAATATGACTTTGGCGCGAATCGTACCCTCCGCCCCACACCGCTTGGTGGCTAGCGGAGTATACATGTAGATGTAGATGTAGAAAACTTGTTCCTTAAAACTTCATTGACAGTTTCCTTAATATGCATTTCTTTGCATTTAAGAGAATACCATCCTCTTGGAGGTGCTGAAAGAACATCTATAAATGTTCTCTGTGCTCTTGCTTATTCCATGAAAAAAACAGAATGTCCTCTGTATAAGTAAACCAAAACTCCAAACCTCTCAAAACTTTATCTGGAGAATGCTGCCACGTCTCCACTAAACTGCGCAAAGAAAAAGGCATAAATTGGGATTCAAATTAACTGAACGAGGTGATAGCAACGATACCCAGAGCTGCCCGATCTGCACACAATGCTTTCTGTCAACAATATGTCGAAATGCTGCTGCATAACTCTCCGGAACTAATCAGTGGGTGTGAGCGGAGACCAGAAGACGAGGTATTGTTCAAATGTACACTGAGGTGACAAAAGTCGTGGTACAGCGATATGCACGTATATAGGCGGCGATAGGTTCGCATACACAAGGTATAAAAGGGTAGTGCATTGGTGGAGTTGTCACCCATGTGATTCACGTGAAGATGTTTCCGAAGTGATTAATTGTGCACGACGGGATTTAACAAACTTTGAACGCGAAATAGTAGTTGGAACTAGACGCATGGGACATTCCATTTCGGAAATCGTTAGGGAGTTCAATATTCCGAGATACACAGTGTCAAGAGTGAACCGAGAATACCAAAATTCAGGCCTTACCTTTCGCTACGGGCAACGCAGCGGCCGATGGCCTTCACTTAACGACCGAGAGCAGCAGCGTTTGCGTAGAGTTGTCAGTGCTTTCAGACAAGCAACACTGCGTGAAATAGCCGCAGATATCAATATTGTTAGGACAGTGCAGCGAAATTTGGCGCTAATGGACTATGGTAGCAGACGAGGGGCACGAATGGCGTTGCTAACTGCCTGATATCGCCTGCAGGGTCTTTTCTGGGCTACGTGATCATTTCGGTTGGACCCTAGACGACTGTAACCCGTGGCCTGGTGAGGTGATACCCGATGTCAGTTGGTAAGAGCTGATGGCAGGGTACGAGTATGGCACAAACCCCACGAAGCCATGAACCCAAGCTGACAACAAGGCACTGTGCAAGCTGGTAGTGGGTTCATAACGGTGTGGGCTGTGTTTACATTTGATGGACTGGATGCTGTGGTCCAAGTGAACCGAGCATAAGCTGGAGATGGTTATGTTCGGCTACTTGGAGACCATCTGCACCCATTCATGGATTTCATGTTCCCGAACAATGATGGGATTTTTATGGATGACAATGCACAATGTCATCGGGCCACAATTTTCGCGACTGGTTTTAAGAAGAACATTCTGAATAATTCCAGTGAATGATAGGCCACACAGATAGCCCGATATGAACGCCATGGAATATTTATGGGACATAACTGAGAGGCCAGTTTGTGCACAAAATCCTGCACTCGGAACACTTTCGCAGTTTTGGACGGCTATAGAGGCAGCAGAGCTCAATAGTTATGCAGGGGACTTCGAACGACTTGTTGAGTTCATGACACGTCGAGTTGCTGCACTAAGCCGGGTAAAAGGAGGTCCGACACAGTATTAGGAGGTATCCCTTGACTTTTGTCGCCTCAATGTAATGTACTGTTGAGTGTCGTGCTTTCATCTCGGGTATGCTTGGAGTTATAAAGCTGGGGTAACTCAACTGAAGTTGATGAAATGGGCTGTTGTATTCGCCGGTGATGGTAGTTTAATTGGAACCTGTAATCTTCATTGCCGAAATAATGTGTTGTAGATCCGTCGTAATTAGTTGCTGATAGTGTAAGTTCGCAATGGTCCTAAGATTGGGTGAGAAACTACTGCTACTGCGAAGTCCATTCGCCATGTATTTGTGGACTGAAGTTCACTGCCAGGCGCTTTGTACCGAAAGCTGAAATTTCCTGCTTTCACTTTGCTGACGAGATGTTGGCTCTGTGCAACGCAGGGGCAAGATGCTAATGTCCGAACCACTGTCTGTTAGGTACTTCGTGCCGTTCCCTATGTCTTTTGCAAAAATACAGTTCACTGGTATGGGTGATGCTGGTGGAGACGTACCACATGAACGAGTGGAGTTGTGATACATTTGCCTCGGCTTAGTGAGTGTGAGGTAGTTGTAACGCCCTTTGTTATCGAAAAAGACCGTTATCAGTAAATTCTGGCGTTCGGGTAACTGCATGACTGCATGCACTTCCTAGCTCGATCTTCAAATTTCTCGTGGTTCCAGTACCATGAGGAAGCATGGCATCTGTTGTCTTTGGTTTGTGGATATCCTGTTGTGAAGATCGTTTAGCATTCGTGCGGCGGTTGATGTAATCTTCTCCTCAAGGACACTGAAACGGCATTGTAGGTACTTTAAATCTGCATAAGACTTATCTTTCTTCAGGTCCGCATCTGTACACGTGTCATCGATCACCAGCACCGGAGCCTTGCTCTCTGTACTCTTGTTACTCTTGCCCCGCCAAGTTGTGTAGATGTATTAACGTTTCTGATGGGCTTTGATGATTTCCAGTAGCTTCTCATATAGTTTGCGATGCAAACGCTGCTCTCTAGGTACTGCTAGACGCTTCACTACTGTATCTTTAAGACTTTGACAGGAAAACTCAGTGATGGGTTGTTATATCAAGTCTTGCACTACTTTATCTAGCTCGTGGCCCAAGTTTGCGAAGATAAGGTTCAGCTTATCTCTGTCGCTGCGAATGAAATACCGCTGAAAAAACTTTCTACTCGAATGAACCACTCTGTTGGGAGAGTTGTCGAAAAGGTCGGTAGAGGTGTCGAAGTAAATGTAGTTGTACCATTGATATGAGTTGAAGTCGTCGGCCTAGCCGAGGAATCGCCATCAGTTTGCCTTTGATTCTCTTGTTTGAGGAGGATATTCTGTTGCTCTTCCATTCTCTCGATGGCGTGTTCTGATATAAGGCGCAGAAGAAATATTTTCCGAAACGCGGAGGTCAGCACTGTAGTTACCCAATTTTATCAAAAACTGAGAGGTGTGGATAATACTAACTAAATAGGAATCTTTATTATTTCATTCAAAAGAGACAACAAACACAGAGAAACAAACTGTCTAAGAATAAAACATTCTGAAAGTGTTTGCAGCGCATTCACACTCGTGTGTCAGCTTCTCGATCTATCGACTGGTGTCGACGATCTATCGTCACATTGTCTCAACAATCTTCACGTAAGATGGGTGAAAGTGAACAATCCTTTATCAGATGTGGTGTAACCTGCGCTTCTAGGAAATCTTTATGTAATAAGAAAAAGAATTATAATAATATTTATTCACACTCTGATTATTTTGGACAGTAATATGAACAAATCAGTTAGAAGGAGGTATACATAATGTAAATCATGTAATATGGAACAATTTACTATCGTAATTATGTACAAATTATCTGAAAAGCTTCTGTTCTAATTTATATCTCATCGCTCTACAATTGTAGATACACACAGACACACATGCAACACTGACTCGATTCTACTCACATAATTTCACACACGTATTTTCACACGCAATCTTTTGGTTGCTCCTTGACAGACTCACCTGGGCAGCTTTCCTGGTGCCTGGCTGTCTGAAACAGTCAAAATAGAGAACCAGGGGCAGACACATTCTTTACCAGAAAGATATAGCAAAATACATAACATTTATTCTTAACGAAGTTGCAAACCAGTGACAAAATGACTAATTTATGTATTCCTTAATGCTATAAAACTGTTAGGTATTAACTTCCTAGCAACTCTGTGTAAGATGTTTGTTTAATGCTACCACAATCCCAGGCTTAGATAGGTTCCGGGTTTTGTTCTAATAGCTCTGAAGCTCTTCTATACAGTTTTCTCCTCATTTACCACAACGCAGTTACCTCTGTTTCTTCTGTTGTCACAGAGACCTTGTGCTGTAAATCAGCCGTTCTTCAATAACGATGTTGGTATCATATGGGAACAAAATTGTCTCCGCTGTTGACAAGAACTATCGTAAATCATTTATAAAAATCAGTAACATCGGAGGGCCTAACAGAGTGCCTTGAGATACTGCATAACTAACTTTCCTGTACTTGAAAAGTAACGTTTATTTTAATGACATATTTCTACCATCTGTTGCTTGCCGGAAACGTAAACTTAAACCAGTTGTAAGCAGCTACACAGATACCATATGTGAATAATTTCCTAAGCAGCAGATCATGATTTATCAGATCAAAGGCTTTAGATAGGCGTGGAAACAGCCCCGTAGCGTTCGGGACTTACTTGGAATCAAGTAACAGCTCCAGTTGCAACTTTATTTTAGATCATTACGACATGTTTTGGTCATAAGGCCGTTTTAAAGTGGCTGTTTGAATAATATTGAAAACCTAGGTACAATGGAATAAGCACCATGAAAAGAATGTAACAACAAACACTGTCAAAACAAGCTTGATAAATATTGCTGTATAACAACTGTTCCACAAACATCATCAAAACATCACAGTAAAATAAATAAAGTTGTATAGCAAGTCGTCCACAATTGAAAAAGTAACATGGATAACATGAACTTAAGAGTCCAGCGTCGTGAGAGTCTGCAGAGAAGTGAGATATGCGAAGACTCAGTGCATAAACAGGGGAGGAGCGGGTTACAGGCAGTATCTGTTAAGGGTAGGGAAGGTGGACAATGGAAAGCAAATAGTAAATGATATAAGCACAGTAAAACAAATTACAAAAATACATTGCATTTGAACCAATTACATAGACAAGTAAGGGAAAACATCGTAAAAAGTAATTATACGAGAAAATAAAGACAACAGACGAAGGTCAGAACTTAACACGAAAAAATAATCTAGTTTGGAAAGCAAGAGAGTGCAAACAGGTGGAATCTGGAAACGAATGTCTGTAAGCAAATGAGAAGTTCACAAAAGTTTGAGGTACTGAGCGAGGCCTATTGTTTACAATAAGAGAAGCACACATTCTGTGCAACGTTAAGAGACGGCGATAGATTAATTTACATTGCAAATATATCGAACATTGATAGTGCTGGTAGTGCTGCTGTTCTCTCAGATGTTGGTTGGTTGGATGTTGTTACTTCTACTGGTGGTTGTCCTCATGTTTGTGGGTCGGATGCTGATATTGTTTATGCTGCTGGTTTTCCCCGTTTCAGCCCCAAAGAGATCTTTTCCTTCTATTTGTAATAACAGAAATTTGACTATAGGTGACCAGAGACCTACCCATTGTACTCTCTCTAATGAGATCTACGAAGCTTCCCTTTCCTGACCTGACGAGGTAGAGGCCATGCCTGGTAAAACTTCATCTTCCCTATGCTCCAACAAGTACAAGTTGCACAAAATTAGTTGTCATCAGTGCCATTTCCGGCTCGGCGTTAACACACTTCTAAGCACTGCCGATGTGTGGCTGATCGTTGCACTGAAACGACTCTACAAAGTGGTGTCTCGAGTTTCGGAAGCTATTATATCCAAGTCACCAACTGCACGCCACGCCCTATCGCTGTCCAAACTTTTGCCCTTAGTACCCATTATTACTACTTGATCCTCCTTTGTGAATTTCTATACACAGAGCCATTAGGTTTTCTGTTTTATGGCTAAGCCGTGATATAGGTTTAAAGGTACTGGGACACTGGACTCTGTACATAGCTTTTCCTGCACTTGAGAGCACACACTTCTCCCATGACTGCGACGTGAAGACGCCGTTAGAGTTACCAAAAGAAAGTAGTGGAGCCCATCGATTAACTGGAACATTATACGGTAATTCATGTTCTGAATCTTAGGGGGAACAACCCAAAAGTAATCCATAATGTGTTGGTGGAAATGTATGACAGTGATTAGGTGCCGTAGTCGTATCGATTGCAGACAGACAAGTCAGAATGTAGAAGTAATTAGTGACCGATCACCCTTGTGTGAAGAACAGCGGACCGCAAAAGAAGTGATGGCCCTGGTCTTCAAGACCAACGTATCTCAATCGAGGTGACAGTGAAAAGTGAAAATCAGTCATGGATCAGTTTTGGTTGACTGTCCACACCCATTAAAAAAGTCTGAAGAACGCAGGCATAAGTGATAGTAATGCAGTTTTGGTTATGGGACTGTTCACACTCATTAAAAAAGCCTGCCGAACGGAGACATAGTGATAATGTCGCAGCAGCTGCGTCAGGCCAATTGAGATGACTTGTTAAACCAATTAATCATCATGGAGGAGTGCTAGGTGTATCACTATGACCCCGAAACAAAGAAGAAAAGCAAGTAATCGAAATATGTGGGTTCACTACCACCAGGACAGGCAAAGCCCGACCATCACCGGGTAAGGTGACGCTGAGTGTTTTTTTGGACTACTACGTTGTGGTGCTAGTGGATTCTGGTCGTAACGAGCTAACCATCACAGGAGCACGCAGCCCACATCACCTGTCCAGTTTGTCGGAGACAGTCAAGACAAAGCCTCACGAATAGCTGTCAAGGAGGTTGTTTTTGCTCCTAGATAAGGTCTCAGCTCATTCTGCACAGGTCACAGTCAGACATCATGTTTCTTCAGGTTGTCAAATTTTGCCTCATCTCTGTATGAAATGAAATGATCGTACGGCATTGTTGGCCGGGAGACCCCATGAGGGGTCTTCGATCGTCGAAATTGCAAGTCCTTTTTAGCTGACGCCACTTCGGCGACTTGCGAGTCAATGATGATGAAATGATGATGAAAGACACACAACACCCAGTCATCCCTGACCCCGCTGGGAATCGAACCCGGGACCCATTGCACAGGAAACGAGAACGCTACCGCAAGACCACGAGCTGCGGACCTCATCCCTGTATTCTCGTGATATGGAACCTAGTACTCATCCTTTTTTTTCTGATGAAGAAATCATCGAGTGACATGTAGTTCCAGAATGACGGCGATGTTATTTTCGAAGCAGAACGTTTCTCAAACAGCCAAAATGCAAACTTTTGCAACCAAGCTCTCCGTCAAGTCATTTACCCTTGGGAAAAATTCGTCTTGTTGAAACGTGAGTATTTGAAGAAGGAGTAACACTATCATCAAATTTCGTGGTCGTATTTTGATTTTTCAAGGTGATAGTTAAAACTTTATGAGTACCCCTCATACTAATTAGCGTCTGTCCCCTTGGCCGAGAAGCCAGCACGTCTGACTACCATGCAGTGGCTCCGGGTTCGATTCCCGAACTGGTTGGAGATTTTCTCCGCTCGGGGACTGTATCTTGCGTTATTATTGTCATCTCTTCATCATCGACACACACGTAGCCCAATGCGACGTCAGCTGAGAAGACTTGCAACTCGCCAGCCTATCTTCTTGAGGTGAGGACTCCCAGCCATCAATGTCATACGATCACTCCTTCATTCATACTAGTTACTTCTTCTAAGCATCACCCTCTAACTTGGTTTTCCTAAATGTGACTGACCTCTGCTGTCTGTTTTCTATTCCAACTTCCGCTGGAGACTCATCTTCACTCTGAAAATGGCGAAACCTGTTTA
Organism: Schistocerca piceifrons; assembly: GCF_021461385.2. Taxonomy (NCBI): domain Eukaryota; kingdom Metazoa; phylum Arthropoda; class Insecta; order Orthoptera; family Acrididae; genus Schistocerca; species Schistocerca piceifrons. The sequence continues at coordinate 383,742,095 of NC_060141.1, forward strand.
TTTTTCTTTTTGCCCGAAATAAAACTCGCAGAGCGCGTTTTTTTTCCTTGCCTTCTTGCCAATTGCCAGTTCCCAACGACCCCACTTTCTCAAGGTTGTACTTAGTACACTTCTGGCTTCTCTCAGCTGTGCCTGAAGGACACTGATCTCCCTTTCTTGTTCGTCTATCAGTACATTCCTACTACATATGGCGCTGTGCTAACAGGAAGCCTCTTTGCTTTCCCCCTCTGCATACCTCCTCCCCTCTCCCAATTAAGCCACTTATTGCACCATTCGAAACGAATCCCACTGCATCCTATTCTGCAAAAGCGCCCCCTTTTTTCACACACGGTCAATTTATTTGTTAAGAACTACTGCGCGACAGAACTGTACTATGCTCCTTTTGTTTCAATAAGAAGCAAAGCTCCGAATTTTGGCCCTGATAGCGGGCCAATCGGGATCGACCGACCGCCGTGCCATTCTCTGCCAACGGCGTCACTGGACGCTGTTTGGTGGAGCGTGAGGTCAGCACAGTGCTCGCCTGGCCAATGTCGCCTTTCTTAACCTTAGAGCTGCTACTTCTCATTCGAGTAGCTTCTCATTTGGCCTCGTGAGACTGAGTACAGCCCGTACCACACCTCCTGCCAAGGAAAAAGTCCATCCCGGTACCAGGAATCCACCTACCAATCAGCTGCGATGAACACTGTATTGTTATTTGTTTTTATTTTTTCATTTTGTTCGTCATTATACTCATCATTATGTCTGGGCGGACGTCGCAGGACACCCCGTCAAATCCATCACTGAATATTTCACTAAGTTTTTTTCTTTTTATTGCAGAGGGAAGTCAGCCCTCTGACCGAATACTCTGAGTTACCGTGCCGGCGACCACTAGGCTATGGAGGTAGACATAGTTGTGTATCGGCGGTTTAAATATGGTGAAATGACTTATATTTTGTATGGACTGATTTATTTGAATGCCTTTTCACCCACGTCAGTTCCATGTCGCAACTGTCGACATTATCCAGTGGCCGAACTGACATCGGCACCTAGAATTTTCTACGATGTATGCTACACCACATTAAACAAATTAACTTCGTAGTAAAACGTATCGTTTTCTACAGCAAATAACACTATACAACGTCAGTTGCTGCCAGACTGCTTCTTAAAATCCACGGCTGTATCTTTCGCGCCTCTCATGTCACATGAGCTTTATAAATATTTCCTCTTAGAAATTTAGCATTCTTCCTATATACGACGTCGCAGTCCATGGAAATCGCAGCTATGGGCACCGCTGCAGGTGGTGTCGAGTTGAAGCCTTCCTCGTCGTAGCCGCGATCTCCGTTGACCAGGAGACACGCCCCACTCGCGGTTAAGCATCGTGTATGTGTAACCTCAAATAATGTTTTCGGCAGTAACATTGCTTCCAATCTGCCAAATTCAGAAACGTGAAAAAACTTACGAATATCTGACGCTTTTCTTTATTGTTAATTAGTACAGCGTGGCAACTATTGAACTATATGAAATAAAATCGTCATAACTTCTGAACGGTTTGCGATAAGACGTTCAACTTGCACGGTTGGCCGAGGGGAATGATGGGAATTAGTATGGTGTGGTTTAGCGACAAAGCCCACTTTAATTTGGAGGTGTTCGTCAACAAGCAAAATTGGCGCATTTGGGGGACTGAGAATCAGCATTTCGCGATCGAAACGTCTCTTTACCCTTGGAGGGTGACTGTGTGGTGTGAAATGTCCAGTCACGGCAGTCACGGAATAATCGGTGCGATATTCCTTGATGGCACGGTGACTACCGAACGGTGCGTGAAGGTTTTGGAAGATGATTTCAACCCCATTATCCAAAGTGACCCTGGTTTCAACAAGATGTGGTTCATGCAAGACGGAGCTAGACCCTATCGAAGCAGGAGAGTTTTTGATGCGCTGGAGGAGCACTTTGGGGACCGCATCCTGGTTCTGGGGTACCCGTAGGCCACTGGCATGGGCCTCGAGTGGCCACCATATTCTCCGGATCTGAATACATGCGACTCCTTTTTGTGGGGGCTATATTAAAGACAAGGTGTACAGCAATGACCTCAAAACTACTGCTGAGCTGAAGACAGCAATTCAGGAGATCATCGACAGCATCGATGTTCCGACACTTCAGAGGGTCATGCAGAATTTCGCTATTCGTCTGCGCCACATCGTCGCCAATGATGGCAAGCATATCGAGCATGCAATAACCTAAATCTGAATATCTGTAGTGACGTTTAAATGTTGAATAAAGTGTGTAGAGGTCGTACTTTGTAAATAATTTACGTTTTCTTTCATATAGTTGAATAGTTGTCACCCTGTGTCAATGAGAACAATAGGACAAACTGATTGTTCAGAGAATCTAAAAGCACTTTAGATTGTGAACTTGGTGAGTTAGTTATTCATGGTAAAATTTAGCACTAGAACCGCGCCTTTCGTAGTTGCAGTTTAGACGGACTACTTCTCTTTTTTTCGTTTATATGCTAATAGTTGTATATACAAGTACAGTCAAGCACTTATCACTATCAAATTACCATCTTTCTAAGCAAGAAAAAGATTTGTATTTCATACGACGACTATCAACCATATAGGACGGCTGCTATTGACGTTAGAAAACGTGCGAAGCGACGTAGATCACGCTGAAACAAATCATTTATTATAAGAGACGTGGGGTCGCAAAAGTCCCGAAATACCCAAAAAGGGGATGTGAAATGTGGAACATGTAACGTCACCAGATGACGTCCCTCGCCGCACGTGCAGCGGTTGGGACTATCGACCTGTCGCACCCGATCATTCCAAGTCAAGTATTTACGTAGGTTTGACTCTGGCTCCACGTGAGCGACTCGAGCAGTTGGAGTTCAGGGTTCGAGTATTGCATCTGGCAGCCAGCATTTGTTTCGTTCCGTTAGACAATTATGTCTTTACTTTGAGGTAAGATTTATTATTTTATTGTCCGCCCCCGGTAGCTGAATGGTCAGCGTGACGGATTGTCAATCCTCTGGGCCCGGGCTCGATTCCTGGCTGGGTCGCGAATTTTCTCTGCCCAGGGACTTGGTGTTGTGCTGTCCTCATCATCATCCTATCATCCTCATCGACTGCAGGTCGCCGAAGTGGCGTCAAATTGAAAGACCGGCACCCGGCGAACGGCCTGCCCGACGGGCACCCTAGCCATACGATTAAATAAAAAAATAAATTATTTTACTGACCAGTCTGGTGGTCTCAGCTGGTTTAAAGCAAAGTGCAGTACAACAAAAATCTATTGTATTGCGCCACATGTAAATGAGTATAAGCTTTCGAACTGCGTCGTTACCAGTAAATGACCTACGTTTTTCCTTCTAAATAACGCCTGTAAACAAAAAAGAAGGGACAAAAAGAATGAAACAGAAAATAAGAAAAGCTTTTACTTGGTTACAGCGAAGAAAATAATTTTGTAACTTCTATGCTAACAACAAATCACATTTAGAAAAGTGATCATCATAGCATAGCGTAGTGTTGGGAAGCTATCTGGGTCCATGGGTGCATAGCCACCTCCCACATCTCACGAAGATGAAGACCGTACGGAACTGGATCCAAGGTGCACACATCTCAATCGTTGGCGTCTAGAACATGTTCAAAAAAAATGTTCAAATGTGTGTGAAATCTTATGGGACTTAACTGCTAAGGTCATCAGTCCCTAAGCTTACACACTACTTAACCTAAATTATCCTAAGGACCTAAGGACAAACACACACACCCATGCCCGAGGGAGGATTCGAGCCTCCGCTGGGACCAGGCGCACAGACCGCTCGGCTAATCCCGTGCGTGAACATGTTCAACAGGATTGAGTTCAGGTGACCTTAGTGGCACAATTTCTGGAAAAAGAATATAATATTTTGGCCTCCTCAGAGTCATATTCCGTTTCAATGACATTATGATCACTGAGAATCAGGACAGATGTCTTCGACCCGGTTACTGACTTTGTGCCAGATCAGTAAACAGAAATTTATTTTCTATTACCCATGGCTGAACCGTGGTTTCCCGTATTCTCCGCCAATGAAAGACATGGCAGACATGCAGGTCTCACGATTTCATCTTGTATAGATATCTCATTCATGATAATACCTCCACTACGTATTTTAATGATTCCTTTGCGCCACCGGGATGTGTCGCTTCGTCTAGTCCTTGTTGTACTCGAGTTCTACCATCAGCTTATAGAGCTAGGGCTAAATAACTTGGTTCCATTACAGAATGACATTCTCGAACACACTGCTGGAATATTTCACCCCTCTGTTCCTAAGGTGTGGCTGCGTAACATGTACTAGCTGCGGCACATCACCAACTTAAGTAACGTCAAGCATTATTTAGGTTTTACTTTCATTCTGAGTGGATCAAAACCTATTCTATATTATTACTTCTCGTTCCTTACCCAAGTGAGTGGAATAGTCTGTTTTAGAACGTAGTCATTGAAGAGATAGTTTTTTTCGCAGGGGGATGACAAAGACTGTAAGTGAAAACAAGGCGGTTCCAGTTGGGAGTATTTGGGAGCGATTTACAGCAGCAGTATTTACCTTAAAAATAAACAAAAGGTAAAACTCTCCTCAAACCACGAGTTGGTTAGAATACTGCGCTGGGTGTAACCAGAAGAGTGTAAAGAAGTTCACTTTAGGGCGGGAGCAATAGTCAGAAACTTGCAAGCCTAGTGTACGTCCAGTGGTGGCCATACAAGGGTTGGACAAAAATATGGAAACACCGCGAGATATGTGTTTGACCACGAACGGCACCTGTGCAATGTCCTCAACAGTGCAAGTGTCAGCTGTGGCCAGAACGGAGTTCTGTGTAGTTGCGAGTGTATTATGTTGGGTTCAAAAATGGCTCTAATCACTATGAGACTTAATATCTGAGGTCAACAGTGCCCTAGACTTAGAACTACACCACTGGCCATTAAAATTGCTACACCAAGAAGAAATGCAGATGATAAACGGGTATTCATTGGACAAATAAATTATACTAGAACTGACATGTGATTACATATACACGCAATTTGGGTGCATAGGTCCTGAGTAATCAGTACCCAGGACAACCACCTCTGGCCCTAATAACGGTCTTGATACGCCTGGGCATTGAGTCAAACAGAGCTTGGATGGTGTGTACAGGTACAGCTGCCCATGCAGCTTCAACGGGATACCATAGTTCATCAAGAGTAGTGACTGGCGTATTGCGACGAGCCAGTTGCTCGGCCACCATTGACCAGACGTTTTCAATTGGTGAGAGATCTGGAGAATGTGGTGGACAGCGCAGCAGTCGAACATTTTCTGTATCCAGAAAGGCCCGCACAGGACCTGCAACATGCGGTCGCGCATTATCCTGCTGAAATGTAGGGTTTCGCAGGGATCGAATGAAGGGTAGAGCCACGGGTCGTAACACATCTGAAATGTAACGTCCACTATTCAAAGTGCCGTCAATGCGAGCAAGAGGTGACCGAGACGTGTAACCAATGACACCCCGTACCATCACGCCGGATGATACACCAGTATGGCGATGACGAATACACGCTTCCAATATGCGTTCACCGCGATGTCACCAAACACGGGTGAGACCATCATGATGCTGTAAACAGAACCTGGATTCATCCGAAAAAATGACGTTTTGCCATTCGTGCACCCAGGTTCGTCGTTGAGTACATCAACGCAGGCGCTCCTGTCTGTGATGCAGCGTCAAGAGTAACCGCAGCCATGGTCTCCGAGCCGATAGTCCATGCTGCTGCAAACGTCGTCGAACTGTTCGTGCAGATGGTTGTTGTCTTGCAATCGTCCCAATCTGTTGACCCAGGGATCGAGACGTGGCTGCACGAGTTGTTACAGCCATGCGGATAAGATGCCTGTCATCTCGACTGCTAGTGATACGAGGCCGTTGGGATCCAGCATGGCGTTCCGTTTTACCCTCCTGAACCCACCGATTCCATATTCTGCTAACAGTCATTGGATCTCGACCAACGCGAGCAGCAATGTCGCGATACGATAAACGGCAATCGCGATAGGTTACAATCCGACCTTTATCAAAGTCGGAAACGTGATGGTACCCATTTCTCCTCCTTCCACGAGGCATCACAACAACGTTTCACCAGGCAACGCCGGTCAACTGCTGTTTGTGTATGAAAAACCGGTTGGAAACTTTCCTCATGTCAGCACGTTGTAGGTGTCGCCACCGGCGCCAACTTCGTGTGAATGCTCTGAAAAGCTTATCATTTGCATATCACAGCACCTTCTTCCTGTCGGTTAAATTTCGCGTCTGTAGCACGTCATCTTCGTGGTGTAGCAATTTTAATGGCCAGTAGTGTACTTAAACTTAACCAACCTAAGGACACCACACACATCCATACCTGTGGCATGATTCGAACCTGCGACCGTAGCAGCAGCGCGGTTCCGGACTGAAGCGCCTAGAACCGCTCGCGTTATGTTGGTACTGAGTGAAGTCGAACGTGAGCACATTGTTGCTGCTCGTATGGTGGCTGCTTCTGTAAACAAGGTTGCCGAAATGTTTGGTGTTTCAAGAGGCTCCTTATCGAAGATTTATACCGCATACAGGGGAAGCGGAAAAGCGGGGACGAAAATATGTGTCGAGTAATCGCGACGTAGTCATTTATGAGGACTGTGATGAAAAATAAGAGGATGACAGCGGCAAAAGTTGCTGCTGAACTGTCAGCACCACAGCAAGACGAATGGAACTGCAGGAAGGGCTGGAATTCCAAAACAACACGTCAGTGAAGCAAATAACTGAAACAGCAAAAGGTGGTGCCGAAGCCACAATACCTGGACTATGCAGCACTGGAAGAAAATCATTTGGTCGGATGAGTGTTGTTTCACTCTAACTTCTGGTCGAGTTTACGTCCCGAGACTGAAACATAGCCGGGGTTAGGTGATGATTTTGGCAGCCGTATCGTGGTATACCATGGGCCGCGTTATTCTGCAATGTCCCATTATCGCTAAGCGTTATTTGATTATTTTGGTGGATCAGGTTCATCTCATCGTATAATGTTTGTTCCCAATGGTGCTGCTGTGATCCAAGACGACAGGGCGCCTGTTCACACAGCTCTTACCGTCCAGGACTGGTTTTGTGAGCACCTGGATGACTTGTCGTACCTCCCGTGGCTACCACAGTCAGCAGATCTCAGTATTATCCAGCCTGTGGTCTGCTTTTGAGAGAAGGGTGAGTATCCGCTATCCATCTCCATCGTCGTTACCTATACGTGCCACTATTTCGCGGGAATAATGGTACAAAATTCCCTAGAAAACCAAAAACGCCCTGTACTTATCCATTCAGAGACGACTGGAAGCTGTTTTGAATGCCAGCGGTATCATACACCATATTAGACGTGGTAGTGTGTAATATTTTTATGCACGCTTTGTAAGCCAGATGTCAAAAATGCGGCCGGCCGCTGTGGCCGAGCGGTTCTGGGCGCTTCAGTCTGGAACCGCGCGACTGCTACGGTCGCAGGTTCGAATCCTGCCTCGGGCATTGATGTGTGTGCTGTCCTTAGGTTAGTTAGGTTTAAGTAGTTCTAAGTTCTAGGGGACTGATGACCTCCGATGTTAAGTCCCATAGTGCTCAGAGCCATTTGAACTATCTTGTCAAAATGCCTTTGGTTTAATAACACTAAGCAAATGGAAATACAGATTTATTACTAAGACAGAAATACACGTATAATTCAATCAACCTACGAAAGATGCTCAAAGCGGGTTTCATGCTGTTCTAAGGGTACTTTGAATCTTTTTAACACTGATTTACGAATTTTGTCGCAAATGTACCGAGATTGTACGTTTTCAAATTCCGACTGGATTTGTTTCTTAAAATTCTCAACATCACGAATCTTGACGGAATAAACCTGACTTTTTAGTGTAACCAAGATTGAAAAATACATGTGTGTAATATTTTGAGATCGTGGAGGCCATTCATTCGAGCCCTGTCTGCCATCCTATTAATCAAAGTTTTCATTCAGAAATTCTCTCAGGAGAACTCCATAATGCGGAGATTCTCCGTCTTATTGCCATACCAGCTTTTCTTTCAGCGGCTGCATATATTAAAAAAGTGGACTATTTTCCGGTTCTTACAACATTTCTTGCACATATTTAAGTGATTTACAAATTTACAGCACTGTCAGAAAAATAAGGCCAGATTAGCCAACCGTTGAATATCCCTGCCCACACCCTCATGAAAGGAGAGTCTAACTCTGTCTCCATTGCCACATGGGATTCGTAGAATCTCCGTAGACACAGTTGTGTTTGTTCATTCTGCCGTTCACGTTAAAAGCCTCTCTGTCACTACAAAGAATGCTTTTGTAAATCTTAGGATCAGCTTCTCGTCGGATTGTGTACGACCGGCGTTTGGAGCTGACTGCAGAACGATTCGACTGCCGTCAACTTGTGTGGCGCTTAAGGACCACGAAGATATTAGACGACAAATGACGGCTCATTCGGAGACATACAGGCAGTCGTTTTCCCTCTCTTTGTTTGCGTGTGGAACAGGAAAGGAAATGACTAGTAGTGGTACAGGATACCCTCCACCACGCACCGAACGGTGGCTAGAGCAGTATCTATGTGATGTGTGTAGATGTAGATTCCATAAGCCATTACAGAGCCATTTAGGCCTCGAAGTCAAGAAAGCATATATATGACGTCAATTTCAGCTTATTCTGCCTCCTTTGTAGGCTTGTTCTTACTATTACATTCCCACTGGACGTTTTTCCTTGAGCGTTTATCCGTGACTGCACAAAATACTGCACGACAACATTAAGATTCTCTTCTTTAGTAACAGATTTGCCCTACCTGAAGGACGAAGCTCCGCTACTGGACCAGTCTCCCTAAATCTCAAATTTAATTTGTGAATATCTCGTCGGGATGGAGGTTTGATGTTTGGAGGATGTTCCGCAAACAAATCACAAACACCACTGTAATGATGGTCATGTTTCCACCACGTTTGTAACATAAAAACACGCTGTTCTGTAGCTACTTTCCTATTAATTGTTTCTCAGGTAACAAACAACAGCCGGCCGAAGTGGCCGTGCGGTTAAAGGCGCTGCAGTCTGGAACCGCAAGACCGCTACGGTCGCAGGTTCGAATCCTGCCTCGGGCATGGATGTTTGTGATGTCCTTAGGTTAGTTAGGTTTAACTAGTTCTAAGTTCTAGGGGACTAATGACCTCAGCAGTTGAGTCCCATAGTGCTCAGAGCCATTTTTGAACCAACAAACAACACAATCTCTAACAGCTAGTGTCACGGTTCACTCGTGAAATGGTCGTACGGGAAAATGCCCACTTCAACGCTGCCACGGAGATGCTGTGTCCCATCGCTCATGCGCCGACTATAATACCACGTTCCAACTCATTTAATCTTGATAACCTTCCACTGCACCAGCGATCTAACAACTACACTTGTTGACTTGTACAGGCGTTGCCGACCGCAGCTGTCACCAGCATCCTTAGGTTTTGTTTTGTGCAGCATAGTCCTAGTGACAGCTGTACTATGGCCACCTTGTACACTGAAGCGCCAAATAAACTGGTATATTCATGTGTATTCAAATACAGAGATACGTAAACAGGCAGAACACGGCGCTGCGGTCGGCAATGCCTATATAAGTCAACTGGTGTCCGGCACAGTTGTTAGATCGGTTACTGTTGCTATAATGGAAGGTTATCAAGAATTAAGCGAGTTTGATTGTAGTTTATAGTCGGCGCACGAGCGATGGGGCACAGCATCTCCGAGGTAGCGATGAACTGTGGATTTTCCTGTGCGACCATTTCAAGCGTGTACCGTGAATATAAGGAATCCCGTTAAATATCAAATCTCCGACATTGCTGAGGCCGGAAAAAGATCCTGCAAGAACGGGACAAACGACAACTGAAGAGAATCGTGTAGCGTGTCAGAGGAGCTACCCTTCCGCAAATTGCTGCAGATTTCATCTCTGGGCCATCAACAAGGGTGTCAGCGTGTGAACCATTCAACGAAACATCATCGATATGGCCTTTTGGAGCCGAAGTCTCACTCGAGTACCCTCGATGACTGCGCGACGCAAAGCTGTACAACTCGCCTGGGGCCTGTCAGTATCGACGTTGGACTGTTGACGACTGGAAACATGTTGCCTGGTAGGACGAGTCTCGTTTCAAATTGTATCGATCGGATGGAAATGTACGGGTCATGAATCTATGGACCCTGTGTGCCAATAGGGGACTGTTTAAACTGGTGGAGGCTCTGTAATGGTGTGAGGCGTGTGCAGTTGGAGTGATGTGAGGCCCCTGATACGTCTAGATACAACTCAGACAGGTGTTTGATCACAGGCAGGTGTACCAGTTTCCTTTGTTCTTTAGTGTATTACAGTAACCTCCGAAGGGACGACAAATATCTAAAAACAGGTGCAAGACAGGTCTGGAACCATACTTGTATACGTGATGGACGTTGAAAGTCTTTAAAGAAATATTGGTAAACTCCACCCAATGACCTTGGATAGACAAATTTATTCAAAATGAATGATTAGCTAGACGATATTGTGAATATATCTGCTATCGATAGGCCGGATAAATAACAGTGCAGAATTTCCTCCACTGATGAGAACAGGTGACACGCATCCGGAAATAGATGTAAGCCAACAACCTCACCGAGAGCAGTCCATTTCACTCCATGACGTGACATTAGATTAGTTTTAGTGATGTGACAAGTCCTTGATGCTAGGGGCCTTAATTTCTACATGTGGACATACAGACCGTTGCCTATGCATGTCATGTGGAGACAGCTTTTACTGAATGAATTGCTAATGTGAAGTTTGTTTGTCCTTCTGGTGAAGGCTGGTTTAAATCCGTCGAAACCTTGGTCAAGGTTATTCGTAAACCACTGTTTACTGCAAGTGGTTGGCTGTCTTTTATTCCTGCTTTAAAAGTTTTTATTTCTTTGAGATGTCTACAGTCACCGATACACTTTACATTTCCAATGCTTCCACTTGTAATATCTCTTTATATTCGATGAATGATTCTGATACAATTCTACCCTTGAATGACGTTTACTAATTTTCTATCTTCATACTCGCAGAATCCATGCGAAAAGTAGTTCATACAATAGCTATGCCATGAGCGCATAAGTATCCTTTGTAGTACTCTCTCTGGTGGTTGTTAGAAAAAAAAGAATAGGAGCTTCCGAGATTGTCTTCGTGCCGATTAGCCTGAGCTTGGTTTGGAAGAACTGTAATCTGATTATTGAGATTTATCATAGAAGATAACTGATACCAACTGTACGATCAAAAGGAAATATATATAGATTGCGCCTTCAAATAAAAGGTGTGTATTTGAAATTTGAGAATTAATGATATTTATCGATATACTGCGTAGTTGTTAATCAGAAGGGAACTTCCGAAAGACTGGATACGAACCTGCATTTAATAATCCAAGAGCTCCATTACTTCTTCGGAAGGTTAAACTCCATCAAAGCCAAATATCCGCTTGATCTGAGGTTTCCCGACTGCTTATACAACGCTCCCAAAATTACGAGGCATTTTATTTGTACAGATTAGCAGACTGCCGCAAAGCACGAGCCTGCAGAGAAGAAGAATCATCGCCTGATTTCATTCTAACAAGTAAAATTTCAGAATCATTTTGAGTGACTGAGCTATGACTGTGTTTCCTATCATGAATGATTGATTGCTCGAACGAATTGAGAGCTACAGAATTACGTAGATAGGAGGAAAAATTACACACTGTCACACTGAACACATTAATCTAAAGCTAAATGGTCTTTACTGCTGATGTAGAGTCCTCAAGAGACTTTGTCTAATCAGTTTTGATTTGACCAGCAGACAAATGTATGAAATGTTTATAATGACTCGATAGACTATTTTCTCGTCCGTATCCTGCAGCAGCTGCTACCTTGACCACTTCAGGTCGCGTCAACAGTCAACTGCCTGTCGCACCTGATTTGAATTTTGTTTACAATTGCTTCAAGCACAGCACCTACCAAAAATGATACCATTTAACAAAATTCTTTGTTGTGTTACAGAAATTTAACATTTGAACTCTCAGTCTTGAGAGGATAGCTTCGGAAATGGACAGGTCAGGTACAGACGAGGTCGCCTCTATAATGAAAGTTGTGTTGCATAGCTAATTGTCCGATTCTATGAAATTTTCTGACACATTAGAACCGTATTTCAGACTGGAGCTCGAACTCAGACCCCTTTCAATTAGTCCAGGGAAATTGGAAAAAAATGGGGGAAAATTTTATAAAATTTTGAAACTTTGGGAAAACACTCTTAGGGGATATATAAGTAAAAAACAGAAAAGTTCCCTCCCCTATTGGGGGAGCTTCCCCCTCCTCCACCCCTTGACGTAATTTATTTTACTTTTTTCAAACTTTACGAAAAACGGTTCATTTAAGGAAGTTACCTACATGACAGAAAATATTTCTGGTGAAACTATACTCAGAGGGAATCAAATGATTGTTTAAGCAAGGTAATTAGTTTATGAGTGCTAAAATTTGAAAGTAAAAAAAGTGAAATTTCTTTTGAAGCACACTTTTATTTATACAGAAAAATTTTGCTTTTACTTTAGATTTATGCAACATAATTATTGGAATGAAAATAATTTTTCATGAAAATTAAGAATTACTGTAAATCTATTCAACACCTGATTGTGTCGTAATAGATTTAAATCAGATATACAGCATGTAGACAATGAAAATACCACAGTATCTATCAAACAAATAAATTATTGAATGAGATTTTCACTCTGCAGCGGAGTGCGTGCTGATATGAAACTTCCTGGCAGATTAAAACTGTGTGCCGGACCAATACTCGAACTCGTGAACTTTGCCTTTCGCGGGCAAGTGCTCTACCAACTGAGCTATCCAAGCACGACTGACGCCCCCTCCTCACAGCTTTACTTCTGCCAGTACCTCGTCTCCTACTTTCCAAATTTACAGAAGCTCTCCTGCGAACCTAGCAGAACTAGCACTCCTGAAAGAAAGAATATTGCGGAAACATGGCTTAGCCGAAGCCTGGGGGATGTTTTGGTCCGGCACACAGTTTTAATCTGCCAGGAAGTTTCAAATAAATTCTTGTCAATATGTTTTTTTTACATAAAACCCTCATCGAAATCTTCTGTCAAATAACTGCGAGGCATATTAGTGCATCTGTGTCCACGACAGTTTTTGCGCATTGTTGTGCAATGTAGGTCAGCCTTCACACATCCGCACTTTCTTCCGCAGCCTTAAGTGCAGCCGTATGAAATCAGCAGCAGTATTTTCTCTGGAGCAGGTGACCGTTTCATGTGAATCGGGGAGAAGAATGAGTTTGATTCCCTCCAGCCCCAGTTTCAGGGATCCAAGTTTTTCCCCAGCCATAGCTGGACTTGTAAGTAAACTCGATAATAGTCGAGGCGTCTTGCATTGGTAGTCGGTGGCAAAAGAGAGTATGACAGCATTTTCTGCCTGACCCACAAGTACCTTAAAACGTTGAAATCAAATGGCATTTAAGTTGTCATCATCAGGACTTTCTACTGTTTTTGTGTAGAGAGAGAGTATAAATTTCTCTCCTGCTTTTGCAATGGTATCAGGAGAGGAAGCAGGATTGTTGAATATCCGTGGAATATTATGGAGTTGCGGATATCTGTTGTATATCTGGAAAGCTTGCAGCTTTCCTTTCCCAAACAAGGCTGAAGTGCTGTCGCAACTACTTACTGCATGAAGAAACAGTATCGAATAGTTGCATTCAAGAATGAGTAAGGAGTTACGTATATCTTTAGAACTCTAACACTTTGCTCTGATGCTACCTTTACCTTCCTTCATCAGGATTAAGTCTGTGTCGTCTGGAGCAAGAGTGATAAGTAGCACAAGAAGATCTACATCTTGACCCACTATAATTACTTGCTGGTAAAATTTTGAGGCATTTATTGCTTTTGCAACAATTTCAACATCTGCATCGCCATCCGCAGTCCTGGTTTCAGTATCAAAACTCTCTACTTTTTGCACAAGCTGTGTAATAAACCTTTCCTTATTGCTGAGGTTTCTGAGAGAGGCGGACTGTGATTCAACACATAACGTCTCGTCATTTGGCGTTCAATATTTTTTATGTTCAGAGAACTTTCTGAATATCCGTCAAATACAACAGCAACATCTTCTTTATAATGTCTCTGAAATAGGCTATTAAGGTTTTATAAATGTCACCATATGTTCCATTTTCGGGCCATACACATGATGGATAAGAAACCCTCCATCTACAACAAAGAACTTCGAGTTATTATTGTCACTATTCCTTTCAGGAACTTGATTGAAACGATTGTACAGCGACGACTTTTTTGTTTCCTTCATCAATCCACTGCTGTCAAACAGACATTGGTACACTCGATAATTCGTACGTGAAGCAATCCTTTAAATCATCAGGTGAATGAAACGTGCGCAGTATTCTCTGAAATAACTGCGTTGTATCTACTTCAGTTAAATTTTTTCAAGCCTTGCAGTTGACATGAACATTGCCCTAACCATGATGGGTCGCTTAAGCTTCAGAGAAGCAAATTTGGGCGAGACAGTAACTACTGTTTGAAGAGCTTCTTCACCAATAGACACAGCTTCATGTGAAGCTATTAATCCAGATCCTAATGAATACATTTGCTCCTTATAAATAAATGGAGTGTGTTGTTGCAACCATAGCAGAAATTTTCTGCGAACTTTCTCGTCAATTTCTGTTGTCCCACTCCTGAGTTCAACATGTTGATCACTCGAAACCGAATGTAAATTGAAGAACTGTTCCATAGCTTCACATATGTGATGGGCTATTGGTATACCGCAAATCCATCATTTCAACATACTATCGGTGAAACCTCTTCCATGTGAAACACCTCCAACACTCTTCAGGTTCTTCATAAGCGTTTGTTCTATCGTCATGTCGGTCCACATTCCACACCAATCCGTGTCAGAGAGTCGAACCGTGAAGAAGATGTCCTTAGTGAATTTACCGAACTCCGCGGGTTTCATGGTTTCTTTCAGTTTTTCCATGTCCTGGAGGTACAAATGAGACGCCTTAGCATAATGAAAGTGTCCAGTTGCGTGGAATATTGGTAGCATGCACTCAAACATTCTATATGGAACTCCCAATTCCCCATACTCTTTGCCTGGATGAAATGCAATGCCAAGATGACAAGCTGAATGTATTGTATCCATAACTGGGAACTTTTCCCTCTTTGCGTAATATCATCCACTGTGTTGACAAATTAATTTTTGTGCATCTCAATCACATTATCTTTTTTGAAATTGCCGAAAGATGCGCCGTTTCCACTCAAATCAGAAATACAGTCTTCAATATGTTGCTCCTCCTTCTCCATGACTGCCATTTACTCCCGTATAATGACGGAAAGAGCAAACATGAGTGCAGATTGAGCCTGAAAGTATATGGGGAACAGAACCTGCAGCATATACCGTCCCCAAAAGTTGAGAGAGTCCACAGTCTCTCATTAAGAATCTGTTGCCCCTAGAAAAGACATTATCTAGTGAAAGCCAACTAATCAAATAACTATATTAGTGAATAGCTCATTCCCTCCATTAACCTTCACTGCAACTACATCTTTAGCTTGCATGTCGAGTGGTTGACAAACGCCGGCTTGGGCTACCGAGCGGTTCTAGGCGCTACAGGCTGGAACCGCGCGACCGCTACGTCACAGGTTCGAATGGTGCCTCGGGCATGGATGTGTGTGATGTCCTTAGGTTGGTTAGGTTTAAGTGGTTCTAAGTTCTAGGGGACTGATGACCTCAGAAATTAAGCCCCATAGTGCTCAGAGCCATTGGTTGACAAACGTCACGACACATGTTTGCTGTGTGGTCTTCTTTCTCTCCATGATGGCATAAGTAAAATCAGTTAAAATAGTATTATAACCTGTGGGCGGGTTGTTGATGAATGGAAGCACTAATACATTTGATTGCGTGGAAGGGGTTCTATAGCTGTGATTTTCTCCGTAAAAACTTGCCATGCAGGAATAAAAATCTGTAAAAACTTTTGCATCCTACAGGTAAAATCGTGATTGGTAGGCACTGTTGGTTTAGTAAATGATTGTCCTGAGTAGACATTTTGCAGAACGATTTCTTCAATTCCAACTCTATTCTGCCTTCGGAATGTTAGCGGACTAATTCTTTGGGTACTTGCTGTTTCAGTAGAGCTCGGCATGACACAGAGTTTCGTTACTTTCTGATGTTCTGACGCTTTCCCAGGAGTCACACACCTGATTCCACCTATAGCATGGAATCTACCTCTGCCCGTTATTGTTGCAATGTTGAACTCAGCATTATCGAAAACGAACTACGAGAACGAATAATTTGAGATATTTGGTTTCCAGAACTGAACGGCAGAAGCCTCAAATAAAGCCGCAGTGCTGTATGAAGGGCAGAAAGCCATATTCGAGACAATTTCAATAATATTTTTTGATCCCACATTACGAAACAAGTACACTGCAAGACCAAGTTGCAGTGGGGAGATAAATGCACGAGACCTGGTAGCTGACAATCGCATTGGATATTGCTGTACATTTTTTTAAATGGGACTGTTCACTGCCTTTGACCACACCCTTCAAAAATTTGTTTAAAGTGTCAAGAAACATAACTTCAGCCTTCTCTGTAATGTCACTGATATCTGGATAGGCGGCAATTCTGTAAAGTGTCATTCTTATATCTTCACAGACGATAGCTGCTGCTGCTTCTACTATTTCTCTCATCTTTTTCATTAACATCTCGTTTATTGTACCATTGATTCAAAAGTTTGTGGCCACTGCCACGAAAACAAACAACTAGGGGAGTTTTTGGCATTGCGGCAAACAAGACCCCATCATCGAACTGTTCAATCAGTTTGTTTTTCAGAGTTTTTATAGTCATTGTCCCTCTTTCTGGAAGACATTCACTAACTTTCCGCTACAAATCGAGCAGTGAAAATTGACACTGCTCTGAACTATCTATAAATTTGCATAATTCTGGAAAAGTGGCATCAAAGTTGGTACTTTGAGGGAGGCCTCTTTTTCGAAAAGAGGAGGGGTTCCCACCAATTTAGATTAGCAATCTTGATGATAATGGCCTTCTGCAGCTACTAAACACAAAACACTGTTGGTGCGTTCGGCAACCTTTCTACCGAAATCATCATCGCGTTTCTTTGATTTTTCAAGCTGTGTATGTTTCACAGTTAAAGAGCGAACTTCAAACACTCCACGTCGTTTGTGGAGTGGTTTTTTTGTTTCCGCCTCTATGTCACACTTTTCATCACTTATGAAATAGTCTTTTTTGAAATTGAGTGGATAAGAGGAAATCTCAAACTTGTGCAACATACTGAGTAATTAGTTTCCTTTTATTACGTTCCAAATATATATTCACCTCGATATACCTTATACACTTCAGTCAGTCAAGCCTTCTGTAGAAGATTATGAGCTCCATCCTTCCGTTCCTTGCTGACGCGTATCAGAATTTCCAAGCCTTTCGTCACTTCCGAAACAGATTTACCACAAATAAAACAGGTAGTAGGGTCCAGCATTATTGTTTTCTCAGTCCAGACAAAAGGAATGAGACTAAGAAGAAACACTTCATAACACAACAAAATGATAACTACTGTCACAAAAACAGAACTCTCTGGCACTACTTCGACAGTTCAAAACATTAACTCAACGGTACTGTACACTGGATAGGAAGAAACGGCAGTGACAATAGTGGTAGGGGAGCGCTGAGTGAATGGGAAGGTGAACTTGCCGTTTTCATTATTGGCACGTACTCCTGATTTCAACAATACTGATCGCAAAAGAAATATTATCAAGTAGAATATATAAGCTACGAAATATTTAATTACGCTTTCCATTGAAATACTTTGCTAAATAACAAAAACTATTACGTTAGCAGAATTCAATTCCAATTCTTACACCTCAAATACCAATTGTATAAATGGAAAGATGCAAAAGATCTTTTTCGTGTACAGTTTTGCGAGGAATATATTTACTAATAAGAACTCTGCTCGAAAAATGAGCCTTTTTGCTTACAAATTTAAAAAATGGTGCAAATTGACTTTTGGAGGGATAAAAGGGGCACGCCTGCCCCCTTCCTACTACGGGGAACTTATCTGTTTTTTATTACTACACCCTACATGACTGCTATCCAGAAGTTTCAAAACTTTTACATTTCCCCCCATTTGCTGATTTTCTTACTAATTTGCCTGGAGTAAATGGGAAGTATCTTAATAAATGTACTACATGCGCATACACCTATCACGTTCACGTCATATTTGCACTAGCTACTTCCACTTCTGAAGGCTGATGACAGCTATTGTTCGACGGATTTACCTTTAGGCATTGCCTTTCATCTTAAGGTTTGGGGGGAAATTTGTTTATCTCTATTTTTGTGTGTTTTACAGGGCAGTGCGTGGGTGGGGTTAGGAACTTAATTTGTTTTTGGTTTCTTACTTCTTCAGTGCATTAGTTTCTTAAGGTTGCAGTGCTTTATCGATCGAGCATTGCAATGGGTCGATTTGCACTAGCAAATGATGACATAAATATCTGTTCCAGTGTGTCAAGAGCACGCGTAGCAGACCGTCTGGAGCACGATGAGGGCCACGCCATGGGCTTTCCACTCGCGGGTGACAGATAGCGTGCACTGCAGCGACGCTAGACCACAGAAGAAGAACGCTGATGCATTGGGGGTCTTCGCGAGTGACCTGAAACCTTCCCTCACACTGATGAAGGCGTTGGGTCTGCTGCCCATAAAAGGCCTGCAAACAGGTACTACTACTGACGTTGCCACGTTGTCTCTTTGCTTTTGGCTGCTGAACAAACTTTTACTTTTTTCCTACTTTTCTCATTTATTTTACTGTTAACTAAGAAAAGTCTGATATAGATAGTTAATACGTCTAATAGTGTGTTTTCGGTGCTCTGCCGTGTTGTTCTGTTACCTGATGCCAAATGTGGACTACAACACGAAGATTTGCGATCTTTTGAACAACATTGCTTACAGACAGATAGACGAAGCGTATTTGTTAAGCAAGTACCGTTTTGCCACACCGCGGCCGCAGCGCTGCGGTCGGCGTTCTGCACATGCGCACTGGGTACTTACATCTGTTGTCTACGCACTGACGCCATTACAATCTGATTCTTCCTTGTTTACGTTGTGTACTGAGTGTTTAAGATGCCTCCGATAATCGTGAGTCCCGCCGACTGTGAAGTACGGGCTCTTATAAGATTTCTTAGTGCTTAAGGTCTAAAAGCTATCGATATTCATCGTGAGATCTGTGCAGTTTGCGGAGAAAACATTATGAAAGATGGGATAGTAAGAAAGTGGGTGAGAGCATTTAAACATGGCCGCACAAATGTGCATGATGAACAACGGAGTGGGCATCCTTCGGTCGTTAATGAAAGTTTGGTGCAGGAAGTGGGCAATAAGGTGAGAGAAAACAGACGCTTTATAACTTCCTCCTTGCGGGATGACTTTCCTAATGTTTCTCGTAGTGTTTTGTATGGCACTGTGACCGAGCACTTGAATTACCAAAAATTGTGCTCACGTTGGGTACCGAAAATGTTGACGGATGTGCACAAAACCAAACCTTTAGACAGTGCATTGACTTTCCTTGAAAGGTACCACAACGACGGTGATGATTTCTTAAGCCAAATTGTTACGGGCGATGAAAAATGGTTGACCTACGTCACACCAGAATCAAAGCAACAGTCCACGGAATGGCGGCATTCAGATTCACCCAGAAAAGTGAAGTTTAAGCAAACAATTTCTGCCCGGAAAATCATGTGCGCAGTTTTTTGGGACAGAAAAGGAATATTTCTTGTGGAATTTCTGCCTTGTAATGAGACAATCAATGCAGCAGCTTAGTGTAAGACATTGCACAATCTGCCCCGTTCAATTCAGAACAAAAGACGTGGAAAGTTGAGCAAGGGCATCGTTTTGCTGCAAGACAATGCCCGTCCGCATGTGGCCAATCAGACCAAAGATCTCATCACATCTTTTCGATGGGAAACTGTAGATCATCCTCCGTACAGCCCCGATCTTGCGCCCAGTGACTACCATCTGTTTCTGTACTTGAAGAAACACCTGGGCGGTCAGCGTCTTCAATACGATGACGAAGTCAAACCAGTGGTGATACAGTGGTTAACAAGTCAACTTCTATGAGGAGGGTATTCAAAAACTGGTACAACGTTATGACAAGTGCCTCAGTATTGACGGAAATTATGTAGAAAAGTGTATTAAGGTACAGGCTTTCATGTAAAAATAAAATTATTGAGATATCTTAGCACGTCTTTTTTTAAATTTCGAAACGGTACTTATTTAAAAAAACACGCCTTGTATACTGGTTCTACAAATAAAATCGCAAGACATATGGCGGCTCTTCTCAGTGGATTAGGCGTTTCGCGTAACTTCATTAAGGATCTTAGAACACAAGCAGTGGTGGCACCATGACTGAATGGTCTTACTACTGTACACAAGGGAGGAATTCCTCTAACACCTATAGTTAGAAATACTGCTACCCCTGCATACCAGTTGACAAGCTGTGCGAAACATATTCTTAGCAAATATGTGGGGTGCAAACATTAAATGGTAATTACACTGACTTTGTACACCGCCTCATCAACTGTGGTCCTGGGATATGCATATTATGATCAGTTTAAATGTAGTCTCCCTCTTAACGAGGATCCTAATTTCTAATTCCTTGGAAATAAACATGGAATAGTTCGACCGGTATTTCACAGACTTTTAGCTACAGTCTGAGAAAAAGTGCATGAAATGGACAACAGCTCGACAGGACACCCGAAAGCACAGCATTAATTACTCATTCCAAGAAAACTTGAGAGATCACAGATTATGCTTTACTGATAAATACACAAGCCAAAAAATTAGTCATGACTAGAAACCATCACGCTAATATTGGGTGACCTGAAAGCACGCCATTAGTCATGCCAAGAAGTCATTAATAAGTACACAGCCCAAAAATTAGTCATCACTAGGAATCATTACTGGGTGACACCACTTCTAGCCTTGATAATGTCCTCAGTCTAGAGAGGAAATGAGTCCACAAGTTTCTTTAGATATCTCAGGTAGGCTGTAAATGAGAGTTTACGCACAGCCTTCATTGTTACCAAATTTGCTGTGGCCTACTTTGCTGTGTCACGTCATGCAGCCTTGCCAGATTTCCCTCCTTACTACTCCCCACCCTTCTGACATCACAAACCAAGATGTCGAAACTACGTCACTTGCCTCACACTACTGACGTGTCTGTCGAATAGAAGAGGAACTTTTTTTATGTATACAAACAATCAGGGACGACTGCAGGCCGCCAACGGGTCTGTGGGTGTGCTGGTGCGAGAGCCATTGCATTGGTGTGGGCAGAAGGACTGCCACGACTGGTGACTAGAGAGCCTGGCGCAGCATGACGCTAACTGCACGACCACCGTCTGCAAACTGTGTGACATCAGATAGTTTATACTATGACCAGACACAGCACAACCTCTGGATGCAAAGCTGTAGATGGTTATCTATTAGTAACACCTACTATGCCTATTTTCTTTCCTCAGGAATGAATTCATGTCTCTGCAAGACAGAAATGCAATAATGTGATAGAATCAAAATGTATAAACATTCTGATATACTCAGGCAAGAAGTATTTGAGTTTTTTGTGCACTCGGACACAGGATGATATTGAAATTTTTATCGCTATGTGTGAATTCACTCTTTACTACCAAGTTTCTGAGCTATTACTAGCACCAGAATGCACGAACATTATGATACACTTAGTGAGCTATTTCTGGTGAGACTCAGTGCCAAGCCTGCGCTAGAATACACAAATATTCTGAAGAGAAAGTCATGACCAATACAACAGGACCAAATACCAATTTTCATCACATTTTCAGTTTAAATGTTAGCGGGAGTAGATATGATAATATCGAAAAGCTGTCGTATGATGAATTCAACTCTTTTTGAGGACCCTCAGTATTGTGGCAGTAAAGTAATATTATACTTGGGTGGAATCGTCTTTGTTATGACTCAGTTCTAACTGTGGTCTTGTGTGCTCAGAATACTCAAACTCCTGCAGCGTTGTTGGGTCGTCATAAAAACTACTAAGGGGATGTCGCATGAACAGCTTAACTGCATAATAAGAGAGAGAACACTCATTTGTCAGAAGAGACATTTAAGTCTTTAATATACAATAGCTACTGTACTCTCAGTCAACAAATAACCTGGCAGCCACGTGTGTACAGATTTTACGAAAATTTGTATACCAATTTGATAGAGCTAATATGGCAAACTCTACATACTGCTGAAGAAACCATTGTTCAATAATATGATGCATGCTCTACATCGCTACATTATAGTGTGTACAAATGCAATACACCGGATGTAGGCATAAGCATGTTTATACAGGGTGAGTCACCTAACATTACCGCTGGATATATTTCGTAAACCACATCAAATACTGACGAATTGATTCGACAGACCGAACGTGAGGAGAGGGGCAAGTGTAATTGGTTAATACAAACCATAAAAAATGCCCGGAAGTATGTTTTGTAACACAAACCTACGTATTTTTAAATGGAACCCCTTTAGTTTTGTTGGCACATCTGAACATATAAACAAATACGTAATCAGTGCCGTTTGTTGCATTGTAAAATGTTAATTACATCCGGAGATATTGTAACCTAAAGTTGACGCTTGAGTACCACTCCTCCGCTGTTCGATTGTGTGTATCGGAGAGCACCGAATTACGTAGGGATCCAAAGGGAACGGTGATGAACCTTAGGTACAGAAAAGACTGGAACAGCACATTACGTCCACATGCTAACACCTTTTTATTGGTCTTTTTCACTGACGCACATGTACATTACCATGAGGGGTGAGGTACACGTACACACTTCTACAGTTTTTGCCCTCTACAGCTCCCTCTAGTACTATGGAAGTTATTCCCTCATGTCTTAGCAGATGGTCCCTTCTCCTTATCAGTGTTTTCCACATATTCCTTTCCTCTCCGATTCTGCGTAGAACCTCCTCATTCCTTACCTTATCAGTCCACCTAATTTTCAACATTCTTCTATAGCACCACATCTCAAATGCTTCGATTCTCTTCTGTTCCGGTTTTACCACAGTCCATGTTTCACTACCATTCAATGCTGTACTCCAGACGTACATCCTCAGAAATTTCTTCCTCAAATTAAGGCCGGTATTTGATATTAGTAGACTTCTCTTGGCCAGAAATGCGTTTTTTGCCATAGCGAGTCTGCTTTTGATGTCCTCCTTGCTCCGTCCGTCATTGGTTATTTTACTGCCTAGGTAGCAGAATTCCTTAACTTCATTGACTTCGTGACCATCAATCCTGATGTTAAGTTTCTCGCTGTTCTCATTTCTACTACTTCTCATTACCTTCGTCTTTCTCCGATTTACTCTCAAACCATACTGTATACTCATTAGACTGTTCATTCCGTTCAGCAGATCATTTAATTCTTCTTCACTTTCACTCAGGATAGCAATGTCATCAGCGAATCGTATCATTGATATCCTTTCACCCTGTATTTTAATTCCACTCCTGAACCTTTCTTTTATTTCCATCATTGCTTCCTCGATGTGCAGATTGAAGAGTAGGGGCGAAAGGCTACAGCCTTGTCTTACACCCTTCTTAATACGAGCACTTCGTTCTTGATCGTCCACTCTTATTATTCCCTCTTGGTTGTTGTACGTATTGTATATGACCCGTCTCTCCCTATAGCTTACCCCTACTTTTTTCAGAATCTCGAACAGCTTGCACCATTTTATATTGTCGAACGCTTTTTCCAGGTCGACAAATCCTATGTGTCTTGATTTTTCTTTAGCAAGGCTAAAGTCAGAATTGCCTCTCTCGTCCCTTTACTATTCCTAAAGCCAAACTGATCTTCACCTAGCGCCTTCTCCATTTTCTTTTCCATTATTCTGTATATTATTCTTGTAAGCAGCTTCGATGCATTAGCTGTTAAGCTGATTGTGCGATAATTCTCGCACTTGTCAGCTCTTGCCGTCTTCGGAATTGTGTGGATGATGCTTTTCCGAAAGTCAGATGGTATATCGCCAGACTCATATATTCTACACACCAACGTGAATAGTCGTTTTGTTGCCACTTCCCCCAATGATTTTAGAAATTCTGATGGAATGTTATCTATCCCTTCTGCCTTATTTGACCGTAAGTCCTCCAAAGCTCTTTTAAATTCCGATTCTAATACTGGATCCCCTATCTCTTCTAAATCGACTCCTGTTTCTTCTTCTATCACATCAGACAAATCTTCACCCTCATAGAGGCTTTCAATGTATTCTTTCCACCTATCTGCTCTCTCTTCTGCATTTAATAGTGGAATTCCCGTTGCACTCTTAATGTTACCACCGTTGCTTTTAATGTCACCAAAGGTTGTTTTGACTTTCCTGTAAACGGAAATAAGAACAATAAAAGTTGTAACAGAATTTTGACAGGAAGGCTCATTAGTTTCAGTATAAGGTTTCTCAAAGGAGCAAATTTTGCAGCAGAATATTGATAAATTTTATGAGTCAGCTCAATCAGTAGGGATACAGTTGGTTTATGTTGGTTTATGCAATATGTGTTGAGCGCAATACTGCTACAAATTCATATCTCAACTACAAATTGATGCACACAATCTGCGGACTCATCCCTACAGTAAGGCCAGTATGGACTCATCCCCACAGTCAGGCTAGGATGTAAAAGTATTGAGGCACCAGCCAATGCAAGACACTTCCCTGTGACTGTTCAGACATCTGAAGTAGAACATTGTAGACCAAGGCAGACATCTCATCGATTTTGATGGTGAAGAAATCATAATACATACATATAAAGCAGGATAGGCATAGAGTACAAAACCAGCACACACAGCCAACAGTGCATCCCTTTGTAGTGGAAACACACGTTAACACAAGAAAAAAACCAGTTCCTTAAATCGCTTGGCTTGCAGCTGTGCAACTTCTTTGATGAATCGGCAATTGTTGTTTAATATAACTGCTCCAATCAACTATGGCTAATGAATTATACATGCATTGACATTCGTGATTCAGGAAATAAGATACGAAGTGTATGGGACTGAAACATATCACACACGAAATGTAAGGATCACATTAACGGTAAAAACGTATGTTTCTACATCAAAATCAGATTTGAATGGTTCAGAAAATCCATACTGGTTTATGGAGAAAGTGACAGCAGGCGAATACAAATGATTCAGGATGCACATACGTCTCATGGTGCTGTGAGCGTATACTTTGAAGCCAGGAAACATGTTCCCGTCAATGTAAAGCAAGAATTCATTCTGGTAAATAGACAGTAATACATACATCCAGGTAGTGGCTGATCTTGAACAAAATAAAATTGTGCTTGACTAATTACTATGGAAATCGTAGTGTCTCTGTAATCAAGGAGGAGTACTTAAAGCTCTTAAAAATATAGGGCTGCTATAAATGATTCATTCGTTTTCAAAGTTCTGTATCTTCCAAAGTATTAGATGTAAAAATGTGATTGCTACATGAACAGAACCACAAACTAACTGAATTTGTATTGTGTCCTCCAGTTGGCGGTGCAAGTGCAGTGCCTTGACAAACTGGCGACAATCCAAGGAAAGAGTTTTTATGTGTTACAATATGTGAGATGTTTCTCTGTTATGACAGTGCAGTTGCACTCAGAAGGGCTTGTGAAACCGAAACACCATTAAACAGAGCACTGTGTGGTAGTATCGACAGTTTAGGAACACTGGTTGTCTCTGAGAACAGAAAAGTACAAGTTGATCATGTGTGCCAGATACAACTGTGGAGAGGGCGAGGGAAAGTTTCGTACACAGTCAAAAAAAAAAAAAAAAAAGATGGTTCACGGAAACACACAATGCAGGAGGCACTTGAGGATGAACATTTCGCCTCCAAACTGATATTTAGTGATGAAGCAACCTTACATTTATCTCAAAAGTTTAATTCATACAACGTGAGAGTGTGGGGCACTGAAAATCCTCACAAAAATATGGTACGTTCACGAGATTCTCCCAAGATTAATGTTTTCTGTGCGGTGTCATAGATGAAGCTGTATGGGCCGTTATTCTTCTGTGAGAAGACTGGGATGCGTACCTCTTACCTTGATATGTTCCAGTTATTATTGTTTACACAACTGACTGTTGATTCTGAGAATTTTATCTTACAATAAGGCAGGACACCCCCTCATTGAAATATTGATGTTTGTTGCTGCCTAAATGACAGAAACTTCTGCATCGCTGGATTGAGTGTAGCGTGAAGGTGATGTGGCTCTGATTCCCTGCCTTCCCTCAACACACCACGCCCCCTCTGGTACGTTAGTGACTGTACATGACTGTATTTGTGTGTTCCCACTGTTAAGAACACAAACAGCTCAGGGAATGCATCAGTGCTGCTGTGATGATAATTGACAGGATGTTGCAACATAAAGTATGGAACAAACCTGATTATCACTTGGGCTGAGTTGTGTGATCAGTTTGTAGAGTCCAAAATGCAAGGTTGGTGAGTTTACAGTTCTACTCATGAGTAAGTCATATTTGTACATGTAATATTTTGGAAAGTATAGAGCTTTGAAAACGAATGAATAATTTATAGTAACACTTTAAGTTTTAATTAGTGGGAGCATTTTGAATAATCCCTCTTCCAAATGCCTCCAGACAATCATGGACTTCTAAAACATCAATTAGAAATGCCTCAGTTAATTGTACTTGTGCCTCAGACTGACAGGAAGGGGAACTGTAAGCATAGCTTGAGCGAATTCAAAAATTGTATATTAACGAACACTAATGTTTACCTCAATTCACAGTTCTATACATATGGCAGTTTACACTGGGGTAATAATGTCTACAACTTACTGCTCGATATGTACACAAGGTTTTGTTCTCCTTATTATGAGAGAGAAGATGGACATCTGCTCAAAATAAAATAATTAAAGAAGTTTGCACCCATGATCTTGATAAATTACTCTAAACATAATGAAACTATGAAAACGTGAGTAATACTCTCCATTCATTGGTAATGTACAGACTTTTATGAATTAATAGGTGTAGTACCACATCTCACACATTTCACAATGGCCCCTCAAAAAATGAATATTATAATTTACACTCAAAGCTTCCTCAACAAATGTGAACAATCTCCATTTGAAGGTATTGGAGGTATTTGCTGCCTTTACGATTTTGGACATATTATCACGACATTCCCCACAAACGTCACAGCATGAAAACCTTTCAGAGATGTTAAAACGCCTCAAGTGCATGGAAGTGCACTGTGGATAATGTGTAATTATCATGGAATACATTGGAATGACCCTGCAGTGGCTTATGAAGATACAATGAAATCGCTTTGAACTTTTGATTGTATTCATACAATTGTCTCTATGAAAGGTAGCAACTAATCGTTATGGATTTGTGATATTTGCTTGATTACTGTAGTTAGAATTTTAGAATTGTAAGGGTGCCCACCATTTCATCTACTAAGAAAGAAAAATGATTCAATTTCTTTTTTTGTATACTTGTGATAATGTGAAACTACTGTTAAGCTGTATGAAAATATACGATTTTTTAAAACAACATCTTGTGTTATTATTCCCTGCTACACTCAGCAGCACTGCACGTACCTATCCCCACCCTTGCGCACACTCATGGCTCATGTCTGATCCAGATACTGATTCACATGGTACTTCAGGTTTCTTTCCCACACCATGGCTCCTTTGACCTGAACCGTATAAGGTGAACTCACATTCATCATTCTTCATAGTGACGCCATTTTGAAGTGTAGCAACAGCAGGAGAAGCAGCAACTCCAGGGAATTGTCATGTGGATGCTTACGTCCACAATGCTGTGTTATGTAAGCAATGAAAATTTTTTTTTTTGTGTGTGTGTGTGTGTGTGTGTGTGTGTGTGTGTGTGTGTATGCAGTCATGATCTAACGATTTTTATGTTTCAGATTATGATAATGATGACGATGGCAACCAGTTGTCCATGCAGGTGGATGAAGCTATTGCATCTTTTTTAATGTGACGGATAGCTGCTCCAAAAGTGGGGTGATGGCTGGGCATTGCTGAACCAAACGAAGTAACTTATGATAGGTATGAATGAAAACTTGGTGGTGCATGCACCCAGACCATATGTAAGTAGAATGACTCGCTTTATATCATGTGTGTGTTAAAATAATAATATATGCCATACTCATGGACTGTTGTCTTTGTATGTTCTAGAAGCAGTGGGTTATAATGTGAGCCTGTTCACGGTTTCAGCACCATCGATGTCACATGCCTGGCGTATTAGCGTGGAAGCGCTCCTACACATTGTAGGTGAGGATTTTGCGACACAGCCACCCACCTCACTTACTGTCAGGGACTGCATGCATATCCTTGATGATGAAGTGGAGGGTTGTTGGCAAGTCCAATTACAATCCCCACAGACAATATAAGGGACTGAAGGTGTGAGACGGTGTTAGACTAGTCTTTGCATAAGTATCAGTTTCCCATTTTTTTTACACTTGTATACACATCCACAATTCTTATTCACAGCTTTTTTTCTTAGAAATGGTGAATGATTGTAGTCCATCATCATCGTTGCCCAGACCTTCTCCATTATCAAATAGTGCCTACACCCACAACCTCACAGGCGCCATGAACACCTACATCTGCAGTGCTGCTATCATCATCATGAGATTATGCACATTGAAACCGCTGCATATCTATGCCTGGATCATCAACCTTGCAGACAGCTGTACCTGGACTCTCGGCCTCCAGAGATGGCTTGAATAGTAACAATAATCAGCTATTGGCTAGCAGCATCTTCTCTGCCTGATCTATTAAAGATAAGCATCAAGTATGTCATGCCACAATACTACCATATTCAGTGATTCAGTGTGCACTTGACAAAGGATATCACCTGCCCTGATCGACATTCCTACTGGTAATCATGATTCGATCCTGTTCCTGAATACCTACCAACCGGTTTAGGATTTAGAAGTTTCCTAGATCTTATATTATCAACAATATTCCACTATTAAATGAAATGCAGTGCTGTGTTACAAATTTTTAGTCGCAAAAATTACATTGTCTGTATAGGTCACATATGTTTGTGTTGGTACATTGGCATATTACAGTGGAACACCTGCATACTGAGTGGTACAGGAGGTCTGTTGTGACATGAAGACAGACTTGATTCTCTGAATTTCAGCAAAGAGATCCTTGGAAAGCCCTAAACAGGAACCTGTATTTGGACATTCACGCACATGTTGATGATTTCTTATATTGAGAGTCTTCATATATCTCTCTTCCAGGGGACAGAAAACAGGGTGTTATTAATGTTAAAAATTCCAACAACTTTAGATTTACGTGGACGCTTCTGGTTTGTGAGAGAGATTTTAAGAAAATGTTCAGCATATAGGTCAATATCATATGTGTTGTTTTTGTAGGTATAATAATCATGATCGTATCGAATTCCTCATCAAACTTCAGAAAGTTACAATATTTGAGAGGGAGAATTCTCATATGTTGATTCATGTATATGCACAGATAAGTGCGAGTCTAATGAGGATGATGTACAGAAAAGCAATGAGTGTAAGGTTGTTGAGAGCCTCCACTTTTTCCAGTTTACAGGTAATTGCAAGAAACATGCAGATCTCAGGGGACTCTAAGGGGGCTACTGCTAGATCTAGAACATGACTCACCTAATTTTGCTTCCAACTGAATGCATGGAATGGTGCAAAGCATGTCTGTTTAAGGTGCATGAATTCATTTTATTTGGGAAATTAACACAACACTAGCAGCGTTCTCTACCCAGGACATGATATGCATAAAGATGTTCACTGAGGTGAAAAAGTTTTTAAAGTTTAAGAATTTCCCACACAATGAGCGGGTACCTTTTGTCGTGTGTGCTTACTCTAATGCCTTTTGCTACTGTTGAGGGCTGTGAGGACAATGCCTCTGCTCACATACAGCCCTCACAGAATGTCGCAATTTGAGCACTGTACTAGGTTTTATTTCACACTTTTGGGTTGTAATTATTTTAAATCTTGTGACAGGGAAGAACTTGTGAAGAGTTTGTTCTCTGAGCATTAAGCACTTGCAAAGGAATTTGTTGAAATTTATCACACCAACATTGCTTTATCACACAGAAAATTCAATTACTGTTCGAGAAAGCAACTGACTGTTATATTTATGGACTACCAAAAGCAAATACCAGTGAAGAATTGGTTCTGAGTCATTGCCACGTCATCAGTAAATTTTGCAGGGTAGTACACAATTCATGCAGTCCGAAGTGTAAACTCCTATGACACATATCTATTTTTTTCACAATTTGAGATGGTGTGATGCTCATTTTATTACTAAGCACTTGGTCGATTTCGGTTGAGCAATTCATGAGGTTAGTGTCCTAGTTGAGAGGACATAGAAATATGGTTTGTTTTCTAAGAGAACCACCAATAAAATTATACTATGCTTCTTAGAATTGTTAAGATTAATGCAGGCAACAGAAACTTGCTGAAACCATTTATCAGGGGGTTATGCACGTCTCACAAGCTGCACATCTAGATGAGGCTTAGTTTTAGCTCATAATGGAGAAAAGGATCTTCTCCTAGGAATATCTGGATTCGATGGCAAAACTCTACAAAACTGCATTCCTGAAATATGTACATTCTCCAGCCAGTGCCATAACAGATGCTGAATATCAGCACAAAATACATTTTTGGCAGGAGTTTAATATATGTAACTTCGGGAGTTATGCTTTACGTGGAGGCATATGTATGCCCTCTTACTACATGCAGGTATTTTCATGAAATTCTGGTGTGTATGCAAGCAAATATGCTCGGAAACATACATGCTGGGCCTTGTTGTCTACTGAACAACACTAGGGTTATCACGTTACGCTATGCTCGGGTAGACCGGTGTCGAACTTGAGCTTTAGCCAGTACTAACATGCTGTTGTTATTTTAGCGGGGTATCTACGGTAACTTTGCCAATATGTCGATGGATGTTCCAAAGGATAGTGAATGGCTAAATTGCATAACTAAGCAGCCATCGATTCAAGTTTTATCGGATATTTTAATGAGAACAGCTTACTTGGGTTCGTTATGCAACAATTTCTACCTCTTGGAGGGTTTCGATGGTTGACTCATGCTGAAATCAAAGGAGTAGATCTCTCAGCTGTGATGGATGATCCTGATGTGGGATGTATTTCGGAGGTAGACTTTAAATATCCTAATAGCCTGCACAATGCACACAGCGATTTACAGCTAAATTAGAACACCAAGTTCCACAATATGTTTCCCACTCAAAGTTGACGACAAAGCTGCAAAAAACAAAGTACTCAATACATTATAGAAATATGCAGCTGTGTCTCAGTTTTTGGTTGAAATTGACTATAACCACCTGCATTAATAAATTGAAGTAGAGTACCTGATTGCTGATGTATGTGGATAAAAACCTTTTTTCAGCCACAACATGTATTTTGCTAAGAATTTTTACAAATTAATGAATGGATTTTTAGTGTACTGGGCTAATGGGAAGCAGCTTGCGTCAACCAGTCTGATATAGAAAAAAGCCAAAATTGCAAGATTCATTTTTTTATTTAACTGATGACTAGTTTTGGTTTATCTGAACCCATTTTCAAATCATCCAAACAGCATGCAAAACCACATTAAGAATGTATGTAGATTATATTAAAGTCAAGATTTTCTATGTACATTAGCAGGACAATGGGAATGGAATTGTATATTCGTCCCGCCAATGTTCATAGACGAATTTGGCTTTGATATGCACATATGTACAGTTTTAACATGGTTTGCATCTCATTACGGAATACACCATTTTTTCTGTTTGAATGATTTGAAAATGGGTTCAGGTAACCTGAAACTAATCATTAATAAAATAAAGAAACTGAGTCTTGCAACTTTTCTGCATAAAACATTAATGAGTAACTCAATATTAAGTAAGGTCATTATGGTAATTTTATAAGCAAACATCATGATATTAAATTAATCAGTTGGGAGTAATGTTACGGCTGGAGACAACTGATTGCCAAAACAACACTGAAACAGCTACATCTGTCAAGAAGAATTTGGGGCTCTGGAAGTGGTGAAGGATGCAATATAGTTCATGGAAGCTGTTTATGTCGGTATGTGCGTCAAAACTCCACATGTACCGCTTTCATTATGCGTTTGCTAAAACTCATTCTCATTTTGAACACCCAAAATTGCTTTATAAGGACACTTACAGCTTGATTTATTGGGTAGAGGGGTAAGGTGCAACCTTGATGCATTTGACATATATGGATACACAACTAACAACCCTGCGGCTTAAAGCTGGCAAATAATAAAGTTATCGTCTTGATAAGAGACAAGTCGAATGGATCGCATATCGAGCAGTTTGTGGGTCTATGACCCAAAATGTATCCACAAAATAGATTGTCACGTGCCTCCCTAAGGTGGGCTGAGGGTCTTCACTGTGTGGCTACAAGGGTTTCATGGCTGACGATTATTTGGTGTTGCTGTCCAGTGCTGCATTAGGTCAATTTTCAGCTGAGAGCACATATTCTCCTTAGAGTGACACAGCTGAAGATCAGGATATTGTGTCACGGCAGTAAGAAGTCATTTGAGGTGGGATTGAAACCCTGCCTTATTTGCACTATTCACTTGAGTGATAAAGAGTGAGACAGCGGATGTATGTGTGTATATGCCAAAAACTAATGTATGCATGTGTGTATGTGGAATAGAATGACCTGTTTGTCAGCCCAAAAAGTATCCTGACTGGATTAATAAAAAATACGGAAACATTAAGATAGTAGTTTTAATGCTTCAGGTGTTCTACATATTCTACAACTGATCCACCCAACCCCCAAATGAGTAAAATACACACAATGTTCATAAAACTATGTGAAACTATCAGAAAAGTTCTTCTTTTGGATGCTGTTCCACTTTTACATCACCTTAACTTGAATTTCGGCTATGTCGTAAGTGCATTAACACTTCATATGAACTTCTTTGCTTTGTCGTTTTGTGGCAGGTTTGTATTGGTAATATTAAATATGACCCATAATGACTTTTTACAGGAACAATTGTCAACATTTTGCGTTGACATCAAGTCGCAGCAGGCGCCCACAAGTTGTCGTTTTGATTTGGGGTCAGAGAGTTTAGTACAAACATTGTACCTACTTTTTCTTCTTCAAATAGATTCTGGAGCACGTGGAGATGTTGCTCCATTGAGCTCTGCGACACAATGTTGACACACTATTGTCCCAAGTCCACTACTTAAAACTAGCTGCTGACAACCAACTGAGCGAAGGTGCATATGCTGTTTAGAGTCAGTAGCTCAAACTGCCAGCATAACTATGGTGATGACGTCGTTTATACACCAGGACTAAAATCAATCACAGAAGTTCTTGGATGGATGATGTATAGGTGTTAGATGTAAATATTGCATACTGTGTATGTTTGAATTGCATACTGCGTATGTGACTTGGATAGTTTGAATTGCATACTGTGCATGTGACTTAAGTTTTTTATACTCTAAGTATGGTTGAATATATGTGTTTGAACTGAATATTATGTATCTCTAGTAGAATTTGTTCACACTATTAACTTTTTCATGCTATGTCAGTTATTAAGCTATTATTTGCACACCATGTGTGTGCAGTTTTGCACACTATGTGTGTTAGTTAACTGTTTCTGATGCACAGTATGCATACATGAGTGTAGTTGTTCCTGCTCTTGGCCATACAAACCATGATGAAATTTAGTGTTGCATATTTTCCCACGTACTCTTGTGAAAAATGAAGGTTAAACTGTAAAGTGTAAAAATGTGCTACACTAATTGAACCATAAAGTGTAAACTGTGCTATGACACTGCAACTGTTGAATTTCATCTCCTGTAAAAATGTCTACAACAACAACTACTAACACTCTTATCTCCAGCATTGCAACAATCTGATAAATCTAATGAGAAATATCTAAGACATATTGTAATTTGCAAATACACACACACACACACACACACACACACACACACACACACACACACACATATATATATATGTATTGATACAATTATTTGTGCATTATAATTTGTAAAAAAGCATTGTTATTTAAAAAGCTTTTTACTTTGTTAACAGCAAAAATAAATCTGTCTTGTTAAACCAAAGGCATTCCTTTTTCTTTCTGCATCAAACATGCTGTATTTTTACACTCAATCTCGGAGATTGGTCCCAAGGAAATAGTAAAACTGCTTAGAGACAATTATTTGTTCAGTTAGTATGGTCTGATGCAGTTATATGCTCAAAGAATTTCAAATATTCATACAATTCTGCTTGAATACCTGGCACTGATGCTGATGTGTCATACTTACTGCATACTGATGTGCAACACTCTCTGAAATGCTTAGCAATGAATTCTTTCATTTGAAGACAAGTGTTTTGATGGGGAAGCTAAACGTTTTCATAAAATTCATATACATAAGGATACCACTCAGTACTATCGTCCACCATTTGCTGGACGGTTCTAGCATACGTCAACTTTGTGACTGTAGATTCCTGATGGCGAATGCACTGCGTGTTATTTTCACTGTTGTATACTTTCACTGTCGCCATTTAAGCAATGTCACCACCACCATGGAACATTCGTGCCTTTTTTTTTTTATTCTTGCATATCCGATGCCATTTACAATCCGATAACGCCACTTTCGTGTAAAAAAATCGTGGATTGTCAAAAATTACCACTGTATTGAAATCTCACTCTGAGGAATGCGTCAGCTGTTACGTTGAAGAGAATAAGAACACATTCATTCATCAGTGCACTGCGCAAAGCTAGAGGCTCAATGATTGGTGCAGATATTGGTGACATTGGAAATTCAAAATCTGGAAACAATTCTACGTCACCCCCCACGGACACACATCCACATACACACAAACATACAATGAACAGAACACCGAGGAGAGAGAGAGAGAGAGAGAGAGAGAGAGAGAGAGAGAGAGAGAGAGAGAGAGAGAGGTGGTGGCTTAATGCTTATATTCAACTCTGTGAGACAGTTTCCTTGTCTGGCATCGACTGAATGAATTTCTGACTCTTCATGGCAATCTTTCACTATGATGCACAGAACACATCTGCTAAGTCTTATGCACAACAATCCCATTCCCTGGCAGTCTGGAGTATTAGGTGTGATGCCAGAGTAGTGGTAAAAGTAGGTAAGAGAGTGAGTGCAGTGACCCCACAAATAACATACTAATGGTGGAAAGCAGAACTACTGTCTGGAAGGCCATCTTGGATTCTTTTAATTTAACTTAGAACTTAATTAATTGACTAAGTAGTATAATGTAACAGCTGTTTACATAAGGGGACAAAACTATTAAAATACGAAACTAAATGAAAAGTCCAATAGTCCGATGTAGCTGTATTTATATAAGACGATTAGACTTATATAAGTCGATTAGACTTTTAAGTTGCAGCTTCTGGTGCACATAATACTAAGTCATATGTTACAGGAAGTTATTACAGAATGCCACAGAGTAACAGATGGCATGGCTAGGCAAAGTTACCACTCTTCTTCAGTTGATAAAAACCATCACCAACGATGAATGTCTAATCTATGTTAAAATCACGAACTATCATCACTTTACAGATTAAAATATATTTCTGGCTGGGCCTGTGTCAAGCAGCAGACGATGCTCATGGTAAATGTTACCCAGAAAAATGTCGAGCCTGGAAGCCGACATCCTTCTGTGTGTTTGTCACCAACATAATAGTTATTGTACCAGCTGGCAACAAAAGCTGTGAGTTGTCCAGTATGTTGCCAGAGTGTGTGCAGTGGCTGCCATCCAGATGGTGTGACCATATTCATGTATAATTATTTTGCTATGGCTGCCCTGGTTTTAAAATTATCTGTAAGTTTTAACAAGTGGACTTTTTAAGTTTCCAAAGTTTTTCAAACTTAAGACAAATGGACTGTTTCCACCATGTTCCATTTGTTGAATTTCCCACTTAAACTCAAGACAAGTAGCCTTGTTCCACCATCTTGGGTTATGATATCATAGGGGAGAGTGAGGGTGAGTGGGGAAGAGGAAATGTGGCAATGCTGCTTGACAGCAGAGGGGAAAGTAGGTCATAAGAAATCTGATAACAATGCATATCCAGTCGAAACCAGTCACTGATGATTGGATCCTACAGAACTGCCATATAGCTGGGAGGTATAATACTAAGTTTTACACAGTGCTAAAAATAGTCCCAAACATTTTCTACAGCATTAAGAACAGGTGATTCATCATCGCAGTCGAGATGCGATATAGTACCTGAGCACTTGTCAAAGCAGAGGCATATGAGTGCAGCTCTGTGAAAATCGCTGTTTTTATCTTGGAAGATTGGAGTGTCCAGAAAAAATTGGTCACGAATATGCAGAAGATATGGCTACCGACAATGTTGAAATAAACATGCTCGTTCATATTCACAATAAACTGAATGACTGAGTTCGAGCCCTGGTGTGAAAAACACCTCCAAAGAATCGTCACCCGGCCTGAACTAGACCTTCCACATGTTATGGGTAAACGCCTCATCGGACCTTCAGTGCACTCGATGCCTTGCATCATTTGCAAAAAGGTAAAACTGGAAAACGTAGGAGCACACGACACGCTTCCACTCTGATATTGTCTATTTCCTGTGTCATTTGGCGATTGAGGGCGTGCAGTTTTATGAATCACTGTGAGCAATGACGTTTGTAAGACCCACAGCTCTAAATGTCCATTGTAAAACAATAGCGATTTTACGTGGAATGGATTAAAATAACCCTTGGTAGATTTCCAGTGGTATGTAGCACCAGACGTCTATCTACAGGTATTCCAGTAAATTATGGGCTAATTGTTTGTGGGCGAGGAACCCCTTGCGCCTTATGGCGCCCTATATGTGTTCCATCAGGTTCAGATAAGGCGAATTTGGTGACCGACAGCAACGTGAGTTCGCTATCATGCTTCTCAAAAGACTGCACCATAATTCTGGCCTTGTGACATAGTGAGCTATTCTTCTGGAAGACGTCGTCGGGGAAAACATCAAGTACGAAGGGGTGCATGTGTTTAGATGCAGGTGGTCGCTAATAATGTTCATATACTCTACAGTTGCCCCCTATAGCATAATACACCCCACATGGTAGAGTTCTAATGAAGGAATTCACTTGAACAATTATAAAAGTAGAAAAGAAGCAATGTTAAGTACTGGGAAGATCAATGATTCTTCATTGAGCTTTCGTATACACGTTAGCTTCAACTTCTAGAACATGAAAATTTCAGTGTCAAGTTTGTAACTTACTAGCTATGGACGATATGTCGATACATAATAAAGGTCAAAAATTTGTATTATGGAAGGCTACAGTATACAATAACATAGCTGTAGCTGTGTCAGACTTGGATTCGAACATGGAGCCCTGCCATCGTCAGCTGAAGTGCTGTCAATTGCATTGCCTGTGTTCATGGAAGACAGTTGGTAGCATACTGCCCACTGAGGCAGGGATTCGGTTTCAGATCTGCAACCAATACAAACTTCTAACTAATCACAAACGTTCACTGCAGCAAAATATTAAAATACATAACGTGTCAATGAAGAATAGCTTTACGATCCGAGTATTATAGCAACGAAATGTCCTCATAGTGATAACCAACTAAATTTTGCCACGCTATTTCATTGCAGAAGCTCGGTATAGAACAGCACCAAAGATGGTGCATTCGCTTAGGAAGCTGTAAGCTCAAAAAGTGATTTGTTTAATGTTTTGAAGAGAAAAACCAGTAAGGCAATTTATGATAAAGTTAATACCCTCCACGAAGAGAATTCCTCAAAGCCTGACAATGTGGTTAAGTGGTTTAGTTGTGCCCGAACTTTCCTGGAAGACAGGCCCAGAATCTGTCGTCCGTAGCTATGCAAGGACCCAGGAACTGTAACCTTAGTAGAGACTCTGGAGCTTAAAAAGCGTCATTTATATCGAGACAGAACTAAGAAAGTGTACATTGGTCCTCGGGCAGTGATAAATATCATTCACAAGCTTGTTCGCATCAAAGCAAAGAAGGTGCCCAAAGGAAGCATTAATTAAACAGCTTTGCTAGCGCGGCGCTGGTGGCTGTTTTGAGCATCTTTGTCTCTATGGACTCGACTAAAAAATGCAGAACACTAAATGGAAATACTCAACATCGTTATAATCACATGAAGCGAGGTCCCAGATGTAACTGGGGAAGCATGTACACTGTTTTTCTAGGATTGCCCT
The DNA here is from genome assembly GCF_021461385.2 of Schistocerca piceifrons. Lineage (NCBI taxonomy): Eukaryota > Metazoa > Arthropoda > Insecta > Orthoptera > Acrididae > Schistocerca > Schistocerca piceifrons. The sequence continues at coordinate 383,780,337 of NC_060141.1, forward strand.
GTCGGCCGAGTATGCCAGTGAAGCGTAGGGGATTACTAGGAAATGTTATCGTTTCTAGATATCCGAAAGGCGTGGCACTGAACATCTTTGTTGACTACCAATCAATTTATTATCACATAGAGTACCTTCGCAAGTACGTGACTGGCTTGATACTTGTTTGACGTATAGAACCCAGTAGGTTATGCTGGATGGACACGAAAGTAATGTTAAGTGTGGCACATGAAAGTGTAATAGTTTGCATGACGTTCTCTTCTTCTTCTTTTTCTTGTGCCTTAATGCTTCATTAGCGAAGAGTCGACACGGCTATGAACGGAGTTGGCATGGTTAATTTAAGGGGTGGCCGGATATTCTTCCTGTTGCCTCTCCATTACCTCCTGGGATGGAACATGCGTACCCCAAACTGTCTGCGCGCGGTGTTACTCACGTGAAAGTAAGCGAAAGTTTTCTAAATGCGTAGCGGTCGCTCGGTTCCAGACAGTAGCGCCTAGAACCGCACGGCCACTTCGGCCGGTCGTCGTGTAACTGAGGCGTACCTTGGGTACCAAACGGGATATGGGAAGCCACCTAAAAAGAACAACCCGGCTGCTTGGTCTGCACACGGACTCTCATCGACATTCCGCTGGGTGGATTCGATCCGGGGCCAGCACACCTACTTGTCCCGATAGTGATGCTTTGACACGAAAGGCTATCCAGGCGGTCAACGTCAGTTATCTTCTCAATATCCACAAACGATTTACCGGACACCAACAGCAGCATTATCAGCTTTTTCGCCTACAGGAAGGTACCTTTGTTGGACGATTGTAAGAAAATGTGGAAAGACTTTGTAAAAATTTTCAGTTGGTGTAAGGAGCTCTCTCTAAATATGTATAAATAGCAGACAATATCTGTAATAAAGGGAAAGAACAGAACAGTACCCAATTACCAGATTAGTGGTGAACATCTTGAGCATGTCACATCGTATAAGTATTGAGTTGGTTCATAAGCTTCTACCGTTTTTGTTTTGCGTGTTGGTACGAGGTGGAATCCATAATTTTCGGGACGGGTGCTGGCATATGGAAAGTAGGAGTAGTAGATCTTTGCACTGCTACGTGGCTAGAGCTGCAGATCTGATAAGTCAGTGTGCGGAGTTGCATTCAGCTGGGAGAAAGTTTTGCGTGTCCATAGTGATTTCCGTAATGCTCTGTGCTTAGTGTGTGGCGATTTTACGATGGAACAGAACAGCGCATGTGTATCAAATACAGTGCAGATCTCGGGAAAAGTGCTAAGGAGACCCTTGCAATGATTCAACAAGTGTTTGGGGGACAGAGCATGAGCCGTATGTGTGTGTTTGAGTGGCTTGCTCGGTTTAGGGCCGTACAGATGTCGAAGATGATGCTCACACTGGAAGGCCCGTTAGCTGCACAACGCCAGACATTGTTGCGAAACTTCAAAAATTGTGCACCGAGCGGTTCTAGGCGCTACAGTCTGGCACCGCGCGACCGCTACGGTCGCGGGTTCGAATCCTGCATCAGGTGTGGATGTGTGTGATGTCTTTAGGTTAGTTAGGTTTAAGTAGTTCTGAGTTCTCTGGGACTGGTGACCCCATAGTGCTCAGAGCCATTTAAACCATTTTTTCAACAATCGTGCGGATCGACGTTAAACCATTTAAGAACCTTGCGGATGAAGTGGGTATTGGTTACTGGAAATGTCAACGAATGTTGTTGACTGACGAACTGGGCATGCATCGTGTCGCCACAAAATTTGCGCCTAGGATCTTGACCGCCGATCAGAAAGCACAGCGTGATGAAGTGTGCGCGGACCTTTGTCAGACCGCATCTGAAGATCCAACCGTCTTGTCACAGGTTATCACCAGCGACGAGAGATGGTGATGACCCAGAGACAAAGCAACAATCCTCCCTGTGGAAGAGACCGGGCTCTCCAAGACCCAAAAAAGCGAGACAGGTGAAGAGCAAAGTGAAGAGCATGATCATCGTTTTCTTTGATACCAAGGGAATTGTGGACAAAGAATTCGTCCCACCCAGCCAAACAGTGAATTCCGCGTACCACTGCGACGTCTTGCGACGGCTCCGTGAAAACGCGCCCTGTCACATGCCCTTGCTCACCTGGACCTTTTTGGCAAAAAACAACTTGGCGGTTGCACCCCACCCACCGTACTCGTCAGATTTGACACCTTGCAACTTCGCGCTATTCCCAGAACTGAAACTCGTTGAATGGCCGGCGGTTCGACGCTCTAGAGAGGATTCAAGAAGCATTGCTGGCAGTGATAAACACCCTTAAAGAACAGGACTTCCAGAAAACGTTTGACCAGTGGCAGAAACGCTGGGTCTGGTGTGTACGTGTGGATGAGAACTACTTCGAGGGTGAGGTTTTCAACAGATGGCAGCACCAGTCCTGAAAATTTTGGATAGCACCTCGTATTTCGGTTGCTGTGGGTTTATTTATCGATTTTAATTTCTTATTTGTACTTCACTCTTGCTGTTTGAGTTTACATGTTGTCATTTTGTCATATGGAGATAGCGAGTGGAGCTGTGGACGCTAGAAAATGGAGCGCCAAGTGGAGAAATCGAAACATTTCCAACATATTCTTCTGTTTGAGTTCTGCAGAAGGATGACAGCAGCGGAGGCAGCCAGAAACATCTGCCACAGAGCACGGCAGGAAAGTAGTTTTCTCGTCTCGAGGAGGATCTTTTTGACGTTAGTGGCTCTCCACACTCAGGAAGACATTTGGGGTTTGATGAAGATCTTTCAAACGCATTAACACACATTGATCCATGCCAATGTACTGGAGAACTAGAAAATGTTATCATTCCATCATCGTGCGACATTGCGTGCAACGGAGTATGTTCGAAAATCGGATGTGTGGGTACTGCATGATCTAAGCTAAAATAACAAAAATCAGCAAGTGGCCATATGTGCAGCTCTGCTTTCTCGGCACCAATTAGCTGGTGAACAACACTTACCATTCCAATCCTGTATCGTTACTGGAACGAGAAATGGTGTCCTTATCCTAACACAAGGAAAAGGAAGGAATTGTTGATCCCCCAGGAAAGCAGTATTTCCCCGCACAAAGACCACAGAAGAGCAGCGACGATGTGGTGTACTACGAATTGTTTCCCCGAGGTGTAATCATCACTGTTGACGATCATTGTCTTTCACACGTAGTCCCAGAATAACGACCAGGAAGAATGCGTGAAGTGATGCTACTCCACGATAACGAACGCCCGCATTCTAGTGGACTGACAGAAAACACTATACAGGACTTGGTGTGGGAAATCATTCCGCATCCACCTTATTCACCTGATCTTGCACCCTCTGTCTTTCACCTTTACCGCCCTCTATTGAACAACCTTCAAGGAATTTTCTTGCCGGATGACAATCCGTTCCGAACGTGGGTCGACGAGTTCTTCGCCTCAGAACAACGCGATATCTACAGTCGCGGAATCGAAAAGTTACCCCAGCGTTGGCATGCTGTTGTAAATAGAAAAGTACAATATGTTATTGACGACTTAAGTCTCTGTCATGTGTATCTGTTGTGTTTATTAAACTTGTGGGAAAACGCTGCCCGATATTTGAAGGTAGTATTGAGAAAGAGAAATTTGTTAACGTCGAGTATAGATTTACGTGTCAGGAAGTCGTTTCTGAAAGTATTCGTATGGAGTGTAGCCATGTATGGAAGTGAAACATGGACGATAAATAGTTTGGACAAGAAGAGAATAGAAACTTTCGAAATGTGGTGCTACAGAAGAATGCTGAAGATTAGATGGGTAGATCACATAACTAATGAGGAGGTATTGAATAGAACTGGGGAGAAGAGGAGTTTGTGGCACAACCTGACAAGAAGAAGGGACCGGTTGGTAGGACATGTTCTGAGGCATCAAGGGATCACAAATTTAGCATTGGAGGGCAGCGTGGAGGGTAAAAATCGTAGAGGGAGACCAAGAGATGAAAACACTAGCAGATTCAGAAGGATGTAGGTTGCAGTAAGTACAGGAGATGAAGAAGCTTGCACAGGATAGGGTAGCATGGAGAGCTGCATCAAACCAGTCTCAGGACTGAAGACCACAGCAACAACAACTGAGAACAGATATGAAATGTGACAGACGAGTAAAATCAACGTTAAGGAAGCCAGTTAGAAATATTTGTTGGTATGGTTCTGGGAGACTGCAGTATGTCTGCAATGGATGTACGATAGAAGACAATAGTGCGACCAATTGTAGAGTATTTTTCTTATTTTGGAGTGCTTAGGAAGTAGGAATCAAAACTGACACCGGCAGGATTCACAGACATGCTGCTGGGATAGTAGGAGGTTGATATAGTCCACATAAAAGGGTTACAGAAATACTCGGTAACTTGGCAGAAAGACAACATAATTCTCACGAAACCCCGCTAGACTAGAAGAAGACTGTGCGTCATTTATGCTGTCACCATTGTATAATTCGCGTAGGGATCACAATAGTAAGATAAGAGCGATTGGTGGGTGTGCAGAGGCATACAGATACTCATTTATCTCTATCTCAATACGCGAATGTAACAGGAGAGAAAATCAACATTGGTACGAAGTGTCTTCGGCCGCGCATTGTGCAATGATTTGCTGTGTGTACATATATGCAGTTATAGATATCATGATCTCTTGATCAGACTGTGGGCGGCTGTCAAGCAAGCATATTGTAGGAAGCAGTCCAAGAGAACATTCCTTTTACCCTCCTCCATATGGCAAGTATTGTCAACTATACAGCGACATTTTCTTTTCTTCGAAGAGCCAGCTGTGTGGCAGGCTGTGCATGAGATACGGGCCGAGTCTTCAGCAGCCAGTGTGAAGAGATCATGCACGACTGTTTTACTGGTGTGCGCGTAAGAAGGCAAGTGATGGAGTGATACGCCATAGCAAGGGGCAGTGTACCACGTGATGCACCGGCCAATAGCGCCATTCTGACGGGTCTGTCCGTAATGTGCACTTTAGGTGCACATAGAACATTTACCACTGATTTTCTTGTTAGGTAGGTATGGTGAAGGTACTTTGCCGTTGCGATGTTCATTGTGGGTGGTATAAAGGACACACGCAGAGTATTATGTTGAGACGCGACAACGATATCTTTCAGAATGAATAAATTTCTGTAGAGAAGCACAAACAATGGTCCACTGTGGCGCTTACCCCAACGCTGCTACTCGTAGTTACCAGGGTAGGCAACAGTTGTAGCGTACAGCGTGGGGCAGTGGCAGAGAGCACCATGTCGACGCTGCTAAGTATTATTTTCTCTTTTGCGCAGAACGCATCACGCTTTCGTATTCTTACTTACACACCACTATACTAACGTGGCACATTGAGTTACTGTTATGTTGTGAAAGATTAGCTCAGAACACAACTCTTTAAAACAGCGAGTATATTACGAGGGTAAATCAATATCGGAACTTCCGTTCTAATCATTCTTAGGTTAGCAGTACTGCTTACTGCGCTAGCCAACGCTATATGGCACAGTTCTCTTCGCTTGCGGCCAAGGTCATCATATTCATTGCTTGCGGCAGCTCGCAGCATTTTCACATCAGTTCGCCCGGAAGGCCACAGTAAAAGCTGCGCAGAGGCAAACACGTTTTTGCCACTGTGCGCATGACGTCAGTGGAACACTTGGTGCCCAAATTTGTATGATGGAGGCTGTGTCGTTTTCGCTTAGCTACTTTTGTGAAGTGGGTCAATTGCAAGTGAAAGTGCTTTGAGTGTGTGCAAGCAACGCCGGGTTGTGCTGTTGTTGGCTGTAATTCTCACAATCGCAGCACTAAAGGGACGGGAGTAATGCTTCATGCGTTCTCTCGTGATGCAAGTTTGCGGAGGATTTGGGTGTCGAAATGCTGTAGAAAAGACGCGTTGAATGTTGCAAACGCTGCAATATGCCCTCGTAATTTCACAGAAACTGCATTAGAGACTTGCGTCCGGAACTACTAAATTTACCGCGGAAACCGTGCTTAAGAGTGAAGCATTTCCGTCATGTAATTTAGCTTGAAGTATTAGCACTAGTGCTAGCATACAATGTGTAACATAAGAAGGGAAAGATCCTTTCAACAAATGTGAGATCCATAGAAGAAGCATAGGAACTTTGCAAAAGCTGTCACCATGGGAGAAGGGCGCTGATCAATATAGATTTACACACGAAGTTGTTTCTAATACAGTAATTCAGATAAAGTCAGTTTACAGATTTATGTAGCGGCATTACGCAGGAGAAATGCTTGTATGAAAATTGTAAAAACGTATTAAAGATCTTCAAAGTCAGGTATCATCAACGAAACGACGTTTTCACAACGAAGAAAGTAATAAAAAATGCATTTGTGTCTGGAGAAATTAATTGAATACTGGGCAAAATATTTTCACTGAATCAAATCAGATGTTTGTTAGAGGGATCAAAACGGGTTCTAAGAGTCAAAGGGGACATTATCTGGTAACTCGATTTCCTTGAGCACTGTTGCGCAGAAAAGTTACAATTTTTTTCGAGGAAATAATTCGGATATTCCCTGCCTACAGTGTCAACCTTGCCTTCTCGGATAAAGTGCAGTTTCAGTTGCCACTAGATATTTTGAAGGATGTTCTAGTTTGATTAACTAATTCAAATGCTTTCTACAAACAAGGCACCTGTATAATTTCTTGAACGAAAACGACAATGTTCACTTGTTAACTGAAGTTCTTTTGAACTTATGATGAATTTAAAATGCAAATGACCGTTGTATAGGTCTTGTTTACTTATTAAAGCTTTTCTCAGAGCAAACTCAGTAAACTGAAAGCTCATTTGGAACTTTTACTTTGATCGAAAATTGCAAAAACAGACTATACTTAGCACGTTTTTTGCTTATTTTTATTCGATGGATACGTGAATTTAAAAATCAGCACTGTCTGTTAAAAAGTGGTGAAGTTACTCGATGTAGAAGTAATGTTCTAGCAATAGCAGAATATAAATTTGCATTTCCTTATTTCATTAGAAAATAAAACATACTAGAAGTACATCGCATAAATGCGCGGCCCGTAAGTTATAACGCTGTTGACGAGGCAGACACTGCTCTTTAGTGACGCCACAGCGTCAGCCAATAACAGCAAAGAACGCTCACTGCCCAAACTAATTTCTCTACAGACCTCAACAACAGTGTTTCATAATGAGCTTTCTTATCGGGTGGAGCTGTACTAGGAGATGGAATCTATAGAAGAGTTTCGGCACAATTACGGGGTAATGTCTTATTGTGCCAAAGTGTCCAGCTGAACAGCTGAAAAGCGGCTGAATAAGAGTGAAGGACGAACAAAGAGGAGGACGTCCAGCCACTTTCACCAGTGTTGCCAACAAGGAGCAGTTCCGTGACCAGAATTTGAATAACCAATGAGTGCCGATTAAGTGGCAACTGAAATGGGAAGCACAAGGGAAAATTCTGGAACATCCCCCGGAAAAGGCGCCAACAATAAAGAGTCGAAGTTATACTGAAATGCTCTGGAATGTGTCGAAGTACACAATTCCAAATGTGCACCGAGGCTTACTGTCAAACGCCGTTCTTTGTTTACATTGGAACGCTCTTGCAATTGTCAATATACATCTCGTGCTATTGGAGCGTCTTGTATACAGTCATGACCTCGACCAGTTTGTTTTCCATTTGCTTAGTCCACCTAAAGTTGACTTAAGAGGTCTTCGACTCACCTCAGATGACGAGATGAAAGAAGTAGTGCATACATAACTTGCAGCTCAATCAAAAAAATTTTTTTCAGTGTGTACTGTGTTTTGGAAACGTTGAGCAACGACAAAGTGCATTGGAAATCAGGGTGAATATATTGAAAAATTACGTGATTGTAAATTTTGTACTGCTCTTGTAATAAATTAGAAATTTTTTAATTTATCCGCATAGCTTATGCTGATAATATGAACTTCGTGACTATCATTTACACTGGTGCATTTTAAAAAGACCTTTTTAAATTATTGTAAGGGAGAACTGCCACGCTGTTAAACATTGGACAATAATTACACATGTATTTTCTATCTTCGCAGCGAATCCTGTGTTCCGGCCAACTTCTGGTATCTTCATGTACTCGCTGGCGTGTTACCTGGTGATGTCTGGCTTGGCGACCTCTGTCGTTGGCTACGTGCTCATATACCTGAGGAAGCGCCAAGATAACTATGATGGCAGCGTCTTCAACACAATCTTACTTGTCTCTCTTGTGCCAGGCTTCTTGTTACACCCATTGTACTGGTTCGAGGCAAAGAAGGTCGTCGCACTTCTGAAGAAGTGGGCGGAATTTCAGGTACTTCTTCCTTTCTGGTGTGCCTTGTGTGAGGCTGTTTGTTGTATATCACTGAAATTAAGCTGAACGCTGGTAGGAGCTTGTTTCGCCTTGCTGATTGAATAAATTTACGGTATAGTGATGTGAAGAAGGAAGTCTAGTTACAATTGAAAGGAAAATATTGAAATAGAACTTCTGCCAAAAATTATTATGGACTACCCAACACCTGGCAGAAGTGCAATGATTTTTGTTTCTATAGAAAAGTTTTGATGAGCCTATAGGCACAAAAAGTTTTTGGATTTATAACTTGCTTAAGAGTTACGAATACAAAATTATACTAATCAAAGCAGGGCAGTTAATCATTCTTCCTCCAGTTCATGCACAAATGGCATGGAAGGAAATCATAATACAGGACACAATGCACCCCAGTGATTTGTAGAGCATAGATGTGTATGTAGAGCTGTTTAGGTCAGATAATTATCCTCCTCACTGTAAAGAATTATTAGTTTTCAGGTACAGTACTTTGAAATGACATGTGTTTTTGTCAGTGTTCAACTTAACTGACATACAATGAACAGAAATTTTGGTCATTCCTTTTATTTGAGGACAATTCTCCTTAAACTTTTGGTTTCTTAAGAGCTTGGACACTATTGTATGTAGCAAGTAGTAGTGGATGAAGGTGAATATGAGCACGGTTTTAATTACTCCCCCACTCCTCCCCCCACCCATATGATGTCACTTTCTCCATCCATCACCCGACCCCAATCTGACATGGCCACTTGTGATCCTTGGTTCAATCCTCAGCATAATTAATTTTCTGAAATTTCATCTGCTTTCCATGAATTTCGGGGTGCAGTTATGACATACTTAAATGATACTGTTGGGCTATTTCAATAATGTGTGAGGGTTCAGGAGTGTAGAGCAAGAGCCCCCACATCTCCACCACACTAGCGTAGATATTGCAGAGCACTGTCCAACATCATGGTGATAGCCCATTTCCACTACTCAGAATTCTACCTGCCTCTGTCTGCAATGAATTTGGAATTGCGTGTTCTGCTGTCATGAACGAGTACACTGGTCATGATGGTCGATGTGTAGGGTTCTCACTTTACACAATTATACAGACTGAGCAGTGTCAGTATGGGGTTTCATTTTATGTATACAATTCAATGCAAACCCCTGCATAACAAGCAGTGACTGCTCCACCTAACGACATACACATATACTTCACACCAGTATAATTGCGTGTATTATTATTTAAGCAATTTATGAAGCACCAACATGCATGTGTGCATCTACCACCACACTTCTCTTTTAAGCACTGAAAACGTCAAACTTGACAAACAATGGAGAGAGCATGGCTACATCATTTACAATTGTACAGAATGAGCAGTTAATGCATTGCACACATGCATGCTCACATGTGACTGATCAAGACAGTGGCTACTACATATACTTCTGGAATATAAACGATTACTATTGCGTGTGGCAGCATGTCACCATGGCATGGCGCCATGGCACACACATGCGGCTGACAGCCACTCTGGCTAGAGTCATGGAGTTATAGCCTCCAAGCTATTGTTATGGAGATGTATAATGGTCGACTCTTCTATGGGTGACAGTGGTGATTACTGAGCGCCCCACCTGTTTGGAAAGTGAACATCTACTTTATACATACTTCTTTGCTGTAGAAAGGGACAGCTAATGCTTAACAAATTATGAGAACCTTAGGCTAAGTATGAAAAAGATAAATACTCTGTCAGCAGTTTTTGCTGCTGAAGAAACAAAACTTATTCATTGTACAATTGCTCGCAATTTCGGCAGCTGCCATAAATTTTGAGAATCATCACTTGTGTTCATCAAGCTGTTTTGTAAATTTGTATCAACTGAACCAACATACGACCTGTTTGTACAATGAAACAGATAGGCTAACATGGAGATGAAGTCAATCTTAGTTTGAAGTGAATCTGACAGTTCCTCATCTACACCTAACATTTGAGCAAGAACACACACGTTTTAGGTGATATACAATTTTTCATATTGTCTGAGACAGCTTTTGACGTGTAATAAAGAGAAGACAGGTTTCAGTTCACAGTCATTTAAGTTTGCTGTAGATCCCCTAAATTACTTCTCGCAGTTGGCTGAGTGGTTACTTTGAGTAATGAACATGTCAAATCCACCAGTGCTTGGCAGGAATGAAGATAGATACGAGTAGATCACTATCGAAACGAAAAATATGTAGCTGCACACCTCGCAGAATAGACAACGAGTAAAAACTCCACACGAAATTTATGACTACACAAGAATTCCTACCACATTTCCATAAACACACTTCGTAATGCAACAATAGTGCATATTATTGTTTCAACAATTTACAGTGCATGTGTTTTAGTGGCGGATCTAGTGATTCCAAGTCAGCATAAACAAATTAATGCTTATGTAAGCATGCACCATTCATTATTATTTAAACTGTTTTTATGGATTGCAGTCACGTGTGTCTTCCATATGCACTTCGCTAGAAAACTGGTAGGAGCTCTCACGGTCATGCTCTGCTGCAATGTTAATTACAAATGGTAAAAAAAGTTTTTCACATCCTCGGACTTTTATCTCGTTATAAAATTTGCAATTTTCTTAATAAAATGATATACACACCACTTATAATGTCACGTGGGAAGTATTTAATTTTACCTTTTAAATATAATCTACACCTATCCAAAATGTTAAAATTTTTAAGTGCATTACTTTGAGAGCTAATAAGATCGGTAATTTTTTATATAGAAGGCTGTGGATTGTTGCTATAAAGGTCATGTCCAGAAGAGTATGGGCACCAGGTTGAGGAAGTTGAAACAAAGTTTGAGAGACAGGAAACTTTCTGATGGTAAAACCATAAGAGGCAGGTTGACAGGCAAAATGACTGATGAACTACAGCAGTATTATGAAATGGACATTACTGATAATACTGAGGATTTGTTGAAAATGAAGCAAGCAGTATGGGCTACCTTCTTCCACAGACTGTCAACTGATGAAAAACCAGTACACCACTTTTGCCCTCCTGGACCTGATTAATGGTGTAATTACCACAATGCCCAGTACTCAAACACTTCATACAGCTGTAAACATTCCATCCCAGCAGCAGTTCTGGATATTATAAAACGTACTTACAGAGCCTTGACAAATCCTGAATTACTGAAGAATTGTCTGCATGATCAGACTCAAAATCCCAATGAGTCGTCCAATAATCTTATATGGACTCACTTAACAAAAAATGTTTTTGTTGGAATGAAGACACTAAAGTCGGGGGTCAGTGATGTTGTTATTGATTTTAAATGATGGCAACATTGGTAGGGTGAAAGTGATACAGCATAAGGGAATTAATCCTGCAGCAAACTGCATCAGAGAACTTGAATGGATGGACAAGGTTCACTTCGATGAAACAGAGTATGCAGAACAGTTGGCCACTATGGAGTACAGAAAGAAGAAAAGAAGAAAGAACTTGGTAAAACATCAATAGGATGATATACAGTATGGTGCAGGGTGCTTCTGAGCGACTAAAAATAAAAAATTAAGCATATATTAAATGAGTTACAGTCTTGTGAAACTTTAGAGGTTGTTCCTGAATATTTACATTTTCTGTTGCATTTTCTCCCTAAATCTCAGAAGCCACTTCGAGTAGAGTATTAAGATTTTCAGGGAGTAACAACATACATATCCTGAGTCTACCGAAATAAAACAAGATCATAATGTTATGTATAGTTAAAATTATTTAGGGTAACGTACAAAAAAGTACACAAAATTTTAACCGTGTAATTGAAAAATTGTATTTCCGAAAGCAGTGGCTGAAATGCAATTATTGTAGTTCAGTAGACTCAGAACATGCAATTTAAAGTCCTTTAAAAGTTTAATGTCAATGACTAGAGTGTTTCCTGAAATACAGGGAAGCCAAGTCACTAAATTTAACATTGTCGAGAAAGGGCGTTCCAACTCCCTTTAATAACAGATGTAAAGTGACAAACATACAAACAAAGATCCAGCAGCACTCTCAGAGACATTATGAGTGGAAGGTTTGACTCACATCAAGAGCTCCAAGGTATGTGGAGCCCATCAAACTTACCAGTGTGTGGCAGAAACGAAGATAGACAGATCACTAAGGAAAGCAACGCACTGTCATAAAAAGAGTCGCATTACCACTCGACAGGCACAGCTATGGAATCTCAGGTTACAAAACTGAATCTTAGAAGCACCTATACGAAAAATCGATAACAAGTAATAACTCCATAGAATTTGACGTCACTCTAAAGTGCGCTAAATGTGTTTGACGGTGTTCCATTGGACTATTGTGGTTGACAGTTACCAAGCATACATGTACGGTGGCACAAACTGAAAACCAGTCTGTCGCAACATGGCAGTAAGAGTATCAGCTGTGAGGATGAAACTGGAACACTTCCATACTCGCACTATTCACTGGATAGAGACAGTGAATGCATGTGATATAAATATCTGTAACATGTCTGGGATCATGTGATCTTTTATGTATGACTGTGTATAATTTGGATTAACTTCATGACAGTAGTAGTATACTAAATATATTGATATACAGGGACCTGTGGTCTAGGGGTCAGTCCTTCTTTCGCCGCCGTGCAGTGCGGACGTGTTGCTGTTTCCGCCTGCGAAGCGCGCTTGCTCGCTGTTGTTTACATTTCCGCGGCCGTCACTTACGTGTCGCTTACGTGCACTAGAACCATGGCCAACCGTTTTAGAAAATCAACTTTACGATTCACCTTCTGCAACGACTACGCACGACCAAAGGCCTTGGAGGTGGAACGCTTCCTACGCGACGTTGCTAAGATCCCAGCTTCCGATATCTTGGGCATCCATTTGTCCATATTAAGCAGTACGGTGTACGTCAAAGTCGTCAATGACGCGGTGTGTGAAAGAATACTTCGTGACACCAACCATGGCTTACGCTTTTGCCACGCCGACGGCAATGTCGGAGCGGTCACCGTCGACCATGCCGGCTTAGGAATGCGCACCATACGAGTTTTCGAACTCCCGTTCGAGCTCCCGGCGGAAGACGTTATTGCGGCTTTCCGCCCATATGGCACTGTACATGGCCACACTGCCGAACGCTGGGCGCAATTCCAAACGTACCCCGTTCTTAACGGTGTACGGCAGATCACCATCGATCTCCATCGCCACGTGCCATCTTACCTGCAAATTAGCGGGTGCCGCGCGGTTGTCATATACGACGGCCAACCCAAGACCTGTTTCGGGTGCGGCAAAGAAGGTCACCTCAGATCTGAGTGTCTTCAGCGACGAATCACCCAATTGCCAGCAGCTACCGTGACACCTCCGGCTCCGAGGACGGTTTTACCGGTCACCTACGCATCGGCGCTCACTTCTCCTCCCACCGGCCGCCACCCGTCGACCCACGTACCGGTGACCCTTCCAGCTGTTACGGATACCGCCGGGGCCGACACGTCGCGCTCGAAGCCTGACGCTACTCCGGCGCCACTACCAACAGCGACGACTTCCGACCCCCACCCGCCCGAGCATATGGACGCCCCGTCAATTGACGTTCCCGCGACGGCCTTCCTCTCGGAGCGACGCGACTCTCTTCCGTATTCCGACACGGAGGGACGAACCCGCAAACAACGTTCACCTAAGAGGCGCAAGAGGCGGCGCCATACGGTCTCGGAACGAGACGGATCACCTCCCCCTGATGCTGCAGAGGCCGTCCGACCCGACGAGGCCTCGGAGAACCTACACGACGACACGAATGACGACAACATGACGCCGACTGTGGCTGTGTCGATGCCTACTCTATTGGCTCGCACAGGTGCTCCTGAACCAATGGACTCCACCGCTGCGACTGCCGCCGAGACGTCCTCCGCCCCTACGACCGACGTGGAACATACGACCATCACCACGACAGCGCCTTCAATGGTGTGGAGTGAGGACGTCGATGAGGACCCGGACCATACTTTGGGGACAGAGTTACCCCAGACGAAAGCATCGTTACGCCGCTGATAACGCCGTCAGGTGGCGTACGGCACGACTCGCCGTTGCCTCGCCCCTCATCGTTCTCCGCCGGTGGAGTACCCCTACACGGCGGGGTACGGCTCCAAACCTACCGAATAGCAACGATCAACACTAACACCATTAGCTCACCCGTGAAACTTCAACTGCTGCGAGAGATGATATGGGCGTCAGACGTCGATATTGCACTACTACAGGAAGTACACTTGGCCACACTTCCAGACGTCGCGGGATATAACACTTATCCTTCTCCTGGTGACCACCTGGCACGCGGCGTAGCCATGTACGCCAGAGAAGGCATTCCAGTGACCGATCTCACGTACCTTCCATCTGCCAGAGGCATGGCCGTCACCGTCATGGGGACGCGTATCGTCAACATTTACGCTCCGTCAGGCTCCACCCGCAGACGCGACAGGGCCCTCTTCTATTCAGAAGAAATCGCTCCTTTGTTTCTTGGACGCTGCGACCATTACTTGCTTGGGGGTGATTTTAATTGTGTCTTGCACCCTAAAGATCAAGTGCCCCACTACAACACCTGTCAAGAACTGCGTCTTGTCGTCCGAGATCTGTTGCTCCACGACACTTGGGAAGTTCAGCACGGCGACGCACCTGGACATACTTACCAGACGAGTCACTCCGCGAGCCGCCTTGATAGAATTTACGTCTCTCGGGAACTCACACCTGCAGTCCAAGGTGCAGAACTTTGGCCCCTGGCCTTTTCGGACCACTGCGCCTACATCTGCAACATTCTCTTCCCCAAGCAAGTGGTCTGGCGTAGTCGTGCACCGTGGAAGCTAAACACCACCCATCTTAATGATCCCGAATGTCTTCAACGTGTTACCGAGACATGGGCCACCTGTGAACGTCGCTTACCTACATACTGCACGACCTTGACCTGGTGGCTGGAATGTGCCAAACCTGCCATTCGCCGTACTTTGATTCAGTATGGAAAGGAAGTAGCTGCGTGGCGCCGGCACACTACCGACTATTTCTACGCCGTTCTCCGCGACCTGGACGCCCAACCGCCCACCCCCGACACCCAGAGGGAACGCAGCAGGATTAAGGCGCAAATTGTAACGTTGACACGCCGTAGACTGCAGGGGGCTATGGTGCGAACCCGATGTCAAGATTCGGCGGAACAAGAACATCCCACCATGCATCATATCGCCTCCGATAGGAAACATCGACGACAACAACTTATCACCGAGATCAACACCTGTCACGGCCAGCACGTCACTTGCCAGGCCGAAATCGTCAGTGCCTTTGTCGACCACTACCGCACAATGTACCAGGAGGAGACCACCGACAACCACGCTGAGGAGTCTGTGTTACTACACGTAACTCGCACCCTCACCAACGACGAAGCGGACGAGATGATGGAGCCAATTACGCGTGACGAAGTCCACGATGCCATCAAAAAAGGCGCTCTGAATAAGTCACCTGGTGTCGACGGATTGCCGATAGAATTTTATCGCGCTTTCCTCACACTAATGGCGTCACGGTGGACAATGATGTTCCACGAACTGCTGACGATGGGGAACGCCGTACCGCCGCCCTTCGTCACGGGACTTATTATACCCATCCACAAACCGACACCAGGCGTGACGACAGCACATTACCGTCCCCTGACCTTGCTAAACGCAGACTATAAAATTTTTACACGCCTACTGGCAACGCGATGCCGCAAGGTCCTGCCTAGCATTCTATCCCCGGAACAGACAACTCCGGGCGGCTCAGTTAATATACAAACGGCCACAGGAGAATGTCGCGATTTAATTGCACTGGCAGCGGCGTGCAAACTCCGCGCCGCAGTGGTTGCCATTGATTTTGGCAGCGCATTCGACAAAGTGCGGCATCTTTTTCTCTTCTCAGTGATGAACCGTATGGGTTTTCCACCAACCTTTATCGACGTTATCCGGCGCCTGTACGGCACCGCCGAATCGCTGATTCAGGTTAATGGCCGTGTGGCGGGACCAGTGGAGATCCGGCGTTCCGTACGGCAAGGCTGCCCACTTTCGACCCTACTCTATGCCATGAGCCTGGAGCCACTCATCGGGAGTCTGACTAGCCACCTTTCTGGTCTCACCCTGCGACAGCACAGTTTTAAATGTCGTGCGTATGCGGACGACCTCCTCCTCTTGATCCGCTCACGGAGTGAAACACACACGGTACTTGATTTGATATCAACGTACGGCACTGCAGCGGGCAGTACCATGAATGTGGCTAAATCCGCGGCGATGTCCATTGGACGCGGCCTCTCACACGCCGACTTAACACCTCTCCCGTGTGTACAAAAACTACGATACCTTGGTATTATTTTCACCTCCACCGTGCGCCACTCCGCTGCCATCAATTTTCGGCGTGCACTGCAAACTATCCGCACGACGGTGAGACAAAATCTTCTCCGACGACTCGATTCTTTACAACGCGTCCAATACCTCAATCAACATGTGGCGTCCAGAATGGTCCACATCGCACAGGTCCTTCCGCTGCCATCAACAATTGGACGCAGCCTCCAGGCTGCCTTCGGATACTTCCTTACGGCCGGTACGCTCTTTAAGGTCCGCTACGACACGCTCACCCTTCCCACGCGAGCGGGAGGCCTCGGCCTTGTCAACGTGCGACTCCGAGCGGCGTCCTTGTACATGTCCACCATGCACAAGCAGTGGCACGGGGGCACCTCCCTTACGCGCAGCTTGCTGGAAATTCTTGTACCCGCAACCATAACACCACCAGTACCAGTAGGACACATCAAGCACCACCTGGCGCACATTTCTGATTTCATCGTCGACTTCAGTTACGCTCACACACACTTACCGACCACGCGTTCTCCTCAACCTAAAGATTTTTACACCCCACTGCTTCGTTCCGTATCCAGCAACAATATTGAAGTGAGACATCCGTCCAAGCGGTGGCCCACGGTTTGGCGTCATATCCACCAGCCTTTTCTTCCCTCCCACGTCCGGGCAACATGGTACCAAGTCGCAAATGAAAAATTCGCCACAAATCATCGCCTTGACGCCATCGGACTACTGGACTCTCCACTTTGTTCCATTTGCCACCTCGTGGATGACGATGTCCATCAACTGACTTGTGCTGCCACCAGTGACGTCTGGAAACTGGCCCGACAGTTCGTTGCCTGTTACCTCCGTGTTCCGCCGGACTCGATTGACCCATGGACTTTTATCCATCCTGAGAATACTTATTTCCCCGCCGCCAAAAATCATGCGATTGTATGGGTCAAGGGATGGACAATCACCTACATGTATAATGATGGCGACAAATCACGCCTTGATTTCTGGCAGTACTTACAAACCGCCCACAGTCAAGTCGAACACCGACCGCGCTACCGCGCCTTCTTCGCCAATTACCTACATGCAATCTTTACGTCACCCCCGCTCAGTTGGATGGTGCCACACGCCGACAGCACTCCCGCCCCCCTGCTGACATCTGAGACTCCCCGCGCTACTTTATATATTGTAACCCACAGTGGAGTAGGCGCATGGACACGCGCCTCCTTTCGTTTATGCACTATACCAGAACACAGTGTTTTTTTTTCCCTCACTCCACTGTATATTGCTTCACACCGCTTGCTTACATCAGGATTATTATTCTTTTTTTCCTACACCTTGTTCATAAAAACAAAACAAAAATTGCTCGCCTGGCACGAGTATAATGTCTTGTGTTATTTTCGCCGGAAGAATGGCATTTCTGTTGTATTTAAGTTTGTACCAATAAAGATCCTTTGTTAATTTACCCTGTTCCTGCTAAAAAAAAAAAAAAAAAAGGGTAGCGTATTTGATTCATAATCAAAAAGTCTTCGGTCCCGGGTTCGATCCCCGCCACTGCCTAAATTTTGATAAATAATCAGCATTGGCGGCCGAAGACTTCCGGCATAAGAAGTCAGCCTCATTCTGCCAACGGCCTTGTCAAAGAGGGCGGAGGAGCGGATAGAGGTTCAGGGCACTCTCTTGTCCTAGGGGTGGGAAATTGCCCCTAAAGGCGGAAGAATCAGCAATGATCAACGACATGAGGATGCAGAAGGCAATGGAAACCACTGCATTAAAGACACGTAACGTGTATCCACAGGACATGTGGCCTGTAATTGAAGAAGTGTCATGATGATCTCTCCATTGGCAAAAGATTCCGGAACAGTCCCCCATTCGGATCTCCGGGAGGAGACTGGCAAGGGGGAGGTTATTATGAGAAAAAGATTGAATAATCAACGAAACGATAACGTTCTACGAGTCGGGGCGTGGAATGTCAGAAGCTTGAACGTGGTAGGGAAACTAGAAAATCAGAAAAGGGAAATGCAAAGGCTCAATCTAGATATAGTAGGGGTCAGTGAAGTAAAGTGGAAGGAAGACAAGGATTTCTGGTCAGATGAGTATCGGGTAATATCAACAACAGCAGAAAATGGTATAACAGGTGTAGGATTCGTTATGAATAGGAAGGTAGGGCAGAGGTTGTGTTACTGCGAACAGTTCAGTGACCGGGTTATTCTAATCAGAATCGACAGCAGACCAACACCGACAACGATAGTTCAGGTATACATGCCGACGTCGCAAGCTGAAGATGAACAGATAGAGAAAGTGTATGAGGATATTGAAAGGGTAATACAGTATGTAAAGGGGGACGAAAATCTAATAGTCATGGGCGACTGGAATGCAGTTGTAGAGGAAGGAGTAGAAGAAAAGGTTACAGGAGAATATGGGCTTGGGACAAGGAATGAAAGAGGAGAAAGACTAATTGAGTTCTGTAACAAGTTTCAGCTAGTAATAGCGAATACCCTGTTCAAGAATCACAAGAGGAGGAGGTATACTTGGAAAAGGCCGGGAGATACGGGAAGATTTCAATTAGATTACATCATGGTCAGACAGAGATTCCGAAATGAGATACTGGATTGTAAGGCGTACCCAGGAGCAGATAAAGACTCAGATCACAATATAGTAGTGATGAAGAGTAGGCTGAAGTTCAAGACATTAGTCGGAAAGAATCAATACGCAAAGAAGTGGGATACGGAAGTACTAAGGAATGACGAGATACGTTTGAAGTTCTCTAACGCTATAGATACAGCAATAAGGAATAGCGCAGTAGGCAGTACAGTTGAAGAGGAATGGACATCTCTAAAAAGGGCCATCACAGAAGTTGGGAAGGAAAACATAGTTACAAAGAAGGTAGCTGCGAAGAAACCATGGGTAACAGAAGAAATACTTCAGTTGATTGATGAAAGGAGGAGGTACAAACATGTTCCGCGAAAATCAGGAATACAGAAATACAAGTCGCTGAGGAATGAAATAAATGGGAAGTGCAGGGAAGTTAAGACGAAATGGCTGCAGGAAAAATGTGAAGACATCGAAAAAGATATGATTGTCGGAAGGACAGACTCAGCATACAGGAAAGTCAAAACAACCTTTGGTGACATTAAAAGCAACGGTGGTAACATTAGGAGTGCAACGGTAATTCCACTGTTAAATGCAGAGGAGAGAGCAGATAGGTGGAAAAAATACATTAAAAGCCTCTATGAGGGTGAAGATTTGTCTGATGTGATAGAAGAAGAAACAGGAGTCGATTTAGAAGAGATAGGGGATCCAGTATTAGAATCGGAATTTAAAAGAGCTTTGGAGGACTTACGGTCAAATAAGGCAGAAGGGATAGATAACATTCCATCAGAATTTCTAAAATCATTGGGGGAAGTGGCAACAAAACGACTATTCACGTTGGTGTGTAGAATATATGAGTCTGGCGATATACCATCTGACTTTCGGAAAAGCATCATCCACACAATTCCGAAGACGGCAAGAGCTGACAAGTGCGAGAATTATCGCACAATCAGCTTAACAGCTCATGCATTGAAGCTGCTTACAAGAATAATATACAGAAGAATGGAAAAGAAAATTGAGAGTGCGCTAGGTGACGATCAGTTTGGCTTTAGGAATAGTAAAGGGACGAGAGAGGCAATTCTGACTTTAGCCTTGCTAAAGAAAAATCAAGACACATAGGATTTGTCGACCTGGAAAAAGCGTTCGACAATATAAAATGGTGCAAGCTGTTCGAGATTCTGAAAAAAGTAGGGGTAAGCTATAGGGAGAGACGGGTCATATACAATATGTACAACAACCAAGAGGGAATAATAAGAGTGGACGATCAAGAACGAAGTGCTCGTATTAAGAAGGGTGTAAGACAAGGCTGTAGCCTTTCGCCCCTACTCTTCAATCTGTACGTCGAGGAAGCAATGATGGAAATAAAAGAATGGTTCAGGAGTGGAATTAAAATACAAGGCGAAAGGATATCAATGATACGATTCGCTGATGACATTGCTATCCTGAGTGAAAGTGAAGAAGAATTAAATGATCTGCTGAACGGAATAAACAGTCTAATGAGTACACAGTATGGGTTGAGAGTAAATCGGAGAAAGACGAAGGTAACGAGAAGTAGTAGAAATGAGAACAGCGAGAAACTTAACATCAAGATTGATGGTCACGACGTCAATGAAGTTAAGGAATTCTGCTACCTAGGCAGTAAAATAACCAATGACGTACGGAGCAAGGAGGACATCAAAAGCAGACTCGCTATGGCAAAAAAGGCATTTCTGGCCAAGAGAAGTCTACTAATATCAAATACCGGCCTTAATCTGGGGAAGAAATTTCTGAGGATGTACGTCTGGAGTACAGCATTGTATGGTAGTGAAACATGGACTGTAGGAAAACCGAAACAGAAGAGAATCGAAGCATTTGAGATGTGGTGCTATAGACGAATGTTAAAAATTAGGTGGACTGATAGGGTAAGGAATGAGGAGGTTCTACGCAGAATCGGAGAGGAAAGGAATATGTGGAAAACACTGACAAGGAGAAGGGACGGGATGGTAGGACATCTGCTAAGACATGAGGGAATGACTTCCATGGTACTAGAGGGAGCTGTAGAGGGCAAAAACTGTAGAGGAAGACAGAGATTGGAATATGTCAAGCAAATAATTGAGGACGTAGGTTGCAAGTGCTACTCTGAGATGAAGAGGTTAGCACAGGAAAGAAATTCGTGGCGGGCCGCATCAAACCAGTCAGTAGACTGATGACAAAAAAAAACAGATATTGATACCGAGTGCATTGCATAACTCAGTACATAATGCAATTTTACAAACATGCTCCATCTACAGAGACACACAAAATACATAACATTTAACACTTAATTCATAATTTACAAATGATACTAATACTGACATACCCCAAGAGCTGTGGTACTTAGTTTCAAGCGTTATTTAAGCTAAGGAAAATAATATATACTTCTGCCTTGGTTCCAGTGATGGTCGTATACATGTGTGACGTCATGCACATGAGCGCAGAAATCAGGAGTGTATATGACAGAGGCATAAAAAGCGAAATATATTTTTGAGTGTAGTTTCGTAAAACGCTCGTTTTATCAAAGTATACTACAAGACTATTGTCCTCAGCATGCAGTAAGTGCGTGTCTCAGCATTCCATTAGAAGTTTTTATCCATCGTTATACTTTCTTATCAGAAACCAAGTGAGCGAAGAAGACAAAGAACGGACGTCTCTGAACCAGAATAACTAATTTTTTCATGGAGATCACTCTGTATTTTTCCGTTGTATACCCTCCTCTATTGTAGTAACGACGGATAGTTCTACACACCAACTTTTTCTCTACCTTGTCAGATTCGGTAATTTCCGTTTCCGTTTATATCCCTTTCTTTGAGGGTTAAATCACATGTTCATATCTAGAGACATGAGCACTATCGACTTGGGAATACCACAGGGTTCTGTTGTCATTTTATGAACTTACATAAAATTTATATTGCTCTTGGCTTCTTCACTGTTGGCCAGATCAATAAAAAATCTTCAGTGTGTTCGATACAACAATTTTCTAATGTCTTTTCTCTCTCTTCACGCACACCAATCGAAGTAGCACTACACGTAAGCCCTGTTCCTGCATTTCGCTCACTACCAAACAAACGTCAATGCACTGTTCCGCGAAAGACCGAAACCACACATGAACGCACTATATCGCACACAAACGCAGAACATTCAGCTATCGCTGACTTACTGCAACGTTAGCAGTTGATATGGGGCAACAGAGCTATGAGGTGGGTGAATCACAACACTTTCGCCGGCGGTCTATGAGAGAGGTTGTGAGCTTGACGTGTCTAAATTTGCGATAGCCACTCTAGATATGGCAATCTATGGAATAGCTACCAGACACATGCCAAGGAAGGGAGGAGGAGGGTGAGGGCCTCACACACGCTGCCCTATGTGCAGCACCACTCGGCAGCCAACTGCATGCAATGCAGTGGAAAAGCTGTGATTTGGTGATGAATAATTTAATATATAACACCAACATAAGTCTCAAATGTGATAAAGTATATGAACTGCCTAAAAACCCCAAAAATTTTAGCAACTAGGTTCCAACAAACTTCTTAAAGACTGGCTCCCCAATCACATTGGTAAAATTCATTTGGGGCTATATATCCTTCACCATTGAACACTGGAACAAGTCGACAGCCGGTTTCTCTTAAATAATTAAGATCCAACAGTTACTTATAAAATATAAATAATGTATTAGAATTTCAAATTTGTTAAAAATGAGTTTTATGTTGAATACTATCCCACAAACCGCAAAATAAAATCAAGCCCTGAAACTTTCTGCAGATTAAAACTGTGTGCCAGACTAAGATTCGAACTTGTGAACTTTGCCTTTTGTGGAAATTTCAGCACACTCTCCGTTACTGAGTGAATATTCATTCTGGAACCATCCCCCAAGCTGTGGCTATGCTGTGTCTTCACACTATTCTTCATTATAGGAGTGCTAGTCATACAAGTTTCACAAGAGAACATCTCTGAAGTGTGGAAGGTAGGATATGTACTAGTGGAAGTAAAGCTGTGAGGATGGGTCGTGAGTCATGCTTGTGTAGCTTATTTAAGAAGTGTTCAGATATACCAATAATTTCAGAGTCAACATCTATAAGCAGTTCACTAACTTTATCTCTAATACCTTGTATATTTTGATGAAATATACTAATTCCCTCATTACTCGGATACCTAAGCTTGTGTATGCCATGTACACATTTTTTTTTCTTGCACACTATATGTGCTTATATGTATGTGTGAGTATGGGTGATTCTTCATCAGCTGCTGCTAGTCCTTATGCGCTGTATGTATTGTAAACATAAATCATTCTTCATAACTTTTAGTATAATTTATCTCTGTTAGTTTTGTATAGTGTGTGATGCTGTGAATATTATATAGTAGATCAGTTAATGTTACGTATATAAAAGCAATCTCTTTTTTTGAAAAAAATATTGTTGCTGATGATAAACCACGAGTTAATTTACTATATCAATGTTATTGTTATTATTATTTGATCCTTTCGAGATTACAGTTATTGTAGAACATTTTTATCTGTATGTATATATAAATATTCATTTAATTTTTTAGTACTGTCCAAATAGTTGTTTTCTATATGCCTTCAATTGGGCTTAAATCATATTCATGTCTGTATGTGAAATTACATAGATGGACATTGTTCAGTAAATTCAGCTTGCACTGATTTTATATTTACGGTCTCAACTCTTACACACTTTGGTACAAGGGGAACAGGCATTGATGCATTCCCCCTTGCTCTATATGTACGCTGTTGTTGCGCAAATACTCAAAAAATTCATGGTATGCCCCTCTTACATATGAACACCAATGACACAATCTACACTGATGAGCCAAAACATTAGGACCACCTGCTTAATAGCTTGTCTGTCCATATTTGGAACGCGATACATCACTGATTCCGCGTATCAGGTATCTGTCAATTTTTTGGTAGGTTCGTGAAGGTATGTGGCATTAGATGCCTATGCACAGATCATGTAATTCGCGTAAATAACGTGCTACTGATCCGTATACGCAGTGATTGCGTCTGATAGCGACCCAGATGGGTTCCATAGGATTTACATCAGGCGAATTTGGTCGCCGAGACATCAACATGAGTTCACTATAATGCTCCACTGTGGCACGATTCTGGCTCCGGCTCATGGACCATTACACTACTGATAGATAACAGCGCTGCCGGGGAAGATGTCAAGCATGAAGGGATGCAAGTGGCTCACAGCTGTCAGCATGTCTTCGATTACTACCACAGGTCCCATGCACATGCGGGAGAACGTCCCCAGTAGCATATTACTGCTCCACCAGCATGTGTATGTGGTATGCTGCACATTTCCAGCCACTGATTACTCCGTTGACGGCATTTGTGGAGACTACCATCGACCTAATGTACCAAGATCCACCCAAAGTGGCGACACATTTTCATTGATTCATGGTCCAATCTCGGTGGTCCTGTACCCAATGTAATCATAAATGACGATGCCGTTGGGTCAATATGTGACCACTTAGTGATGGTCTGCTGTGGAGCTCCATGTTCAACCACTGTACGATGAACAGTGTGCTTCAAAACACTTGGGCATGCACCAGCATTAAGCTCTCTGGACAGAAAGGCAACATATCACTATTTATCCCATTTTATAGGGCAGACAAGCCTTTAAACACCACGTTCCGTGAAGAGTCAGTGACATCTAGTCATTTATCTCCCAGTGATAGTTTCACTGTCCTTCTACCTCTTCCCATAGATGCACATGACAGTAGCATATGTACATTCGATCAGCTTCGCCGTTTTCTAGATGTTCACAGCCTCTGTGTAATAATAATCTGCCTTCGTCAGAGTCGCTTATCTCAATGAACTTCCCCATTTGCAGCCCGTATCTTCGCCAGGGTGATGGCCTCTCCATGTATGCCTCCTCAAATACTTTTGTTACCGTGTCACATGCCGACAACGACACCAGGTGGCATACAAAGCCGCAGTGGACAGTGTTCATAATGTTTTGGCTTATCAATGTATTTGTCGCAGTTGATAATGCACATTACAGGTCTCTCAGTTAAACAACACTTGCATGTTTTAGAAATGTATTTCTATCCCAAGAGGTTAATTCTAACACTGCTTCAGCACATTATGTATCTACTGTAGACACTTTACGATCAAACATGTGAATGTCAATAGGAGTATGAGATGGGTCATACTCGTCAGTCATCTTCCTCTTATATTCCATCATACTGCACAGCCAGTCCCACTCATGCAGTGAATACTACACTTTAGCACCGACACACTGTGCATTTTCTTCTTCTATAATCACTTCAAAGTCTCTATTAGATGTTAGGCCTACCTTCATATGTTTAGAACCACTAGTAGTGACATTGTATGTGCTGGTAAATAGTGGTACTCTTGTGGGATTTGACTGCAGTGGCTGTGCTACGGCAATCAAATGATAAAGAGCCAACAGCTTGGGAAGATATTTTGCGGTTCACGCAGGAACACCTGTGTGCTCTCGCTTAGCATTTGATCAGCAGCTCATTGCTGCTGAGAATGTGTTACTGCACAGTTGAATGACACTAGGTAAGGAAGACATCCTGTGGACAGTGACTGCTGCTGTGATATGCCCACATCTGTATCAATAACAATAATGAGACTTGAAACTTCCTGGCAGATTAAAACTGTGTGCCGGACCGAGACTCGAACTGGGGACCTTTGCCTTTCGCGGGCAAGTGCTCTACCAACTGAGCTACCCAAGCACGACTCACGCCCCGTCCTCTCAGCTTTACTTCTGCCAGTACCTCGTCTCCTACCTTCCAAACTTTACAGAAGCTCTCCTGCGAACCTTGCAGAACTAGCACTCCTGAAAGAAAGGATATTGTGGAGACATGGTGTAGCCACAGCGTGGGGGATGTTTCTAGAATGAAATTTTCACTCTACAGTGGAGTGTGCGCTGATATGAAACTTCCTGGCAGATTAAAACTGTGTGCCAGACCGAGACTTGAACTCGGGACCTTTGCCTTTCGCGGGCGAGTGCTCTACCAACTGAGCTACCCAAGCACGACTCACACCCCGTCCTTACAGCTGGCAGAAGTAAAGCTGTGAGGATGGGGCGTGAGTCGTGCTTGGTTAGCTCAGTTGGTAGAGCACTTGCTTGCGAAAGGCAAAGGTCCCGAGTTCGAGTCTCGGTCCAGCACACAGTTTTAATCTGCCAGGGAGTTTCATATCAGCGCACACTCCGCTGTAGAGTGGAAATTTCATTTTAGAAACAATAATGAGGCCCTAGGTATAATGACATACACACATGGTGATATTGACAATTAGAGATTGACTGACGAAATAGTTACTGACAGTCTTCTTCCTCTTCCCAGCTGATCGCTGCAGCTGGGGGCAGCACTTCATGCTAGACAGCGAATAGTGGCAAACACGCAGGCAGCCTTATTATAAAACAGATGCTTGAAAGATGGGGGACTTCCATGCTGTAGGCTGGCGAGCAGGTGCTTGGAGGCGTGGGGGGCCTGGTTCACGTGGCTGGAAGCAGTTCCAGGAACGATCTTAGAGTTTAGAAAGTGCTGAGTCTGATGTCAGCAAAGTATGACAAGCACAATTGCCCGTGCATGGTAGGATTCCTGGAATGACCTTGAAAATAGGAAAGTGCTGACGTATGATATGTCAGAACAAACACTGACCCACTACTGTTGCCAATTCTTTTCTTACACAGTCTTATGGAATTTCCATACAGAACTTTAAGACTTTTGCAAATGAATGATCAATTAAATAGGCTTGTTATGACAGTTTTAAACTCTGGGAATGGGTTTTCTGTTACTAGGTTCACAATGTACAGTACGCCAATGTAACCATTCTTTTTAAGCAGATCCAAATGTGTATAAAGGTTTTTAAACAGATTTTTCGTGTATCGTATAATATAGTGTAACGACGTGGCATATTCAGGAGTGCTATGCATCAGGATGGGTGAGAGAAGTGATGAGGAAGAGTGCAGATTCACGCTGGGGTGTGCAGTGAAACAGTGGTAGTATTGACAGATGTTTATGCAGCATTCCAGATTGCCTCAGGGGCGCACTGTGTGCTTGCCAATGCAGCCGGTTTAAAGAATGTGATGATGCTCCAGTCACACCTGGTGACACCTGTTGCCCTCGCTCGTGGTGGCTGTTGCTGCAGCGCCCGTGGATCATCAGCTGCAAGGGCGAGCACGGGTTGCCCAAGTACGCAGGAGTCACGTCGGCTAAGCACCCCTGCATGTGCTCGTTGTTCCCATGATAAGTGCTCGGGTGTGTTAACTGATTCTAGATGTTCTGATGCTGAGCAGGGATAGACTAGCACGGTGGCCAAAGACCACTAGGCGGCTAGGAGGCCCCAAGGCCACACCTCCTCCAGCTGGATCATAGACGGCTTGCAGTCCATCGGCCGAAGTCGCTCAGAGGGCGGATGTTGGCTTGGCGTCAGCTCCTTGCATCAGCAAAACTCCCCCGAGGTCCTGCAGCCGCCTCATGCTGGAACTCGATGAGTTAATCAGTGGCAGTTTACCAACTGAGCCGGCCGGAGTGGCCGTGCGGTTCTAGGCGCTACAGTCTGGAGCCGCGTGACTGCTACGGTCGCAGGTTCGAATCCTGCCTCGGGCATGGATGTGTGTGATGTCCTTAGGTTAGTTAGGTTTAAGTAGTTCTAAGTTGTAGGGGACTGGTGACCACAGCAGTTAAGTCCCATAGTGCTCAGAGCCATTTGAACCATTTACCAACTGATATCTCTGAACCTCAAAAGCACGTCATTCCCTCTGGTTCAAGATGCAGGCAGAGTGGCAGCACGACTGAATGCTTTGAGCTGCTAAGCTCGAGTATTTATACTCCTATAGGTACGCTTCTAACATAGTCCTACTGGAGGGGGAAGAGTAAGTCTGTTTCAGCGTTATTGTCCCGTCGGCTTTCCCTAGCTCGTCAAGTCCCAGCCATGGGTTGCTAGGGCCAGTTAAAATCGCAATGTGCAACTTTCTTGGCAGTACGTAAGTGCCTGAGTTACAAAATATTACTTCATTGTTGGTCACACTGCGTTACTGTTGCATGCACGCGACTGTTGACTGCAGATCCCTGTCTACCTGAAATGTTTCATTGTAACGAATACCATCTTGTGGATTACTCAGTTAACACACTGGGTGTGGTGGCCTCTATTGCCTAGCCCCTCGTAGGAATAAGAATTTTAAAAATTCACAATTCCTGCGCCGAATTTTTCCCTCTTTCGAATGATTAGTCCAGAATATTTTCCATGACAAGTTTTTAATTAAAAGTACTCTTAAACAAAAAAACTCCACGACGTTATTGTTGGCAACATCCAGGTGAAACCATGAGTTGTCCCACATGTGATTCTCCCTTATACACATGAACTTATTCTCAAAGTACAGTCTATAGGAGCTTAATACAATAAAAACCTTAGTGTGATGCTTATACTATGCACAGATTTTACTTATTCCCTCAGCCTATGCCAGCTAACTACTCGACTGGTAATGGATGTGTTGGTTCATCTATAGACTGTGCTTGCCTTAATTTATTATAGAAATAAAATATGCAAGTACCTAGTTGAAATACAGCACAACTGATAGCTGAAATGTTTATGGATATAATACTGTGCTGACGATTTTCTTGAAAATTGTGGACATGTTATAATATTTGCTCCATCGAAACTCACCCCTGCTGTGATCTGATAATTTTTTTTAAGTTCAAGCTTGAGGGTGGCATTAATTTGAATTAAATTCTTGGTGGGTAATACCCTTTGTGACCCTACAACGTATTCTGTTTCAATATCATGATAGTCATACCAGAGTATGTAACCGATAGCGGGAAGCCTTCCTGGCTATCTCACAAGCCATATTGTTAATGTTACTACCTCTTCCCTGCAGCTTTAAATTTCATAACCCTTCAGTTTTTTCTTCTCCATAGCAATTTTCCAACACTTGGAGTGATTTATTCTGGGAATTTGCTTTCTAAATTTAAGGCAATGACATAACAAATGTCCGCAGCTCGTGGTCGTGCGGTAGCGTTCTCGGGTTCGATTCCCGGCGGGGTCAGGGATTTTCTCTGCCTCGTGATGATTGGGTGTTGTGTGATGTCCTTAGGTTAGTTAGGTTTAAGTAGTTCTGAGTTCTAGGGGACTGCTGACCATAGATGTTAAGTCCCATAGTGCTCAGAGCCATTTGAACCATTTTGACATACCAAATTCTGTATTTTGATGAGTTCTACCCCTCCTACTTTTTTTACTATGTGCATTTCATGTATGTGTTACCGGCCAAACCAGATTTTAGTTTCGCCTAGGCCAAACTCGTTCATCCTGTTACCGATAGGATAAAACAGTTTAGTCTAGGTCTAATCGGTTTGTCTTAGTTAGAATTTACATGCTTTAGGATCAACTGGCACTTCCTAGCCTGAACTAATGTCACCTAGTTTGTATCTTCTATAAGCTTTTCAAAGTAAATTGAATAAAGGAATAGAAATAAAATAGTCAATATGATTCATTGAAGTTATTTATTAACTAATCAGTAATTTCACATCTATCACTGGATCAACTTACATATATCCATCCACAGAAACCACCTTATCTGCAATTTGCTTATTTACTTATTTTTGCAAGGTGTGCTTTGGTGGCACTTAGAATTACAGAGTAGTTTGTTTTTCTTACAATTGCATTTGTTTGTTGTACAGTTTTTCATGCAACTGCATTTCACAAAGTCTTTCCCTGATCCAACACAATGTTTTGTGTCTGCAGTCCTTACAGACATTTCAATATCCTGGTCAATATCTCCCACATCTAAGAACGTCTGAATGCAGACGTCGAAATCAGTTTTAAAAAAATAAAGAAGAAGTTAAAAAATATTTTTAAATATTTTATTACAAAAACAATGGAAAATTTTAATAAAATCGTACCTGCAATAATGTTTTTGAAGTACGCCATGTTTTGTACCAACTTTGTAGAGGCCCTCATCAGTCTTTTGAAGTTTACTCCAATTACGTTTCGAATGTCACCTCTGCCTTTATCTACATCTGGAATAGGTATGGTTACGTTGTCTCCAATGTCAGCTGGTGGATGGGATTTGCCAGAGGAAACTTTCATTCTTTTAGCTAGTTTTTTAAAATCTTCTGTCACAATTTTTCTAGCATTTTGCATGTCGTTTGTGTCAATTTTCACAATGTTATCGTCATCACTGTCTTCGTATTGTTCAGTATTGCTGTCATCTTCGATTGCCTTCTTTAGGTCATCTTCATCCTGAATATCATTTATGATTTCTTGAGGCAACGAGGAAGTGAAAGGTCCTACTCTAGGTTCGATCCCGAATAATGCTTTGTAAGGTGATTGTTTTATGCCAGAGTGGTAAGCTCGATTTTTTACGAATTGGACATACCTTAATCCTTCCGACCACTTCGTCGAATTGTTGTCCTTTAAACAAGAACTTATCATATTTTCAATGTCTTCGTTGGCACGTTCAACAGAACCCCGACTTGGCTGTATCTTGGTTTTCCATTCACAATTTGCAGTCCGGCCAAAGCTTAGCGAGTTCACTCATAACATTAT
Organism: Schistocerca piceifrons; assembly: GCF_021461385.2. Lineage (NCBI taxonomy): Eukaryota > Metazoa > Arthropoda > Insecta > Orthoptera > Acrididae > Schistocerca > Schistocerca piceifrons. The sequence goes on from NC_060141.1 coordinate 383,811,055, forward strand.
TGACAAATTCTGAGCTGTTATGAGACTGAAGAATGCACGGCGCCCGTACAGTTAGAAATATGTCATTCAAAAGATAAGCCACTGCTTCGGCCGTCTTTGATGTTAATGCACGAAGGAGAACAAAGTTTGTGAGATGGTCTTGGTAAACTAGAATGAATTTTAAATTCCCGTCTGGTTGTGTTTGGAAATCAATCAAATCGACTTGGCATCTGCTATTCATTTCCGAATGGAGAACTGGCTTTGAAACAAGGCCGCTTTTCTTTTTTGTCTTCTTTTGTTGACCAACATCACACATTGATAAATAGAGGTATATCATTTCCTTTGTGATATTGGCATACTTTTTTGATGTCTCGACTAACGTCTTATCGCTACCACCATGACCCACAGCTACATGAGCTGCGTCAATCACATCATAAAGTTCATCACCTGGAGCAAAGTATTTTATATTCCCTTCACATCGAACAATGAGTTTTTTCACATCTCCAATTTCCAAAATAGCGAATCGTTTCAGTCTTATTCATTGTAATGATGTCCTTTTTTAAAACTTTTCCGTGCCTCCTACTTGTTTAACAACATCCGCATATTCGTCTACTGATAACACACTATAATGAGAAGACTTTTTGTTTTCACTCTGCCAAATTTCCTCCAGAAACTTTTCTCCCCACAGCTTTTGATTGGCTTGTCTACTACACGAAGGCTCATCAATGATGAAACGCCTCACAACAATTATGTAAGGTTATAATAAAATCTTTTAAACGCAACCAGCAGCTTAAACGCGCACTCGTCGATGCAAAATACCGTTCAAAACAAAGAACAGTGCGAGCGAAGAGCGGTTGAGAGGCGCGAGGGGCGAGCCAGAGATGATTCGGGGATTCCCCGTTCGTACAGGCAGCGACACGCGTTTCGACTAGGCAAAATTAGTTCGAACTAGGACGTACCAGTTTATCCTAATGCATGTAAATTCTAACTAAGATAAACCGGTTCGACCTAGGCTAAACTGTTTTACCCTATCGGTAACAGGATGAACGAGCTTGACCTAGGCGAAACTAGTTCATCCTAAAATCGGGTTTGGCCGGTAACATATGTATTTTATCTATGTTTTTCACTGAGTGCGTGCTTCTTCAATTTGTACAAAGTACAATTCTAAAGGTGGCAGGGGTAAAATACAGGGAGTGAAAGGCTATTTACAATTTGTACAGAAAGCAGATGGCAGTTATAAGAGTCGAGGGACATGAAAGGGAAGCAGTGGTTGGGAAGGGAGTGAGACAAGCTTGTAGCCTCTCCCCGTTGCTATTTAATCTGTATACTGAGCAAGCAGTAAAGGAAACGAAAGAAAAGTTCGGAGTAGGTATTAAAATCAATGGAGAAGAAATAAAAACTTTGAGGTTCGCTGATGATATTGTAATTCTGTCAGAGACAGCAAAGGACTTGGAAGAGCAGTTGAACGGAATGGACAGTGTCTTGAAAGGAGGGTATAAGATGAACATCAACAAAAGCAAAACGAGGATAATGGAATGTAGTCGAATTAAGTTGGGTGATGCTGCGGGAATTAGATTAGGAAATGAGACACTTAAAGTAGTAAAGGAGTTTTGCTATTTGGGGAGCAAAATAACTGATGATGGTCGAAGTAGAGAGGATATAAAATGTAGACTGGCAATGGCAAGAAAAGCGTTTCTGAAGAAGAGAAGTTTGTTAACATCGAGTATAGATTGAAGTGTCAGGAAGTCGTTTCTAGAAGTATTTGTATGGAGTGTAGCTATGTATGGAAGTGAAACATGGACGATAAATAGTTTAGACAAGAAGAGAATAGAAGCTTTCGAAATGTGGTGCTACAGAACAATGCTGAAGATTAGATGGGTAGATCACATAACTAATGAGGAGGTATTGAATAGAATTGGGGAGAAGAGGAGTTTGTGGCACAACCTGACAAGAAGAAGGGATCGGTTAGTAGGACATGTTCTGAGGCATCAAGGGATCACCAATTTAGTACTGGAGGGCAGCGTGGAGGGTAAAAATCGTAGAGGGAGACCAAGAGATGAATACACTAAGCAGATTCAGAAGGATGTAGGCTGCAGTAGGTACTGGGAGATGAAGAGGCTTGCGCAGGATAGAGTAGCATGGAGAGCTGCATCAAACCAGTCTCAGGACTGAAGACCACAACAACAACATTTTAAGTAATTGTACCAAAGTATTTTTACTGATACCGTATCTTGTATTTCTCTAGTAGATCCTTTGAAAATATCGTGAGGCTGAAACACGTAAGGCAGTGTAAAATTATTAAATACATTGGCCAAAACTAATAGCAGTTTTTGAGCCCTAATCATCGTTTACAGTTATCATTCTTAGTTTAAATATCGTGGCCATATTTCGTACATTTAATCCCGGAAAGCGATACAATAACTATCGACTCACTGCAGATACGAAAAGCATGTATCTGCAAGGCACTAGCTGTTAACACTGATGCCAGGATTCTAAAGGTAGTATATTTATGTGCCCATTCCATTTCAACTGGCAGTCAATATTGGTCCCAAAAAATTGCGAGCGTGTTACACGATCTACGAGCTTATCTTCTATATTTAATTCGACAGTAATCTTTTCTGTCTTCAAACAGTGCCCTTTTTATTCAGTGTTCTTCTATTGCTTGTTGACAGACCCTTTGATTACTCTAAAAGGAGATCAGGTGCTTTGTCAGTAATTACAATGTTGCTGTCATCTGCGATGAAAGACTGTTTTGCGGATGCATAAGGGAGTACTCTGTTGTGTTTTTAATTGCAGCTTGCTTTTTTTTTTCAGGAGATGTTTTTGAAAACTACTGGGACAAAACTGAATCTTGGCCTGCGGCGCCTGTCGATGTTCTTCACAATGGCGGTGCCACTGGTCGTGGCCCTGATAGTCATGGCGGAGCTGTTTATATTCAGCTTACCGCTACCGAGTCTCACTGTTGCGTATACTGTCACCGTCAGCATGCTTGGGGACCACGGCATTCTGTGGGTGCTGCAGTGCGCTGCCATCTGCCGGTCGTCGCAGTTAATAAAGGATTGTCTCAAGTTGGTAAGTTGAGCTCGCGCGGCAGGTATATTGTTTATGCGAAGGTGTGGTGTTTGTTCAATCGGACATGTCCGCAGCTGTGATACATTATGTGCCTCGCCCGTTCATCCTGTCAATGGGCAGGTGACCGCTCCTTCAGCAAGGCCCGAGCAGGCACACGGGGGCAAAGGCTTGCTGGTTATTGGGAGCTCCAACGTCAGGGGGGTGATGGAACCCCTTAGGGAAATAGCGTACTGGGCTGGAAAGAAATCCAACGTGCACTCGGTTTGTCTGCCGGGGGACCTCATTCAAGATGTGGAGGCGGCCTTGCCTGCGGCTATCGAGCGTACGGGGTGTAGTCGTCTGCAAGTACTTGCTCACGTCGACACCAATGATGCCTGTCGCTTGGGCTCTCAGGCGATCCTCAGTTCGTACAGGCGGCTGGCGGAGTTGGTGAAGACCGCTGGCCTCGCACGCGGGGTACAAGCAGAGCTATCTATTTGCAGCATCGTTCCCAGAGTGGATCAGGGTCCTTTGGTTTGGAGCCGAGTGGAGGGTCTCAACCAGAGGCTTCGTCGACTCTGTGACGGTCTTGGCCGCAGATTTCTAGACTTGCGCTATTGGGTAGGAATTGTAGGACGCCCCTAGATAGGTCAGGGGTGCACTACACAAAGGAGCAGAGTACTTGTGGCGTGCACATGGTGCTTTTTTAGGCTAGGCAGTAGTGCGAGGTGTCCTGATGAACACTCACCAGTCGACGTGCAGGCAGGGAAATCAGGAAGCGCTCAGTGTAGAGACACTTCAGCTATCAATATACTAGCAGTAAATTTTCAGAGTGTTCGGAATAAAGTTCCTGAATTTACTGGGCTCCAGGAAGCGTGTGGCGCGCAAATTATTCTCGGGACTGAGACCTGGCTGAACCCTGAGATAGGAAGTCCTGAAAGATTTAGTGAGGGTTGGAACGTGTATCGGAAAGACAGATTAGACACCGTAGGAGGTGGTGTCTTCATTGCAGTTGACAAAAATATTGTGTCTACTGAGGTCGAAGTACAGTGTGATTGTGAAGTTATCTGGACACGTTTAACAGGGCTAGGGGAAATAAAGTTAACTGTGGGGTGTTATTACCGGCCACCAGGTTCCACCGTGACAGTTCTAGAATCATTCAAAGGGAGTCTACATTCTGTATCGTAGAAGTATCCGGATCATGCAATATTAGTCGGAGGCGACTTCAACCTACCTAGCATAGACTGATATGTCTATGGATTCATTACATGTGGTACAGACAAGCCGTAGGGTGAATTACTTTTGAACACATTATCCGAAAACTGTCTTGAGCAGCTAAATCGACAGCCAACGCGTAATGGAAATATTTTAGATCTGGTAGCCACGAACAGACCAGACCTCATCGACGGTGTCAGTGTTGAGACAGGGATTAGAGATCATGATGTTGTCATTACGGCTATGGTTATGAAAGTTAAAAAGTCGGTCAAGAAGGCTAGGAGAGTATTCTTACTAGAAAGAGCAGATAAGCAGTTGTTAGCATGCCACATAGTAAATGAATTGAATTCATTTACTTCCGGTACGATGGACGTGGAAGAATTGTGGGCAAATTGTAAACACATTGTAAATCACGCATTGGACAAGTATGTGCCGAAAAAGTGGGTTACGGTCGGAAAAGACCCACCGTGGTTTAACAGCGCAATTCGGAGAATCCTCAGGAAGCAAAGGCAGTTGCACTCGCGGTACAAGAAAGATAGGGAGAATGAGGACAGGCAAAAAAGTTAGTAGAGATTCGTGCTGCTGTAAAAAGAGCGATGCGCGAAGCATTCAACCACTACCACCGTCCTACCTTAGCAAAAGATCTTGCCGAAAACCCAAGGAAATTCTGGTCTTACGTAAAATCGGTAAGCGGGTCGAAGGCTTCCATCCAGTCACTCACTGATCAGTCTGGCCTGGCAACGGAAGACAGCAAAACAAAAGCTGAAATTTTAAATTTAGCATTTGAGAAATCTTTCACGCAGGGGAATCGTGCACACATACCGCCGTTTGAGTCCCGTACAGATTCCCGTATGGAGGACATAGTGATAGACATCTCGGGGGTTGTAAAGCAGCTGAATGGGTTGAAAATAAATAAACCGCCAGGTCCCGATGGGATTACAATTCGGTTTTAACTAAGGTACGGGCATTTGGGATTGGTTCCCAAATGTGTGAGTGGCTCGAAGACTTCTTAAGTAATAGAACCCAGTATGTTGTCCTCGATGGTGAGTGTTCATCGGAGGTGAGGGTATCATCTGGAGTGACCCAGGGAAGTGTGGTGGGTCCGCTGTTGTTTTCTATCTACATAAATGATCTTTTGGATAGGGTGGATAGCAATGTGCGGCTGTTTCCTCATGATGATGTGGTGTACGGGAAGGTGTCGTCGTTGAGTGACTGTAGGAGAATACAAGATGACTTGGACAGGATTTGTGATTGGTGTAAAGAATGGCAGCTAACTCTAAATATAGATAAATGTAAATTAATGCAGATGAATAGGAAAAAGAATCCCGTAATGTCTGAATACTCCATTAGTAGTGTAGCGCTTGACACAGTCACGTCGATTAAATATTTGGGCGTAACATTGCAGAGCGATATGAAGTGGGACAAGCATGTAATGGCAGTTGTGGGGAAGGCGGATAGTCGTCTTCGGTTCATTGGTAGAATTTTGGGAAGATGTGGTTCATCTGTAAAGGAGACCGATTATAAAACACTAATACGACCTATTCTTGAGTACTGCTCGAGCGTTTGGGATCCCTATCAGGTCGGATAGAGGGAGGACATAGAAGCAATTCAGAGGCGGGCTACTAGATTTGTTACTGGTAGGTTTGATCATCACGCGAGTGTTACGGAAATGCTTCAGGAACTCGGGTGGGAGTCTCTAGAGGAAAGGAGGCGTTCTTTTCGTGAATCGCTATTGAGGAAATTTAGAGAACCAGCATTTGAGGCTGACTGCAGTACAATTTTACTGCCGTCAACTTACATTTCGCGGAAAGATCACAAAGATAAGATAAGAAAGATTAGGGCTCGTACAGAGGCATACAGGCAGTCACTTTTCCCTCGTTCTGTTTGGGAGTGGAACAGGGAGAGAAGGTGCTAGTTGTGGTACGAGGTACCCTCCGCCACGCACCGTATGGTGGATTACGGAGTACGTATGTAGATGTAGAAGGTAGAGGAGGCCGAGAAAAAAAAGGAGAGAGAAGGGACTGTTGATGTCAGCTGCATCAGGACTCTAGAGGAATCAGCGATCACAGGGGAAAAGATGTGCCGAAAAGGGATTCTAACACAGGATCGCCTCCTTTGTAGGCAGTTGCGTTAACCTCCGCGCTACCCGAACACAGTGTTCATCGCAACTGCGGAGACTGTCTCGTCACGCCTCTTGGCCAACCCACACTCCCATCTAGTGCCACCTATGGTTCAAATGGCTCTGAGCACTATGGGACTTAACAGGTGTGGTCATCAGTCCCCTAGAACTGAGAACTACTTAAACCTAACTAACCTAAGGACATCACACACATCCATGCCCGAGGCAGGATTCGAACCTGCGACCGTAGCAGTCGCGCGGTTCCGGACTGCACGCCTAGAACCGCGAGACCACCACGGCCGGCAAGTGCCACCTATCCAGACATCTACATCTACATCTACATTTATACTCCGCAAGCCACCCAACGGTGTGTGGCGGAGGGCACTTTACGTGCCACTGTCATTACCTCCCTTTCCTGTTCTAGTCGCGTATGGTTCGCGGGAAGAATGACTGCCGGAAAGCCTGCGTGCGCGCTCGAATCTCTCTAATTTTACATTCGTGATCTCCTCGGGAGGTATAAGTAGGGGGAAGCAATATATTCGATACCTCATCCAGAAACGCACCCTCTCGAAACCTGGACAGCAAGCCACACCGCGATGCACAGCGCCTCTCTTGCAGAGTATGCCACTTGAGTTTGCTAAACATCTTCGTAACGCTATCACGCCTAACAAAAAACCCTGTGACGAAACGCGTCGCTCTTCTTTGAATCTTCTCTATCTCCTCTGTCAACCCGATCTGGTACGGATCCCACACTGATGAGTATAGGTCGAACGAGTGTTTTGTAAGCCACTTTCTTTGTTGATGGACTACATTTTCTAAGGACTCTCCCAATGAATCTCAACCTGGTACCCGCCTTACCAACAATTAATTTTATATGATCATTCTACTTCAAATCGTTCCGTACGCATACTCCCAGATATTTTACAGAAGTAACTGCTACCAGTGTTTGTTCCGCTATCATATAATCATACAATAAAGGATCCTTCTTTCTATGTATTCGCAATAAATTAAATTTGTCTATGTTAAGGGTCGGTTACCACTCCCTGCACCAAGTGCCTATCCGCTGCAGATCTTCCTGCATTTCGCTGCAATTTTCTAATGCTGCAACTTCTCTGTTGAAAGAACAGGCACTACGCATTCATATACGTGATTTGCCTCAATGAGCAACGAATCCACCTTCTTCAGTGCGGATGCACAATTGTGTCTGACCTCTGTGATCGGGTGGCGCAGTGGATCCCGAACCCAGTCCGGCACACGTTCAATCGTCGCCGCTGATTCGACGTACAGTCCCGATGCAGTTGACGTCACTAGTCCGTTCCATCTCCTTTCCTTTTCTCCCCTCCACCTTCAATTTACAGTAAACTGTTGCCTTTCTACACTGGCACTAGTGGAAATGGCGTAACCAAAATGTACGATAAATATTGCTGGTTGCTGAAAAGAGTGGTATAACAAATATTGCTGCTCTAAACTTTCTAAGCCTCCGATTGTTTTTTGACTGACGTGAGTACATGAAAATGTCTCTTCAGAAAAATGACTCTTTTATTCAAAATTGCGACCCAAGAAATAATCCACAACCCTTTCTGACCACAGTTTCATCAACATATTCCAGAGTAGGCGACGCTTACATTGCGTAATTCGAAGAAATGAGGGCAATAATGAATGTTTGAGTGAATTTAAGATCACAGTTACTTCTAGAAAGTTCATAACCTGGTCGGGTGAACATGTAATTGTAGGTAGACCTACAAGGGTGTGTCACTCATTCTGATAGCCTATTACTTATCAACACAACAATCTGAAAAATACGAACTTTGGGAACATGTTCTTAGACCAAAATAAGAAGAATATGTCCAAAAAGTGATTAAAGTTTACAAATGATTGGAGATCATCAACACATAAAATTATAATAAATGCTCGAAATGTCTCTCTCTTGCTTCTAAATACACATGCACTCGTCTAATCACGGACAGTCGCACCCTATCAAATACTCTCTGATGGCTTCGAATGATTTCAAAGGCTTTTATGAGACTAGAGTTTCTGCCTTCAGGTGGTCTGCTGTATAGAAATATGTGTAAGGTGCCCTTGTAGATAATAATCCAAAGGATTGAGTCCGGAGCATGTGATAGAAATGGTCCGTCCTCCTCCGCCTATACGTATGTCGTAGCAGATAACAGCCACTGCATCCCTAACACCGAGACTGAAATGTACTGGAGCTCAATTGCGCATAAACCAAATGTTTCTTCTTTTTTGCTTGAGCACATTTCTAGTAGGTCTTGGAGGGCGTTCTGAATGAAGTCCATGTATCCAGAATGAGATTTTCACTGTGCAGCGGAGTGTGCGCTGATGTGAAACTTCCTGACATATTAAAACTGTGTGCTGGACCGGGACTCGAACAAGGGATCTTTGCCTTTCGCGGGCAAGAGCTCTACCAACTGAGCTACCCAAGCACAACTCACGACCCGTCCTCACAGCCTCAATTCTGCCAGTACCTCGTCTCCTACCCTCCAAACTTCAGTTCTGCGAACATTGCACAACTAGCACTCCTGGAAGAAAGGATGTTGCGGAGACATGGCTTACCCACAGCCTAGGGGATGTTTCCAGAATGAGATTTTCACTCTGCAGCGGAGTGTACGCTGATACGAAACTTCCTGACAGATTAAAACTGTGTGCCGGACCGGGACTCGAACTCGGGACCTTTTCCTTTCGCGGCCAAGTGCTCTATCACATGCCCGCGAAAGGCAAAGGTCCCGAGTTCGGGTCTCGGTCAGGCACACAGTTTTAATCTGTCAGGAAGTTTCCGAAGTCCATGTAGACTGCACATGTAAGACGTGCTGGGAGAATGTATGGCCCTCCCAGGCAACTTCCGATAATTCCAGCTCACACAGAGATCTTAAACAGATGCTGATGTCTAGTTGTACTATAAGACGAGGAATATGATCGGTCAACATGGGTTGGTTGTGGAAATCTGTCATTCCCTCTCTTCGAAACTTTGGTTCATCTTTAAACAAAACTGAAAAGATAAACAATGGAATGGCAGTTTGTGCAACAATCATGGATGATCAGCAGGCATTAGGCTCTGTGGACACTAAGGATAAAACGGATACGTGAACTGCTTGTGAATTATCCTCCATGCTGAAATCGAAGATTTGTCATATGCCATGGCCACAAGTCTTGCGTTGATACCTGGTGCTTCTTCGACAGCCCGTAGAACATGCTCTTACTGGTCAGGCGTACGAATAACACTTGATCGCCCTCGATCCTATCTCGGCAATGCTATGAAACACAAATCCAAAGGATGAATGACTCGGCTGTCTTCGCTCTGGAAACAGAGTCTGATATAGAACTGAAGCCTCACGTGCATTGCCATTCGCTCAGCCATACATAAAAATCGCATATGCCTACTCACGAAATGAGTATCCTGTCATATTTGAAAGGAGCATTTTTAGTTAACTCACGCCAGTAGCACTTGCGCACAAAGGACACACTGAAGACAGACGAATGGCGAAAGTAAACATGCTCTTCGTACAGTCATGGTCTTTCACTCGTCCATCAATATGGAAGACGTGCTGGCTTCCCTGTTGGAATGAGATGTAGCCAAAGCCTGTACGAAGAACATGGATCATGATCTACCTCACTGAACTAAGTCAATTTGGACGTAACTAAAGGCATATTTAAGAACCTGGAACATTCTAGACAAAATATTACGAAAAGCAGAAAAATGGATGCAGCAATCTTATTACATTTCTCGTAGTTTGTAGCCTGAGAACGTCCATCAGAAAGTAACCTCAAATTAAATACCGACATTCTTTGAGATAACTGAGACACTGTTATAGTTATACTACACAAAAGAAATTTTTTCTTGTCGTTTGTTATCGGAGTACATCGAAAAAGTTTAAAGAAAGGCAGCAAATTTTGGATTATCGTGAAGTATGGGAGAGATTGTCACAGAAATGGTACAGGATTTGGGATGGACAGCATTAAAAGAAAGGCGTTTTTCGTTGCGACGGAATCTTCTCACGAAATTCCAATCACCAACTTTCTCCTACGAATGCGAAAATATTTTGTTGATACCGACTTACATAGGGAGGAACGATCACCAAGATAAAATAAGGGAAATCAGAGTTCGTACGGAAAGATATAGGTGTTCATTCTTTCTGCGCGCTATACGAGACTGGAATAATAGAGAATTGTGAAGGTGGTTCGATGAACCCTCTGCCAGGCACTTAAATGTGATTTGCAGAGTATCCATGTAGATGTAGATGTAGATGTAGATGTAGACTGTCTGTCTCTCTGTCGGTATAAGACCCCTTTTTCTCAGAAGTGGATAAACATATCAAGTTGAAATTTATGTCATCATCTACGTTCCCTTGATGATGTAAAAAACTGAAGCTTCTAAGTGAATGGAATCAAAAGATATGGTCGTTTATTGCCACATATTTCGACACTCGCAAATTCGCTGATCATAACTCCTCATTGACCTAGAATCACGAAATTTGACAGGAACCAAGGTTTCACAGTACAAGTAAAGGGAAAAATACGAAAATTGTGAATCTGTAATTATATCAGACGAAAAAAAATGTCATTTGCAGTTTGACTGTCGGTCTGTTCGTTTGCCTCTTAAGGATCCTTTTTGTTCAGAAATGGGTAAGCGTATTAAGTTGAAATTTATGTCACATACTATCATCAATTGTCACTTGACGGTGTAATAAATGTAAGCTTCTAAGTCAATGCAGCTAAGAGATACGGCCATTTATGTCACATACTTTGATGCTCACAAACTCACTCATCAAAACCTACAGGGTACATCTTGTTACTTAGAATGATGCCGGCCGCTGTGGCAGAGCGGTTCTAGGCGCTTCAGTCGGGAACCGCGCAGCTGCTACGGTCGCAGATTCGAAACCTGCCTCGGGCATGGATGTGTGTGATGTCCTTAGGTTAGTCAGGTTTAATTAGTTCTAAGTCTAGGTGACTGATGACCTCAGATGTTAAGTCCCATAGTGGTTAGAGCCATTTGAACTATTTTAACTTAAATTGATGAAATTTTCTAAAAAGCAAGGTTTCGCAGTACAATAAAAGGAAATGTCCGAAAGTTATTCATTCGTAATTACATCACACGAAAAAATATTTATTTTGTTATTTGTTATCCGACTCAAAACATGGAATTAAAACATTCTCGAAAGTCATAGAATCTCTAGGACCATTATATCACCAGTTTCAACGTCAATAACAGGCAAAAATCGTCAACCCTGAAGATAAGATACAGAAATCAGGGCTCGTGTGGAGGTATATAGATAGTGGTTTTTCCTCACTCTGTTTGCGAGTGGAACAGGAAAGGAAATGACTAGTAGTCGTACAGTGTACCCTCCGCCACGCACCGTACGGTCGCTTGTGGAGTATCTGTGTAGAAGTAGATGTGGATGCCCTGAATGGATGAACTGTGTATACAGGGTGTTACAAGAAGGTACGGCCAAACTTTCAGGAAACATTCCTCACACACAAAGAAAGAAAATATGTTATGTGGACATGTGTCCGGAAACGCTTACTTTCCATGTTAGAGCTCATTTTATTACTTCTCTTCAAATCACATTAATCATGGAATTGAAACACACAGCAACACAACGTACCAGCGTGACTTCAAACACTTTGTTACAGGAAATGTTCAAAATGTCCTCCGTTAGCGAGGATACATGCATCCACCCTCCGTCGCGTGGAATCCCTGATCCGCTGATACAGCCCTGGAGAATGGCGTATTGTATCACAGCCGTCCACAATACGAGCACGAAGAGTCTCTACATTTGGTACCGGGGTTGCGTAGACAAGAGCTTTCAAATGTCCCCACAAATGAAAGTCAAGAGGGTTGAGGTCAGGAGAGCGTGGAGGCCACGGAATTGGTCCGCCTCTACCCATCCATCGGTCACCGAATCTGTTGTTGAGAAGCGTACGAACACTTCGACTGAAATGTGCATGAGCTCCATCGTGCATGAACCACATGTTGCGTCGTACTTGTAAAGGCGCATGTTCTAGCAGCACAGGTAGAGTATCACGTATGAAATCATGATAACGTGCTCCACTGAGCGTAGGTGGAAGAACATGGGGCCCAATAAAGACATCACCAACAATGCCTGCCCAAACGTTCACAGAAAATCTGTGTTGATGACGTGATTGCACAATTGCGTGCGGATTCTCGTCAGCCCGCACATGTTGATTGTGAAAATTTACGATTTGATCACGTTGGTATGAAGTCTCATCCGTAAAGAGAACATTTGCACTGAAATGAGGATTGACACATTGTTGGATGAACCATTCGCAGAAGTGCACCCGTGGAGGCCAATCAGCTGCTGATAGTGACTGCACGCGCTGTACATGGTACGGAAACAACTGCTTCTCCCGTAGCACTCTCCATACAGTGACGTGGTCATCGTTACCTTTTACAGCAGCAACTTCTCTGACGCTGACATTAGGATTATCGTCAACTGCACGAAGAATTGCCTCGTCCATTGAAGGTGTCCTCGTCGTTCTAGGTCTTCCCCAGTCGCGAGTCATAGGCTGGAATGTTCTGTGCTCCCTGAGACGCCGATCAATTGCTTCGAACGTCTTCCTGTCGGGACACCTTCGTTCTGGAAATCTGTCTCGATACAAACGTACCGCGCCACGGCTATTGCACCGTGCTAATCCATACATCAAATGGGCATTTGCCAACTCCGCATTTGTAAACATTGCACTGACTGCAAAACCAAGTTCGTGATGAACACTAACCTGTTGATGCTACGTACTGATGTGCTTGATGCTAGTACTGTAGAGCAGTGAGTCGCATGTCAACACAAGCACCGAAGTCAACATTACCTTCCTTCAATTGGGCCAACTGGCGGTGAATCGAGGAAGTACAGTACATACTGACGAAACTAAAATGAGCCCTAACATGGAAATTAAGCGTTTCCGGACACATATCCACATAACGTCTTTTCTTTATTTGTGTGTGAGGAATGTTTCCTGAAAGTTTGGCCGTACCTTTTTGTAACACCCTGTATACATAACTAAGTTTTTACGGACCTCAGTGGGCGAATCTTAGTCGGTCATTACCATGAACTAGCCATAGGTTATCAGTTTTCCCGTGCTAAGGAGTGTCTTTCTACCCTTATGCTTCCAAATATGACTGTGAATGCAAGCGATCCATTTGAGACACAAGCCACTGGAGCTGCAGCCGCCCCTGTTGGCAGACGCTGCGCCGGAAGAGCGGCGCGGTGAGCCTGCGTACGCTGGAGGCGCTGTGGTTGCGCCTGTCGCGGCTCTGCACGGCCACGGCGCAGGCACTCTCCGCCGCGCACCTCCTCGCCACGAACATCTGCTCCATCGTCTTCCTCATGAGCGCCTACGGATTCCTCATCACCTTCGACAAACCCGACCTGCGTCTCATCGCCGGTGGTCTCGGCGCCTACGCCGTGTTCAATGTCATCTACCTGGCCACGATCTACAATACCGGCTACAGTGTTGTCGCAACGGTACGTTCGCCTTAATGTAACCTTGTTCATAATTATAAAAGAACAAAAATCGTGAAATATATGCAAGAGATCAGGGTGCGCTATTACTGTGAATGCCTACCTCTATCGGCAAAAACGGAACCCTTATACACTGAAGAGTCAAAGAAACTGGTACACCTGCCTATTATCGTGTAGGACCCCCTGAACACGCAGAAGCGCCGCAACCCGACGTGGCATGGACTCGACTAATGTCTGAAATAGTGCTGGAGGGAACTGACGCCATGAATCTTGCAGGGCTGTCCATAAAACAGTAAGAGTACGAGGGTATGGAGATCTCTTCTGAACGTTCCATGACATCTCAGATGTGCTCAATAATGTTCATGTATGGGGAGTTTGTTGGCCGGCGGAAGTGTTTATAGAAATGTGTTCCTGGAGCCATTCAGTAGCAATTCTGGAGGTGTGGGGTGTCGCATTGTCCGGCTGAATTGGCCCAAGTCCGTCGGAATACACAACGAACATGAATGGATGCAGGTGATCAGACAGGATGCTTACGTACATGTCACCTGTCAGAGCCGTATCTAGACGTATCAGGGGTCCCATATCATTATAACTGCACACACCCCACACCAATACAGAGCCTCCACCATCTTGAACAGTCTCCTGCTTACGTGCAGGATCCATGGATTCATGAGGTTCTCCCAACACCCGCCTACATCCGTCTGTTCGATACAATTTGAGCTGGCCAGGCAACATGTTTCCGGTCACCTACAGTCCAATGTCGGTGTTGATGGGGCCAGGCGAAGCGTTAAGTTTTGTGTCATGCAGTCATCAAAAGTACACAAGAGGGTCTTCGGCTCAGAAAACCCTAGTCGATGAAGTTTCGTTGAGTGGTTCGCACGCTGACATTTGTTGATGGTCCATCACTGAAATCTGCAGCAGTTTGCGGAAGGGATGCACTTCCGTCATGTTGAACGATTCTCTTCAGCCATCGTTGATACTGTTCTCACAGGATCTTCTTCCGGCCGCAGCGATGTCGGAGATTTGTTGTTTCATTGGAATCCTGATATTCACGGATCATTCGCGAAATGGTCGTACGGGAAAATCTCCACTTCATCACTACCTCAGAGATGCTGTGTCCCATCGTGCGCCGACTATAACACCACGCTCAAACTCACTTAAGTCTTGATACTTGCCATTGCAGCAGCAGTAACCGATCTAACAACTGCGCCAGACACTTGCTGTTTTATATAGTCGTTGCCGACCGCAGCGCTTTAGTCTGCTGTTTACATATCTCTGTATTTGAATACGCTTACGTATACCAGTTTCTTTGGCGCTTCAGTGTACGATCGCTTTATTGTCCGTCTGTATGTTCGACTGTTAAGACCCATTTTTCTCAGGAATGGGTAGTTGTATCAAGTTGAAAAATATGTCACATACTAAGGTCTATGGTCCATTGGCCGTGTAAGGACTACAACCTTCTAAGTCAGTGCAATTGAAAGATACGGCAATCTGTGCCACAAATTTTGATACTCGTAAAACCACTCATCAAAACCTATAGGACACTTCCCGTTGATCTAGAACCATGAAATTTGGAAAGACACAACGTTTAACAGTTCAAGGGAAGGGAAAAAATTCGGAAATCGTTAATCTGAGGTTAGGCCAAACGATTTTTTTTTTAATGGCCCTGTGTTCCGCATGTGAACAGTGTCGTGAAACAAAAAAATAAATCTTAATGAATTGCTGAATTTGAAATTAAGACTCTGAGTCTAATTAAATGCCAAAAGAAACTAATTCTCTCCTCAGTGAAAATTATTTAACTTATACTGAACAACATTATGAAAGCTACGTAACATGAAGTGCAGTGTCTGACCTGAAATATCCGCGAAATAAAATACTTTCACTCTTCACTGTAAATTAATCTGGTTACTTAGTACAACGCCCAAAAATTCTGAGAACTTAATCTTTGCTCAAAAGAATGCAAAATGATATCTCTCTTGAAAGAAGTGTAACTTAAGTCTTGCTTAGTGTGTTATTTCGTGTTTGGGGTACTAACATTCTCGAAAGCCAGTAGAAACCAGCAAATGCAGCAGCAAAGAATATAATCTAACCTAAATTTTTCTTTGCTTTTCAGAAACAACCTGTGACTGTGTGTGTGGCACAAGGTGCAATGTACACACGACAAAGTACTCAAAACTTATTAAGAATGATGGAAGAGGGTTTCACTTTAAAGAAAATCGTTCTTGAATAACTGAACTTTGATTATTGTCAAAAAATACTGTGCAACATAAGAAGACTAACAATTATGAAATTTTTCTCATTACAAACATTATAGACAATTCAACCAATTAGGTAATTAATGACATAATGAAAATAAGGAGAGGAAATTAACAAAAATCATAAATACTGTTAGTTATCCTTCAGTTGATAGTTGTGACAAACAAACGTTTCATTCTTACACATGCATACCTGTACATTACCTTGAAATATTACTCCAAAAATATTCTCTCAATACAATCAGTAAAATAGCTTTGAAAATAATTTTTCATCTCCATAATAAAGTATTCCAGATAATTTCTCCAAGATTCACAAACATCAGATCTCCTTCTCTATTTGTAAAGTTAATTGTTCGCTACTGCGCCTCTAATAAGGATGCCCCAACACTGCACAACTGACCCGCAACGAGCCGCACCATAGGTATTACATCAAACACAGAGTCAAGGATCTTATCCATTACTCGAGCTGCGCACTCATGCATATTTGTCCGAGTACGGTAAAGGTAAATTATTTACAATGTCAGAAAATATATGAAAACCTTCCATATGGTCAATTGAGGATGTAAAAAATACAACTTCCTAAGTCAGTACAATCAAAAAATATGGTAAATTATGTCACATATTTTGATAATCGTAAACTCCCTCAGCAATACCTATGGGGTAATTCCCGTTGACCTAAAATCAGGAAAATTGGCAAGATGCAAGGTTTCACAGTACAAGTAAGGAAAAAAATCCGAAAATTATTAATTTGTAATTGTATGAAACAAAAATTTTTTGGTATTTCATATCTGGCTCTCAGTTTGTCTCTTAAGACTCCTTTACCTCAGAAATTACAGTAGCAGATGCAAAAACACACAAAAAATATAATCTTAAAATTTGACATTGAAACATTCCCGATACACTTGGAATTGTCGGGATTGATGTCCTACCAGTATCGACATTGATAACAGGCAAAAATCATCGCGATTCTTGATTGCCCAGGTGGATGAAGTAACAGTACACAAAATTAAGTTTGTATGGAAGCCTCAGAGCGCGAGAACTAGTCGCAATTGACCAATTTTTCTTTTATTTTTGTAATTGTAGCCATTAAAATTGCAACACCAGGAAGGATGGCAGATAATGAAACTTTGTAATCATGCATATGCAGTATAGTGGGAACAGTACATTATTTGTATGTGAATTGGAGATATAATTTGGAGATTTACAGGGTGCGAAATTTGCTACAAGAGGATGCCACTTCTGTTAGCTATAGTGGCTCTGACCTAGGTGTCCAGCTAGTCGACTGCACAAGGATGACGGATATGGGTACGACGCACAAAAGAATTAAAGACAGTGGGTATTTATTTACATTAATAGGGCAATTTGAAAATTTGTTCCGGACCACGATTCGAACACAGTTCTCCTGCCTATTAGGGATATGCGCTGACCACTACGTCATCTGGACACAGTGATCACCACAGCTCCATGGACTACCCTGTTAGAGTCAAATCCTCAACTTATACCACACACTACTGATGTAGAGCCCCTGTTCGTTAGACTCATTACTCGCGGCTTCTCGCCGATTCCCATAACAGTTCGAGCTTGATGTCCATCTGCACTGAAGGATTCACTCGCCGTTATCGCCTTAATTATATATGTGTACTGTGTATTTAAACTGAGGACCTAGAAACGATGGAGAGACTTCGTCCCACCGTAGCCCAGAGTGGTTCACAGCCCCACAACAAGGGATTATTGTGCCGTTCGGCCCCAGTGGACATCCCCCCCTCCCCCTCCCCCCCCCCCCCCCGTCCACCCTCCACCGGGGACGTCTCATACCAGACGAATGCAATCCCAAATGTTTGCGTGGTAGAGTAATGGGGGTATACACGTACATGGAGACTGTGTTCGCGCAGCAATCGCCGACATAGTGTAACTGAGGCGCAATAAGGGGAACCAGCCCGCAATCGCCGAGGTAGATGACAAACCGCCTTAAAAACCATCCACAGGCTGGCCGGCACGCCGGCCCTCCACACTAATGCGCCGGACACGCCTTCCCACTCGGGGAGCAGCCCGGTAGACTGCGCAGCTAGCAGGGCGAGCAATTATACAGGGTGGTCCAATTGATCGTGACCGGGCCAAATATCTCGCGAAATAAGCGTCAGACGAAGAAACTACAAAGAACGAAACTTCTCTAGCTTGAAGGGGGAAACGAGATGGCGCTATGGTTGGCCGGCTAGATGGCGCTGTCATAGGTCAGACGGATATCAACTGCGTTTTTTAAAATAGGAACCCCCATTTTTTATTACATATACATATAGTACGTAAAGAAATACGATTGTTTTAGTTGGACCACTTTTGTCGCTCGCTTTGTGATAGATGGCGCTGTAATAGTCACAAACATATGGTCACAATTTTAGACGAACAGTTGGTAACAGGTAGGTTTTTTAAATTAAAATACAGAACGTAGGTACGTTTGAACATTTTATTTCGGTGAACTTATCACTTCTGAGAACGCATGCTGTTACAGCGTGATTACCTGTAAATACCACATTAATGCAATAAATGCTCAAAATGATGTCCGTCAACCTCAATGCATTCGGCAATACCTGTAACGACATTCTTCTCAACGGCGAGAAGTTCGCCTTCCGTAACGTTCGCACGTGCATTGACAATGCGCTGACGCATGTTGTCAGGCGTTGTCGGTGGATCACGATAGCAAATATCCTTCAACTTTCCCCACAGAAAGAAATCCGGGGACGTCAGATCTGGCGAACGTGCGGGCCATGGCCATGGTATGGTCCTTCGACAACCAATCCATCTGTCATGAAATATGCTATTCAGTACCGTTTCAACCGCACGCGAGCTATGTGCCGGACATCCATCATGTTGGAAGTACATCGCCATTCTGTCATGCAGTGAAACATCTTTTAGTAACATCGGTAGAACATTAGGTAGGAAATCAGCATACATTGCACCATTTAGATTGCCATCGATAAAATGGGGGCCAATTATCCTTCCTCCATAATGCCGTACCATACATTAACCCGCCAAGGTCGCTGATGTTCCACTTGTCGCAGCCATCGTGGATTTTCCGTTGCCCAATAGTGCATATTATGCCAGTTTACGTTACCGCTGTTGGTGAATGACGCTTCGTCGCTAAATGGAACGCGTGCAAAAAATCTGTCATCGTCCCGTAATTTCTCTTGTGCTCAGTGGCAGAACTGTGCACGACGTTCAAAGTCGTTGCCATGCAATGCCTGGTGCATAGAAATGTGGTACGGGTGCAATCGATGTTGATGTAACATTCTCAACAACGATGTTTTTGAGCTTCCCGATTCTCGCGCAGTTTGTCTGCTACTGATGTGCGGATTAGCCGCGATAGCAGCTAAAACACCTACTTGGGCATAATCATTTGTTGCAGGTCGTGGTTGACGTTTCACATGTGGCTGAACACTTCCTGTATCCTTAAATAACGTAACTATCCGGCGAACGGTCCGGACACTTGGACAATGTCGTCCAGGATACCGAACAGCATACATAGCACACGTCCGTTTGCCATATTGATCACAACAGCCATACATCAACACGACATCTACCTTTTCCGCAATTGGTAAACGGTCCATTTTAACACGGGTAATGTATCACGAAGCAAATACCGTCCGCACTGGCGGAATGTTATGTGATACCACGTACTTACACGTTTGTGACTATTACAGCGCCATCTGTCACAAAGTGAAAAAAGTGGTCCAACTAAAACATTCATATTTCTTTACGTACTATACGAATATGTAATAAAAATGGGGGTTCCTATTTTAAAAAACTCAGTTGACCTATGGCAGCGCCATCTAGTGGGCCAACCATAGCGCCATCTGGTTTCCTCCTTCAGGCTAGACGAGTTTCGTTCTTTGCAGTTTTTTCATTTGATGCTTATTTCGTGAGATATTTGGCCCGGTCACTATCAATGGACCACCCTGTATATGTGGTGTCAGTTCCTTCAGACATGTCCGAAAGAACGGACACCACATACAGATATGGGTACGTCATTTCCTGCTGCTTCAGCTGTATGCTAAAAGTTCATTTATCACAGTTGCTGCCAAGTGGTGATGTAGCAGTCTCTCAGCAATCCATGAACAAATGTTTTCAGTGGGTGGAAGATCTGGAGATGGTGCTAGCCAGGATAGCATAGACAATATACAGTCTTGTGTTAACTTGTTGAATGTTAAAGTCACAGAGATCTAGAAGACAGGGCATAGATACCGGCCTTAACACGTCAAAAATTTAAATCTCCTGTTTAAATTACCGTCCTCATGAACTAGAGGTGATCTTGATGTGTAACCAATGGCAGCTCATACTATCATGCTTGTTGCTGAGTTGCGAATGCAGTCTGAGAACTTTCGTTGTCTTCGGAGCCTCCCCATACAGACATGTCCATAGTGATACAGTGCAGAGCACAGAGACTCATTGGAAAGACGATGTGTAGTCGCCAATGTTCGCAAGACAGACGCCGGATTCCGACCTACGCACAAGCAATTTCGCAGAACGATAAACCGTACTTTCCATAGGCCTTAATCTTCTAGATGTCGAATTTAACAAGTACTGATAAACGATTTTCCTTCTTACAAAAGACATAAAACGATGTCATCAAAGACAACCAAGATTTAAATACTATTTCCGAATGAAAAACACACTGCGTAATCTTTACTTAGATACATTTTTGAATGGTGTTTATTCTAACTAACATGTGTGGCTGCGCTGAGATTCGAATTACACTCATGCTCATAAATTACGGATAATGCTGATACATGGTGAAACAACGCTCTGGTCGGCGGTTTTCGGTTTTAAACCACCTGGGGGTATGACCATGCGATGCATTTGACCTGCAGTCGTCGCGCGGTGGCGCTGGCAGCAGTCCACATACGCAGAGGTGTGTTAGTGCACGTCAGAGTACGGTGCAGCGAGTAAGTGTGCAGACGTTTTCAGACGTGATAATGGTGACTGTGTGTTGAAAATGGCTCAAAGAACACATATTGATGACGTTATGAGGGGTAGGCCGACTGGAGGCTGGTCAAACACAGCAGGTCGTAGCACGGGCCCTCCGTGTGCCACAAAGTGTGATCTCAAGACTATGGCAACGATTCCAGCAGACAGAAAACGAGTCCAGGCACTACAGTACGGTACGTCCACAGTGCACAACACCACCAGAAGACCGATATCTCACCATCAGTGGCCGCAGATGGCCAAGGAGTACTGCAGGCAGCCTTGCTCGGGACCTTACTGCAGCCACTGGAACAGTTGTCTCCAGACACACAGTCTACAGACGACTGAACAGACATGGTTTATTCGCCTGGAGACCTGTAAGGTGCATTCCACTGACCCCTGGTCACAGGAGAGCCCGTAAGGCCTGGTGTCAAGAACACAGTCCACAGTCATTGTAACAGTGGTTCCAGGTTATGTTCACGAACGAATCCATGTATTGTCTGAACAGTGATTCTCACCGGGTTTTCATCTGGCGTGAACCAACGTCTTAATGTCCTTGAAATGGACCTGTATGGAGGTCGTTGTCTGTCGGTGTGGGGTGAGATTATGATTGGTGCGCGTACACCCCTACATGTCTTTGATAGCGGAACTTTAACAGGTCAGCTGTATCGGGACGTCATTTTGTACCAGTATGTCCGCCTTTTCAGGGGTGCAGTGGGTCCCACCTTCCACCTGACAGATGATAACGCACGGCCCCACCGATCTGCCATTGTGGAAGAGTACCTTGAAACAGAAGACATAAAGCGAATGGAGTGGCCTGACTGTTCTCCAAATCTAAGCCCCATCGGGCACGTCTGGGGTGCTCTCGGTCGACGTACCGCTGCAAGTCTTCAAACTCCTACGACACTTCAGGAGCTCCGACAGGCACTGCTGCAAGAATGGGAGGCTATACCCCAGCAGCCGCTCGCCCTCCTGATCCAGAGGATGCCAACCCGTTGCCCGGCCTGTGTATGTGTGCATGGTGATCATATTCTATATTGATGTCGGGATACATGCGCAGGAAACAGTGGCGTTTTGTAGAATATTTGTTTCGGGACGGTTTTCTCAACTTATCACCAATACCGTGGACTTACAGATCTGTGTCGTGTGTGTTTCCTATGT
The DNA here is from genome assembly GCF_021461385.2 of Schistocerca piceifrons. Lineage (NCBI taxonomy): Eukaryota > Metazoa > Arthropoda > Insecta > Orthoptera > Acrididae > Schistocerca > Schistocerca piceifrons. The sequence goes on from NC_060141.1 coordinate 383,833,284, forward strand.
GCCTATGCTCCTAGCGCCAGTTTTGTGTAGTGCCACATTGTGTGGTACCACATTCTGCAATTATCCTTAATTTATGAGCATGAGTGTATTTCGACGTCTAAGCATGTAGTACTCGTTTTGCCAATTTAAAGTTTGTTACATGACATCTACAAGGCCGTCAGTGTTCTCATTCCACCAAAGGGCTCTGCCTGGTAGCAGCTAAGTATATGTTCTTCAGCGGTATAGCTATAGATTACAGTAAAGTTGAATATAAAGTTACAAGAGAATTTTATTAATTGATGTTATTTAAATTGAAGGTGGAAGGGGGAGAAAGGAAAGGGAAGGAACTAATGATATCAACTGCATTGGGATTTTATGTGGAATCAGCAGCAATGAGAATGTGTGCGGAGCGGGACTTGAACCGGGATCTCCTGCCTAGTAGACAGTCGCGTTAGCCATTGCGCCACCCGGTGTCAGTGTTCATCGCAAATGCCCCAACTATCTCGGTACGTGCCCCCTAACGCCACCTATTCGCTGTCCCCGTCCCTGTCCTCCAGTCTTGCTAATTTTTAGATTCCCCTCCACCTTGAAGTTACATTATACACATCAAAAAAAGGTTTTTCATCATTCCAGTACCCAGAACTCCTGAAGATAGACGTTGACTGTGGATATTGTATCACAGGCACGGTCCCTTTGACTGTTCAGAGATGTCACTAAATCATCCCAAAGCTGCAAACAACCATGCATGAGCAGCGCCTATTAGACGGACGGGCTCTGACAGCCGATCAGTTCCAATCGTCCCACCAGGAAGGAGGTAGACGGCTCGTGTTGTCTGTAGCTCAACCTTGCCTAGATGGTCAATACCGCGGTTCGATCGCGTCCGCATTGTTACTTTGTGCCAGGCACGGCTCTCAACAAGGGAAGCGTCCAGGCGTCTCGCAGTGAACCAAAGCGATGAAACTTCCTGGCAGATTAAAACTGTGTGCCCGACCGAGACTCGAACTCTGGACCTTTGCCTTTCACGGGCAAGTGCTCTACCATCTGAGCTACCGAAGCACGACTCACGCCCGGTCCTCACAGCTTTACTTCTGGCAGTATCTCGTCTCCTACCTTCCAAACTTTACAGAAGCTCTCCTGCGAATCTTGCAGAACTAGCACTCCTGAAAGAAAGGGTACTGCGGAGACATGGCTTAGCCACAGCCTGGGGGATGTTACCAGAATGAGATTTTCACTCTGCAGCGGAGCGGAGTGTGCGCTGATATGAAACTTCCTGGCAGATTAAAACTGTGTGCCCGACCGAGACTCGAACTCGGGACCTTTGCCTTTCGCGGGCAAGTGCTCTGCCATCTGAGCTACCGAAACACGACTCACGCCCGGTCCTCACGGCTTTACTTCTGACAGTATCTCGTCTCCTACCTTCGACACTTTACAGAAGCTCTCCTGCGAATCTTGCAGAACTAACACTCCTGAAAGAAAGGATACTGCGGCGACATGACTTAGCCACAGCCTGGGGGATGTTTCCAGAATGAGATTTTCACTCTGCAGCGGGGTGTGCGCTGATATGAAACTTCCTGGCAGATTAAAACTGTGTGCCCGACCGAGACTCGAACTCGGGACCTTTTCCTTTCGCGGGCAAGTGCTCTACCATCTGAGCTACCGAAGCACGACTCACGCGCGGTCCTCACAGCTTTACTTCTGCCAGTATCTCGTCTCCTACCTTCGACACTTTACAGAAGCTCTCCTGCGAATCTTGCAGAACTAGCACTCCTGAAAGAAAGGATACTGCGGAGACATGGCTTAGCCACAGCCTGGTAGAGCACAAGTGTGTGCAGTAGGTTAGCGAGGTTACGTGGGGTGGGATGGGAATGGGGCTAGAAAAGGGTGTGTAGACGTGAGAAACCGAAATGGGAGTAGTTTTAGGTGCGTGTGGCTGTGAAATGAAGGTGATATACGGGATGGGCTTTAAGTGTTTTTTGTCACAGGATGTGGGGATTTTGAAAGTGGTTCGTGTTTTGAGAACTGTGATACGAACTGGATTATATCATTTGGTGGTGGCTGTACAATGAACTATTTAGATGGTACTTTATGTATCACAATACCTTTAAATTAGGCCACATAATATTTTGCATATAAAAGTAATAGAAAAGGTCCTGAAATAAGGAGAGAAATCAAACTTCATCAGAAACTATCAGAAAAAAGAATTAAATACCAAGAAGAGAGAATAATCAGTACGGAATGTATCTTAAATTTTATTCTGAGTTGTAACCTAGAGAGGCTCTATCGATTTCAGTTCTAACTTCGTTGTGAAAACAAAAGAAAGTAGAAATAAAAAAGTGTATCGGGTTATAATAGCATTTTCACATGTGCCCCCATTTTATCATGCGATGTGCTCTCAAACTTCTCATAATAAAATATTTCTAACACAAATAAAAAATGATTTTTTTGTGGACTTCATTTGTTTATCCAATCCAACATATGTAGATGCGGTTAATAAAATTAAATAAAGAATGTCATTATAGGAAACTAGCACAAGAGTAATCCTCATATAATTCCTAATACAAGTACAAATACTCGTAGAAATAAATTTCTCTAGGCAGCGAAAGAGAAAAAGAAAAGAAAAAAGAAGTCTACATTACATTAGTACACAAAAAAATAATACTATTAACACTATGCATAAAAGCGTAATTTGCATTTCTTGTTTCGGTTTTTTAGTGCGTGCAACTTTCTCCCAACAACAATTCCTCGTTCTGTAGTCCTTATATACAACTTCTCTCCTTCTGCCTGGTCACAAATGCGTCAGAAAATAAAAACTGCAGGCAATGTATGAACCTATTCCTTATCACTAACATACATTATTTGGGGACGGAGTCTTTTGCAGTTCTGTGTTTACTTGCTGCATCAAATTCTAACAAAACACGAAGCTATCGCCGACAGGGTCTAAGTCTGTCTGTTGTGAAAGTGGCGCGGCTACCACTTTTATCCCCAAAGGACGACATCTGATTGGCTCGATTACATCATGACGACATAATCGAAATGGCACATACTGAGATGGCGCCCTGTACATGCATAGATTATGGCTGTACTGTCTATCCAGCTTCACTTGCAGCGCAATCACTCACATCAGGCGATAAACTACGAGAAGTCGTCCTGTGTGCTCTTTCTTCATTAGGTGCTCGCTTCCATGCGCTGATAAGTACATGGCCGGTGTCTCTATTAAAGCTTTAATCACGCAGTCTAGTGACACAGAGTTCTTATAGTTCGAAGAGTGGGTCAGAATTCCATTGTGTTCAAATACAGTTTTGGGCTTATTTAACAGGGAGTGTTCGGGCATGGCTCATTTTTCAATAATATGGCATTTAACGTGACGTTGATATTCAGCATTGAGATTGGAAATAATCTATATAAGCTGTCCCAATGTAACTGCTGCGACGCTCACAAGGACTAGTATAAGTCCCTTGTACTCTCACTCCGAGATTATTTTTAACGACCTAGGTGAGGCAATGATCTATCTGATTACTTGTCTATTTAGGATCTTATCTATTTAACTAGTTGTTGTATACAGAATAAAAGCCTCGCCGTGTGTCGGTCCTTCTGGTTGCGTTGAGCAGTATTGCGTCTTGGTGTCCACAACATCGTCGACGTAATATCACGGACTGATTAACTGTTTCTTCTGAGATGATTGACTGGAGAACCGACAGCACTCACAGTTGATCTAGGTGGAATACTTCTTTGTGTATTTTACACTGACCATACAATCAGGGTGGCCTGGATCCTCTTGGCTTCCAATTCTCCACATTTTCCTCAGTGACGCTTGGGTGCTTTAGTAACTTCACTGTCTTCTTGCTCGGTGCCAGTGAGGGATCTGGTTTAAGAATGTGCTAAGTGTAATCGTCCAGTAACAGACACATTTTATTACGATAATCAGTTGCATTGAGGATAACTGTAGCATTCCTCTCGTCGGCCGGTAGGAAAACTAATTCTTCATCTTTGTTCAACAGTTTCAGTTCTTGTTTTTCCAGCCTGTTACTATTGGACTTAGGAACTTGTCTGTCGTTAGAATTCAGCTAGTAAGAAGCCTTACCTCATCTGCTGCTTCCTGAAGATGATGCCGCACTGCTTGTTCCACTCCGCTGATAATCTTGGGCAATTGGCAGTCTTCAGATTAAGCGCTGATATGGTGGCTTCGTCAAGTTCCTTATGGAGAAGTTGATCACAGTACGCTGAATGCTGCTAGACCAGTCAGTCCCTTGTTCACAATTAAGACATTCAAATTTATTTGACTGTTTCATCGTTATTTGCTTAAATTACCTAGTTGATGTGCAGCTGAATTCATGTCTACCCGTTCCCAGTCCCATGGTGAGAGAAAGTATGTTGGTTTTGGCTTAAAGCCCCAAGCAGTGCAAATGAGGATGTCCCCACTTGCGCGAACTCACTTAACCTCAACTTGAAAGAATAGTGGCACCACTACTTCCTCGAACTACCTCAGATCAGAACTCTTCATGACGCGATCTCCTCCTAGTACGGCAGTTAGAAAGCTGGTCACTAACATGTATTTTTCAGCATGCCTCACTAATGTATCAGGTCGCAATACGTTATATTCAGGAATCAGCAGTCTTGTAAAACAGCAGCTGACAACTTACCTTTCAAAATCTGAAACCTAAATCATGCAAATAAATGGAGTATTTATTGCTAATTATTTGCAGTCGTAAAATGTAATTAATTAATTTAACTGTGCATGGCAGTCTGAGCATTTATGCGACAAAGCGGCAAGAAGTGTGCACAATATGGCGATGTGAAAATTTGTAGCTGCATTGTAAAGATAATAAATGTTATGACTTGTTTTTGACGAAACAATTCGGGGAAAAATTTTATAAATATGCATGTATATCATTTTCAATTTTTCGCGGCGTAATGAATAATCCATTAAATTTCGTGCATGCAGCCGCGCAAATAAAATTTCTTCTACTGATATTTCGGCCGCGTATCGTCCGGCCATCTTCAGAGCGAGTTCCAAGACTGACGACAAGGTGCCAAGATTTTAACATCCACCTCTTCTTTTTGGGAATCTGTATTCAAGGAAGCCATAGAAATTCGATTAGCCAACAATTTAATAAACAGAGACAATGGTTTTAATTTGGACAAAGCATGGAATCCGGCTCTTGGAGTAATTAAATTGCAGAGAAGTCCTCACCGTGTCACCGCCGCCGATCAAACATCGATAAGCATATCGAATGTCCGTACGCCTTCGCCACAGGCGGCGCAGCATCTGTGACCCGCATGCGCAGTACCGCCGCGGTGGAGCATATAAGGCCGCGCTTGGCACCTTGTCGTCAGTCTTGGAACTCGCTCTGAAGATGGCCGGACGATACGCGGCCGAAATATCAGTAGAAGAAATTTTATTTGCGCGGCTGCATGCCCGAAATTTAATGGATGCATGTATATCGTTCTCAAAAGAATGCTACTGATTCACGAAGCACACATGGGTCCTCAAAATCGCAAATACGAATAAGATTCTCACAAAGCGAAAACGGAATCATATGCTCCCAATACACAACTTCCAATAAGGCAATAACTGTTTCATAATGCAGGAGAGGATGATAAATCTGAGTCTACAACACGGTATATTGGAAAGATAATACTACGTCCAATAATTACCTTCTATTTAACGAAAAGTGAGCAACTTATGAGCTTCCATTTCACCACACAAAAGGATATCATAGCAAGTGTTACCACAGAATGTTCACATCTTAACTGTACAGGTACTTGTAATGCACTTCTGGAAAAACTTATTCATTCACCTAATTTTCGCCATGGTAAGTAGTTGAAACTCCTCACCCATTTTATTCATAGTTGTCGAAACTTTGAACCAGCTCACATTGACATCAGACAAATTCAGACTGCCTCTCAAATCGAACAGAACGTAACTGGACGGGAATAGGAACCAGAACAGAATGGCGAATACATATTCGAACTACAGCACCTCATGGGTTCCAAAAGAGCGAAAATTTCCCATTCGGTGATGGTCTAAACTGGTCTCCAAAGATATGAAATGCTTCAACGGAGAGACAAAGAGACCGTTCAAAGACCTTATTTCTACTAGTCAAAACTGTCTACAGTAGAAACACGCAAAGTGTTGCGAACACAATTCACAATTGAAGAAAACCTAAAGTGAAATTGGGAATGTTCAGGCATCTTTCTAGCTGTTAAAAGTAATCTCAGCCTGAGAGTACCGGTAGTGACAATACTAGTGATTTATTAGGGCGTGCTGAAGATTAATGCTTCCAAAATTTTTATGCGAAAACCCTTAAAGCTTTTTAAATAAAACAAACGTTATTAACTTAAAAATGGTTCAAATGACTTTGAGCACTATGGGACTTAACGTCTGATGTCATCAGTCCCCTAGAACTTAGAACTACTTAAACCTAACTAATCTAAGGACATCACACACACCCATGCCCGAGGCAGGATTCGAACCTGCGACCGTAGCAGTCGCCTGGTTCCAGACTGAAGTGCCTAGAACCACTCGGCCACGACGGCCAGCATGCGTGGACAAACACTTCGAATTCGAAACTCGATTTCAACACACTGGTTCTCATGAGCCGACATAGTTACGTTACACGTTGACATGGTATACACAACAATTTGGAGCCCTCTAGCGATTGAGGGCTCCAGATATGTAGACATGAAGAATAAAGACGAATGTTAAAAAATTCTGTTTTATTTAAAAATCTTTAAGACTTTATACATAACAAATTCGGAGACGTTACTTTTCAGCATGCCTTCGTATAATATTTTTTGTTAGTGTGGTATCAGTTACATCGGCCTGTCTACATGAACTATTGCCGATCACTGTGTTGAACATATGCATTACTATAAGCACAGAAATTTTGAAAAATAAACTGAGCCTCACCATATCGTGTAAAATAAACCCGGAATTATGTCTCACCATACACTACTGGCCATTAATATTGCTAAACCACGAAGATCACGTGTTACAGACGCGAAATTTAACCGACAGGAAGAAGATGCTGTGATATGCAAATGATTAGCTTTTCAGAGCATTCACACAAGGTTGGCGCCGGTGGCGACACCTACAACGTGCTGACATGAGGAAAGTTTCCAACCGATTTCTCATACACAAACAGCAGTTGACCGTCGTTGCCTGGTGAAACGTTGTTGTGATACCTCGTGCAAGGAGGAGAAATGCGTACCATCACGTTTCCGACTTTGATAAAGGTCGGATTGTAGCCTATCGCGATTGCGGTTTATCGCATCGCGACATTGCTGCTCGCGTTGGTGGAGGTCCAATGACTGTTAGCAGAATATGGAATCAGTGGATTCAGGAGGATAATACGGAACCCAGTGCTGGATCCCAACGGCCTCGTATCACTAGCAGTGGAGATGACAGGAATCTTATCCGCAATGCTTTAACGCATCGTGCAGCCACGTCTCGATCCCTGAATCAACAGATGGGGACGCTTGCAAGACAAGAACCATCTGCACGAACAGTTCGACGACGATTGCAGCAGCATGGACTATCAGCTCAGAGACCATGGCTGCGGTTACCTTTGACGCTGCTTCACAGAGAGGAGCGCCTGCGATGGTGTACTCAGCGACGAACCTGGGTGCACCAATGGCGAAACGTCATTTTTTCGGATGAATCCATGTTATGTTTACAGCATATGATGGTCGCATGCGTGTTTGGCGACATCGCGGTGAACGCACATTGGAAGCGTATATTCGTCATCGCCATACTGGCGTGTCACCCGGCGTGATGGTATGGGGTGCCATTGGTTACACGTCTCGGTCACCTCCTTGTTCGCAATGACGGCACTTCTCCAGATCTCTCACCAATTGAAAACATCTGGTCAATGGTGGCCGAGCAACTGGCTCGTCACAATACGCCAGTCACTACTCTTGATGAACTGTGGTATCGTGTTGAAGCTTCGTGGGCAGCTGTACCTGTACACGCCATCCAAACTCTGTTTGACTCGATACCCAGGCGTATCAAGGCCGTTATTATGGCCAGAAGTGGTCGTTCTGGGTATTTATTTCTCAGAATCTATGCACCCAAATTGCGTGAAAATGTAATCATAAGTCAGTTCTAGTATATTTGTCCAATGAATACCCGTTTATCATCTGCATTTATTCTTGGTGTAGCAATTTTAATCGCCAGTAGTGTATTACTCTGGCGCGCATTGTGCCCTCCGCCACACATCGCTTGGTGGTTAGCGGAGTGTATATGTAGATGTAGAGCAAGATAGTGCTAGGGTTCATTAAGGGCATTCAAGGTTCTCGAGTGCCATATTGTAGTGCAGCCATATTAGACTGTGTTATGGGTTAAGTTGCGTGTGTGGGAATCAGTAGTATGGGTTCTACAGCATCGCACTATACACAGGGTCGAGAACGCTTACAAAAGAGGAATATTCTTTATCACTTGATGCCTTGCGAACAGTATTTCGATGTCAAAGAGTGAAGAGCTAACCGTGGCTAGTACCCAGGCCGTGACGTGCACAGCAGTACGCCGATAGCGGCCACTAGCGGTGGTAGCCATCTTGCTAACGTTAAGTCATCTTGGTCAGCTCGATGAAGCCACAGTAGCTTACCGTACATTCGACCAATCACTGCCGCGTCTTTGGTCGAATGCACGATACTGAAGGAATACTATTACAGGTGCAGCTGGGAGCATTTATACTCCTTCTGGCTCAGTGTGTTACTACGGATGGTAATGTACAGTCACGTGATGGGTGGTGCAAACGCCACGTCGTGTTACACCATATAGCAGCCCAGTCCACCACTGAAGGCAGGGTGGCTGGCCCACATATCACTTGGCTGTCCGCGGAAGCCTGCCTGAAGCTAAGGCAGCAACAGAGGCGAACTGTAACATTCGGATGCTGCACTACACTTTGAGTCGTAAATGTAATCTATGCACATCCTTCAGCATCACAATGATGCTGTAATCCAACGAATGCCACGTCTTAACCATCTACTCCACGGAATGACGGAACCATCTGTCTATAGCTGCTTATATGAGATTTATCGGCGGTAAGCAGTACCATCAAATAGCTGGTTCATAAATTAAATATACTTTGTACCTAGTACGAAAGGAAGATCTTTTCGCTGCTTTTTTCACAGCCCAAGGCTCTTTTTTTCATTTTCAGGAAACCGGTTTCGGCTGTGCTATCTTCAGCTCGGCTATTAAACAATGAAATTTTATTCCCCTGTATCGGGTCTGGATATAGCATAGCCGAAATTGGTTACCAGTTTTAGAGTTCCCTGATGAGTCGATGAAGTTTCTAAGACGTTATGTCTGACAGTATAAAGGACTTTTCACTGAAATCCTCATAAACAATATTCGCTGTCTTACTTAGTTTGAACAAGCATTTTTAATTTTTGTGGTCTTAACATATGAGTTAAACTGTAATATTCATAACAAAATGTTTTCTTTATTGTCTATTTCCTAGTTTCCTTTTTGTTCCAGATGAATGACTTCTGTGACGAAGAAATTGATGATTTGATTGCTAGGGACGAAAACATTCGTGATGAGGTATGTATAATCTCAAATAACCATTGTACGTAGCGATTTGTTGTTCATAGTTATACTAAGAACTCCGAGACTCATAAAGCATAAAAACTGCGAGGTCTATTTGAACAATTACAGATTTTTTCGGGAACGACGGGTTCTGTATACATCACAGCCGCTCCAGTAACCTCATTGTCACATATAGTTACTGTTTGTTTAATTCCCAAGCTATAGCTGTTTGAATGGAATATGGTACAGTGTTCGCGGCGATTTTTTCGGTGTGCAATTTGTAGGAACAACGCTGCAACGTGATCTTTTGTGGAACCAGGACAGACATTCACCAAACGTTTCAAGAATGCTTACAGATTTGCTGCTGTGGACTGTTGACAATAGTTCTTCCAATCAAACAACTGTCGTCAATTAAGTGAAGGTAACCCTCGACTTCACATTCGTAATGCTGCACGTGAATCGTCATCTTGGAGAGAATTTACAGAACAGGAATGAATCGAAATTGGCCCATACCAAAAGATTTTAGCGCGAGAATTAGATATACACAAAGCTGCAGCAAAGTTTACTCCTCGTTGAATGATCAAAGAGTAGCAGGAACATCGAATGTGCGCTTGAAACGAACTCTTTGAGCAATACGACAACATCATCTCGGGAGAGAGTTTTAGTTAAATGGCTATGGTAATCAGATAACGGCCCTGTCACCCCAGCGGGTTGGCAAAGGATATCCTCTCCCTAGAATGGTACGACAGTCTCGAGCCAGTGGCGGCTTCTTCGACGTCTGTGGAATTATGCATGTAGAATTTTTGGCTTTAGTTCAAGCAGTCAACCCTTGTTATTAGGTAAGTTTCCCAAGACTCTCTCAAAGACAAGGAGCGAGTTAGCCATGCACCCGTTTTCGAAAGAAATCTAGAACAACGCTTTCCGTCAAAAGAATGCAGTCTCTGTACTTTAGAATTAATATCCATTCATGCAGGCCCAAAAATCATTACAGGCTATAGGTGTGTGTTATTTTAGACAGCCACTAATTTTGTGCCTTCCGTAGTCCAGGGGTACCCAACTCTTCCTGTGGCCGCCGAGTCACGTTGGCAGTCCAAGCTGTGTGAGAAGCTAGCCAAAGAAGCAATGGAGTTGGCAACATTAACACAAGGCATCCCAAGTGCTGACGTAGGACACAGGTGCTGCGCCGTATCGAGAATAAATGGGAAGAATGATGGCACTAAATTGCACAGTTCAGTAAACTACGGACGATAGCCAATTCCACACCGGTGCGGCAGACATCAGAGTGGAGCTCAAGAAGAGAAGCTTTTGTCTTATTTCGTATTATAATTGTACTTACAAATCTTGTTCATGAATTTATACTGCAGTGTGCCTGTGGCGCTGCCCTAACGCATCGCCACATACTCGAATGACTGCACAGCTACACAAAACATTAGACGCCACTTGGGTGTAGGAAACCAGCTACCACAGATTCTAGCGGATGTCGTACTACACTGTCTACGAATTAATGGCTTTGACGACAAGGTTTGAGGCCAGAGTCTTTAGATGTAGGCTTAAGGTGTGGGAGAAGGTGGGGAACGCCTCTCACCGTTTTTTAGCCCCGAGGTGCCATCCAATCCGTTCTTTGTTCCTGAATCTAACTTAAATAATAAAATACTCTTCTACTCCTAATATTGGACTCAACAGATACAAATTACGTGTTTTTTTTAAAATGATCTTGGTTTTTATCTTATGGATCGTTAAATTATATTAGTTAAATTAACCATTCATGTACCAAGTGCGATACGTATGATAACATTACTAATATGAAGGAAAAAGTCTCGTACCTGAGTATTCGACACTAAGAGAGGATTAAGGGATTAATTATCCATTTAAGTACGGTCTTTTAAAACCATAATCATCATCATCATCGTCATAATCATCATCGTTATTAGGCAAGACAATTTGAAAAAAAAGATGCACTGAAGAATTCGCAAAAAGGGGCTACAGTCGTGACAATAACTTATGATTTTTTTCAGCATGACAATACACCCACCCAGTCAGTTTCGTCAAAGAAAATTTATTCCGAAGTTATATGCCCGTCCTCAAGCAGCCCCCCTTTTATTCTGTTCTCACTCAATGTGACGTTTTCCTTTCGAAACCAAAATTAGCGATGTTTCGACAACATTGATGAAGTTAAATGAAATTCGTCATGGTCACTGCAACGTACGAGAATAAGTTTTTCAAGAGTACATGGAAACACCGATGGGATAAGTGTGTGGCTAGTGGATGCCTTGAAGGTGACAAGGACATCTACACTCCTGGAAATTGAAATAAGAACACCGTGAATTCATTGTCCCAGGAAGGGGAAACTTTATTGACACATTCCTGGGGTCAGATACATCACATGATCACACTGACAGAACCACAGGCACATAGACACAGGCAACAGAGCATGCACAATGTCGGCGCTAGTACAGTGTATATCCACCTTTCGCAGCAATGCAGGCTGCTATTCTCCCATGGAGACGATCGTAGAGATGCTGGATGTAGTCCTGTGGAACGGCTTGCGATGCCATTTCCACCTGGCGCCTCAGTTGGACCAGCGTTCGTGCTGGACGTGCAGACCGCGTGAGACGACGCTTCATCCAGTCCCAAACATGCTCAATGGGGGACAGATCCGGAGATCTTGCTGGCCAGGGTAGTTGACTTACACCTTCTAGAGCACGTTGGGTGGCACGGGATACATGCGGACGTGCATTGTCCTGTTGGAACAGCAAGTTCCCTTGCCGGTCTAGGAATGGTAGAACGATGGGTTCGATGACGGTTTGGATGTACCGTGCACTATTCAGTGTCCCCTCGACGATCACCAGTGGTGTACGGCCAGTGTAGGAGATCGCTACCCACACCATGATGCCGGGTGTTGGCCCTGTGTGCCTCGGTCGTATGCAGTCCTGATTGTGGCGCTCACCTGCACGACGCCAAACACGCATACGACCATCATTGGCACCAAGGCAGAAGCGACTCTCATCGCTGAAGACGACACGTCTCCATTCGTCCCTCTATTCACGCCTGTCGCGACACCACTGGAGGCGGGCTGCACGATGTTGGGGCGTGAGCGGAAGACGGCCTAACGGTGTGCGGGACCGTAGCCCAGCTTCATGGAGACGGTTGCGAATGGTCCTCGCCGATACCCCAGGAGCAACAGTGTCCCTAATTTGCTGGGAAGTGGCGGTGCGGTCCCCTATGGCACTGCGTAGGATCCTACGGTCTTGGCGTGCATCCGTGCGTCGCTGCGGTCCGGTCCCAGGTCGACGAGCACGTGCACCTTCCGCCGACCACTGGCGACAACATCGATGTACTGTGGAGACCTCACGCCCCACGTGTTGAGCAATTCGGCGGTACGTCCACCCGGCCTCCCGCATGCCCACTATACGCCCTCGCTCAAAGTCCGTCAACTGCACATACGGTTCACGTCCACGCTGTCGCGGCATGCTACCAGTGTTAAAGACTGCGATGGAGCTCCGTATGCGACGGCAAACTGGCTGACACTGACGGCGGCGGTGCACAAATGCTGCGCAGCTAGCGCCATTCGACGGCCAACACCGCGGTTCCTGGTGTGTCCGCTGTGCCGTGCGTGTGATCGTTGCTTGTACAGCCGTCTCGCAGTGTCCGGAGCAAGTATGGTGGGTCTGACACACCGGTGTCAATGTGTTCTTTTTTCCATTTCCAGGAGTGTATACTAGTGAGCCAAAACATCTCAGCCACCTGCTTAATAGCGTTTTGGTACATCTTTGGACGGCTGTACAGCAGAAATTTTGCGTGGCACAGAACTCACAAGTCTTTGGTGCTTTTCCGGTGGTATGTGGTACCATATGTTTATGCACAGGTCAAGCAATTCGCGTTCGTTATGGGCCGCTCATTTGTGCTCTCGGAGCGGGCTGTCGATAGCATCCCAAAGATGTTCCATCGGGTTCACATCAGCCGAATTTGGAGGATAAGACACCAACGTGGCTTCACTTGCAAGATTCTGGTCTTGTGGCAAGGACAAATATCATGATGAAAGATATCGTTGCCTCATTGAAAGACACGCATGAGGTGATGCAGGTGATCCGCAATAATGTCCGCGTAATTTAAAACGTTGAACAGTGCTGACATGGGCGCTGGATAAACGTTTAATAGACACCAGTTGTAAGACAACTGTTTTATTGACTCGCTTAGAATACACTCATCTTCAGGATATCTCGAAAAGGTTACAAAAATAAAGAGTAGTACAGTGACAGCAGCTCAAAGACAAACAAGAAAATACAATAAAGTGTGCACAAAAAACGCATACTAAGTCAGGGATATGAACAGCCAATATGTAATCATGTGAATATGTCACATACCAAAATGTAACTGAGTGCACAAGACATGACATAGCGCCCAAGATAACAAAGTGGCCACTAGGTTGCAGCAGTGGTATCATATCATGGCGCGAATGCGTGAGAAAAATGTAATTTAAGATAGAGGGAAGATGTAAAAGAGTGGTGATACGTATGACGAACCGAAGCAACAAAACTGAAATGAAACAATATACCACAAAGGACATTTCTTGTGTAATGTTGCTAAACAATACATTGTATGTAACTGAAATGACAAGGGGAGGGGGGAAAAAGGGAGGAGGACAAAACATCAGTGATCTACCCCTCCCGAATGATGAGCTCCGCTCTGACATCTACCCTTCCTACCAACTCTAACCCCATCTTCCTCTTGCCTCCTCCTCAGGGCTCCCTCTCCTCCCCCTCCATTCTCCTGAGTGGCTTTCCCCTCCTACGCCCCCTCCCTCTCTTGCGCTCCCCTTCAGTGTCTCTGCGTTCCCTCCTGCCTTGTCCTACCTCTTCACCTCTTGCCCCACCGGTCTCCTGCCTCTTGGTGTACCCGCTGACGCCCCTCCTCTTTTCATCTTGCCCCCTCCCCTGCTGCCCCTTGCTCTCCCCTCCATTTCCATCCTCTCCGGCCTCTCCCTTGGCAGGTCCCACCTGGCAGTTTTATTCTTCATGAGACCTGGCAGTTTTATTCTTCATTGTGTGTGCTTCAAATGGGTTTAAAGTGTGCTGTTCTGGAGTGTTTTTAATACTGTGACCGACTTTTAACCTGTGAGTGTTCCTTCAGTGTATTCTTTGTGTTTTAAGAATCGACAACTGTTGTTTTTAACTTTATGTCGACTTTTTTAACTGTCCCACCATGAACGTCTCCATGTTAGTGTATTTTTACCTCCATTGTCTCCCCCTACTCTGTTCCCCTTTTTTATCGCCTTATATGTAACATTTTATTCTCGTCTTAGTTGTCATGTCTTTCAGCTGGAGAGCGGCCGATTGTGCTGCTGACAGCAATAAAGAGAAAAACATCAGTGAAGAAGAATAATTTATTTTATTACAGAGATGATTAAAACAAAGTAAAAAAAGTGTAAACATGTTTAAAAAATAAAATTATGTTTTGTACGAAATGTGCAATAGTCGTAAGAGTAAAATGTGACATCATCAAAATTATATGGAAATGACTTTGTGTGTTTTGCAGAGGTACCTGTGGAGAGGTAACAGGCTTACAAACGAATACAACAATTTTATCTTTTATTGTAGGATAAATACAAGTATGAAGGAGCGAAGGACCAACCAATTCATTAATCATCTAGCGTGTCGCGGAATAAAGTACATAGATACAGTTTGCATATTACATTGTGCAAAAATATGGAAAAGTAGAGACGCCACAGCTGATAGGAGGTGAGCAAGAACGGAACACCTTAACAGGACCAAAACTAAAAAATACTGTATATGACCATAACTTTCAGTAATGGTGCCACTTTACCGTTAAGTGCTTGAGTTCCTGACGAAACAGACAACGATATCACAAAAAACAAAGCAACAAACAAAGAACATAACAAATTTAAAAATTACTGATTATGCGCTATTAATAAATACCAAACTTAAGCAAAGAGTAAGGGCCAACAATAAAACATCTCTAAAACAACGAGCCCCTATCACAGAAGATTAATGAGACTGGAGCAGGGATAAAAAGGGAGGAAGATAAAAAGAATGGGAATCTTATGTGGAAGTGTGATTGGAATACGTGTGAGTGATCATTGGTTAAGATCAAGAACTAACTGATGTTAATCTAAGTAATCAGCAGGTCGTCAAATATACTGAAAAATCCCTATTTGCTCAGTAATCACTTAAGACGAGATTTATGTCTGTGGATTTCCAGTTTTTCAGTTATATCCATATTCCACCCATTAGGTTCGATGTACAAAATGTCCATATTCTCATTTATAGCTGAACGTAAATGGCCTTCATTTTTAAGGGTCGGCATCTGACTAGTTCTAAAACGATCTGTATTGGGCCCATTACTTTTCTCGTGATATGTTAATGATGTGTCAACTATTCTTTCCCATTTCATGTATCATAGGCTAAATGCCTCAGTTCCACCTAAGCGCAATTCCAACAAACTTGTGCACAGCCCTCCAGCTTGTAAATGCTGATTTACTCGTCTTATCAGAGTGGGCACAGAAGATGTATTTGAAACTTAACCCATATAAAACATAAGTAATATTAGTCGCTGAGAAAAGACTTGTCACCCATCAGCTCAAAGAATCTCTTCCACCCTCAATCCTAAACTGCTCAGAACTAACCTTCTGTTCTTCTGAAAAGAACTTGTGTATAAATTGGGACCAAGACTTAATAAATTGGACTGAATATAGAACTACAGTCTGTAAGAGGGTGACAGCGTCACCTAATTCACCACATAAATATAAAAAAGGGTTCCTTTTCGAGCTTGAAAAGGATCTCTCAGTATCTCTGATATCCCCATACTCCCTGCCGCCGTTGGATAAGCAGCTGAGCAGCAAGTCGTATACTCCTAGCTCACTCGTTTGTTACATAGTTTAATTCTTAATTTCTTTGCGTGTTTTTGGTACTTGCATTGTTAAATTCATAAATTTCGGGCGTTTTATAGTATTTGAGAGTTGTAGCATCGCGTTTTAGTGCCTGAATAGTGTAAATTCGCGTAGTCGTTTGTCTACTGTTTTTGTTTTGAACGGCCAGTGTCGGTTGGTCACAGTCAGTGTGCTCCCTGCCGCCGTTGGATAAGCAGCTGAGCAGCAAGTCGTATACTCCTAGCTCACTCGTTTGTTACATAGTTTAGTTCTTAATTTCTTTGCGTGTTTTTGGTACTTGCATTGTTTAATTCATAAATTTCGGGCGTTTTATAGTATTTGAGAGTGTAGCATCGCGTTTTAGTACCTGAATAGTGTAATTTCGCTTAGTCTCCTTCCGCCGCCGAGCAGTGTCAGCAGTGCGCAAGTAGCAGCATTACTGCATTTACTAGGCAATCTTGTATTTTAATAACCGTTTAAATTTTGTCGATTTGTTTGCACTCTCTGTAGATTAGTTCAGACGTTTTTTGCAAAACAGTTTTTAGCATGGATAGGGACTGCAACTGCTGTGTTCGGATGCAGGCTGAGTTGGCATCCCTTCGCTCCCAGCTTCAGGCAGTGTTGGCTTCGGTCACACAGCTTGAGGCTGTTGCCAATGGGCATCACTGTGGGGGTCCGGATGGGGGTTTGTCGGGGACGGCCAGCTCGTCCCACGCATCCCCTGATCGGACTACGACTGTGGTTGCCCGGGATACTGCCCGCATTGAGGCTGATCCCTCACCTGTGGTAGAGTGGGAGGTCGTTTCAAGGTGTGGCAGGGGGCGAAATACATTCCGGAGGGCTGAACAGAAAGCCTCTCCAGTTTGTCTGACGAACCGGTTTCAGGCTCTGTCTCAGGCTGATACTGATCTTCGGCCTGACATGGCTGCTTGTCCTGTTCCAGAGGTTGCCCCTCAGTCTGCAAGATCCGGGCAGTTGCAGAGGGTGGGCTTACTGGTAGTTGGGAGCTCCAACGTCAGGCGCGTAATGGGGCCCCTTAGGGAAATGGCAGCAAGAGAGGGGAAGAAAACCAATGTGCACTCCGTGTGCATACCGGGGGGAGTCATTCCAGATGTGGAAAGGGTCCTTCCGGATGCCATGAAGGGTACAGGGTGCACCCATCTGCAGGTGGTCGCTCATGTCGGCACCAATGATGTGTGTCGCTATGGATCGGAGGAAATCCTCTCTGGCTTCCGGCGGCTATCTGATTTGGTGAAGACTGCCAGTCTCGCTAGCGGGATGAAAGCAGAGCTCACCATCTGCAGCATCGTCGACAGGACTGACTACGGACCTTTGGTACAGAGCCGAGTGGAGGGCCTGAATCAGAGGCCGAGACGGTTCTGCGACCATGTGGGCTGCAGATTCCTCGACTTGCGCCATAGGGTGGTGGGGTTTCGGGTTCCGCTGGATAGGTCAGGAGTCCACTACACGCAACAAGCGGCTACACGGGTAGCAGGGGTTGTGTGGCGTGGGCTGGGCGGTTTTTTAGGTTAGATGGCCTTGGGCAAGTACAGAAAGGGCAACAGCCTCAACGGGTGCGGGGCAAAGTCAGGACATGCGGGGACCAAGCAGCAATCGGTATTGTAATTGTCAACTGTCGAAGCTGCGTTGGTAAAGTACCGGAACTTCAAGCGCTGATGGAAAGCACCGAAGCTGAAATCGTTATAGGTACAGAAAGCTGGCTTAAGCCAGAGATAAATTCTGCCGAAATTTTTACAAAGGTACAGACGGTGTTTAGAAAGGATAGAGTGCATGCAACCGGTGGTGGAGAGTTCGTCGCTGTTAGTAGTAGTTTATCCTGTAGTGAAGTAGAAGTGGATAGTTCCTGTGAATTATTATGGGTGGAGGTTACACTAAACAACCGAACTAGGTTAATAATTGGCTCCTTTTACCGACCTCCCGACTCAGCAGCATTAGTGGCAGAACAACTGAGGGAAAATTTGGAATACATTTCACATAAATTTTCTCAGCATGTTATAGTCTTAGATGGAGATTTCAATTTACCAGATATAGACTGGGACACTCAGATGTTTAGGGCGGGTGGTAGGGACAGAGCATCGAGTGACATTATACTGAGTGCACTATCCGAAAATTACCTCGAGCAATTAAACAGAGAACCGACTCGTGGAGATAACATCTTGGACCTACTGATAACAAACAGACCCGAACTTTTCGACTCTGTATGTACAGAACAGGGAATCAGTGATCATAAGGCCGTTGCAGCATCCCTGAATATGGAAGTTAATAGGAATATAAAAAAAGGGAGGAAGGTTTATCTGTTTAGCAAGAGTAATAGAAGGCAGATTTCAGACTACCTAACAGATCAAAACGAAAATTTATGTTCCGACACTGACAATGTCGAGTGTTTATGGAAAAAGTTCAAGGCAATCGTAAAATGCGTTTCAGACAGGTACGTGCCGAGTAAAACTGTGAGGGACGGGAAAAACCCACAGTGGTACAACAACAAAGTTAGGAAACTACTGCAAAAGCAAAGAGAGCTCCACTCCAAGTTTAAACGCAGCCAAAACCTCTCAGACAAACAGAAGCTAAACGATGTCAAAGTTAGCGTAAGGAGGGCTATGCGTGAAGTGTTCATTGAATTCGAAAGTAAAATTCTATGTACCGACTTGACAGAAAATCCTAGGAAGTTCTGGTCTTACGTTAAATCAGTAAGTGGCTCGAAACAGCATATCCAGACACTACGGGATGATGATGGCATTGAAACAGAGGATGACACACGTAAAGCTGAAATACTAAACACCTTTTTCCAAAGCTGTTTCACAGAGGAAGACCGCACTGCAGTTCCTTCTCTAAATCCTCGCACAAACGAAAAAATGGCTGACATCGAAATAAGTGTCCAAGGAATAGAAAAGCAACTGGAATCACTCAATAGAGGAAAGTCCACTGGACCTGATGGGATACCAATTCGATTCTACACAGAGTACGCGAAAGAATTTGCCCCCCTTCTAACAGCCGTGTACCGCAAGTCTCTAGAGGAACGGAGGGTTCCAAATGATTGGAAAAGAGCACAGGTAGTCCCAGTCTTCAAGAAGGGTCGTCGAGCAGATGCGCAAAACTATAGACCTATATCTCTGACGTCGATCTCTTGTAGAATTTTAGAACATGTTTTTTGCTCGCGTATCATGTCATTTCTGGAAACCCAGAATCTACTATGTAGGAATCAACATGGATTCCGGAAACAGCGATCGTGTGAGACCCAACTCGCTTTATTTGTTCATGAGACCCAGAAAATATTAGATACAGGCTCCCAGGTAGATGCTATTTTTCTTGACTTCCGGAAGGCGTTCGATACAGTTCCGCACTGTCGCCTGATAAACAAAGTAAGAGCCTACGGAATATCAGACCAGCTGTGTGGCTGGATTGAAGAGTTTTTAGCAAACAGAACACAGCATGTTGTTATCAATGGAGAGACGTCTACAGACGTTAAAGTAACCTCTGGCGTGCCACAGGGGAGTGTTATGGGACCATTGCTTTTCACAATATATATAAATGACCTAGTAGATAGTGTCGGAAGTTCCATGCGGCTTTTCGCGGATGATGCTGTAGTATACAGAGAAGTTGCAGCATTAGAAAATTGTAGCGAAATGCAGGAAGATCTGCAGCGGATAGGAACTTGGTGCAGGGAGTGGCAACTGACCCTTAGCATAGACAAATGTGATGTATTGCGAATACATAGAAAGAAGGATCCTTTATTGTATGATTATATGATAGCGGAACAAACACTGGTAGCAGTTACTTCTGTAAAATATCTGGGAGTATGCGTGCGGAACGATTTGAAGTGGAATGATCATATAAAATTAATTGTTGGTAAGGCGGGTACCAGGTTGAGATTCATTGGGAGAGTGCTTAGAAAATGTAGTCCATCAACAAAGGAGGTGGCTTACAAAACACTCGTTCGACCTATACTTGAGTATTGCTCATCAGTGTGGGATCCGTACCAGATCGGTCTGACGGAGGAGATAGAGAAGATCCAAAGAAGAGCGGCGCGTTTCGTCACAGGGTTATTTGATAACCGTGATAGTGTTACGGAGATGTTTAATAAACGCAAGTGGCAGACTCTGCAAGAGAGGCGCTCTGCATCGCGGTGTAGCTTGCTCGCCAGGTTTCGAGAGGGTGCGTTTCTGGATGAGGTATCGAATATATTGCTTCCCCCTACTTATACCTCCCGAGGAGATCACGAATGTAAAATTAGAGAGATTAGAGCGCGCACGGAGGCTTTCAGACAGTCGTTCTTCCCGCGAACCATACGCGACTGGAACAGGAAAGGGAGGTAATGACAGTGGCACGTAAAGTGCCCTCCGCCACACACCGTTGGGTGGCTTGCGGAGTATCAATGTAGATGTAGATGTAGATTACGGTGATTTTGTTCTCCAGTGACTTTCGTATGGCAGTTCACGCCGGTTGGAATTGGCAATGAATGCTTGTGTACGATAAACTTGTAACCTAACGATATTTCTACCATATCACTCTTGCCTACGGGCAGCTATCATGGCTATGTACCAGTAAGCGTAGATAATATCATACTCGGTGTTTTCTCTATCATCTTCTCAATAGTTATACTCCCTCATATTAATCTTCATCCCTTATATTACTACCCGAATAGCGTAGCACAAATACTCCCTCTCAACAAAATAAAACGCTCTCTGTGCCATTACATAACTCTGCCATGTTCTTTAAACAATTTTTCGGTATCAGGAACCCGACTTTGGAACAATCTTCCTGAAAATATCAGAGGAATTAAGTTCCTTTTAAACCTCAAAAGAAAACTGGTGATCCATCTCTTATCACAATAGCTCTCTCTTTCATAGACTTGTCTCCTGCTCATTCTGTCCACATCCCCACCCTCCACCCCCACTGACATAACATTTTCCCCCTTGTTTACTGAGTTCTCTATTTGAATTCTGTTCCTTCCTAACTATCATTATCACTATCATTTCAGTCTTCTCTTCTTTCCTTATACCTTCCCCTTCTGATAATACTAAACACAGTTTCAATTGTGCTAAGCTAAACTATACCATTCTTAATGTCCTTTTTTATTATTATTAGTGGCATTCTGTGAATGTTCCTGTATGGTACGTGTTGTTCGCAGTGAGATGTAAGAAAAGGCGTTAAGGTCCTAATCTGGTCAGGCTAAATAAGCAATAAATAAATAAATAAAGTCACTTTTGTGACCGTTACACTCACTGTACAGTACACTGATGTATACTTTCTAATAATTTCGTCTCATTGCAATTACATTCAGACAGCTCCAACGTTCGTATTTCATCTCTAGTTGACCGCCTTCATCCATCATCGGTTAAGGAGTTGTTGTATGGTCTGAGACGGTGTGATGTGGCGAAAAGAATTAGTTGATCCAGCAATGTGAGTATCAAGGGGCGGATAAAGTTTTAATTGTCAGATCGAAAAATGAAGTACTGATTAATTTTGGTTACACGTCTGCATTCCTTGTATAAGTTGAAATCCCATAGCCAGAACACCATAGCACGCCGCTAGAGCAGCAGAAACAAAATGGCTCTGCCCACTAATAAAATGGATGTTGACTGCTCCATTTTCTTTTGGATCCTCTAACTGACATGTGCCTACAAGCAAAAAATTAATTAAACAACTTTTTTCGTGGAGGTGAGTTAAACTTTATAATTACCCCTCGTACTATGTTGTGAGTGTGACTCTAACAAAATTAATTTAACGGTTTCATTAGAACTTTGGAGAAATTTACCATTTTTTTTGTAATTTTTCTTTCTTTCTTCTATAAATAATGTTATGTAGATTTTATGCTGATTTCACATCAAACGGTGTCTCAGTTGACTGTGGACTTACTTTTTTACAGTTACATAAATTTATGCATGCTGTGAAGCTAAATCAGCCATCTGTAAGTTTCGCCGGGGTCGTAGATGTCCACAGGAAGTTCATGTCTTCGGTAAGTACTACTGCTTCAAACTAGTGGATGAAATTACGAATGTCTCCACCATGTGGATGGGCATAGCTGTTGAAGGATTTTGATCCTCCATGGCTGATCACTGAATCGAGGTCTCATGATATTATAAGAATTGTTTGCTAGTAGGTTTTTTTAAAATAAAAGCTTCCTTGGTTATATTCCTGAAGCCTATAAATATCAAGCAATTTTTTTTGTGTCGTTCAGATTATGAATTGTGTGTCTCAAGCAGAAAGAGTTAAGCAGCTTCCTGTTGACGTAAATATGAGTGAAAAATTTTCTGAAACCGTAGCTGTGTCTAGGCAGTATACAAAACCTACGTTACCAGCATGAAGAGGTAATGAATAGAATCTAAGAGAGTAGTACAGCTATGCCGACTCCAGTGCATCTAGTCAAAAAAATTTCATTTGTTTATATTTGTGACATCACATGTCACATCATCTTATCCAATATAGCATCATCATGATTCCATGACCCTTATCAATGATACATTATGTATAATATAACTGGTAAAAACAAAGATATGACCTACAGAATACCACAGGTGCAAACAGGCTGTAACCACACAACCTTGTTGATTCAACTTTCAAGTAATGTTATTATGAAATAAAGTTTCATAATTAAACAACTTCATAAATAACTGTTTTAGCAGAAGTTTAACATCTACTATATCTCCACCACCACCACCAAAGGAGCAATTTTATACAGTAGTGTCACGGCAACGGTGTCATCGATGTCATATTGAAATCAAGACTACCAGATGTACGTAGTGAATCATAATTCTTTAATACGTTGAATTATCTGCTTCAAAATTTGAAATATTCTACCGAACTATGTACTTTCCAAAGATAATCTGAAGATGGAAATGACGCCGAAACATGCCTATTGTAGTAAACAATATAATCGAACATAGCAGCATCTTGGTCTCCAAGCAGAATATACTGATATTTTTCTGTTCAGTAATTCTGGATACTTCAGGGCATGTTTCATAGTTCCTGTTACCCAGGTTTAGAGGCAGTGGAGAACACTTATTAAATGCAAGGGCCATCTCTTAAACATTCATTGAAACAATGAAAGAACGACATTTGTTTAATAAATTACTGTACTGTTTCTCAAAACATCTGGACTTAAAATTTATAAATTCTTGTATTCGTTACAATATATTGTGGAAAAATATTTTGCAATCTGATGCTGGTTCCTCAAAGTAACTCTGAGTTCCTCTGTCGCAGCGAACATGGCTTTACAACACAAAGCGGGAAGATGTGGCATGAATATGTCTTGTTCGTGCCATGAGTAATCACTGTACATACTTTATGATAAAACACCTGGCGTGTCATTGTAATGCCTCGATTTTTTATGCATATTGTACAGTCATCATGTGAGAGATTGGTGTAAGCATTGTATAGCGTAACTGCCATTGCCCAGTTTTATGTAGCTGAGGATGGCAATACATATTGCCGAAAGTAGTAGTCCAATAATTATGTTAACATATTGATCTTGGCAAATAAATTGGTTTTCAAAGAAGGATAAAATAGAAAATTACAGATCGCCTCCTGCACCGAATGATCATGTCAGGTGACCGTTTAATGAATGTTTTACTACGTCATATAATCAACTGATGAGTGGAAAATGAAAACATTTTATGTGTCATTGTTTTACAAAACGCGTTTTCAGTGCTATTCTATTCTCGATACTCTGTTGCATGTCCCTATTTTAATCAAGGTGCCAATCACTGGTGAAATTGTTTCATACATGCCTTAATAGATGACGCATGGTCTTCAAGACTAGCAGTACTTCACTCTGGAGTTCCAAGTGCCATGCCTGCATCCCATTTAATCTGGGATGGTTTGAAGAGATAACACGCAGGTTTTTGGTGAGTGGGCACAGCCTTTTGAACTGCGACAGTGATTTTGCAGTTATAGAGCAACAAAATAAGGTAACAAAGGCCCTTGTTTGCAAGATTTACAGAAGATTGTTGAGACAGCTAAAGTTACGAACCAATTTCATTTAATTCCATTGCATACAAATGCTTTTTTTGCTTTTACAGATGCTGCTGCAACATTGTTGTAAATCCAGGCGTGTCGAATCTCCAGTGCTTTATGATCAAAGTGTCTCACACTCAACAATCTCAAATAGCTATCGAAAATTATTACTTTGAATAGAAGAATGGAAACATGTCAGTGTGTTCAAAAGAGGAAAGACCGTGGAAGATGTATGCCACGCTGTACTTCATCTGAAAGATCAATAGAGTTTATCAGTTGCAAAACAGAAAGACTTGCGACGATGTCAGTTCCTCATCGATAGCACAGGGAGTTTTGTAGAATAATTTTCAACATCTGAACCCAAGAATGGTATTGTGTGCGAAACGGAGGTCAATACTGAGAGAATTTTTCCTTGAATTTAATTTTTTTAGTCTCTTGTAATACATTTAAAAGATACACTAAATAGTTTTGTGGACCATAGTTCCACTAGTTAAAATATTATCACTATATTTTATCTGTTATATTAAGACAAATAACACGTAGTTCCTCTGTATTAAGGGCACTTGAAACAAAAGTTTCGTACTGGCACTAGAACCAATCGGTTCCTTGGCATGGTACTTAGCACGTTCTTAATATTTTTTTTTTAATTTTCTATTCCATCAAACTATTTTTTGTAGTACTGAGGTGGACAGAATAATAATATCTTCTTATCTTTTTGGATGCACGAAGAGAGATATTCTGTTTCTTGCTATTCCTGAGAAATGTGTGATTGAACACTTACTGTTAGAAACTTTTCAGTTTCCACTCTTCAGCTGTTTCACGTGTTGTGTGGTACCTAGCTCTGTCAAGATGATGAATGATACCATATTTCAAGTTGTTTTTCCTGATTTCATTGATGATTCGGGACAAACATATTGTTGGAACTACTTGGTGAAGGAACTATTCTGTTGTTTTTGATTCATCTTCAAACACAGAAACAACTGACTGATGGACATATTTATCCTATTTTAGTCTCCAGTTTCTACGCTGTAACGCTGTATATGGTATTTTAATTTCTTCCGATCTTATTTTTTATCCTTTATTAAGTGCAGTTGGGTCCTTAGGATAAAAGGATGGTACTCACTTATTGAGTCTGGGTTACCAGTACAATATTTATACATTTACTGATAACATCAGCAGATAGTGCCATGCAGATACTTGACTTGTGTAGAAAAGCCAGATGCAATCACCAGGTCCAGAAACGTAATGCTTCCAAATTTCAATTTTAACAGCAGCCACAACTTATTAATAAAAGTCTAAAAATTAATTAAGATTTAAATGAATTTAACATAATCTGTAAAACAACAATAGAATAAGGAAGAGAGTCAGTATTAGACAACCTCAAATCTTTATTAAGTCTAAAACAACAAATGTTTACCATAAATACTACAACAACTAAAAACAATAGCTTCCCTTTTGAGAGAGCGTAGGTGTTTGCCGTTTGAATACCCTGGCATAAACGTGAGCCCTGCCAGACGAAGTTCATTCCACAACTGCACATACAAGGCACGAGAAAATATCATAGAAACTGACCCGAACACTTTAGTATTAGAAACAGAAAACCATCATGGCTTATCTATCAATAGTACAAACTACTCATGGTGCACACTACCAATATAATAAACCGTTAATTACAAAGTAGAACATTCACCGACGGAAAAAATCGCAATACCAAGGAGTTGTGCGACATAAACCAAAGTTGGTACGCGTGTTTCTACATGTGAAAGATGATGTCTCTTCCAATTTCGCGAGTCACATGAGGATGTGTTCAAATGTGTGTGAATTCCTGAGGGACCAAACTGGTGAGACCATCGGTCCCTAGACTTACACACTACTTAAACTAACTCGACCTAACTCATACTAAGTACAACACACACACCCATGCCCGATTGAGGACTCGAACCTCGGGCGGGAGGGGCCGCCAATCCGTGACAGCCGGCCGGAGTGGCCGAGCGGTTCTAGGCGCTACAGTCTGGAACCGCGCGACCGCTACGGTCGCAGGTTCGAATCTTGCCTCGGGCATGGATTTGTGTGATGTCCTTAGGATAGTTAGGTTTAAGTAGTTCTAAGTTCTAGGGGACTGATGACCTCAGAAGTTAAGTCCCATAGTGCTCAGAGTCATTTGAACCAAGCCAGTTCGTGACATGGAGCCTCAAACTGTGCGGCCACTCCGCGCGGCTACTATCAAATTCAAATGGCTGATCTGAGGTCATCAGTCCCCTAGAACGTAGAGCTAATTAAACCTAACTAACCTAAGGACATCACACACATCCATGCCCGAGGTATGATTCGAACCTGCGACCGCAGCAGCAGCGCGGTTCCGGACTAAAGAGCCTAGAATCGCTCGGCCACAGCGGCAGGCCGGCTACCATCAGGATGCAAATCAGGTTTGTTTTATCTACACACTGCAACGGTCGTGAACGTTAGTTACCTTTGAGACTGGACGTGATTAGCTGATGTTGGTCAAGAATCACTTTAAGGCGACAAAGGAGCCATTATCAACACCTCACTGAATTTGAACGAGGTCTCGTAATAGGGCTACGAAAAACTGGATGTTCCTTCTGCGAAGAAAGACTTGGCAGGAATGTAGCCACTGTACATGATCGGTGGCGGCGGTGGTCACTAGAATGTACAGTCGAAAGAAGACTTGGCTCCGGACGGCCAACTGGCACTACCGAGAGGGAAGACCAACCTGGTCACAGAATGGCTCTGGCGCATCGTACTTCATCTGCAGCAGCAAACTGTTACAAATCGTTTACCTCGAGGACAGTCCCGAGACAGAATTTATTGCAGTGACCCCAAAAAACCGCCATTTGCGACTTCAGTGGTGTCAAGCGAGAGCTCATTGGAGGGCAGGGTGGAGGTCTGTTGTGTTATCCGATGAAAGCTGGTTCTGCCTCGGTGCCAGTGAAGGCCGTGTGTTCGCAAAAGAAGGCCACCTGAGGGCCTACGACTAACCAGTCTGTCTGCATGCTAGACACGTTGGACTTACACCTGGAGTTATGGTCTGGGGTGCGATTGCGTATGACAACAGGATCACTCTCGTGGTTACCCAGGCACCCTGACTGAAAATTCATACATCAATCTGGTGATTCGACCTGTTGCAGTGCCATTCATGAACAGCATCCCAGGGGATGTTTTCCAACAGCATAACGCTCTTCCACACACCGATGTTGTAACCCAACATGCTCTGCAGAGTGTCAACTTGTTGCCCAGGCCTGCTCGATCACCAGATCTGTCTCCAGTCGAGAACATAATGGACATCACTGGACGACAACTCCGTTATCCACAAACAGCTTTGACCGTCACTGCATTGTCCGACCAAGTGCAACAAGCGTGGAACTCCATCCCGTGAACTGATCTCTGGCACCTCTACAACACAATGCATGCACGTTTGCATGCTTGCATGTAATATTCTGGTGGTTACACCGGTTATTAATGTACCAGAGTTTCACATTTGCAATGGATTATCTCTCGCTTACATTAACCTCTGGCTTGAAATGTTATGATTGAGATGTATTAGCTGGGCAAATGTATTCCAGAAATTTCATTACTCTAAACTGTCTTTTGGTGTTACGATTTTTTCCGTCAGTTTATAAAAGAATCCAGGAAACCAACTGTCAACTAACGAAATACAATTAGTACCAGATTTGAAGCTATATAGGAAACATAATACACTGTAACCAACCAGTTCCAAATCATCAGTAATTAACACAGTCTAGCGACACACTGTTTATGAGTTGTAGATAGATAATGCAGGTTTTAGCAAAAAACAGATTACAGTACCTGTTGAGTATACAACGCTGCTTGGCACAGCTAACTAGATACACATCATGGATGCAAAATAACTCTGTGCGTCTGAAATCCGAGAAAAAATGGCATCTACAACCAATAGGCTTATTCCACAGGTTCCAGCGCCTTAAGTCTGCTCAGCTCCGTAGTTCCACAATAACTTCTGTGCATGTGGGCAGCCTCACGTAAACAAGTCCGCTCTCGATTTGTGACCAAACTTCTATTGTGGCTTTGCTCACAATTCGCCTTCTCAGCCCTCTGCGCTGACAGTCGAACACTTCCTCTGCCAGAGAGTCACGCCACACTAGCCAGTGCAAACCGAAGGAAGTAGTGCCAACCTGGGAAACGTAGACAAAATAGAGCCACACTTGGCACACCATACACCAGCTGACATGACCAGTTTTTAAGCTACGCTCAAACAGTGCGGATCCATTGGGAACAGAACTTCTTCACAGATAAACGTTCGTGCAAAATAGAATGTGCTGCAACCTTCGATATAGTAAGGAAACGTCTGTATCGGGTTAAGTCACGTTCGGTCCTCTTCAATTAAATATAGCACAGCCTCGATATTTGGAACAACAAATGATTTTGATTGGCCTACAAGAAATTCATCACTGACATAAGCATTGCCTCAATGATATTGTGCAGACCAATTGTGAGCAGCCTTTTCTGGATACGAATGATTGCCGCTAGCTGAACGAAAGGAATTCGAGGCATTGTTGTGGAGTTAGGCCGTTTTAAAAAAATGTAAAATATCATCTAACGAAACCCTTCAAGAGGAATTTCAACTTTTTCACAACAGTGGTTTTTCAACACTCTTTGTAAACAATCTGCTCGGCCAATTTATGAGGGTCTGTTTCTTCTTCTTCTTTGCAGCGCCTTCCCGTTGGCCTGGGGTCTGGTTTTTTGATCAATGAGCGCTCCAACGCTTCTTATGAATTTATGCTTTTGACCTTAAATCTGCGTTTGTCGTTTTCAGTCACGGTCTTACATGTTGTCTCTGGCCTTCGATGGTGAGATGATATGCTGAGCTGTCGATTGAACTGAACGGTACCTGCATGATCTGTCTAAACTAACGAAGTGTCCATTCTTGCGTCTTCTCATTGATTGGAGTCACTGAACCTAATTGTTCGATCACTTTGTTGTTGTTTCCACGACATGTAATGAGTGCACAGCACTTTTCGGTGCAGGCCAACACTCGGTACCATACAATGCAGGTGGCCTCACCACTTTTGTCTATTTCTCAACTAGGGGGGTTAACGGTTTCCACGGCCATTGTATTGGGTAAGCCAAACCTGTCCCCAAGGTCATGCCAAATGGCGGGCACCTCATGGAGCTCAGTCTTTGTTTACTGGATATGGATTTGGTAATCCCAGATTTCCTGAGCTGGGGTCTGTAAGTGCCACCAGTTCTTTGTAAGTACGCTCTGGGCACGCTGCAGCAACGCGGATGGCGCGGCAGTGGAACGATGTGTGTCACAGGGAATTGGGATCTTGGCATAACCGCTTGGGTGGCGAGGACAACACAAACCCCTATAAAAATACCCTCATTCTTAACGTGTGTTGTGCACCGATAAGATGCAGAGCTGTTGAGACAGGGAAATCGTTAGCACGCGACTTCTGGAGAACATGTCGCACCTCAGTTATACAAGGCGTACCTAGGCACGCCAGATTCTGCCTGGGTGGACGCATGAATCCCTAGAGTCTCGAGTGGACCAAAATGGTTTGCAACAAGAATAAAATATAAACTCCCAGTGGAGTGAGCGGATCACTGGAAGGTTTGCATGTCCACTCTACAAAGAGATCTTCGGTAGACACCCATCCTGACACATCTGCTCCATTGATGAATAACGGTAACAGAATGCATGATAATTTTTTCATTTTTATGAAGATGGAGTAGGGCACACTCGGGACAATATCCCAGTTCTATATGCAGGAAGTAGTGGAGGAAATTATTGGAGCTTCCAAGTCTAACAAAAGAGATTAGTATCCTGCTAACAGCGGCAATGACATCCAGTCGAGTGCCTAAATTACTGCAAAGGAAAAAGCTAGGGAGATATCCTCTAGTCATTGAAATGCAAAAAAGTCCTCAATTAAAGCAGAGCCATCATATCAGGTAGTGGCCTTATGTACCTTGACCTCAATGAACTCTTAGTGGAATGGGAAAGTGAAGGTACAAAGGAGGCGAGAAAATTGTTAAAAGATTGGAGGGTGAATTAGAAAAAAGCATCTAGCTTCATACGCTTAATTCATACGCTTTACCTGAATACGTCAAATTACGACTAAGAAGCCATATGTATGTCCCCAGTCCGTTGCACTGCTTTAATGCCAAGGGTTTGGATTTACCATACCAGCATGCAATGGGAAGCAAAACTGTGGAAGATGTGGTTCAGACATTCATGATCCAGGCTCGCCATGTGAATTACCATACTGTTACGTTAATTCTTCAAGGACACATCCAATCTGGTCAGAGGACGGTACTGCCAGTGTACAGGAACATGAGATACAAGAGCTTCAGGTCACCAGGCGGTTACTGTACACTGAGCCAAAAAAGATTTTCAAGTCCCTGCAACCTCAAACGTTCGCAGTCTCGTTCTATACCGTCGTTAAGCATCCTGTTGGAAAGTCTGATGCTTCAACACAAACGGCCAGTACTTGCGCCAGCACATGTACCATTATGAATCAATCAGTAGCCAAGTGTGGCGCATTGATGCAAACTGCCAGTGCGGATGCTAGCACATCCAAGTGTGCTTGTAACTGCACCTGTTGGGCACTGCTGCCGTTATTTGCTTGATAGACAAACCAGAGTTGATTTCAAAGAAAAAGCAGGTGACTTCCACTACGCCCTGTAACACCCTCCCCGTGGGAAAGGAAAACCTCGGACGGGAAGATCATATCTAGAAAAGCATGGTGTCAAAGAGCAGTGTGAAACCCTCTAATTGTAGTGCTTGAGTAAATCGCCTCCTAGGCTATGGGACGTAGTGAGAGTTAACCCCAATGGCTAAAATGGACCCCATCCTCCAGTGAAGTGTGAACTATCATAGGACACATTTAGAGAAATTAAAACTGCTTGTACTAGGCTATGTGCCTTTGCCTTCAGGAGACGCACTTCAAGGACACGGATACTCCTGTGTTTCCAGGATTTAACCTTCACAGCAAGGATGAACTGTGTGGTGAACGAGCGAAGGGTGGCACCACTATTTGTCCTTCACCGTCACTACTGAGTTACAAGCGGCTATAGTAGCAGTATATGCGCCATCTAACCATATAGTACGCTCTGTGTGCATCACAGCGCAGAAACCTCTTAAAGGCACGGCTCTTACTAATCACATGCGGAAACTCCCTCTCCCATTCCTGTTACTCGGGTACGTCAATACACACCATGTGCTCTGGGATTTTTCTGCCGTCTGCCCAGGGATCGGGTAATTGAGAGGCTTTTGGTGTGAGAGGATATCTGCATTTTAATATTGGTGCAATGATGCACTTCTGCAGGCACCCTAGGTCATTATCCGCCATAGATCTCTCCCTATGCTCTCCCGTCCTCGCAGATACCTTCATCTGGGATGTGGCCAACGATTTACACTCAAGTGATCACTTTCCCATCTGGCTTCACCTAGCTGCGACCACAACGGAGGCCTCGTAAGAGAATGTTCAGCAGAGCGAACTCACCTCTATAGAGCCGACTAGCCACATTCCAACACAATGACAGCATCCAGGTGTGGGTGGACGACATCACGAATATGATACACCATGCTGCTGATTTCTCCAGTCTTACATTTTCTAGCCAGCCTAGAAGAAAAGCCGTCCCTTGGTGGAACGAGGAATGTCGGCTGGCAATTTCGGGACAGGCATGCTGCTTTACGTCGGTTTGACAATAGACCATGTGGAGACAATGTCACAGTCTTTCGGCAAGCGAGGGCTGAGAGCTAGATTTATCATCAAGGGGCAAAAACGGAATGCTTGGAGAGAATTTTTAACATCCCTTACCGGTTCCGCAACAGCAGCAAAACTATGGGAGTCAACTCGGATTTTTTGTTTTTTTTTGAGTCATCAGTCTTCTGACTGGTTTGATCCGGACCACTACGAATTACTCTCATGTGGCAATCTCTTCATCTCAGAGTAGCACTTGCAATCTACGTCCTCAATTATTTGCTGTATGTATTCCACTCTCTGTCTTCTTCTACAGTTTTTGCCCTCTATAGCTCCCTCTAGTACCACGGAAGTCATTCCCTCATGTTTTAACAGATGTACTATCATCCTGTTCTTACTCCTTATCAGTGTTTTCCACATATTCCTTTCCTCTCCGCTTCTGCGCGGAACCTCCTCATTCCTTATCTTGTAAGTTCACCTTTGATTCTCTTCTGGTCCGGTTTCCCACAGCCCTGATGTACTCCAGACGTACGTTCTCAGAAATGTCTTCCTCAAATTAAGGCCTATGTTTGATACTAGTAGACTTGTCTTGGCCAGAAATGCCCTTTTTGCCATTGCTAGTCTGCTTTTGATGTCCCTCTTGCTCCGTCCATCATTTATTATTTTACTGCCTAGGTAGCTGAATTCCTTAACTTCACCCACTTCGTGACCATCAATCCTGATGTTAAGTTTCTCACTGTTCCCATTTCTGCTACTTCTCATTACTTTCGTCTTCTTTCGATTTACTCTCAATCCATATTTTGTACTCGTTAGACTGTTCATTCTAATCAACGGATCCTGTAATTGTTCTTTGCTTTCATTGAGAGTAGCAATATCATCAGCGAATCGTATAATTCATATCCTTTCACCCTGAATTTTTGTTCCTCTCTTGAACCTTTCAAGTATTTCGTTACTGCTTCTTCGATGTACAGTTTGAACAGTAGGGGCGAAAGACTACATCACTGTCTTACATCCTTTTCAATCCAAGCACTTCGCTTTTGGTCTTCCAGTCTAATTGTTCGCTCTTTGGTCTTGTACATATTGTATATCACGCGTCTTTCCATATAACTTGCCTCCATTTTTCTCAAAATTTCGAATATCTTGCACCATTTGATACTGTCGAACGCTTTTTCGAGGTCGAGAAATCCTCTAAGATGTCTCGATTTTTCTGTAGTGTTGCTTTCGTAATCAACCGCAACGCCAGAACCGCCTCTCTGGTGCTTTTACCTTTCCTAAAGCGAAACTGATCGTCATCTAACACGTTTACAATTTTCTTTTTTCCGTTCTTCTGTACATTATTCTTGTCAGTATGTTCAGCAACTTGAATGCATGACCTGTTAAGCTGACTGTGCGACAATTCTGCTCTTGTCAGCCCTTGTTATCTTCTAAATTGTGAGGATGATGTTTTTCCGGAAGTCTGATGGTATGTCTCCAGGCTTATAAATTCTACACATCAACGTGGACTGTCGTTTTGTTGCCACTTCTGCCCAATGATCTTAGAAATTGTGATGGAATGTTATCCATCCCTTCTCCCTTATTTGATCTTAAGTCCTCCAAAGCTCTTCTAAATTCTGATTCTAATACTGGATCTTCTATCTCTTCTATATAGATTCCTCTTTCTTGTTCTATCTCGTCATGAGACAAGTCATCCCCATCAATGTACTCTTTCCATTCATCCGCTCTCTCCTCTGCATTTAACAATGGAATTCTCAGTTTACTCTTAATGTTAGCGCCCTTCCTTTTAATTTCATTGAAGATTGATTTGACTTTTCTACATGCTAAGTCAGTCCTTCCGACAAAATTTTCTTTTTCGACTTTTTCACATTTTTCATGCAGTCATTTTGCCTTACCTTCCCTGCACTTCTGATTTATTTCATTCTTTCTATATCTCCGAATTTGTTTGAACACTGTTGTACTTCCTTCTTTCATTCATCAGCTGAAGTATTTCTTTTGTTACCCATGGTTTCTTCGCAGTTACCTATTTGTATGTATGTTTCTTTTCCCCAATTCTGTGACTACCCTTCTTAGAATTGTCCATTCCTCTTCAACTGAACTGAATACTGAGCTATTCCTCATCACAGTGTCTATAGCCTTAGAAAACTTCACGTGTATCTCTTTATTGCTTAGCGTTTCCGTATCACACCTCTTTGATCATTGTTTCTTCGTGAGTTGTCTTTTAGACTTCAACTTACTCTTCATCATGACTAAATTGTGATCTGAGTCTATATTTGATCCTGGATGCGCCTTACAATCCAATAACTGATTTCGGAATCTCAGCCTGACCTTGGTGTAATCCAATTGAAACCTTCCTGTACCTCCCTGCCTTTTCCAAGTATACTTCCTCCTCTTGTGATTCTTGAACAGAGTATTAACTATTACCAGGTCAAATTTATTACAGAACTCAATTAGTCTATCTCCTCCCTCATTTCTAGTACCTAGCCTTAGTCTCCTGTAATCCTTTCTTCTCCTCCATCCCCTACAACCGCATTCCATTTCCGCATTACTATTAGATTTTCATCTCCCTCTGTGCACTGAATTACCCGTCTTCAGTTTGCAGCGTCGGCGTGCAGCGGCTGCGCGCGACACTGCTCCAGGACCCCACAAGATTCAATATGGCATGCGACGGACACCCGAGCATGGAGGCGAAGCAATTCCTCCTATGCCTCTTCAACAAAATATGGGCTGAAGACTGCTATCCGGATCCATGGCGGGAGGCGACTTTGATAGCACTTCTCAAGCCAGGGAAGAACAGGTCCTCTTCAGACAGCTACAGAAGTGCTAGACTCGCTAGCTGTGCAGGAAAGACCATTGAGCGGAAGATAAACCGACACCTAGTGTAGACTTTCGACACCAAGGGATTGCTCAGCCGTTTCGAAACTGAGTTTCGGGAATACTGGTACACGCTTGACAAACTAGAGGATGTGAAACAAGAGTCATTCCTTCACAAACAGCAGTTTACTTGTATCTTCTTCGATATGGAAACACAATATCGTCCGTGAACTGCAGGAATCTGGATTTCGTAGGTGTCTCCCCTTTCTGCTCCAGTCCTTCCACGCTAAGTATAGTTCGTGAATCGAGTCGGTGTTACATACTCCAAAAAGTTCCCTCCACAGAACAATGTTCTCAGGGTATCGTTCTGAGCGTCACCACTTTTATTGTTGTTGT
This sequence comes from Schistocerca piceifrons, assembly GCF_021461385.2. Lineage (NCBI taxonomy): Eukaryota > Metazoa > Arthropoda > Insecta > Orthoptera > Acrididae > Schistocerca > Schistocerca piceifrons. The sequence goes on from NC_060141.1 coordinate 383,868,559, forward strand.
TGTTGTGGTCTTCAGTCCAGAGACTGGTTTGATGCAGCTCTCCATGCTGCTCTATCCTGTGCAAGCTCCTTCATCTACCAGTACCTACTGCAACCTACATCCTTCTGAATCTGCTTAGTATATTCATCTCTCGGTCTCCCTCTGCAATTTTTACCCTCCATGCTGCCCTCCACCCCTTTCATTATTGCAATTGATAATATATCTTCCACAATAAAGAGCCCAGTCAAACATTTTTTATTTGTGGATGATTTTGAGGTATTCTGCTTTTCCTCCAGTCACACTGTGGGTGTGTGTGTTTTATTTTGTCAAGTTGCACAATGGATTGATCCAACAAGTGCTCTTTGGCTCCTCCAAGAAACAATTTCCACCTCACACTACTACAGAAGTCAGATAGACGCTCCTAATGTACCAACAAGAACAGCTTCAAAAACATTCAGAAACAAATATCTTCTGGAGTCGTCTGCTTTAAGGAAAAGACACAAAAATGTTCTATATTCTTACGTAACTAGTGGAATACTTGGGTACTGGAGTGTTGCTAGTTAGTGTAAGAAAAACATTAAATGAACGAAGAATATTATTTATTGCAAAAAATTCTGAGAAATCAAGTGAAACTTTTTCTTATACATTAATAATAAATTTCCAGGTTCTTTTTGGAACAATAGATTGCCTCTTATGGATAGGAATACTATTATTTTACAAAGTATGGAAAGGTTATTTTCTCTCTTTTCTTTGAGAATGTTATTTACTTGGCAGAATGGCTGAGAGCCGCGCCTACACAAGATGAATAACTTTTCTAGGTACAGTCAAGGCTGTCGTGTGAGAAATGTAATGAAGTGTACTGTTATGGAGGACAGATGGGGCTCGCACATGCTGTAGCATACAATACTGTGAGCTGCAACGACTGGTCCCTGCGTCGCTCGCTGCTGACGAATAACACAACTATCTTTTTCTATCTGGATTGACCATCGCCAATAAAACTCTCCCTGTGCCTTGATGAAGTGAAGGACTCCTATCCGCCCCTAGTCTAACTATTGGCGTGGTACACCGGTCAGGTAACCAGTCCACCGTGATGCTACTCACAATGCTTAATTGTGAGCGACTCAATATAGAGTATCACTGTGGTTCGCTAACGACAGAGGTGCTCTCCCAGTGAAGTACTGAGGAGAGACTTTGTTCTTTGCTCTTTGCATATCGTATGAGAGCACTCGCTTTCGTTACGTGTTCCTGCTCCAAGAGCGAAGAGAGAACGGCCCCTTTTTCTGGAAAACTTGCAAGAGTATGTCATTCACTCTTTTAATTGCCAGAATGACGTTTCGTTTGAGTCGACCAATGCGGAAATATGTAGAATCTCTGTTAGGCGTATACTCCATAACTACACAGTCAGTCTGTCAAAAAACGCGTCTTCTGGGCACTCCCACACAGTGTAGCGGAATCTGCTTTTAAGTTGAACACGGGGTTCGTTATCCCTTCACTCTGGCAAAAGCTGTCCTCTATCTGGGTGGTCGTTCCGGCTGAAGTAGGTGTGTTCTGACCCACCACTCTGAAGGGAAGGGCCTTCCAGTGGGCCGGCTGCCTCCCTAGAACTAAAATTCCTATGGCTGTCATGTTGCGTACGCCAGTCTCGAATTTTTCAACCTCGGTGCGGGCCGGCCGAAGTGGCCGTGCGGTTAAAGGCGCTGCAGTCTGGAACCGCAAGACCGCTACGGTCGCAGGTTCGAATCCTGCCTCGAGCTTGGATGTGTGTGATGTCCTTAGGTTAGTTAGGTTTAACTAGTTCTAAGTTCTAGGGGACTAATGACCTCAGCAGTTGAGTCCCATAGTGCTCAGAGCCATTTGAACCATTTTTGAACCTCGGTGCGCATTTGCGATTTACTTATTAGATTTGCATATTGCTTACATGAATTCATACAAAACTGACTCTACCTTATCGAGTTTGGGTTCGAATGAAGCGTCTTGATGTGCAGAATACGATTGTGAGGACGTAATATGAAAGAAATCCAGGACAAGAGACAACGCCACCTTACATAATGAATACTACACAATAACAACTACAGCTAACCCTTAAGAAGCTGAAGGACTGGGCTGATACAGAAGTTTTAAATTCTCTAAAGAAGAAAACTGTTTGTATTTTAATCGTTTGGGACAATCCTTTACTTGCCCAAAACTCTGGCTTAAAGGGAGTGTTGCGGATCTTAAGACCTTAGGGCAGTTATTGGGGCTCATCTTCTATCAGACGTTAGCATAGCTGCCACGCCTTCTTGATCTGAAATTTAAATGTCTGAAGGCATTAAACATCTAAGAAAAGTCTTGGAGATAAGACATGGAGACAGATCTGTGGAGTTTACTCACATTGTATGGAACGTTCGTCCGCACACGGCTTGACTATGGAAGTACAGTGTGTGGCTCACCTGTACCTTCCTATTTAAAGATATTGAGTACTGTCCACCATGCAGGCAGTACAACAGCTACAGGAGCCTACTGAACCACTACCATTCCTGTGCGGAGGCTGGTGAGCTGGCTCTTAGATCTGCTGAAAACTTCTCATTGTGCGACACGTGCACAAAGTGAGGTCCATTTCCGAAAATATCTTGTTGTCGGTATTTGGACTAAACAATCCATACAATAAACGTTAACCAGTCGCCAGGCAGCTAAACTGTTTTCTGTCCATGCAAAGGACTACGTAATGAATTGAAACACGTGCAGCCATCGTTTTGATGTTATTTTATTATATTGCATCCAGTTCCAGTGAAGCTGTACGCCATCTTCAGGCCGTAACTGACGCTGAAGGGATGAACTCCAGTCGTATACACGATCCCATCAGTGGCCAAATAAATGGCTTTTGTAGAATACTGTAAAAGCGATGTTGTATCTTCAACCATCAACTTCGCAGTTGTCAGTTGACAGTTTCAGACACAACATCGCCTTGAAGTACCTACAAAAACCAATTCACGGATGTTGGCCACTGGTGAGACCGTGTGTACAATTTGAGTTCACCCCCTCAGCGTCAGTTAAGGCCTGAAGATGGTATACTGAGTCATCGAAACTGGAAGCAATATAATAAAGTATCATCAAAACGACGGCTGGAGGTGTTTCGCTTTATTACGTAAGTTAAAAGCCAAAGTCCCACAGATCATGAATCACAAGGATGGACATACAAAAAATGTGAAGGACTATCTTGAGCGAACTGGAGTAGGAGACATATCAATTCTCAGGTAGGCAAGGGGCAGATATACTCCCTGGGTGATTGACAGGCTGATTCTTAGCTTGGATGGGACGGAGTACAACAAGGGCACCACTCCATCTGCAATTTCAAGAAGGATTTTAACGGCATTGTATCGGGGACTAGTAGCCACTTGGTGATTTTTACCGATAGTTCAAAGCAAGGGAACAGTGTCGGGTGTTCAGTTATCTTCCCAGATTTTATCATTAAAATGCGCCTACCAAATCACTTCTCAGAGTAGTATGCAGAGCTGTGGGTGGTCAAGAATGCACTGGAGTACATGAGACACCTTGGTAGACGGAAGTTTCTTGTCTGCGTCTAATCTCTCAGTGCTCTCCAGGCTATTCAGCAAATGTTTACAACAGATAGGATAGTTTAGATGGTATAGGACACTGTCCACCTTCTGTACAAGTAGAAAAATATGTGGCCTTCTGCTGGGTCCTTGGACGTATAGGAATAGAGGGACTGAGGTAACTGTCTGAGCAGCGAGAGCAACCAGCGGGGAAAATACTACAGTTCACCTTGACGCCCTTCACCTTGACGCGCTCTACCGGCTGTCGTATTGTGGGTGACAAAGAGAATGTTGGCTGAGTGATGAACGCAGTGGCTGGAAGCGGCCAACAACAAGCTGCGATCAGTCAAACCAAGTAAGAGACCATAGCGCACTTCCCTTCGATGTCCGAAACGAAGTAGTCCTCACTCACTTTCGTGTCGGATACTGCTCAATGAAGCATGCTTACCTTTCTCGGCATGGATAACCACCGAAATTTCATGTTTGCGGCGTCCCACTCACAGCACACAATATTTCAACGTCATTTGTTTTATAGGCTGGTAGCAGGGAAATCTTTGGTCTACCGAGGGACTTACTAAATTTTAGGCGATGACGAAACAATAACAAGTACATTGTTGATATTTTGCCCGCATCTCGTGGTCGTGCGGTAGCGTTCTCGCTCTCCACGCCCGGGTTCCCGGGTTCGATTCCCGGCGGGGTCAGGGATTTTCTCTGCCTCGTGATGGCTGGGTGTTGCGTGCTGTCCTTAGGTTAGTTAGGTTTAAGTAGTTCTAAGTTCTAGGGGACTTATGACCACAGCAGTTGAGTCCCATAGTGCTCAGAGCCATTTTGATATTTTGTGTAGGTCAAAATGGTTCAAATGGCTCTGAGTACTATGGCACTTAACTACTGTGGTCATCAGTCCCCTAGAACTTAGAACTACTTAAACCTAACTAACCTAAGGACATCACACACATCCATGCCCGAGGCAGGATTCGAACCTGCGACCGTAGCGGTCACGCGGTTCCAGATTGTAGCGCCTATAACTCCGGCCGGCTGTGTAGGTCAGGACTCTTGCCGAATTTAACTGCATTAAAGTTTCAATGTGTTTTAGTATGGTTGGCGCATCTTATTAGTTTCACGATGAACCAGCTATGTGATTGCCATCCACTTTTCTTATTAATACTACTAACGTATGACAACGGTATGAATAGATGCACTGAAGGTTGTCTGTGAAATTTTTTTGTAACTGTGGCTTTAGTTCTATGACCTTTGTTTTTTGTTTTAACGAGAGTAACTCCTTACACAGGAGCACCCAGATCTTGAGAAAGGGCGCTGATGCCTCAAAATGGTTCAAGTGGCTCTGATCAAATGGCTCTGAGCACTATGGGACTCAACTGCTGAGGTCATTAGTCCCCTAGAACTTAGAACCAGTTAAACCTAACTAACATAAGGACATCACAAACATCCATGCCCGAGGCAGGATTCGAACCTGCGACCGTAGCGGTCTTGCGGTTCCAGACTGCAGCGCCTTTAACCGCACGGCCACTTCGGCCGGCTAGGCTCTGATCACTATGGGACTTAACATCTGAGGTCATCAGTCCCCTAGAACTTAGAACTACTAAGGACATCACACATATCCATGCCCGAGGCAGGATTCGAACCTGCGACAGTAGCGGTCGCGCGGTTCCAGACTGTAGCGCCTAGATCCGCTCGGCCACCCCGGCCGCCAAGGGCGCTGATGAGCACGCTGTTTTAACGCCCAACAATTTTGAATCCACCCATCCATCCAAATTTGGTAGCTGGCGTTGATCTTTTTTTGTCATCAACATTTGGACTGTTTTGATGCTACCCACCACCTATTTTAACCCTCTTCACCTGAGTATAGCAAATGCACCCCACCTCCTCAGTTATTTGTTGGGCGTTCTTCTGTCTCTATTTTCTAATACAGTTTCTACCCTCTACTGCTCCGTCTGGTACTGTGGAAGTTATTCCCTGTTGTCTCAACACATGCCTTATTATTCTGCCCCTTCTTCTTGTCATTGTTTTCCACAAGTTACTTCCTTCGCCGAATCTGCTTAAAATCTCCTCATTCTTTTTCTTATCACTCCAACTAATTTTAACATCCTTTCACAGTTTCACATCTCAAAAGCTTCGATTGTCTTCAATTTCGGTTTTCCCACAGCCCATGCTAGAGTATCCTACAACGCTGTGTTCCAGGCGCACCTATTCAGAAACTTCTTTCGCAAATAAAGGCCTATGTTTGGTACTAGTGGACTTCTGTTGTGCAGGAATGCCACCTTCACCTGTGCTAATCAGCTTTTTTATGTCCTCCTTTCCGTTTATGTAACAAGCGACTATTAATCAAATTGCTTGCATATGGAGAATCATCTCATTTGTGTGACTGGATTCGTGACTTCCTCTCTGAGAGGTCACAGTTCGTAGTGATAGACAGTAAATCATCGAGTACAACAGAAGTCATATCTGGCGTTCGGAAAGGTAGTGTCATAGGCCCTCTGCTGTTCCTGATTTACATAAATTGGTTCAAATGGCTCTGAGCACTATGGGACTTAACTACTGTGGTCATCAGTCCCCTAGAACTTAGAACTACTTAAACCTAACTAACCTAAGGACATCACACACATCCATGCCCGAGGCAGGATTCGAATCTGCGACCGTAGCGCTCGTGCGGTTCCAGACTGAAGCGCATAGAACCGCTCGGCCACCCCGGCCGGCTGTTTTACATAAATGATCTAAGTGATAATCTGAGTAGCTCCCTTAGATTGTTTGCAGATGACGCTGTAACTTACCTTCTAGTAAAATCAGACGATCAATTACAATTACAAAATGATCTAGAGAGGGTTCTGTATCGTGCGAAAAGGGGCAATTGGCACTAAACAAAGAAAAGTGCGAGGTCATCTGCATGGATACTTAAAGAAATCCGATAAGTTTTGTGCATACGACAAATCGCACAAATCTAAGGGCTGTCAATTCGACTAAATACCTGGGAATTACAATTAGGAGCAACTTAAATTGGAAAGACCATGTAGATAATATTGTGGGGAAGGCGAAACGAAGACTGCGCTTTGTTGGCAGAACACTTAGAAGATGCGACAAAACCACTAAAGAGACAGCCTACATTAAACTTGTCCGTCCTCTGTTGGAATATTGCTGCGCGGTGTGCAATCCTTACCAGGTAGGACTGACGGAGGACATCGAAAAAGTGCAAAGAAGGGCTGCTCGTTTCGTGTTATCGCGCATTGGGGTGAGAGTGTCACTGATATGATATGCGAGTTGGGGTGGCAGTCATTGAAACAAAGGCGGTTTTCTTTGCGGCGAGATTTCAGTCACCAACTTTCTCTTCCGAATGCAAAAATATTTTGTTGACACCCACCTACGTAGGGAGAAATGATGATCATAATAAAACGCGCCATTCGAGAGTGGAATGGTAGAGACGTAGTATGAAAATCGTTCGATGAACCCTCTGCAAGGCACTTAAGTGTGAATTGCAGAGCAACCATGTGGATGTAGAAGAAATGACGAATTTTTGAACAATAATTATGTCAGGTCTTATTAGTGCCATTTGGTGTTCGCTGAAAAATCTATAAAGGTGGCCCTTCACTAATAAACATTTTTCATGTTACAAAGGAAACAAAATCGACTCACGGTTTTAACTTTTACGCTAGTTCCTTGTTCTCCAGCACGATGTGCTGATACAATTTTTTTAAAAAGTGACAGTGGACATTGGTGATGACATGCATCTTTAGAGCTTTTGTGTGCCATCACTTTTTGTGGTTCCTGTTGAAAACTATTTGGACGCAACATCCAGAGAAAGTTTGATAGGTCGAGGTGGATCAGACACTTGGTCGCCAACATCGCCGCATTTGGCGGATTTACAGTTTTTCTGGTGGGTCTACATGTCCAGCCTTCTCCAAGAGACCTCAACTAAAACGGAAGATCAGTCGACGCACGCTGCGGTTGCGGCAGAAATAGTTTACATAAGCATGTTTTGGCCAAATGTAGCAGAACTTACTGCAGAGAAAAAATTTTCTGCAGTGGTCGTCACGGCCTTATTAAAGTGAGAGGGAATCATGAAAAGTCGATTTTGGCTTCCTTGTAACATGGAAAATGGGCCTTTCCTGAACATATATTTTTATGTAAAACCTTATGCACTATTTCCTTCTACGTCAACAGCAATTATGTTATAGCGATTGTGGAAGTCCTTATATAACTCTTGTACGAGGGTTGTCCAGAAAGTAAGTTCCATCGGTCGCAAAATGTAAACCACAGTGAAAAACAAAAACGTTTTATTTGCAACAGTTAGTTACACTTTCCACCTACTTCTCTACATAGTCGCTGCTTCAACTTCGAGTGTTGTCGTAGTGTTGTATCAACTTTCCAATATCCTCGTCATAGAAAGCAAACGCCTGAGCTTTTGGCCAGTTATCTGCACTGGTCTTCAGCTCGTTGTCTGTGGAAAAATTTTGTCTTCGTAGCCAGCGGTTCTTGCACAGATGAGACTGAGGTGGAGCCAATTACGGACTGTATTGGGGGTGACCAAACACTTCTCATCGGAAATGTTGCACGAGCGTCTTCATTGCCCCTGCAGTGAGCGGCCGAGAATTGGCATGAAGAAGGAACTGCTTGACAGTTTTCTTATGTGGGCTGCATGAGACAGGCGAAATCTCTAATCAGGCCCTCATATTTGGCGAGAGACGCTATTCCCTACTCATTTTTAAGTGCTCACTGTTCACTCAAAACTGAAAAGAGCGATGCGACACGATCGACGGGTATACTAGAGACACTGCCCAACACATCTGTGCAAAGCTTTACCGGATTTTTCCCAGTGGTTTTCATTTCGCGACCGATCGGAACTCACTTTCTGGACAACCCTCATATATACGGGGCTCCTATATGGTGAACTAGTAGAGCTACAAACTCTTTGGACCACATTGTTTACATTTGTGACGTTATGTGACCCAGGTCAGTGTCTTGTCTATGACATAACAATTCACGCCCCTTTTTCAATGGTAGAAAGTGCGAAATTAAAAAAAATTGAAGGTGGTGGAAAATTTAAAAAATTAAGTACACGAATATTAAAAATTACAGATCGCAGACGGAACTAAAATTAAAAATTAACGATGGTCGAGATGACGGATGACAATAAATTTAAAAATTAAAGATCATAAAATCGAAGATGGCAAAACTAACCCAGTTGCGCCTTGTGGCAACTCCCTATCCTTCTTCGCTCCTCCCATCGGAGCTTACAACTTTTAGACTATTATAACGAAAGAGTCAGTCACAATGCAGTATTAAAAAGTTCGAAAACTGTTCTGCGCCACTGTCCAAAGTATTTATCCGAAAAATTATGAAAAGGAAGTAACTGGTGGTATTTCAATGTACTTTACAGAGTCCTCAAAGGTATCTGAACACTCTGAATTCCTTTGCGACACTTTCAAAAGTGTTTAGTCAAAAACTTACGTAAAGGTTATAATTTACAGTATTTAAAAGTACTTTACAGGGTGTTCAGAAGTATCTGAATGCTTCAAATGTTTTTCATCATATTCAAAAGTATTTATTTAAGAAATTATGTAAAACAGCACTTGCACATGTGCGAAGTTCCAGGGGAGCTTCAGATTAACTATTTTCCACATCTAACTTGTTGTATGATGCTTGTCAAGTGTCACAAGGTAGCCAGGTAGGCAGCGGAAAAACTAAATCCGCTGACAATGGTTTTGATAGTCTAACAAGTTTTGTCTTGCATTCGACTCTCGGCTCAGCATAGTACGATATATAGGCTTGATCTAACATACAGCTGAAAATGTATTTGCATTTTGCATATGACAAGGGACATTCAGAGTTTAGATTGTACAATTTTTCTTTACACATAATATTTTTACATTTTTATACGTTTAATATTTTTTTGCATTTTTTGTGCCACAAAAGTATTGTAGTAGCTTTATATCAAAACCAAAACCATGATTTGTACGTGAAAACTAAACATTCTGGTGAATTAAACACAGAGCCTCAACAATCTTCTTTTACACAGTGAACATAACATTAATATTTCTTATAGTTGCACTTGTGATATCTCGTAAATAGGAACTGACATTTCTATATTAACTGAAATTTCTATATTTCTATGAGCACCGTTTCCTACTAGGTACAAATGAAACGTTAGTTCATATCAATGAACCAACCGTGTCCAACTCGTTCACTCTTCCACGATAAAGCATGCATACAGTCTTATTGTTGAGAAAGTCATATTCACCATCACTGATAAGTCAGAATCTTGAAGGTAGATGGAGTTTGTAGTCCCCCAGATGAACCTGCACTACAGCTCCAAATTTGTTGTTGACACCTCTTGCTCTGAAGATTAGATGCCGAGGCTCTCTTCTCCAATGCCTAAAATCATTCGATGTGTATTTCGCTTCCAGCATAGCCCAGTTGCTTCAAGTTTTCTTTAACATGAAAGTAGAAGGAATCCTTCTTTCTTGATCTGAACACACAGTGCTCGGTTTGTCCTCTGATAAAATCCAGCGAAGACTTTTGTATCTGGAGCTAAGCAGATTTGGGTTAGTGTCTGAATGCACTGGTACAATAATATTGCTAGGTTAGTATTTATGAAATGGTCAAGCCTATCACAAAAACTCAAGTCAGTCTTCGGTATTTCGCAGCCCTTCAACGATATGATGATCATCACTCTGAATTTCGTCATGACCAGGTAATTTTTCGGGAGGGGGGGGGGGGGGGGGTACTTGTAGATTCTACATCAATGAACGTGGAAAAAGAATTACTGAACTACAGCAAGTAATCTGTACGGAAAGTTGTAAGGTTGTTGTTAGTGATACACGCCAGACTTACATTATTTGTTGCGCATCTCCTAGAAGAAAGCGTTGAACGACAGATACTGTGGTTCAGCGTCAATAATTCACCAAGAGAGGCTGCTCACGATTCCATAAACACCCTTCCAGTTGAGTCAGCAATTGTTTACGTCTGTGCGTGTGCACTGATTCATTCTCGAAACACATCATATTTCATCGATTGGAGAGGTCAGTACAAGTAGTTTCAACAAGCAGAAACACTTTAACAGCGAGTTCAGGCTTATTATCAAGACGTACCATTTACCGATAGCCGTTAACTGTTAACCATTTACCATTTACTATTGAAACGAGTCAGTTCAATCCGTTTTGTGTGTTAAGAAAATATTCTCACTGGTCTCTGTCTTTTTCGCTCTTCTGCAACCACATACAACCTCTGGAGAAGGGAAGAGCAATCTTTGTTTGTTTACGTAGCTGTACGCAGTTCGCTTTGTACCTGTTTTTCCTTGTATGTATCTCTGTATGTTCAATCCACAATCTTTTATTGGATACACGACCGGTTTCGAAACAGTTACAGTTCCATCATCTGGTGTAAAACATAAAATACGATTATATGGTCTTGCTGTTTGTGTTTCCGGTCGTGCAGCACCGGGAAACGGCTAATATGGAAGTTTAGTCCCTCTTTATCTTCTGACACGGAACGCCTGGACCCATGACAACAGATCAACGTTGAGGTGGGGATGTCCTCAGATGATTATGTGATTTTATTTTTTACACCAGATAATGGAACTGTAATTGTTCCGAAACTGGTCGTGTACTCAATAAAAGACTGTAGATTGAGCAACAGTCGAATGGTTTTCTTAATTTTTCAGAGTGGACTTGTACAGTTGCGGCTGCATCATAAAAAGAACTCTAAGTATCTGTGTGCGGATGAATACGTGCGTGAAGATGTTTCGAAGCACGGACAGAGTTTGTAGATTCTAAGGTTCGCATTACCAACCTAACATAGTGGTAGGAAGTCGTAGAATCCATGGGGTCATTTGACTGATGGCAAGGTGAGGGCTAGGTCAGTTCACCCCTAGGAAGTAGTTGGTACTCCGTGCTTGGGCCGAATGAAAGTTTCCTCTTCCACTGGCTCACTGGTTGGATAGTCTGATGTTACTCACCATCTGGCACCCCGTGGTTGGCATCTGGATTAGAAGTATGAGTGACTTCTTCCTGCAATTCATTGATACGGAGGAATAGAGATACTGATGTTACTTAAGTTTCTCCTAGAGCGTCGCTAACGATTTCTTTCAGCTGTCTTAATCATTATCATTTGTATGGCACACACATGCAGTATATTTATGATATGTGACAAATACCATTGCATGAAACAAAAATAAAACGACTAGATATTAACATCTATGTTTCTAATCCATTACACCACTGTGGCACTGGCATTCATAAAATCATTCCATGTGCCCTTATAGCGTCGTAGGACGCACTCTTATATGGCAGATAGACTGTTTCAGTGCATCACAGTTACAACTCGGAGACTCCACAACACCCCATTTATAGATCGATCCTGATTAGCTGGTTGCTAATGTGTTTGCCTACTAGGCAGCGGGCCCGGGTTCGATTCCCGGCATGGTGGACGATTTTCTCCACTCGTGCACTGGGCATTATGTTGTCCTTATCATCCCATCATCATCATCGACGCGCAAGGCACCCAATGTGGCATCTTCTGAAATAAGACTGGCAACCCGGCGGCCGAACTTCCCAGGTGGGGCGTCACAGCCAACAATGCCCCACTATCATTTAATTTTATAGACTGAGTCAGGGCACCGGACACATCTTGTGCAGATTCTATTTAATTTGACTCCACAATATCACAGTTATATTCCCCGGTAACTCACGATGTGTTGACAGTTCTTGCTCCAGAGATCTGTTACTTTGGTGTTACTCATAGCTAGCTGTTCGGCGTGCAGTAGGGTCGGGTGTCTCGAACGGAGCCTTTCTTGTTAGACGGAGATGGCGTGGTGAATGGACACTTGCTTATTGTCTTGTTTATTGTGGTAATCTCTAAGCAGGGTCTCAGTTCAGAGAATTTTTCGTGGGTAGATACTGCTTAACAGGAGAAGCCAGCGGACAGGAGTTGGTCTGATTGTAACAGTAATCATGCACATCGTGTTGTTGAGCTGTGCATTGATGAGGCTGGTGTAATTACTACACTTCACTGAAATTCAATACTCCGCGGCCGAAAAACCAGTGCAAGCGCCGATGTCCGCAAAGTCTCCATTCAACCCCTCCCCCCCCCCCCCCCCCCCCCCCCCCCCCCCCCCCCCCCCCCCCCCCCCCCCCCCTGCCACACGTTACGCCACACAGCCTCTGAATGATTTTGTTGTGAGTTTTTATCTTGGCTGACGTGTTGTGTTTTCCAGATGTTGTTTTATAAGATCGAGTGCAGTTGACTGTGATGCCAAGATACTTGGGATAGTTGTGGTGAGTAATACTGTCATCAAATTGCACCTTGAGCTAATTGTTAGCTTGTTTGTTGTTGAGGTGAAACGCACAAACCTCTCTGTTACTCGTATTGGGCTTCAGTGTCCATTTTTTGAAGTACTAAGCCCTCGGTTAGCGTTCCCTCTGACTGACCAAGATCTTTTGATTGACGAGCCAGAGCGATATCGTCTGCATAGCAGAATTTTTGGAAGGTTGAACTGGAGAGGTGTGACAGCTGAGCCCTGTGGCAGGCCATTATTTAGTTTCCTTAGTGAGCTATTTTCAAGCAAGCAAACCTGAAAATATCGACAGAATATATGGCATATGCTGTCGTAAGGTCGGTAAAGGACACAGAAGTGTTTAGTTTCTCCAGGAAACCGGTATCTATGAAAGTTGTCAGAGTTAGGTCCTGGCCGACCTTTGGTGAGGCCTAAATTCTGCTTGTTCTATTGGAATGTGGACTAAAATATGGCCACTACTTTTCCTGTAAATAAGTTTCCCCAAGAGCTTATACTTGCAACTAAGCAGAGAAATAGGCCGAAAGTACTGGAGGAGATCCGATGATTTGTAGGTCTTAAGACTGCCTCAATTTTTGTGTGTTTCATTTCCTGGGGAAGTGTTCCTGTCTTCGAAATAATAGAGAAGACAAGAATAAGCCAGTGTTTGGCATTTTCCCCAAGATTGGATAAAAGTTCTCGATACATATTTCAAAAATTGATGAAGGAATTTTTGGCCCTTGCTCCATGAATTGGGTGGCTCCCTTAATAACTCTTTCATCTGTAATATTGAAGTAGTAATTCTGTGCTTTTGCTATTATTTGGCATTTTTCTACTGATGTATTTGCTTAATTTCTCGTGTTGGTGCGAACACAAGGTGAGACCTTTTGTTTCGGTATCAGCCTCGCCAGATGTGTTGGTTTTGCTCTTGAATGGTGTAGTATGCATAGGGTTGCTTGGGGCTTTCTCGACGGACTAGTTGTAAATATGGTTCTCGGGCGAGACGTCGGACGTCGTTGTGAAAACTCCACAATATTTCGTCGGCGCAACTGACCAACATCTTTAGGTGCGGTGAACACACTGCAGTGTGTTCTCCGCACAGCACGTGTGAAAGTGCTGCTGTACTTAATCTTTTTGGATAAATGCTTTTGAATTTGACTCAACACATTCAGACCATTCATGTCTTTCGAGCAACCAGTAAAGTACTATAAAATACTGCAAGTTGCAACCTTTGCACAATATTTTTGATAAATACTCTTGAATTCTGCATGAAAGAATTCCGAGTGTACGGATACTTTTAAGCATGACAAATACTGCAAATTACAACCCTTATATAACTGTTTGGGTAAGTGCTTTTGAGTCTTGGAAATTTGTGGTATGTTCCTATGGGACCAAACTGTTGAGGTCACTCGGTCCCTAGGCTTACACACTACTTAGTCTAACTTAAACTAACTTACACTAAGGACAACACACACACCGATGCCCGAGGGAGGACTCGAACCACCGACGGGGGAAGCCGCGCGGACCGTGGCAAGGCGCCCTGAGACCACCCGGCTACCCCGCGCAGCTACCCCGCGCGGCTTTGAGTCTTCACACACTTTCCAGCACTCTGCAAAGTACTTTGAAATACTGCCAGGTACCCTCTTTACGTAAGTTTTTAGATAAAAATTTTTTGAATGTGGTGCAAGAAAATTTCAGAGCATTCGGTTACTTTTTAACACAGCCAAGATGGCTGCATTGTCATCGTCTGTTGGATTTTAATGGTCTGTAAAGTACTAAACTCTGTTTATAGGAGAGAGAATGGGAGAGGAGGTGTCAAAACGCATAGGTGGGCTGGTTGATTCGTCTTGGATTTTATTTAAATTTTTTATCCGTTTTTGATTTTTAAATTTACCACCATCTGCCACCTTGACGGCATTATTGGAAAGTGCGCATCGTTCGTGATGTCATAATGACGACGTCGTAGACCGGGGTGTGGTATATCACGTCACGTATAGTTCACTGGTCTGGGTCACTTGACATCACAAATATAAACAATGTGGTGCAAAGAATTGCTACCCCTACTACTTGGTGATAACAAAATCAGTAAATAGCAAACATAATATCATTATTATCAAATGTCGCTAGAAGTTATTTTTTTTAAGAAGATCTGTTCTTTATGTTGACAGTTCGCGTCTACAATGCTGACCTACATTGTGGTGCTGGCACAGTTTAAATTTGGTGGCGATACACCTGTTCCAGAGGCCCTGATGCCGGTCAGCACTCCTACGACAGCCACGGAAGCAGCCCCGCGTTCCTAGGGGCCATTGTTGGAACTGATCATATTAATAAACTGACTTTTTTTGTTTGTTCATCCAAAAAAACTTCCGCAATTATCTACAGGATAGGAAACAGTTCGGTAGTACTAAGCAACGTAAGGAAGGAGAGGCATACAGCAGTCAGTTCTGGCCTATTAGTTTTTATTGTTTTTGCAAATTTAGATTTCGGCTGTAAATAGCCATCTTCAATGCATTTGCCTTACAGTTCAACAGAATCTCGGCAGTTCATGTCACCATATGTTCTTACAGAGGTATAGGCAGAAGGGCCTATACGACGTAGCCAATGATAAGACTCTAAATCTGTTAGAACAACTGGAAAGACAGCTCCATAGAATCCAAAAGCCTGAATCAGTGTTAAATGAAAAGATAGATTTCTAAAATCACAGTGATTTTAGTAATTTCAGATACTTATTTTAAATTCATATATTTGGGTACATCAATTTACGTAAAACTTAGGTCTCTGATGCTACATGATAAATTTAACCTTTGGTCATCTTATGTTAAACTAAATTTGTGAAGTGTTTCGAAATTTATAAACAAGTGTAGGCCTTGAGTGATGTGACGTGTGGTTACAGAATGAATAAACCAACGACTGTTGGCATTAAAACGATGAGAATGTTTTTCCTTGACTTTCGGTAAGTTTTACATTGGTTTTCACTGAGTCATCATATTTTGTGCCATTTCATTCACGAAATATAAAACCTAACATGTAACCTTCTCATAACATGGACATACATTTCACACCACGTCACTCAAGAGCAGGAGTAAATAATGTATTACGACGATTTGCAGATGACGATGCACCCACAGTATCGAAATGCATCGTGTGATTCAACGAAAAAAGGAAAAATGTGACTGAAGGCGTTATTATAAATAATTCCTGTGGCTTGAATACAGTCACGTTCACAACTGTAAAATACAGATAGAGTTAAATTAACCTTCTACTATCACAGTATTAAATGTGTGCATTGATGATTTCTTGTACTCTGATGGAATATTGTTAAACATACATTTGAAACTGACTTCACAGCCAGAACTGAAAAGTAGTGGAAAAAGTTAACGGAAGGGTTTATTACAACCGATGCCAGTCAGAGTGGTAAAATGTCATCACTGGGACAGTTTAGGACAGTGGTTCCCCACCTTTCTGTGAGCATTACCCTTTAGTGCAATTAGATACCAACTAGTACTAGCCCCTCCCCCCATTATCATCAACATTACCATCTGTAGTATGAAAAAGAATATCCTTTAAACACTTATATTTTTAATGTGTCTAAAGTTAAATGATATTTATTTTTGTAGGTGTTACATTAAACCAAAAAGTCACCTCTATATAATGTCACTCTTACCTTAATTAGTATAACTGAAGACCCAAATACGATGACAAGGCTACCCAAACATTTTCACATTACAGTGGATATGTGAAACCTGAATGATATCACATCTATCTTCCAGAAAACAGATCGACACAGTACTAACGTTGAATTATAATTATTTAAGTGTATAGAGCGTATTTCCGCATTATCTGTGACTTGAAGTATTTTGCACTGCATTTATTATAAATTATAATAAAAAAGGTCTACACGCTCTTATATGACTATTAGGCAGCCTTAGAGGAGTCTGACACTGTAATTTTATAGTAGACTTGTAAATAACAGCGAGGAATTAAAAAAAAAATTCTAGTAGGAACGTTTAATGGGTAAACATGCCCTTTATAAACACAAACATGGATACATTGCATTAATACCCAACGTTTAAACAATTTGCTACACTTGTGCTTTTACCAGTCACCAATGGGACTGAACAGGAACAATAATGGGATCTTTGTTACAAACAAAACATAGGAAAGCCTCTCCCGTGTGCCGCTGCCAGTTGTACCATGATGGCCGAGTCAGATCACACTGTCCGTGGCGTGATATGCTCCAGTACACGTCTGATGGACATAGGTGAGTTGCACTGTGGCAACCAGTTCAACACTGTGATACTATCGTTGTGGCTCAAGCGCTTACAATCGCACGTGGGTGAAGGGCTGTAAAAACAGTTAGCTCACACCTCGTAAGTGCAGAACAATATGCCTCTGTCTTCAAGACACAATGCAGACCTCAGGCCGCAGGAGGGAGGCAGCAGCCAGCGGTTTTAAACTCAGGCTAATAATTTTTTTTTTTTTTTTTTTGAGTCATCAGTCTTCTGAATGGTTTCAGACGGCCCGCCAGAAATTCCTCTCCCGTACCAACCTCTTCATCACAGAGTAGCAGTTGCAATCAACGTCCTCAATTATTTGCTGGAAGTATTCCAATCTCTGTCTTCCTCTACAGTTTTTTCCCTCTACACCTCCCTCTAGTACTAATCAAGTCATTCCCTGATGTCTTAACAGATGCTCTATCATCCTGTCCCTTCTCCTTGTCAGCGATTTCCACATATTTCTTTGCTCTTCTATTGTGCGCAGAGTCCCCTTATTCCTTATCAGTCCACCTAATTTTCAACATTCCTCAGCAGCACTGCATCTCAAATGCTTCGATTCTCATCTGTTTCGGTTTTCCCACAGTCCATGTTTCACTACCATATAATGTTGTGCTCCAAACATACATTCCCATAAATTTTTTCATAAAATTATGGCCTATGTTTGATACTAGTAAACTTCTCTTGCCTAGGAATGCCCTTTCGGCCTGTGGCAGTCTGCTTTTGATGTCCTCCTTGCTCCGACCATCATTGGTTATTTTGCTTCCAAGGTAGCAGAATTCCTTAATTTCATCTACTTCGTGACCATCAATCCTGATGTTAAGTTTCTTGCTGTTCTCATTTATGCTACTTATCATTACTTTCGCCTTTCTTCGATTTACTCTCAGTCCATATTCTGTACTCATTAGACTGTTCATTCCATTCAGCAGATCACGTCATCAGCGAATCGTATCATTGATATCCTTTCACCTTGAATTTTAATTCCACTCCTGAATTTTTCCATCGTTGCTTCTTCGATGTACAGATAGAACGGTAGGGTCGAAAGACTGCATCCTTGTCTTACATCTTTTTTAATCCAAGCACTTTGTTCTTGGTCGTCCCCTCTTATTATTCCCTCTTGGCTGTTGTACATATTATATATGACCCATCTCTCCCTATAGGTTACCCCTACTTTTCTTAGAATTTCGAATATTTTGCACTATTTTACATTGCCTAACGCTTTTTCCAGCTCGACGTATCCTATCACCGTGTCTTGATTTTTCTTTAATCCAGCTCTCATTATCAACTGCAACGTCAGAACTGCCTCTCTGGTGCATCTAACTTTCCTAAAGCCAAACTGATAGCCGTCTAACACATCCTCAATTTTCTTTTTCATTTTCTGTATGTTATTGTTGTCAGCAACTTAGATGTGCGGCTGATAAGCTCTTGCAGTCTCCAGAATTTTGCGAATGATATTTTTCCGAAAGTCAGATGATATGTCGCCAAACTCATAAATTCTACACACCAACGTGAAAAGTCGTTTTGTTGCCACTTCCCTCAATGAATTTAGAAATTCTGATGGAATGTTATCTATCTCTTCTGCCTTATTTGATCTTAAGTCCTCCAAAGATTTCTTAAATTCTGATTCTAATACTGGATCCCCTATCTCTTCTAAATCGACTCCTGTTTCTTCTTCTATCACACCAGACAAATCTTCACCTTCATAGAGGACTTTAGTGTACTCTTACTACCTGTCCGCTATCTCCTCTCCGTTTAACAGTGGAATTCCATTTGCACTCTTAATTTTACAACCCTTGCTTTTAATTTCACCGAAGGTGAAGGCTGAGTCAGTCCATCGGACAATAATTTCTTCTCAAATTTCTTCACATGTTTCATGCGGTCATTTCATCTTAGCTTCTTCCCTGCACTTCTTATTTATTTTATTTCTCGGCGATTTGTATTGCTGTATTCCTGAATTTGACTGAACGTTTTTGTACTTCCTTCTTTCATCGATAAACCGAAGTACTTCTTCTGTTACCCATGGTTTCTTTGCAGTTACCTTCTTTGTACCCATGTTTTCCTTTCCAACCTCTGTGATTGCCCTTTTTAGAAATGTTCACTCCTCTTCAACTGTACTGCTGCTGAGCTATTCCTTATTGCTATATCCATAGCCTTAGAGAACTTCAAGCGTGTCTCGTCATTCCTTAGTACATACGTATCCCACTTCTTTGCGTATTGATCCTTCCTGATTAATCTGAGCCTACTCGTAATTATTACTACGTTGTGGTCTGATTCTGTATCTGCTCCTGGATAAACCCGCAATCGAGTATCTGATTTCGGAATCTTTCCCTGACCATGTTTTAATCTAACTAAAATCTTCCCGTATCACCCGGCCATTTCCAAGTATTAACATCTTCAGTTTTTGTAGTCCTGTCTTGCTCAGTCGCGGGGAATATTACGGTATATTGATAATTTTCACTTTTTGGACCGTCTGACTACGAATGAATGAAACAAAATTTTCGTGCCATACGCGTTTCGCCTTTATTCTCTGCAAGGCATCTTCAGTGGCCTGGAATATGCACGTATTTTTACTATTTAGTTTACATTTTGGGCAATGTAGCTATGGGCTATAAACAGTTCTGGTGCTTGGTTTTTGCTATTATGTAGTAATAATTTGAACTGCACTAACAGGTTGCGTGGACGACTTTCTACATATTACGCTTCCGTTCCATTTTTGGTGCCGTTCCTCTTCTTATAAATGCTGCAGAACTGGATAGCAACGAGCTATTACAGTATCGGAATTATGCGATAAAAATCTTTTTGTCATGGGACTGGGTTCGAAATCTGTGACTTCGTACCAAAAGCAAGGAATTTTGTGTGAAAACTGGTAAAAGTGACAGGGTCTATATGGATTTTCGATTGCGTTCTTGGCTAGAGATAAACAAGCAGAACTGAGATAATATACTCCATACATCTCTATGTTACAGCGAAATTGTGGCAGTCTACACTGCTGGTAGTGAAATCTTGGTTCGAAAACCTTAGGGGTTGTTGTTGCTGTGGTCTTCAGTCCTGAGACTGGTTTGATGCAGCTCTCCATGCTACTCTATCCTGTGCAAGCTTCTTCATCTCCCAGTACCTACTGCAACCTACATCCTTCTGAATCTGCTTAGTGTATTCATCTGTTGGTCTCCCTCTACGATTTTTACCCTCCACGCCGCCCTCCAATACTAAATTGGTGATCCCTTGATGCCTCAGAACATGTCCTACCAACTGATCCCTTCTTCTGGTTAAGCTGTGCCACAAACTTCTCTTCTCCCCAATCCTATTCAATACTTCCTCATTAGTTATGTGATCTACCCATCTAATCTTCAGCATTCTTCTGTAGCACCACATTTCGAAAGCTTCTATTCTCTTCTTGTCCAAACTATTTATCGTCCATGTTTCACTTCCATACATGGCTACACTCCATACAAATACTTTCAGAAATGACTTCCTGACACTTAAATCTATACTCGATGTTAACAAATTTCTCTTCTTCAGAAACGCTTTCCTTGCCATTGCCAGTCTACATTTTATATCCTCTCTACTTCGACCATCATCAGTTATTTTGCTCCCCAAATAGCAAAACTCCTTTACTACTTTAAGTGTCTCATTTCCTAATCTAATTCCCTCCATCACCCGACTTAATTCAACTACATTCCATTATCCTCGTTTTGCTTTTGTTGATGTTCATCTTATATCCTCCTCTCAAGACGCTATCCATTCCATTCAACTGCTCTTCCAAGTCCTTTGCTGTCTCTGACAGAATTACAATGTCATCGGCAAACCTTAAAGTTTTTATTTCTTCTCCATGGATTTTAATAGCTGCTCCGAATTTTTCTTTTGTTTCACTTACTGCTTGCTCAATATACAGATTGAATAACATCGGGGAGAGGCTACAACCCTGTCTTACTCGCTTCCCAACAACTGCTTCCCTTTCATGTCCCTCGACTCCTATAACTGCCATCTGGTTTCTGTACAAATTGTAAATAGCCTTTCGTTCCCTGTATTTTACCCCTGCCACCTTTAGAATTTGAAAGAGAGTATTCCAGTCAACATTGTCAAAAGCTTTCTCTAAGTCTACAAATGCTAGAAACGTAGGTTTGCCTTTCCTTAATCTTTCTTCTAAGATAAGTCGTAAGGTCAGTATTGCCTCACGTGTTCCAGTATTTCTACGGAATCCAAACTGATCTTCGCCAAGGTCGGCTTCTACCAGTTTTTCCATTCGTCTGTAAAGAATTCGTGTTAGTATTTTGCAGCTGTGGCTTATTAAACTGATTGTTCGGTAATTTTCACATCTGTCAACACCTGCTTTCTTTGGATTGGAATTATTATAAGTCTGAGGGTATTTCGCCTGTCTCATACATCTTGCTCACCAGATGGTAGAGTTTTGTCAGGACTGGCTCTCCCAAGGCCGTCAGTAGTTCTACTGGAATGTTGTCTACTCCCGGGGCCTTGTTTCGACTCAGGTCTTTCAGTGCTCTGTCAAGCTCTTCACGCAGTATCGTATCTCCCATTTCATCTTCATATACATCCTCTTCCATTTCCATAATATTGTCCTCAAGTACATTGCTCTTGTATAGACCCTCTATATACTCCTTCCACCTTTCTGCTTTCCCTTCTTTGCTTAGAACTGGGTTTCCATCTGGGCTCTTGATGTTCATACAAGTGGTTATCTCCAAAGGTCTCTTTAACTTTCCTGTAGGCAGTATCTATCTTACCCCTAGTGAGATAAGCCTCTACATCTTTAAATTTGTCCTCTAGCCATCCCTGCTTAGCCATTTTGCACTTCCTGTCGATCTCATTTTTGAGACGTTTGTATTCCTTTTTGCCTGCTTCATTTACTGCATTTTTATATTTTCTCCTTTCATCAATTAAATTCAATATTTCTTCTGTTACCCAAGAATTTATACTAGCCCTCGTCTTTTTACCTACTTGATCCTCTGCTGCCTTCACTACTTCATCCCTCAAAGCTACCCATTCCTCTTCTACTGTATTTCTTTCCCCCATTCCTGTCAATTGCTCCCTTATGCTCTCCCTGAAACTCTGTACAACCTCTGGTTCTTTCACTTTATCCAGGTCCAATCTCCTTAAGTTCCCACCTTTTTGCAGTTTCTTCAGTTTTAATCTACAGGTCATAACCAATAGATTGTGGTCAGAGTCCACATCTGCTCCTGGAAATGTCTTACAGTTTAAAACCTGGTTCCTAAATCTCTGTCTTACCATTATTTAATCTATCTGAATCCTTTTAGTATCTCCAGGGTTCTTCCATGTATACAACCTTCTTTCATGATTCTTAAACCAAGTGTTAGCTATGATTAAGTTGTGCTCTGTGGAAAATTCTACCAGGCGGCTTCCTCTTTCATTTCTTAGCCCCAATCCATAATCACCTACTACGTTTCCTTCTCTCTCTTTTCCTACTACTGAATTCCAGTCACCCATGACTATTAAATTTTCGTCACCCTTCACTATCTGAATAATTTCTTTTATTTCATCATACATTTCTTCAATTTCTTCGTCATCTGCAGAGCTAGTTGGCATATAAACTTGTACTACTGTAGTAGGTGTGGGCTTCGTATCTATCTTGGCCACAATAATGCGTTCACTATGCTGTTTGTAGTAGCTTACCCGCATTCCTATTTTCCTATTCATTATTAAACCTACTCTTGCATTACTCCTATTTGATTTTGTGTTTATAACCCTGTAGTCACCTGACCAGAAGTCTTGTTCCTCCTGCCACCGAACTTCACTAATTCCCACTATATCTAACTTTAACCTATCCATTTCCCTTTTTAAATTTTCTAATCTACCTGCCCGATTAAGTGATTTGACATTCCACGCTCCGATCCGTAGAACGTCAGTTTTATTTCTCCTGATAACGACATCCTCTTGAGTAGTCCCCGCCCGGAGATCCGAATGGGGGACTATTTTACCTCCGGAATATTTTACCCAAGAGGACGCCATCATCATTTATCCATATAGTAAAGCTGCGTGCCCTCGGGAAAAATTACGGCTGTAGTTTCCCCTTGCTTTCAGCCGTTTGCAGTACCAGCACAGCAAGGCCGTTTTGGTTATTGTTACAAGGCCAGATCAGTCAGTCATCCAGACTGTTGCCCTTGCAACTACTGAAAAGGCTACTGCCCCTCTTCAGGAACCACACGTTTGTCTGGCCTCTCAACAGATGCCCCTCCGTTGTGGTTGCACCTATCTGTATCGCTGAGGCACGCCTTAGGGGTATCTAGTAAAATATACGCCTATCACAAATTGCAACTGGGTCGCTGTATGTTGTATGGAACGTACATTGCGGTGTTAAATGCGTGATTTTTTGGCAAAATATCAGTTAACATGACTCTCTTTCTTTAAAAAATTGGTGTCATTATTGCTTTTATAAGCAATGGATTCAGTGGCAGGTAGCAACGCTTCATGAGTACTGAAGAGATGACTGGTTTACTTTGCTTCTTGTAACTACTATGGGAAAAAAAATCAACAGTACACATTTGAAATGTGTGTTCCATGGTCCAGAACATGTCTCTGTGACTCCACGACTCCACACAACATGTCAGCACCTATAACATCCTAGTAACTATGTTGCAGAGGACACATAAGAATTATCGGGCAACGCTTTACAATGTGGACCGAAAGGGAAGCTGGAATGGGCAGCTGACTAACTTCTTAAGTGCAGGAGGAGAAGAGAAGAAGAAAATGTTTTAGCTGAACCATTTCCGAATGAGCTGTAATATTCGCTTGGGAGTGATGTCTCATATTAAAAAATCACTGAGGCTGATACTTTAATAATTACACACCGCTAAATTTCCTTCCTAGGTAGGTGTTTTGGTGATGCACATTAGCAGTGTGCATACAAAATAGACGCAAGTTGATTGTCATAATAGAGACATGTGAGTACAGATCTCTGATTATTGATCACAATCGTCAAAAACGTCGCAAACACACTGAGGGTTGGTAACAAGTATCGCTTTGGAACATTGTTCTTCACAATAGCGTTAAATACAGATATACAGGGTGTACATAAAGTCCCGGAACACTTTCAGTTATTTATTGCACAAGAAACAAACATTGTAAAGATATCATACATATGTCATTTTGAAGAGAAACCCAGAAAGTTATTTTTCATGTATACCGCCACAGCGCAGTTTGGTAATTTGCCGATAGTCAGCGCTGGTCGCAAACATGGCGATGGATCGGGCGTGCAACTGAAGGGGCAGCTGTTTCATGAAATGGCCTTCCCGATCACCAGATCTCACTCCGTGTGACCTTTTTCTGTGGGGCCACATTAAAGATCTGGTGTATGTACCGCCTCTAACACGGGAGAGAATACGGGAAGCGACTGCTACAGTCGACGATGCCATGCTGGGACGGGTATGGCAAGAATTCGATTACCGTATTGACGTCTGCCGGCTCACTCACGTTTCACACATCGAATGTTTGTAAAAAAATCTTTCGAAGTTTCTCTTCAAAATGCAATATGTATGACATCTGTACAATGTTTAGTTCTTGTGCGACAAATAATGGAAAGTGTTCCCACACTTTATGTACACCCTGTATTATGGCTGGTTACCACAAACAATGTTATTCCAAAGGTCTTACGACAAAAGAACCAGTGTGTCAAATGCACGTAACATGTCTCCTATTGAAGAAATTACTCCAGTCAGATTTGGATTCACTTAAAGAGGATGGTTACATTGTATCTAAATATGGTGGACTGGGGTTGTGCATCTAAATGTCCGAAGTCTCATAAGGCTTGTCACAGATGATGTGGTTGTCTATTAGAAGACGATAGAAACATTGAGAGGGTATAGTGAATTGATTGGTACAGCGACCTGGATACAAGCAAATGTAAAGTACTGCTTGTAAATAGGTGAACAGACCCATTGCTGGTCGATTATGCTATTGGTGGGAACAGTAACAACTGCAAAATACCCAGGAGCGTCCGACTGGACCAACTATGTAAGAGAAATATCATGAAAAGAAGGTGCCAGGTTGGAGGAAAACTTATCCACAAAAGAAGTGGCTTAAAAAACACTTGTTCGACCGGTTTTTGAATACTGGTTTTCAGTCAGGAGCCTGTACAAGGTTAGATTAACAAAGATCCCGCGAACAGCGGCACGTTTCGCCATGAGTTTCTTACGAAGATGCTCGACAAACATGATAAATGGTAAAAGTGTGGTGGTTTATTTTTTTTACAGTTGTTATATTGGTGCACATAGATTGCAGAGGAGACAGTTTTTTATCTACCTGAATGGCACTGTTTCATCATCATTGGTTGCCAAGGAAATATCTGAGAATACTATATTACACTAAACATCTAATATGCGTAATCTTACCACACTTTTAAAGTAACTCTGCATTGTGTATTAACATATCGCTGGAAGATACTTTTATACAATGTAATTCTGGTCTACAGATGCTATACTAAGCAGTGTATAATTAAAGGTGCAGCAGCAAGGATTATTTGATCATTACTCTGTAGAACTATTAATTTGTCTTTCTGTTATGTTCTCTCCATTAAGACTATAGCCTTCCAGATATACAGCCTGTGCATCCGAAATATTCATTTTTCTGATTCTGAAACGCAATTGGCACTCTTCCTGTAATTGCTACATCACAATTTGGCTATCATCGAACAGCGCACTCATCTCTCATTATTTCTCTACAATGATAATCTGTTTGCTTGCTACTCTGCAAAAAACAAAAATCCTAAAATGTCACCTTTTTAAATCATCTGCATGTGTCTTTTGGAGAGTGATGTTGCATGGTAGCTGAAAGTGGATTGTTGAAACGTGAGTTCCCAGAGTCAAGTATAGTTGTTTGATTAAGGCAAGTGGGTTGCATGTCCAAGTTTTTCATGGTAAAAATGCAGTTTATTCTACAATCTGCCATCGAGAGGAATACTGGAAAGGATATCGAGGAGACACAAAAATCCTATTACAGCTGAAACAATCTTTGTGTGCCAGTGCATGAAAGAAAAGACATGAGACTATCCAAGCTCATGCATCAATTTCTATATATCCTATCATATTTAAACAACGTGTAGACATTCTCTTTACAAACATGCACATTATGAAAAGAGACTGAGTCGGCATACATGGCACTGCATGTGTCCACCCGTGATCGGTCTGTCGTCAGAAAATGACGGGTTTTAGCATACAGTACAACTGAAGTAAAGACAGTTGCTGTACAGGCCTTGCTATGGGAAAGTATGTCAGGGTAATGGAATGTCAATTACGCCTCATTTCTGGAAATATCCCTGACA
Source organism: Schistocerca piceifrons (assembly GCF_021461385.2). Lineage (NCBI taxonomy): Eukaryota > Metazoa > Arthropoda > Insecta > Orthoptera > Acrididae > Schistocerca > Schistocerca piceifrons. The sequence goes on from NC_060141.1 coordinate 383,894,914, forward strand.
ACTAATAGACGTTTGGACAACATGGTGAGGAGAAACAACGATTGCTATAAATTAACTCAGTATTAAGAAAACAGTCTTAATCGCGTTTTTTATTTATTTATTGCCGACGGGTTTCAGCCCATCGCAGCGGCCATCTTCAGGGCGAACATATGGTCTACTGCTGGTGGCGTCACGTCTACCGAGGTGTGGCAGGAGACGTGACGCCACCAGTAGTAGACCATATGTTCGCCCTGAAGATGGCTGCTGCGATGGGCTGATACCGGTCGGCACTAAATAAATAAAAAAATCGCGATTAAGACTGTTTTCTTAATACTGAACTAATAGATGAATTGTAAAATTATTAGTGTGTTTAAAACTGATGGCTGCAGCCTCTCTGCTGCAGCCTGTGGCCTGCACGAGATCCATTGTACCAGGTGTCTGAGGCGAGAGTTAATTGTCTTTACAGTCGCCCACTTATGCACAATCGCAGGTGCATGAACCATAACAACAGAAGCATATAAATGGACTGGTTGCGGCGGCGCGGGCCGGCCGCTGTGACAGAGCGGTTCTAGGCGCGTCAGTCCGGAACCGCGCGACTGCTACGATCGCAGGTTCGAATCCTGCCTCGGGCATGGATGTGTGTGATGTCCTTAGGTTAGTTAGGTTTAAGTATTTTCTAAGTCTAGGGGACTGATGACCTCAGATGTTAAGTCCCAGAGTGCTTAGAGCCATTTGAATCATTTGAACCACAGCGCGGCTTTCCTGTGTCCATGACATGTGTAGTGGAGCCAGTCTAACATTCTGCGTGGTGTCTGTTTGTTCTAAGTCGTGTCTCACTTTCACTTTCGCGCAACGACGCGCTGAGCGTGTTTTTTAAGGAATTGACTACTTTGAACCTGGGACCTGTTGCTGGTAAGGAGACGCCAGACCACACATGACATGTAGAGTTCAGAAGAGTTCAGTGAGACTAGCGATGATATAACCAAATACTTAATGATTTCAGCGTCAGCTCCACTGCACTCCCTGTAAAAGAATCTTAATACTAACTAAATTGAGTGGAAGGGGTTCAAAACTTTCCTGTTTTTAGTTAGCTGGTAAAATATCGTCGAAAAAGCAGTTAAGTTTACCATTGGAAATTTTATTCTACTCACAAAACATTGTTTATAAATTGCACTACTGATAAAAGGAAATATTTTAATACACGATGATAAAAACCAACCGCATTCAACAAAAATGTGAACGAATATTCCCTGAGTGGGTTTCCAAGTTCTACAATGGATGGAAGGATGACCTATGCCATACCACATCTATAATCTAGGTTTAAATTAAGTTTCACAAGAAAGAAAACTATCAAATTGGTCTACAGTGACCCTCAATTATCTTTAATTACTTATCTAACTTGTCGTAAATTACAGTGGCTGATGTGGCTTCTCAATAATCATATAACAGAAAAATCATCGCGTTTCAGATTTTAACTTACGTAGCAAATGTGAATACCATGAGCTTCAACTGACGATCGACACTAGTATTACGTAAAAAGGGGATGTAACAGATGAGACTTCTGCAGGTCTGAGTGAAGCCTTATGCGCTCAAAAATGCGTCATCGCGTTCGTTCATTACCTTATCGGTATTCGTCAGGGGGCGGCGGGCGGCACAGCTCCATGCACCTCGCTGTCTCGGAAGCAACTCCGTCCTAACTTCTCCTTACTACAATTTACCGAAGTTGGTTTTAAAAAAACTACCTGGCTGTGTTTTCATCTGACCAATCAGGGTCTCAATGTTAACCTTAAGCTCCGCCTACAAAAATTCTGTCTATACAATGAGAAACGTTATACTTTTCATGGTGGGGCAATGTTTTTAACGTTTGAAACGTAACAGAGACGCGAAAAAGTCTCAAGCTGAAACTTGCAGCTGGTGTGGCCCTTTTATTGTTATCGTAAGATCTATACTGTTCTTCTGGAGGGCTTTATCTTTTAACATGGGCTGGGGGGTGGTCCTGGTGGCTGGCTGGCGACGTGGGTGTCCGTCCCTTATCGCAGGGCCTTCTAGCTTAACACGGTTCTGTTCTCGGCTTCTGTTCTCGTTTCTTCCCTCTGAACTGCGTCTGTTTCACGGTGGGAAGGTATGACATGCATTTAGGCGTTCTTGTCTTAGTCTGTGGTATTGCATTTGCTCACTCGTTGATCGTATTACTTTGGTTAATTTAATGTCAGGATTTATTCGGAGCTATGTGACAACTGCCGGATTTGCTTATCATATTAGGGTTTTCATGGAAGGTGTTGGATTTGCCTGCCACCTTATACCAGTAACGGGCCCATCACGGTGGAGACCTGGGAGCAGGCTACGCCATCATGTGTGAGTGGCGGCAGCATATGGGAGAATGGTTCCCTCATTTTGTTTGTTTACGACTAAGATGTCATTAACGTTACTGTCCAATCTCTGCAGTGGTTGGTAGCAGTGCAAGCGTCGGAAATAGTTTAAATGTTGGATATTAGTGTAATTTGTGTTGTCTTGGGTGTGTTTTTCGATGACCATAGTTGTCTGCAGTCATTTTTCTACTTGGATTTTTTTGAATTTATAGCCATTATTTTCAAGTTTGCTATAATATTGTAGTGTCAGATTCCTCTGACAGAGACTGATTGTGATGCCATAGTGTATAGGCCATTTTTTGGATAATAAATTATAGCGCAGTGCAGTGCAAAGTACTTCAAAACTACGATAATGCAGAAATGCAATATGTACATTATCACTATAGTGGCGTGTTTTCTAAAAGATGCATGCTATATCACTCGGAATTCACACAGCCACTGTAATGTCAAATTGTCTAAGCAGTCTTTGGTTGATTAGGGGGAAGGGACTAAATAGTGAGTTGACTGGTCCAATCAAGTTAGTGAAGAATGGGGAAGGAAGACGGTCGTGCCCTTTTCATAGGAACCATCCTGGCATTTGCCTCAAGCGATTTAGGGAAATCACTCTACTCAGACTTGGCTAAACATGACATAGTTTTGGGTCATGAATTATACTAATAAAATAAGGATCATATGTATATATAGGTGCCGATTTTGTATCATGAACAGTAGTAATTAAGATAAGTCTAAATACAAAGAATGTTATGATATTGGGTCATAAATAAATACTGGACAAGAGCATAAGCGTCCAGTTTCTTTACACGGCGGCCTTTTGTTAGCGTATGTTATAATAAGTAAGATAACATTGGTCATAAATTATAAGCATTAGGACAACTGGAAATGTAGTAACCATGCACACTGTTCTCATATCTTAAGGCAACACCCCCCCCCCCCCCCCCGCCCCCTCATCCTCTTTTGAATTTCTCAAGATTTATACCAAACCCAGTTGTCCTAGAGAAGTGGGGGAGCGGGTTGAGAGGAGAAGGAGGGGTGTTTGCTTAGATAAGAAACTCTGGCAATAACGCAAATTGCATCCAACACACTCAACCCCTATGACCGTGGACCCTGTTGCAACTAAAATCTCACCAGTCTTGTTGTGATCATTTTCTACCCTGACACGACGAAGTTCATAAATCATTTCATCAGAGGAAACTTCACCGTTTCATTTTTACAAATCGATTACATTTTACTTATGCAATCTTCAAATTTTTTGGCAACTTTTTGAAAGTAGTGTGACACGGAACCTACCGGCCTCGAAAATGGCAAGGCATTCCATTTTTTAGTTGGTTGCCTGAGAGAAGAGCTCACACACTGATCAGCTGTAGAAAATATTCTGGCCAGCTCAACTTGCCAAGTCACAGGCTGACTGTGCTTGCTGCTATCAACAAATCCCTCGCCTTGATGAGTATAATGAAGTTAAGTAAGGCAAGACAGAAGAAGAATGACTTTCCAGTAAAAAAAAATCCTCAGTTTACACGCTTGCATTGCCCTAGTCTGAAGACGTCATGTCACTTTCGTAACAATAGTTGAAATACAGATAAGAGTGAGTAAAAATTTCGATTTTCTACTGCAAAAATTATGGAGTCGTCTAAGTTATGAATGCATGTTGCTATTATAGTTCTTAGATCAAATGCATGACACATGTATATCCCACACTCATTGATAATTACCTAATTAATTCAAAATTTATTGTAGAAGCAATATGTAGGTATTACATGAAATATTACATCTGCTCAAGCGATTCTGAGGTACGAAGTTTGGACCCATGGTGAAATATCCATTTAGTATACACTGTGGCCTACACAAGTGGCAATTCAGGCACTGACTCTGGCATACAATCGATTATAAATGTGATAAGTACTATCTTGGGATACGTTATTCCATACCTGCTCAGTCTGTTCATGTAACTCTGTAAGAGTTGTGAGTGGACGAGTCACGTGAGTCAGTATTCTTGTCATCATGTTCCACACGTGCTCAATTGGAGACAAGTCCAGAGATCATGCTAGCCAGGAATTTGCTGCACGCCTTGCAGAGGACGTTAAGTTTCAAGGGCAGTCTGTGGACGAGCATTATCCTGTTGGAACAGCACATCACATTCCTGCTACCGGAACGGTAGAAGAAGTGATCGAACGACATTCTGCTCATATCGAATGCTGGTGACCATTACCTCCAGATATACCAAAGGTCAACGAGTGTTATACTGCACAAGGCCTGGGGTGCACCAGTGGGCTTCAGACAAATGCACTATTCAAGACAGCACTCACCGGGTTGACACTGTGTGTGCGAATGACTACCAGTTGCATGCAGGTAGAATCTGCTTTCGCGCTGAAGACCAAGGTGCGCCATTCCATCCTCCAGGTGATCACCTGGTGGCATCTGCCATGCACATCGATCGAGCGAGGTGGCTCAGTGGTTGGCACACTGGACTCGCATTCGGGAGGACGACGGTTCAATCCCGCGTCCGGACATCCTGATTTAGGTTTTCCGTGATTTCCCTAAATCGCTCCAGGCAAATGCTGGGATGGCTCCTTTGAAAGGGCACGGCCTACTTCCTTCCCCATCCTTCCCTATCCGATGAGACCGATGACCTCGCAGTTTGGTCTTCTCTCCCCCCCCCCCCCCCCCGAATCAACCCAACCCGTGCACATCGAAACTGCGGCTTGACTCGAAGACGAGCTAAAGGCGTGTGTGCCCGCAGTCCCACTGCTAGTAGCCAGTTCGCAACAGTTCGAGTTGGCACTTGAGAGGTCACATTTGGTCTTGTCTGTGTCGTGGAAGCTGTACAATCTACCACTGCTACCCTTACAGTACGGTTGTTGGCGGGCGTCTAGCGCGGCGTAGGCATCCAGAACCTCATCAGTGAGTGTCAGAATGCTCACATAAGCACTGTTTCCAGATATGTCACACGTCGAATTTAGGTGACAGTTCTTGAAAACGACCATTCTACTACTCGAAATGCCACATTTTGACCACTATCAAACTCGCTAAGTTGGCTGTAGGAAGCAGGAGCGCGGCTCTGTGGTATGTTACCTGCTTACTCCACGTGTTTGCACCAGACCGGGGCTTATGGCAAAGATCATTCTCTTTTCAAGGGCAGTCACAGATGGCCCTCTGTTAGCTATGCCAAAAGGCCGTCTGCTAGTGGATTACACTGAAACCATTATTAGTACATCTATGGTCACTCAGGAAGCATATTCCGACATCGGATCAAAATCGACGTTGACTTTCAACATGTTTCAATTTTTTCTCAGCAGTGTGCTTATCTTAAATGCAAAGTTTTTAATGTTATGCTACTGCGATGTATTTACTACTGATTTAAACAAATTAACACTATTAAAGTAAAACGTTGTATTTTTTGTTATTTATATCAGAATAATACGAATCTGTGGCATATTAAAACCGGGTGTAATGACAAGTTATATTTGTAGGGAGAAGGGAAAGAAAGTAACTGTGGACATGGATGAGTAGCCTACATGCTGAACAACAACAAAAATTATAGGGGGTATATGCGTCAGTCTCATCTAGCCTTAGCCGGCCGCTGTGGCCGAACGGTTCTAGGCGCTTCAGTCCGGAGCCGCGCTGCTGCTACGGTAGCAGGTTCGAATCCTGCCTGGGGCATGGATGTGTGTGATGTCTTTAGGTTAGTCAGGTTTAAGTAGTTCTAAGTCTAGGGGACTGATGACCTCAGATGTTGGGTCCCATAGTGCTTAGAGCCGTTTTTTCTCTCATCTGTCCTTACAGTAAAGAGAGATAAAAGATGAAATATATTTTGAAAATCACCCCAAATAGTCACGAACAAACTGTGACCCTTCCTTTCTCCACAGACAACAATAATGGGCCTATACCTGTAAAAGGATTCCCAATTCTCATACCATGTAACTTTGTGTTTTAGAAGCGCCACAATACCCCAATGTACGTATCATGTAAACTCCACTCACCGTTTATCGATGTCCACCCCCGGTAGCTGAATGTCAGCGTGACGGATTGTCAGTCCTCTGGGCCCGGCTTCGATTCCCAGCTGGGTCGGGGAATTTTCTCTTCCCAGGGACTGGGTGTTGTGCTGTCCTCATCATCATCCTATCATACTCATCGACTGCAGGTCGCCGAAGTGGCGTCAAATTGAAAGGCTGGCACCCAGCGAACGGCATGTCCGACGGGGGGCCCTGGCCATACGAGTAAATAAATAAACTGATTATCGATGGTCAACGCCAGTCTGAATGTAGCTCTTCATATAATACATTCGTGGGACAATGTTCTCGTTACCTTGTAAACAGCATGCTATTCTAATAATGTATACCCATATTTATTATTACGTTGAATCTCCTAAGCTGTATAAATTTCATTTCTTCTCCGTTCCTATTTTATGAAACTCAAATTTTTGATTGAAATATATGTATAAACATGTTATCTCACAATAAAAATTTTAAAAGATGAATCTGTTAAAAAATAAAGTTCCATCCCACGTGCCTTTTGATCTTTTGGTTTTCTTCAACAAATCGACTGCTTTCAGATGTTAAACAACTGCTGGTATTATCAAGGGCAAAAATTTATAATGCATATCGTAAAACTATGGAAGTTGTTAGTCTTAAATTAATCGAATATGATCGTAATGAAATTTATTTAAGCATTTTAAATTCAGACAAACGCGTATTTCCCAATTTGTGCTGTCGAATGTGGAATATTTACTTCTAATAGTTTCTCGTTTGTGAGCTTTTGAATAGACTGTGCTCCGTGGAGAAAACAGATTACCACTTGAGGAATCAGTACAAGAAATACTGATTTCTTGTTTGGACATGAGTATTCAAATGTCAATTGAACATTTAGGTATCAGTGTGCACAGATTCGAATCACATTATTTTCAACAACGAGAGTTACATAGATAATTACGCCAACATCGCTATCTGTGCGTTTTATTTCACTTGTGAGATGAGTCAAATACTTTTATCGTATCCCTACTTAAGTCTTGTCTGCTAAACACTCGTAAAATTTATGATAGCAGTAGGGTATAAAACAGGACATTTTGTACTTAATTTGGTATACAATACAGTGACGGACAAAAATCCCAACATCAAGAAGGAGTTGTGCGAAATAAACGGAAGTTGGTAGGCGTGTTTCAACATCCGAAAGATGACGTCTATTCAGATTTCGCGGCAGTCGCTTAAGAGTGGATTTAGTAGCGTCACTATGAGGGTGCAAACCAGGTTTGCTTTAAATACGTGCTGCAACAGTCGGAAGCGTTAGTTACCTTTGCGATTGGACTTAGTGAGTCGATATTAGTCAAGAATACCTTTAAGATGATGAAGACGCCATTATCAACAGCTCACTGAGTTTGAACGAGATCGTGTAATAGTATTACGAGAAGCTGGATGTTCCTACTGTGATACTGCTGAAAGACTTATCAGGAATGTAGCCACTGTACATGAATGGCGTCAGCGGTAGTCACGGGAATGTACGGTCATAAGAAGACCGGGCTCCGGACGGCCAAGCCGGCCGTTGTGGCCGTGCGGTTCTAGGCGCTTTAGTCTGGAACCGCGTGAGCGCTACGGTCGCAGGTTCGAATCCTGCCTCGGGCATGGATGTGTGTGATGTCCTTAGGTTAGTTAGGTTTAAGTAGTTCTAAGTTCTAGGGGACTGATGACCACAGATGTTAAGCCCCAAAGTGTTCAGAGTCATTTGAACCATTTTGAACCGGACGGCCACGTGGCACTACTGAGGGGGAAGACCGTCGTCTTCGGCATATGGCTGTGGGGCGTCGTACAGCGTTAGAGCAGCGGTTGGCACCACTGTGACACAAAGAACTGTTACAAGCCGGTTACTTCAAGGACAGCTCCGACCCAGATAGCCTGTAGCATGCTTTCTACTGACCCCCAAGAGCTCATTGGAGGCTGGAGTGGAGATCTGTTGTGTTTTCTGATGAAAGCTGGTTCTGCCACGGTGCCAGTAATAGCCATGTGTTAGTTAGAAGGATGCCTGGCAAGATCCTGCAACCAACTTCTCTGCGGTCTAGACACTCTGGACCCACAGCTGATGGTCTGGGCTCCGATTTTGTATGACAGCAGGAGAACTCTAGTGGTTATCCCACACACCCTAACAGAAATATTTGTGCGTCAGTCGGGTAATTCGGCATGTTGTGCCGCCTTTCATGAACAGCATGCCAGGATGTTTTTTCCAACAGGATAACGCCCGAACACATTACGCTATTGTAACGCAATATGCTCTGCGGAATGTCAACATCTTCTTTTGGGCTGTTAGATTACCAGATCTGTCACCAGTCGAGCACATATGGGACATCATCGGACGACAGCTACAGCACCAACCGATCTGTAAGGAACAATACTTGCATGCATGCATGCTTGCATTCAACATTCTGCGGGTTACACCGGTTATTAATGTACCAGCATTTCCCATTTGCAATGGATTTTCTCGCGCATACATTAACCGGTAATCCTGCATCGTTAATCGCTTATATATGTTAGCTAGACAAATGCATTCCCCAAATTTCATTAGTCTACATTCGTTATTCTGGGATTTTTTTTCCCATCAATGCAATTGTACTTAACTAACGTAAAAACTATAAATTATAACTTTCTTTGAATAAAATCTGGAGTAGTACAATTTACGGTGGTTTAGTAGTAGTATAATATTTTCCCTCGTTTAGCGTTCTAGGGTTAAAATATATAAAGTAAGTGCTTGAGACATTAAAGACTGGTCTGTCCAGTCGCGTGCTGTTTCTTCACGTGACGGGCATTGCATTCACGAGTTTTCGGGCACAGGTGAGTAGTATTCGCGACGAGCTAGCGGCTGTGGCTTTCTGCTAACCCTATTAGACGGCGCTTCAGCCTCTATAATTAGGGGGGACGGGATGTGTGTGTGTGTGTGTGGGGGGGGGGGAGGCGAGGGCGGGCACAAAGTAATTCGGCTAGTATCTAATTAAGTCGGGTGATGCTGAGGGAATTAGATTAGGAAATGAGGCACTTAAAGTAGTAAAGGAGTTTTGCTATTTGGGGAGCAAAATAACTGATGATGGTCGAAGTAGAGAGGACATAAAATGTAGGCTGGCAATGGCAAGGAAAGCGTTTCTGAAGAAGAGAAATTTGTTAACATCCAGTATTGATTTAAGTGTCAGGAAGTCATTTCTGAAAGTATTCGTATGGAGTGTAGCCATGTATGGAAGTGAAACATGGACGATAAATAGTTTGGACAAGAAGAGAATAGAAGCTTTCGAAATGTGGTGCTACAGAAGAATGCTGAAGATTAGATGGGTAGATCACATAACTAATGAGGAAGTATTGAATAGGATTGGGGAGAAGAGAAGTTTGTGGCACAACTTGACCAGAAGAAGGGATCGGTTGGTAGGACATGTTCTGAGGCATCAAGGGATCACCAATTTAGTATTGGAGGGCAGCGTGGAGGGTAAAAATCGTAGAGGGAGACCAAGAGATGAATACACTAAGCAGATGCAGAAGGATGTAGGTTGCAGTAGGTACTGGGAGATGAAAAAGCTTGCACAGGATAGAGTAGCATGGAGAGCTGCATCAAACCAGTCTCAGGACTGAAGACCACAACAACAACAACAAGGGCAGCAGATAGCCGGGAGAGGTACTGCCAATGGATAAAACACGGGATGTTGGACGCTGCAAGATGCTGATGGTGCGGATTCTTGACCCCGAAAATTCGTTTCATGGACCCAAAATTATTAAAAGTGGTATCAGTATACCTTCAAGTTAGGCGAGAACAACTAGTTAAAGAGAAGAATGAGAGGACAAAGTGTCTCTAAGCCCCCACTTGCCAACCAAAATAATACTTAGGCTATTGCAGATGTTAGTTTCGGAAATACCTATTGACTTAAGAAATTAATAACTTCTGAACACTTCAAACAATTTTAAAGAACGTCCACATAGAGCGCTTGCACAGTTGTAAAATTTTTATAATTGTAACAAATCTTCAACTATGACTGGGAAGTCCATCCCGAAAATTAACGTAAAATCAGCTACAAATCAGTAAATGTAGCGGTAGTTGACAAAAAAGTATAGTATACATCTATAGTAAGTGAATTTGATTATATTCAATAAGAGGAAATTAGCTATTTTACTGATTAGAATGTAAATGACAAGAGAAGCAAAGACCCTAAGTAAAATATGACTCAAACGGCAAAGACGGTGATATTCGGGTTCTAATTCATGTATAATTTGTGTAGTAGCAAAAAATTAATGTAAATTTGAGACTTTCGCAACGACAGGTCGCATCTGCTTAGGGGAGGGGGCCATAGTGGCACGGGGCAGTTCACTTTGAGATTTGGCCGAGGACGAACCGTGAGACTACGGTTGAGCATTCAGGACATCCCTGTGATACTAACATGATCTGAACCAAGCGACCTATACAGTGAACAGGTGATGTGAAATATCAAGATAACGGTAATTATTGAACACTTGAGTTTAAACAGGGCTGACCTTATTAAACATAATATAAGCTCACATAGATATAATCAGGAAGAGTTTCACCACAATATGGAATGAAATTAAAGGTCGCAAAGAAATCCTGTTTGTCCCTAGGTGACTTGATTTCGATCATAGAACTGGTAATACAAATAATTATAAAGTGCACATATGTTCAAATGAATTGCTAAACAGATACGAAATTACCTTGAAATAGGTGAGTGGAAATACCTTGACACATGTGAGTGGAAATCAAAATGAAATAATACAATGAGCTATGTTGAACTAGCCAAAGGATTAACGAAAAGACGCAGTAAATACCTGTAAGCACTGGGTCTCTTGCCTAAGCACATGCTGAGTACAGATAGTTGACTACACGAATTTAAGCAGAAAAACAAAACTCTAGCCTAAAAAAAAAAAAAAAGGATTTCCCCCTCTGACGATCTATGACCGAGTGTGTACCTGCTCTCCTCAAATTCTACCTGCTCTCGTCCTCAAAATCTTTCTGGCTCACTCACACGCAAGATAACTGAACATAAATGAATTTCAGTTCCGTTGATTAAGCGATAATAATTTACAGGTTATAAGAAGGAACCAAAACGAACTTCTCACTTTTACAACCAAGATTTAACTGACAGTAATCAGAGATGTTAGCTTATAAGGAGCTAATGTCTATATCAGAGAGCTTTCGTGAATAAAATTACGAATATTTCCGTGAAGCAGGGTACATTAAATTGTTATTCTTATCTCGCTGTTGAAAAAAAAAAGAAGTAGAATAACAACCATGAACACGCTGCAGGAAATGGCACAACATCTCAATGAGGCCGGCCAGCCTTGATGCGCTTCAGCCCCTCCCCTTCACCCGACTGATCTCTGTGGTGATTCAACAATATGGGCATCGACGGAACTTAGTGTCTTCAAAGTCGGAGTGCTCGAGTGAATAAAAAATTTCTCGCATCACTGATTTAATGAAAATATTTTCATTTGTTGTCTGCTCTGGTTGCTGTTGCTGGAGACTTCTTCGTTATCGACTGGGAGGTGGACTGAACCCTGAACCCTGAGATTTGCGCTCTGACAGCCATCTGCCTACTTAATTTTCTTCTTTAATTTTTTTTCTTCATTAAATAAGGAAGTAGAGTGGTAAGTTTCAAGCCAGTGGAGACAGAGTGAACCTGGCCTTGAACCGTCTCCTTCCGATTTTTTTTTTTTTTTTGGAACTGAAAGTAGTTTAAACAAAACATTTTTATTCGTACAAACGTAAATACAACTTAATGGCCGTCCATCCAATGGAGTAAACATTAGATACTATACTCGAGTCTACCAGCGACAAGACGTCTGTTAATCCTCCTACCGCTTTTTTTTTGGGGGGGGGGGGGGGGGGGGTGGGGAGGGGGCGTGGGAGGGAAAACAAGGCGTAAAAGTCTTTATTAACAAGATACGGGGGCAGTAAAAATACATGCATCAGTAAACAAGAAAAACAGAAAGTAATCTAAAACGTGAGATGCCACAGACAAAGAGGAAAGAAGAGGCGGGGGTGTGGTTAGGCTTGCAGGCCTCCTTATGCTCGACAGATGGGGCGTAGGGCAGAGTGGGCAGGGGTCAATACGCGAGGCCTGGGCACAGTGTACCTGGCACCACCTCTGGGCAGGAGTGCACGAACGGAGGTGGAAGCCGAGGATGGATGGACAGTAGAATTAGGGGAATGCCCAGCTTGGCCTGCTGTAGTGCATAAAAGAAATGGGTGCATGTCCATACACCTACACTGCTGTAGCGTATGATACAGAAACGTACCGCAGGGAATCTAGACATCAGCAGGGAAGGGGGAGGTGCGGCATTGCCAACCGAGTGTAGCACCGTGCAGCCTAGCGGGGCTGACGCAAAGATCACATGAAGGTAAGTGATAAAGAAGGTGCAGTAGCGCGATCGGTTCTCTATTTCATTATGGGCAGTTTGTAGGTATTGTCAGAAGTCAAGGCGTGATTTATCGCCGTCAGTTTACAGGTAAGTGATTGTCAATCCCCTGACCTATACAATAATCTGGTTTTTAGAGGCAGGGAAATGAGTGTCCTCAAGATAGATAGAAGTCCATGGGTCAGTCGTGTCTGGAGGAACGCGGAGGTAACAGGCAGCGAACTGTTGACCCACTTCTTCCCAGACGTCGCCAATGGCAGTACTAGTCAGGTGGTGAGCATCGTCGTCCATGGCAAATTGTACAAAGTGGAGAGTCTGACAATCCGACTGCGGCGAATTTTCCACATGCCACATGGCACCATGTTGCCTGGTTGTTGGAGGGAAGGAAAGGAAGTCATGCAAAACCGTGGACCACTGCATTGACTGATATTTGATTTCAGTGTTCTCATGGCATATGAAACTCAGTAGTTATGTGTAGAAATATGCTTTGAAGAAGGTATGTGCTCGTTAAATGAGTGGGAGCATAACTGAAGTCGGTGATGAATTCAGAACGGTGCACCAGATGGGGCTTGATGCAGCCTAACACTGGGGATATGTGCATGGGCATAAGAAATTCCAGTAAGCTGTGTATAAGGGAGGCATCCCTGTTCTGCTGCTTGTACATTGTGGCCATGAACAAAGATGCCGCTCGAAGTCGAACATTGGTGAGGCCAAGGGCCCCTGCTTATAGGGGATGTGTGACCATTTTGTAACGGACCTTAAGGAGCATACTGGCCGGGAGGCTGTATCCAATAGCTGATGGCAGTGAGAGCACCTGTGCTATATGGACCATCATGGGCACCACATGTTGATTGACGTATTTGATGTGCTGTAAAGAATCGAGTTGGTGAAGGAGATTTTGTCGCACTACCATGCAGGTAAATTGGAGGGTATGCCGAAAATTTATGGCAGCGGAGGGGCATATGGTGGAGACGAAAATATACCAAGCTATAAAAGGTTCTGTATACATGGGAGGGTTGCTAAGTCGTTGTGTTAGAGTGGGCATCACCAAGGATTTAACCATATTCATGGTGCTGCCCATTGAGTTCCGTATGTTGATATCATAGTGAGTGCCAAGTGTGTTTTGGTCCACGAGTGGAATAAGAGGAGGAAGTCGACCACATACGCATGACGACGAAGTATGTGTTGTCACAATGTGACACGAGAAAGCTGGGTCGTCAGTCTCCCAATGAGTGGCCCCATGGTTATAGAACAGACTAATGTCAAAAGCGGGCAATCTTGCCTTATGGAACGACATTTGGTCACTGGTCCTGCAACTCGAACCCTGACCTGAATCAGGGATTCGGCGCCGCTGTACTAGCGCTGGACGATAGCCATAATGGAGGATGGAAAACCCACTCAGTCCATGATCGAGAATAGAAAACAATGTCGCGCCGTCTCGAATGCGCTGTCAAAATCAATGGCAACCACCACGGCGTGGAGTGGACGTAACTGCTAGAGCGATTAAATCGTGACATTCCCGTGTGCCAATTTTCGTATTAATTGGCCCACCTGGAGTTTACTGTTCTGGGGATAGAATGCGAGGGAGTATTTTGAGGCAACGCGCCACCTGGGGTGGTACAAAAATTTTATAGTCTTCATTAAGCACAGCTTGTGGGCGGTAATGCGCTGCACTCCCTCCCGGAGTCGGTTTATGGACGGGAATAATAATTCTCTTAAAAAAGTTTGGCGGTACAGCGTTGTCCATCGTCAACAGTTCATGAAACATTGTTGTCTACCGCGACACCATTAGCGACAAAATTATATCGGCAGTCCGTTGGTCGCACATAACACCTTCGTCAGCTCGTCCGCCTCGTTGCCAGCGACCGCACGTGTGATGTATGGTAACATAACATTCTCAGCACGGGTGTCGGTGGTTCCCTCCAGGTACATTTTACGATAGTGGTCCAAAAAGACATTGACGATTTTGGCCTGACAAGTGATGCGCTGGGCGCGACAGGTATAGATCTTGGCGATGAGTCATTGCCATCGTTTCCCATTGGAGGTGATGAGATGAATGGTGGAGGATACCTGTTTTGCCGAATCTTGACGTCTGATCTTCACTATCTACCTCAGTCACCTAAGGCGTGCCATTGTCCCGATTTGTGCTTTAATCTTTCTGCGTTTTAAGTGAGCGCAGCTGGTCAATAGATCGTGGAAAAGAGGTTATTAATAGTCAGTAGTGTAGTGTCACCATGTAGGTGCTTCCTTGCCGTACTGAATCATGATATGTCGAATGGCAGTTTTGGCACATTCCAGCTAATATGTCAGGGTGGTGCGGTACTTCGGCAAGTGATGCTCAGAGGTGGCCCATGGCTCGGCAACGCGTGGAATACATTCAGGATCTTGTAGATGGGAGGTGTTTAACTTTCACGGCGCACGACTCACTAGATCACTGATTGTGGGAGGACAATACTTCGAATGTGGGCACAGTGGTCCGAAAAGGCCAAGGGCCACAATTCTGCATTTTGGAGTGCAGATATGAGTTCCCGAGAGATGTAAATTCCGTCAAGGTGGCTCACTGAGGGATTAGTCCGGTAAGTACGTCCAGGTGCGTCGTCATGTCGAACTTCCTAAGTATCGCAGAGCAACAGATCACAGATGACAAGGCGCAGTTCTTGACATGTAGGGGGCAGTTGATCCTTAGGGTGCAGGGCATAGTCGAAATCGCCCCTCAAGCAAATAGTGATCAGAGTCCCCAAGAAATAAAGGGGCGATTCCTTCTAAATAGAAGCATGTTATGTCGTGTCTGTGGGTGGAGCCTAACGAGTTCCCATGATGGTGATCACCATGCCTCCGGTGGACGAACCGTATTTGATGTCAGCTACTGGGATGATTTCGTGGGCATATGAGTAGATGGCAATGCCACGTCGAAAATGGTTGCCAGGGAAGGGATGAGTGGTATATCCAGCGACGTCCAGAAGTGTGGTGACGTGTACTTCCTGCAGTACTGCGATGCTGGCGTCCGAAGTCCATATCACCTCTTGCAGCAGTTGAGTTTTCACTCGGGAGCTAATGCTGTTAATCGTTGCTGTTCACTTTATTTGGAGTTGAGCCGCGTGGTGGAGGGGAACTACACCAGCGGGGGATGAGGTGGGGCGAGATACCGGAGAGCAGTGGCGTACGCCAACTGACGGCGTTGGCGTTGGCGTAACTAGCTCTCCGTCTGGGTGTAAGTCCGTCCCAAGCGTACGGCTTGGGTCATCGTCGATGTCGTCATTCCGTGCCGTCCAGGGCGCCACCGTTGTGGCGTCCATGTGTTCCACCTTATCCGTAGGAGCGGAGGACGTCTCGGCGACAGAAGTAACAGAGCAGTCCGTTGTTGCAGATGCACCTGCGCGAGCCAGCAGAGTAGGAACCAGCCCCGCCATATCCGGCAACGCGTTGTCGTCACTCTTGTCGTCTTGCACGTTCTGAAGTATTGGGGACGTGGGGGGGGTGAGTTGTTTCGTTCTGAGACCGTACGTCGCCTCCCCTTGCGCCAACGTTGTTTACATGTCCATCTCTTTATGTTGGTAGACAGGAGGGAGTCGCGGAGGTCCGGGTGAAGGTGGTCGCGGGGACAGTGAGTGATGAGAAGTTCATATAATCGACCGGGAGGGGGTCAGCAGCTTGAATGTTGGCTCCAAGCGTCGTGTGGTGTACATGCAGAAGTCTCCTTGGTCGACAGTGACTGTGCTGTGTGGTGTCACCGCCAGACACCACACTTGCTAGGTGGTAGCCTTTAAATCGGCCGCGGTCCGTTAGTATACGTCGGACCCGCGTGTCGCCACTGTCAGTGATTGCAGACCGAGCGCCGCCACACGGTAGGTCTAGGGAGACTTCCTAGCACTCGCCCAGTTGTACAGCCGACTTTGCTAGCGATAGTTCACTGACAAATTACGCTCTCAATTGCCGAGACGATAGCATAGCCTTCAGCTACGTCATTTGCTACGACTTAGCAAGGCGCCATTATCATTTGCTATTTATCTTGTGATGCATGTACCGTCAGACCGATGTTCACCAATTATGGATTAAAGTTAAGTATTCCAGCAGCTACGTACTTTTCTTGCTAGTATAACTCCTTTAACTGTTCCAGACCTCACGCCAGCTTGCGTGAGCTTAAACGCGTGCCTTTCGGCTTCACCTCGTAGTGGCTTGGCTGTCTTGCCAAGTCACAACATGCTGACTACCGACGGAGTGATAAAAGCATAGTCCGTGTTCGTTCGCAAGCCGCGTCACTGACGACTTTGGCGTACACTGTGCTGCTTAAAACGGACAAAGGGATGCCCAAAATGTAGAAACTTCGTCACGTAGGAAGCATTCCACTTCCAAAGCCTTTGGTCGAGTGTAGACTTTGCAGAAGGTGAAACGTAGTGTGGGGTTGTCGTGCTCTAGAGTCTAGTATACGCAAGCGACACAACAACGAGCCCGCCCGTTCTGCAGGCGGAGACACACAGCACGTACGCACTGCACGGCTGCGAAAGCTGAACTGACTTACTGAGCTATCCAGTCATGCCAGACTTCCTTCCTCCATTATCCCATCTCCTACCTTCAAATTTCAAGGAAGTTCTCCTGAGGAACTTGCGGGACTAGCACACCTAGAAGAAAAGCTGTTGTGGAGACATGGTTTATCCACAGTCTGGGGGACATTTCTAGAATGAATTTTCACTCTGCAGTGGAGATTAGTGTTTAACGTCCCGTCGACAATGAGGTCATTAGAGATGGAGGCCAAGTTCGTATTAGGAAAGGATGGGGAAGGAAATCAGTCGTGACTTTCAAAGGAACTATCCCGGTATTTGCCTGAAGCGATTTAGGGAAATCACGGTAAACCTAAATCATGATGCCCCGACGCGTTTTTGAACCGTCGTCCTCCCGAATGTGAGTCATGTGTGCTAACCACTGCACCACCTCGCTCGGTTGCAATAGCAAAAAGTTAGCATTATCAGCAGAAGATAACAAGCATTTTGCATTGCAAGATAAATTTAATATAATAACATGGGGTCACTGTAAGGACCGACTGACTTTGATACCAGTTTCAGAGACGAGATTTTTGGCAAATTTAGAGGTGGGAGTAACATTGTTTACTCTGGTAACTTCCAACTAAAATTGCATTTTAAGCTGTAAGTTATGTAGGCAGTAGTACCCATGTGTGTTTTGAGATGTCACAGAACAAATTTTTGTGTATTTTGATGAATTAAATGCGTGGCACAAAGATCTACCTACATGTTTTGACTAACCTACAATTCATTTCAGTAACGGCAAAAGGACAGTTGCAAGTATTTAGATGAGTGATACAGACGATTTAAGACGCAAATACTTAATATGGTGGACCATTGTGCTTGAAAAGTGTGGTACAGATATTTATCTTTGACACTCAACGAGTTCTGCTTATCAGTAGTGCCAATATGCAAGCCATGGGTATGCTTTTTTAAAAATGTTATGGAACAGTTGGGTTATGATGGGTAGTTGATCGCAATAAAGACCTCGCCGAAACACCTTCTTCTAATCCTATATGGTGCCACAACAATTTTTTGTCTCTGGCTGCGTTGAGTGTTTTTGCTTTTCGTATGTTGAAGCATTATCAGATTTTTGGTATTATTTAATGGTTGGGGATGGAAATACAGTTTCAGATAGCCTAGGCACCATAGTCCCAATCGGTAAATGTTACAGCCTTCCTTGGAAGTTGCTTTTATACACAACTTCGAGTAGCCCTAAGTTATTTGAAATAAAAGTAATCTGTCAATATCACGTTCTACATTTTTATAGTGTAGAACATGTTGCGTCATCTTCTTACCTCCTAAAATGGTGCTGAAAGACGTAAAAACACCAAGCGATGTCTATTTTGTTCTATAAATCATCAATCATATAGTCTCAGAGTTGAAACGCAACATGCGTAACATATTTTGATAGATATTTTAAATGTGAGATACCTTTGTAACACATTTTGTGTGTGTGCGTGTGTGTGAGGGGGGGGGGGGTCGCGCGTGTGTGGGATGTAGAGCTTCAAATTTTGACGTGAGTCACCATCTTATTTTCCTGCCTGAGCGACGTCAGGTAAGCCAGAAATATTAACTGTTAAATTGTATGTTGTGTCCCGAATAACTGCATTAAGATTTTGTTTTCTCTTATTTGTTTCTTGTTGAATGAGCAAGTTCCCGAGAAGGTGGTCCAGTGATGATTTAAGGATACGGATACAGCAAGTGGCAGTATAGGTCAGTAAAAGAGAAAAGCCAGAGGTCAGCGCCAGGCGAAGTTGTTGGATTGGACTTCCAAGAGAAACTTTAGTTCATTGTTCAGAAAACGCGAAAGAAAAATATTGAATATCGGATCAGTTCTTGTAATATCTTATCAGATGTGGATTATAAACTATGGATCTACAATTTTTGCGATGCGTATGTCTCTTGCAAGCAGTTTATTTAAAAGATAGTAACTATAGGAAAAGTTCTGGTTTGAAGCACAAAACAAGTTTTAAAACTGTTTGATTTGAAGAAGTCATTCACAAAGCAATTAAGTATTAAGAATAGCAGTGAAGAATAGCCTCTCTGGAGCGTGAATCAAAACTTGTTCAGTGCCAGAAATCTCTCTGTAAGTGGCTAGAAAAAGGGAAATTATAATTATTTTATACATCATGATCCTAATAAATTTATCAGATCATAGCTTGAAGAAATATTTTTGCGGAAAAAAATCAGAGATATATAGTCAAATAACATAATCACAAATGATTTTTCATAAATGAGCATTTTTCGAACATGAACATTAATAGAAAGTGATTTGAACGATCTCCGAGCTCTTATCTTTCGATAAAAGCACCCATATTATACTTAGAGGATTTAAATAACGAATTTGTAACTTGTGGAGGCTATAACTACTCATTTCAAGAAAATATTTTGTAGCTATTGTATAGACATTAAAATCGTACGATAGTAAGAATTCATACCCGTTTCACGTCTATATAAAGCTGAGATACTTTATAGCCAACGGGGTGTTACTGATCAATAGACTGTGGTACTGAATATTTCCAAAAGTTATCTTGCTCAAACTTAATTGTCAAGTAATACATTTGGATGACAGCAGTGTGTGTGTGTGTGTGTGTGTGTGTGTGTATGTGCGTGTTCGTTGCTGAAGTATTTTCACAGACATTTTAAATATAGAATTAACATTGTGATGCTTGACAAGCATCGTAGAACAACTTATATCTGCACGTGTAAATATTTGACTCTAAGGTCACATTAGGTGTAGGTCTAAAATTGGAATGTCTTCTATCTGATTAGGATATTATGTTTTATTCACTTGTGTTTTGTAACTATTAGAAATGCAAGTAACATTGGGATACTTACCTTGAAAATCGATAGCGATGTTTTAGGCACCAATTTTCATAGATAGGTGTGTGTGTGTGTGTGTGTGTGTGTGTGTGTGTGTGGAAATACGAGGGTTGTCCAGAAAGTGAGTTCCGATCGGCCGCGAAATGGAAACCACTGGGAAAATCAGGTAAAGCTTTGCACAGATGTGTTGGACAGTGTCTCTAGTATACCCGTCGATCGTGTCGCGTCGCTCTTTTCAGTTTTGAGTGAACAGTGAGCACGTAAAAATGCGTAGGGAATAGCGTCTCTCGCCAAATATGAGGGCCTGGTTAGAGATTTCGCCTGTGTCATGCAGCCCACATAACATAACTGTCGAGCAGTTCTTTCTTCATATTAATTCTCGGCCGCACACTACAGGGGCAATGAAGACGCTCCTGCAGCGTTTCCGATGAGAAGTGTTTGATCACCCCCAATACAGTCCGTAATTGGCTCCCCCTGAGTCTCATCTCTGCTCACAAGAACCGCTGGCTATGAAGACAAAGTTTTTCCACAGACAATGAGATGCAGACCAGTGCAGATAACTGGCCGAAAGCTCTGGCGTCTGCTTTCTATGACGAGGATATTGGAAAGTTGATACAACACTACGACAACACTCGAAGTTGGAGCGGCGACTATGCAGAGAAGTAGGTGGAAGTGTACCAAACTGTTGCAAATAAAACGTTTCTAGTTTTCACTGTGGTTACCATTTCGCGACCGATCGGAACTTACTTTCTCAACAACCCTCGTAATATTGGGACACTTGATGTAAACATGCATTTTTTGTGTTGCTGACATCGAATTAAGATTGTGAGACTTCACAAGCGTCGTTGAAAAATTTAGACTTTGAAATATTTAATTTGAAAGTCTGTTGTACCATACACCAAGTGCAGACTTAAAAATGTAAATGATAACTACGTACTTCGGACGTCAGTTTTTTGACACATGTGTTTTGTAACAATTTATATGTGGACATGACACTGAGACACTTAATGTGAGACCCCACAGACATGTTTTAGGCACCAATATTGAGACATATGTGTGTGTAGAAGTTATACAGTGACAGTTGACATAAACATTGCCTTTTTTGTGTTTCTGACGTATTTTTGCACATTTTAGACGTGTAAATGACATTGCGTAACTTGACAAAAGTCACAGAAGGACTCAGAAAACAGGGTGTTACAAAAAGGTACGGCCAAAATTTCAGGAAACATTCCTCACACACAAAGAAAGAAAATATGTTATGTGGACATGTGTCCGGAAACGCTTACTTCCCATGCTAGAGCTCATTTTATTACTTCTCTTCAAATCACATTAATCATGGAATGGAAACACACAGCAACAGAACGTACCAGCGTGACTTCAAACTCTTTGTTACAAGAAATGTTCAAACTGTCCTCCGTTAGCGAAGTGGCTCTGAGCACTATGGGACTCAACT